>NC_139044.1:107107923-107724173 GCF_965140915.1 Aythya marila
TTTTTTTCCAGAGTTGATAGCAGAGTGCAATCAACTGTTTCCCACTTGCTCACTGTATTGCAGCCTGAGAAAAGAAAATCAGAATGGGATTAGTTTTTCAGTATGTCACTGCAGTCACCTGTAGCCACACCAGTTCCTGCACTTCACTTGTAACTCACTGCTCCTTTAAAGCAGGTTGGAAGTCACCCTCAAATCAGAATTACAGAACTTTATGTTGTTTGGTTTGACTAACCAAGCTGTATTATAGAGTCACAGAATCACAGAATGGTGTAGGTTGGAAGGAACTTCTGAAGGCCATCTGGTCCTCTGGGAGTCATCTGGTCCAACCACCAACCTGTTATTAGAACTGTGTTTTCAGTCTAGTTCTACTTCAATACATTGTAGTGGACTATTTAAGAGATTAAAAAAAAAAAAAATCCTATAGAGAAGATCCAGATTTCAAGTTCTTATTCTGCTTGGATCAGTGGCAAGCATCCTCTGAATTTAGGCAATCCAGAAATGCACCTGGGCTAAACAAAAGGAATTCCATTGATATCAGGAATGCTCTTTTAATTTAGGGATGTGAGGATCTGGGCCCAAGGTCATTTATTAATTGAATATGGAAGACACTAGAGTAGTTTAAGGGTTCTAATGACAATATGATTATCTGCAGTGGAAACACTTGTTGGTGTTTTCTTTTTTGCTCTCTTTCAAGCATGTGTGGGGGAGCGGGCATATTGCATTAGAAAGTATTCCCGATGACAAATACTTTGGAGCAAGGAGATGAAGCAATTACAGTAGATGGGAGCCTGATGGGTGGGAATGGGGGAGGGGGTATACACTCTGGGTCTATAGTTTCTGTAAGAGTTTAGGACAGTTTTCACATATTTATCCAAGATGGCCTTTGAAGTGTCTTGCGGCAAACAGTTGGAGGTCTGCTGTCACTGAGAGTGTCAAAGGGCCTTGAAGATTTATAACACAGCTTTTCCAGCAGAATGTAATTGCTGCTACAGGAGAGAAGCTGAAACAGTTCTTTAAATGCAGACTAAATTTTGCTTTTTCACTATTGTCCTGAGAACTGAAAATGGCAGTAGTGGCACATTCCTTCCACTGGCTGAGTGGTATATGTATGCTACTGTCCACTTTCTTTAACCATAAGTTTCTGGGAGATAAAATACTCTATCATAAGTTCAATACTTAGCAACTGGCAATGCATTCATGTCAGATATTGGCAAAAGACATAGCTTTATTGACCCTCTTACCTACATTAGCCCCAAGAGAGGATTCAAGGCCAGAATTGCCCATGTGTTGTCTAAAGCAGCACCCTCTGGGCCAGTTCAGAGGTGACTCTTACAATGGTGTGAATACAGAAGGATGGGCTGAGATACAATGTGACATTTTCCCATCTACCTTTGTAAGTATTCAGCATGCCAGACAGCTCAAAGGCTGATTTTCCAAGCTTGCAGCAGCCATCCTAGAAGGACCGTGACGGTGACTTGTCAGCGCATGTACTGATGCCCCTCCACACAATCAGTCCTGAGTGTGCCTCACCTTCCTCCTAGTAGAAATAGAGATGGAATACAACCTTATTACATGGCATGACTCCCCATTAACATCAGAGTGGGATTAGGGGTGTGGGTAAAGCTGAGTGTCCCTGACCCTTCTGTGCTCATTCATGCGTGTTTCAGTGTATGGTAAAACTTTGCCACTTTTCTACTGAATAATCTTCTTAAGCAAAATCAAGAAATCTGCTTCCATGGAGCAAGAGAGGGTCAAACAGGCCCAGAATATCAGAGTGAAGGACGAATTCTTCAGTTTGGTATGAGAGCAGACAGTGCATGAAAAAAGGTGGCAAGGGGTCAGTAGGGGAACACACAGGATAAAATACTTTCATCTATTGTGCTGGGGTCAATAGGCTCCCATCAGGAAATCTTGAGCCCAAGATTAATTACTTGTTGCAGTAGGTATACCATTGTGCTCTGTAAGACACTGTGGTGACTTTAGGCATCTTGCAGATTTCTGGTTCACATAATGCAATCCCATATAAAAAAACAATAGTAGCTAAGCAAGTAGTAGTGGGTGGTGGTGAGATGTCTTTTAGCTCATTCTAATGAAACTCTTTTCAAAGATACCTCCAGCTTGGCTAGAAATTATGAGAAACTATTTGTTAAATATTATGAAAGAATTTCATAGTAATTCAGAATTACATGTCATGGCTATTATGCACTTTGCAATTTATATGAAAGAAAACGTACTTAAAAATCCCAAATCTTTGTAAATTCTATTGGAAATGTATTTGGATTACTTCAATTCCTTATGTCACAAACTTGTGAAACTCCTGTTGTAAAACTAAGTCTCCGTACTTTTTTATTTTATTTTATTTTGGTCAGGTTCCAGATATATGGTTAATTTTAGAGTAATTTGACACTTTAAAAAGATCCCTTCTTTTTGTTAAATAATAAATAAATAAATCATTGTTTGGAGTGAAATTTCCCTGGAAATTTAAGATTATTAATACTTTAAGTATTAAACAAAAGTAAAGTTCTGGTTGAATTAGAATTACAGCATTGGGTCTTTGTGATGCCTATATGTTTTAATAAGTTCTTTATCAACATTTGAAGTGAAAAGACCATTCTCACATTGTGTCCTGAACTGAAAAGCTATGTTATATTGTGCTAGATCCTTCACCATAGTTGATAAAATATCAATAATGCAAAACCACCAAATCCTTACTTTTCTCTTTGTTATTTTGAGCAATTCATTATAATTGTAAAGAGTTTTGAAAGACAGTTTGTGAGTATGAGCTACTTTGCCATTTATTTTATTATAAAGTTTTCATTGACATATTTAATCTTTAAATGCAATTCCTAGTAAGCATATCCTCTAAAGGTTAGTCTACTCAGACTATATAATGAATTAAGTCCACCACAAAAATGTCATTAAATCTCATAAATTTTCAGTAGTTTACTAAATGTGCTATTTAGAAAACATCATCAAGAAAAAGAACAAGTGGTAAAGGAAAAGAAACAGCAAAAGATCAAAACTGAAGGACCTATACAGTTTATACTTCAGCTTATCATTTCAACACTTGAAGCTTAGGACTTCTTAACTAAAACTTAAATAAAATAATTTATGATTCATATGACTGTGAAAGAATTTTTATTGGTATTGAACAAATAGCAACAATGAAGCATGGTGTAATATGGGATTTGTGTCTTATGGTTCATTTTAAAGAGTGATTGAAATTTTTCTAGCAGCTGGACACTTGCAGATGGGTATCTGGTGTCTGCTTAGTTATGAACTTCTGCTGCTACTTCTGCCATCAGGGCACTGAAAGGGATTTCTGGGTCTCTTTTTGAGTCTTTTTTTTTTTTTTTTTTAAAGAGCTTTTTAAAACTTCTATTTCTCTGTCAGATTGATTAACACTGTTCAGGATATTCAAAAGTTAATGGGAAAAACAAACAAACAAAAAAAAAGATAAATTGTTTTATATGATTAAGTTTCACTTTTAATGAGAACCTAGCTAAAAATATCACTGATATATATACATATATTTTTCACAGTAAATTTAACACTTCCTTTCTGTTTAGGATGTAGATTTTCCTGTTTGTTTTGTGTGGAAACCTAATTCTTGCTATTGTGCTTAGCCTAGTGCGGGGATTAAATGAAGATTTAAAATGCTGACCCTGTTTAAGGACAGATGTTGGTATGCTGGACTCTCAGCCATGTCACTGAATGTGACATCCATCCTGACCTCTGTTTGCATACAATGGCCCTGCTGGACCACCTAAAGTAGCAGCGATGTGGAATTCTATTACCTGAAATCTGAGTAGCAATAGTGGAGAAAAACAGGAAGGATTTCATGGAGGTCTTTCATTCTGGACATTCAGATGGTCTGGTAGTAAAATGTCGCTGACTATTTTCTATGGCACAAATGTGCTGTACGTTGATCCAGAGCATATATTACAAGCGTATATTACAAGCATTTCAACATGTGTAAACAATTAATTCTTTCCTATTACTATGCTTGCTTGTCTCATTAACATTAGCCATGCACCCTTCCTTCAGCTATTCCCCAGCTGGCTATGGATCAACTGGAAAGCCTGCTAGCTAAGTTACAGTTGAGTTGGTTTGTCCTGCTTTACTATACCACTGCTGGGAATTGAGAAGCTATTCTGGACTATATGAATTCAGTAGAAGGAATCCTATGGCCCTCAATATCTTTGGAATTGTACTCGTAAAAGTTTTTGAAGCAAAGAGATATTATTAGATCAAAATGTTCTGTATTAAGTTAGCATTTGCTAGCCTTTGTTTCCTGCATAATCAAAGTAGTGATTAATATATAGCTTAACCCTCCTTCTTTATAATATTTTCCTCTGTTATGTATTAAATGTGTTCAAAGGAAAAAATCACATGCATTTTTGAACCACTGACTTTGATAAAACTTTTTTTTTACTTACAAGCTGTTATTTAGCATCTGTTGTGGGAAGGAACACACACATTCATAGATGTTTTTTATGGTCTAAAGACTTTAAAATACAAGAAAGAGTGGTTGTGGTCATATAATAATAATAATATTGTTAATGTTAATAATATTGTTATTGTTAATAATAATGTTAATATTATTAATATTAACATTAACATTACTACTACTACTACTACTACTACTACTACTACTACTACTACTACTACTACTACTACTACTAATTCCATAATGTAAATCAGGAATGGTGTGTGCTGGCTGGAGCTGAACAAATAATAAGTAGAAAATAATGTATTCAGTGAATTCTGCCTCTCTCTGCTTTATATTGATCATGGCTGTATCATACCTCTTTTTTGAAATAAATGTTATTCTGAATATTTTCCTACAGTCTACATTAGGTAGATTTTTGGCTGCCTTTCTCAAGAGGCATGTTTGCATATGCAGCTGCAGAAGCTATAAACTATACTGGAAAGCTGTAAGCTATAAAGGCCGTGCCTTAGGACAACTCTGTCACCAACACACAGAATGAATCACAGAATCATAGAATGGTTTGGGTTGGAAGGGACTTTTAAAGACATTCTAGTTCCACCCCTCTGCCATGGACAGGGATATCTTTCACTAGATCAGTGAAAGCCCCTTGGACACTTCCAAGGGCATCCACAATTTCTCTGGACAACTTGTTTCAGTGTCTCACCAGTTTCATAATGAAGGATTTCTTCCTAATGTCTAATCTAAAACTACCCTCTTTAAGTATAAAATCATTGCATCTTGTCCTATCACTACATGTCCTTGTAAAAGGCCTCTCTCCATCTTTCTTATAAGCCCCCTTCAAGTATTAAATTGTTACAATGAAGTCTCCCAAGAACCTTCTCTTCTCCAGGCTGAACAACCTCAGCTCTCTCATAACTTCTTCATAGCAGAGGTGCTCCAGGCCTCTGATCATCTTTGTGACCTTCCTCTGGACCTGCTGTAGCAGGTCTACATCTTGTGTTGGTGCCTCAGGGCTGAATGTAGTACTTCAGTTGGGGTCTCACAAAGGCAGAGCAGATGGGGGCAAATCACCTCCCTCTACCTTCTGGTCACGCTGCTTTTGTTGCAGCCCAAGATACAATTAGCTTTCTGGTCTGCAAGCACGTAATGCTGGCCCATGTCAGATTTTTCATTCACTGGTACCCCTAGGTCCAGGAGGTACCCTTCAGGGCTGCTCTCAGTCCATTTTCCATCTAGTCTGTATTTGTGATTGGGATTGCCCCAACCCAGGCATAGCACCTTGCACTTGGCCCTGTTGAACTTCATGAGGTTCATGTGGGACCACTTCCCTAGCCTGCCCAAGTCCCTCTGGATAGCAGCATCCCTTAGTTCTATTTAAGTACTACTCAGCTTGATGTCATCTGCAAACTTGCTGAAGGTTCACTTGATCCCACTGTCTATGTCATTAATAAAGATATTAAACTTAACCACTCACCATGTATACTGCTGAGGGACACTACTTGTCACTGATCTCCACGTGGATGTAGAGCCATTGACCGCAACTCTCTGGATGTGGCCATCCAGCCAACTCCTTATCCATCAAATAGTCTACCCTTCAACCTATATCTCTCCAATTTAGAGACAAGGATGTTGTGTGGCACCATGTCAAAGGTCTTACAATAGGCCAGGCAGATGACATCAGTTGCTCAAACACTTGTTTTATAATAGCAGCCATGACCTGGTTTAGACACTGCACACAAAGCAGTGCAGCGCCCAAATATTAGATACCCCAAACTGGGACAGAAAACGTGGATCCAAGCTAAAAGTTTTAAGTTTCTTGACAGAGTTAGGTGAAGAATAGCACTCATAAAGGGGGGAGAGCAACAGGGTGATACCTAAGCTGGACAGGTTTCTTTTTCCAGAAATTTGAAAGCCCAGTTCTCTGACACATTCCTGCAGCAAATGCCCCAATGAGCTTTAAGACCCTCAATAACAGGACTGTCTCACTACTTTATATTAAATAAGAGACAATGGAAGAAAAAAATGAGGAGAATAGCAGCACATACCTACTGTAAAATAAAACATCCAAAAAAGGAAGGGCCTTCTTCAGCATTCCCTTTCATATGCATGTATAGGAGAAAAGGACAGAGGTTTTATGCAGAAAGTATCAGCTGTTGTGTCTTTATGATGAAAGAAAATATCAGCTCCTTTAATATAATATAAAGTTTTAATAAAACAGATAATATCAAAATTGTATTTAAACACTTGCTAGAGACTAAGCTAATGGCTGTAGAATTATTTATGTGTTCACAATTCTATTAAAAAAAAAAAAAAAAAAAAAAAAAAATCACAAACCACACACAAAAAATAAATAACAACAACAAAAATCCTCCTAGCTAAGGAAAGAAAATGGAACTTTACACAAGAATTATTAACAGGTACTCAGTGACACAGAAATTGTCTTCCAGCATACGGGAAGGCATAATATTGTATAAGCACGTGGGAGAGGCTAGTGAGGAGAAAAAGAGAAAGTGTAGGAGGAGGCGAATCTGTCATTTTTCATTTGGTATGAAAAATTTTCTATTTTTTGGTTGCCTGTTTAGTACTGTAGTAGGTGTGGGGGGGCAGGAAGCATTTATCTCTCTCGGAAGGCTGTTCTGAAAAACAAATAGTCCTGCATTAAGCAGACACTGATTTCCCTTTCCACTAAGGACCCATGAACCAAAGTCATCTGTGCCAAAATGAAAACCTGTTTCCTCAGACTGACACTCGACCCTTTGTATTTATTCAGCTGTCAGAATTTATGCTCATTCTATAAAGAGGGGAAGGACCCTGGGAGCTTCTGAATTGTTAAAGCTGAGGGTCATGCTCTAAAGTCTTATGAGTTTTATTATAAAGGGTATTTTTATATTTTGAAGAGATTGACAAAAATCTTACTGGGTTAAGACATGGTTTGTATAAAGACTGTGAGGTCAACTTCTGGTCTGAGTTATGCCAGTGTAAATCTGGGATAATTTTATTACAATCAGTGGAGTCAATCCAGGAACATAATTTTCCTGTTGTTTTGGGTCATGTGATGCCTATGGAAAACAATGGGAATTATGCACATAAACAATATCCTGACTAGTTTCTGAATAGGTAACTATTGCCAGGACTGATATATATGTACATATTTATATATGCATAGCATATGTCAGAAAATCTGACACTCAGCAAAGAGCCATCCAGACACATTTCCAGTCTATTATTCTTCTGCCTACATCCTTCTTAGTAAATAAAGCAATGAACAATTAAATCAGCAACTGGGTGTCCAGAAGTTAGCTGAAGTTATCTGATCATGTCTTCAGTGGTAAACAGCTTTGCCACCCTAAGTCCATGTTGTGTTTTGGGAATGGTTCCTGGTCTGTGATAGTTTCTGAACTGCGCACTGAGAAAGTGATAACTTGCCTAGGCCAAAACCTTGCTGGGGACCGTTCTACAAATGTAAAAATACGAACTAGCAAATTCTGATACCTGGGCCCTGATACCATTTCATTTACTGGTAGAGGCATATCTGGCGTGTCTGAAAGAAGCTTGCTGTCTCTGATGTTCTTACTGTCCTTAGTTCACCTTTCTGACATTCAAAATCATGAAGAGCTTATGTCTCTGACCTGGTTTGTGAATCTTCACCTCCTAGTCTTGGGAGATCTTCAGTGTACTTGCTACTCAAGATGTTTCCATGGGATGATTTTTGGCATCTTTGCTACAAAAGCTATCCTGTTGCCTAAAAAAATACCAAACACACACACAAAAAAAGCAAGCAAGCAAGCAAGCAAGAATCACAAGCTGATTCATTATTCAGATCTCAGATATACAAAGTGGATGATCATAAGAAATGTAACAGAAATAAGTTAAAGGAAAAGCAACTTCTAGCAGTGCAAGAATTAAAATTTAATTTATTCCCTAACTCAAGGAAGCTGGCTTGATTTTACTAATCTTTAGAAAGAGATACACAATAAACTATGATTTAACAACATACCAGTAGTTATAACAGGATGGTGTTCTTTTTGTGTGTGTGTATTTGTGGTTTGGGTTGGGGTGGGGAGGGTGCTGTTGTTTTGTTTTTAATCTTAAAAGCAACAAAAATTTTCAAATTAATCTCTCTCTCACCCCCAAATATATCCAACAATCCAATTAAGTATTAGTTTGGATTCATGGCTTCATAACCAAGATTAGAATATAGTCCTCATCTTCCCAAAATCATATATGTGGTATTTTAAATACACATGTAAGCTATTCCAGAGGGTGTCTTGCAGTCATAGATCTGTTTAGAAATATAGTTAATGTGTTAAGGAGAACAACAGTTTCTACCTCTAAATTCACAAAACTCCTCAATTAATAAGCTAATACTGTGATAAAATATTGTAGATATAACTAGGATTTGGAGGTTTCCATGCAACGTCCAGGAATTATACAGCTGGAAAAGGCACAAGACCTATTTAGTATGTCCCAGGCTTGAATAAGGGCAAAATTATGACTTTAATCAGGCTTATGCTTGTGAATGCCACTATGATTTTACAATACAAATACCAAAAGCTGTAGTTTTCTTGTGGTGCAGCTTCCATAAGACTTGCTGAATCTCTATCATATGAAACAGATATGGCAAAATAAATAAACAAAAACCAAACCAAACCAAAACAAAAACACAATCAAACAAAGCAACATCTCCAAGTCTTAAACAATTATTATTTGTCAGAATCCTTCATGCATCATTGGCCTGTGTTGGACTGGAACCAGTCATACAGTGGTGAAAATTATATACCCCATTTATGCCTATAGTATTGCTTATTGGCATCATATCATAAATGTAAAGAATAATTTCATTTGGAAGGAACCTCTGGAAGTATTTTGGACCAATGCCCTTCTCAAAGTAAGGTCAACCTTGAAGTTGTATTAGGTTGCCCAAGGCCTTGACCTGTAGTTTCCTGCTTGTAAAGGAAACACTTAAGGGAAGTATAAACTGATACTCTTTGTGATGAGATCTCTGACTTGAGGTAAGAATTTATTATAATCAGTGGCATATTGATTCATATTCCTAGTGAGTAATTTGCCTGTATTTGTGCTCTGGATCGGTCCATTTTTACTCTGAGGAAAAATAAATACAAAATAATTTCTGCCAATGCTAAATGGTGCAGCATTTCTTGTGTGATTTTTATTCTCCCTCTCTCACTTGATTTTGAATCACAGAAACACAGTATAGTCAGAAGGGACTTATGGAGATCATCAAATCCAAGCCCACTTCTCAAGACAGTGACAGGTAGAGCAGGCTGTTCAGACATGTCCAGTTAGGTTTTTAATATCTTCAGTAATGGAGACTCTCCAGACTCTCTAAGTGACCTGTTTGGTCAAGCAAGATTTTCCCTTTTTAAATTAATGATGACGAAAGTTGATAATACTCTAGTTATTTATATGCTTGCAAACTGTCTTCAGAATTACTTACTTCAACAACTTTCTGTAGATTTCCTGAGACTGAAGCTTGTTGATCCTCCTTTTTGTCTCTCTAGAAAACAGGAACGACATTTGTGTTCTTCCAGTCATCAGACACTTCTCCCAGTTGACGTGACTTTTAAAATATTATTTCTCATGTAATTGTAGAATATTTGTTTGTTGTTTGTTAACATCTGAAATGTATTTCTGTCTACAAAGATGTTAGAAGAATATTAAAAAAATAATAATTGTCATAATGGAAGTGTCAGAAAGTGTCAGCATAATCTCTGAGACAGAGACCACTTCCACAGGGGTACTGCTGGCTTAGAACTAAGTGTTGACTCATTGATTTCAGCAAAAATGAGCTTAAATTGACACGTTTATTCCAGCCCCAAAACAGTTAGACTATTTAGACTCTAGATTCAGATTAGACTGAGTCTTACGGCTTTAAGATACAAAGGATAAGCCTGCTTCATAAGGCGTAGTGAGATGCTTAATGAAAGGCAATGGGATGTAGAAGCATCTGAGCTACCAGAGACCCAAGGGCCTACTTTATTAAACCACAACATCTGTGCACAGGCTCAGGTTTTCTAGTCTTGATAGTTTACAGTGCTCGAGTGGGTTTTGTTTGTTTGTTTATTTTTATTCTAATTTTGACTGATTCAAGCCTGCAAAGGGTTTCAGAAACTTAAAGGATTCTTAAATTAAAATGCAATATGTGTGAACCTGACCCAGGTTTTACTCTTTCTTTATTGCACAGTCATTCTGCATTTTCCTGGTAATATTTGAAATCTCCCAGCAATCTCATGCCCTTATATGTCACCCACATGCCCTTACATGTCACCCCAGACAATACAACACATATCTTAATTTTCATGAAAACACTGTTTTGTCAGCTGCTGAAGAACTTTTCCGTTATTTTGGACATTTTGACCTAGAAAATGAAAGAAAATCATAATTATGTGTTAGTGCAAAAGGAATCCCATGATTGCTAGATGTGTAGAAATGGATTTATAGGAACCAAAAAACAGAGAACAGAAAGCACTGGAATTATGAGATGTGTTCTTAGGAAGGAGGAACAAGTCTTTGCTTCAGATTATTTTTTTTCTCAGTTGTTTGGTAGCTTGTCTGGTTGTTGTTTGTGAGATCTGTGCTCAGTTAAAGCTGATATATCTCAGGAATGAGTGTGGAGCTGTTTAAAAATTTTTGATGAAACAGTTTTAAGAAGTATGCCTGTTCACTGAAACTTAAGTGTTTATGTTAAAATATCTCAGGTTTGAAAGACTTTTATTGAATTTAAGAAAATGTTCTTGTTACTACAGTGATGGTATAGTCTCCCAAGGTGAGATTTGTATCAGAACAGATTTATGACTGTCAGGAAGATAAACATTAGTAAGAAGTAAGCTGTTATGGTATTTTACTTCACAGATAAGGGTTAGAAAACAGATTCTACTAATAATAATATGGTTGCAGCTGCCAATATAGCACTTTTCCAAAGTGTTATCAAACCCCAAAGGGTTCAATTTTATCTCAACATTTGTAGCAGTCCATTAGATATAGAAAAACAAAACAAAACAAAACAAAACTTAGGTAAAGCTTTCATGAACTTACTTGATTTAACTTGTGCTAACAGGTAAGCAAAAGTAAGTCAGTAACTAACATTTTTAGTTTTAGAATAGGACACTCAGGAATAAAGCTTATAAATTTTATAGCTTTCTACTCACATTCAGATTGACTGAATACTCTTTGAAAGTAATGGGAAGAAAGGAAGAAAGGAAGAGAAATCCTTAAAAATCACATTGAAAATTACCTTGATATTTTTTTTCTCAAGTGAAAGAAACAACTTCCAAAGAAAAGCTGATTAATCGATGTAAGAATGACCACTTCCAAAAATAATATAAGGGTTAATTAAATAAACCATAAAGAATGACAAAATAGTAAATAAACCAAACTTATGTCTAAGAAATAATTAAAAGCAAGAGATTTGGCTAAACAGAAGATGTTTAGCCTTGCAGCTAGGAAGGCAATGTAGAAATACCTTAGAAAGAACTAAACTTCTGTTGCTCAGTATGAGATTATGAAAAAGGATAAGAAAAGGATAAGAAAAAATTGCTCAAAATAATATGATTTTTTGGACTCAGGTCTCAAAATTCATGAAGAAGCTGAACATAGTGCAAAGGTTATTGTTATATTGTCATATACTGTTAACAAGATGGAAACAATCACACCTCAGATGTGAGAAAAAATCAAGGATCTCATTATGTTCAAATAAAGGAACAGAATAAACACAAAGATAACCTCCAGACTCAGTGTGATATGTTTGTTGAAAAGACAATGGATGGGTTGGAAAGGGATTTTACAATGTCTGTGATTTTCTTGTACTGGAGTGGACTGGTCTTAATATCATAAAAGTGTTTTTCTGATCTTATTATGTTCCTACTTTTCAACTCTAGCTCATCATCATGCAAGTTCTTACTGCGATGTGTCTATTTCATATCAAAATTGCAAGAAAAACACTTGTTTCACATTCCTGAAAAACCTGTATAGTGCATGTAAACAAGGACAAATTTATTTACACAGAAGTATTTTGATATCTAAAAAAATATGCAGGGATCTGGCTTCTGTACCTGAAAGAAACTGCTATCCAGATTAGTAGCCTCACATACTAGAAAAGTAAAGATGCTTGCTAGCTGTGCATCACTAACCAGTTGCTCTAATTATATAAGAAACATTCATCCCTTTATATGTCTATAATTTACTGTTATATATCTTAGTCAGTCTCTCTAGATTCTCTTTACAGATGATGGAAAAAAATAGACAACTTTGGGGCTTGAATCATTTGACCTGTTTTATGTGACCATATTCTAAAGTCAAAGATGAATTGGACCATAAACATACCTATTTCATTTTCTTTATAAAGAAATATCAGATAAGCTGTACTCCTCCCAGACTACATACATGCTTATAAAGTAAACACTGCCAAGGAATGTTCCTGAGTGTTAGTACTCAAAGATCTAGACTGTGAAGCAGTCAAAATGGTCCCTGGTATGATTTTGACCTCAGCTAGCTAATGGTCTCCCCAAAAATTCCTGGGCAGGGTTTGGGATTTAATATGGGCAGAAACTGTTCCCAAAGGGCAGTTTGGCTGCTCGTGGAATTTACTGCTATGTACACAGACCAGTCTGTGCCAGTTGGCCTCTAAAGCCAAGAACAGTTGTGGGTACATTTTGTTTAATAGGATGGTGCGGTTGTATTAGATAGATACATATTTGTAGTGTCTGCTCTTTAGGAAATCAGTACAGTGTTGAGAGGCATAAATTTGGGAACCAAGTTGATTATCTAAACAATTGGTATTTCAGTGACTTCCAGCAATCTCTATAAAACTAACCAACATGAGGACAAAGCAGGATTCACTACTCAAAACCAAGAGAGTTTACAGTTCAGTAAAGTGTACTTGTACTGAATTTGAGTTTCTTTGACCTTAAGATTTTTTTTTTTTTTCTTGTTTCTCGGTGAAAATAACTCTTACTGCTAATCTGGGTTTTCTGTATCTCTTTATCCTCCAGGACAGACAAGCACAGCTACAAATTATAACATTTTTCCCTTACCTAGTTTTGCTGAGTCAAATATTTAGACCAGACAGTTTTCATATCCTTTTAAAAGAAAAATGGAATTGATGTTCCTGAAGTGCTGTCTTCATACGTCTTCAAAATCAAAAAAAAAAAGAAAAATGTTACTGAAGTCACAAACTTAGTCTTCTCATTTCAGACACCTGATGTAAGTTTGGCTGTCTATCATAACTCTCTCTTCATTATTTGTAATGAAAGGAGCTATAGAGACACTCAAGCTAAAGCATGAATTAAAAAGTGTAACCTAATATTAATCATAAGAAACATTTTCCCACAACTGTGAAGAAAATTATTTATACTACAGTAGTGATTCCTGATGTAGAGGTCATGACTAATGAATTGGATGGATGGTTACACTCAAAGAGTTATGGTCAATGGTTCAATGGCCAAATGTAGATCAGTAACGGATGGTGTTCCTCAGAAGTTGGTATTGGGACCATCACTGTTTAACATTTGTTAGTGATATGAATAGTAAGATTGAGTGCACCCTCAGCAAGTTTGCTGATAACACCAAGCTCTATGGTGCGGTCAACACAATGGGGGGAAGGAATGTTATCCAGAGGAACCTTGACGAGCCTGAGAGGTGTGCCTGTGCAAACCTCATGAAGTTCAGCAAGGCCAAGTGCAAGGTCTGGCACACAGGTCAAGGCAATCCCAAGCACAAATACTGAGTGGAGAAAGGATTGAAAGCAGCCCTGATGAGGAGGACCTGGGAGTGTTGGTTGATGAGAAGCTCAATGTGAGCCAGCAATGTACATTTGCAGCCCAGAAAGCCAACCGTATCCTGGGCTGCATCAAAAGCAGCGTGGCCAACAGGACAAGGGAGGAGATTCTCCCCCTCTACTCTGCTATTGTGAGACCCCACCTGGAGTACTGTGTTCAGCTCTGGGGTTCCCAACACAAGAAGGACATGAACATGTTAGGACGAGTCCTCGAGGGCCATGAGGATGATCTGAGTGCTGGAGCACCTCTACTATGAAGTCAGGCTGAGGGAATTGGGGTTGTTCAGCATGGAGAAGAGAAGGTTCCAGGTAGACCTTCCAGTACCTAAAGGGGGCCTACGGGAAAGTGGAAGAGGGTAGGGAATGTAGTAATAGTACAGGGGGTAATGTTTTTAAACGAAAAGAGGGTAGATTAGAGTAGTTATTCAGAAGAATTTTTTTACTCAGAGGGGGGTTAGGCACCGGCACAGGTTGCCCAGAGAAGCTGCGGATGCCCCATCTCTGGAAGTGTTCCAAGGCCAGGTTGGATGGGGCTTTGAGCAACCTGGTCAGGTTGGAGTTGTTCCTGCCCATTGCAGTGGGGTTGGAACTAGATGATCTTTAATGGGTCCATCTAACCCAAACCATCCTATGATTCTGTGATTTATAGAAGTCTATGAATGTCAGTTTTAACATTAATTATTGTCCTGAAAGTAAATAATTTATTTATGCAAGTTTGGTGCGTATGTGCAGGAAGTAAACAATGTGCATAGTCCAGGCCAAAAATAAGAGTTAAACTGGAAAAGCTGATTTAAATTCACCAAGTTCCAGACCAATTTATTAGGCATTGAGCAAATATTTTCTGGGAAACAGTGTCTGCACCAACCTTCCCTCTTCAGAGATAGTTGCAGAGAAAAGAGAGAGGGAAATGATATATTTAAGGTCACAGATGAATAAGAAAAAAAAAATAAAAAAAAATCCCAGCTCTCCTGACTCTCAGCTCAGTAGTGAATCTATGTTTTTCTATAGATTTCTCAAGAAAACAAAGAAAAGCTACACATTGTATAACGGCACAGCATTAGGATATGGAGGTGTATAGGGTATGTAATCATGACAGACCATGTAGACATACATAACTAATTAAGTAAGGTTTTAATGATCTACTTTGAGTAATGCTTTCAGTCTAGCTGTAATAACATAGAGCTTCATACACATGCAAAATTTACTTTAGAAATGAGGTGAAAATTTAAGCTGTTCATTCCTACTGAGCTTTGCCTTACTGTTACGTCTCTGTGAAAATACCTGCACTAGCTCAGCTACGTCTGTGAAAGTTGTGGTATCTGTAGTATAGGCAGACCTACAAAAATGGACCCTGGTTAAGAGTTTATTATGTAAAAATTCTGATAATTCCTCAGCACTTCAGTTTATTAAAAATATATTTTCCTTCCTCCTCTTCTTCCCCATCACAGACTGAAGAATCACTGTCAATAACAGCATTATGCATAGTGGATTAAGTCATACACTGTGACACCTTTGTTAGGTTTTCTTCAGAACTATTTACAGTCCCTGTAAGTGTATTTTCTTCAGCTGTTGTTCTTCACTCTTAGAAAAGTAACTTATCAACCCAATAAAAGGATAATTACTGGACAGAGGCCAGTTGTGGTTTCTCTTGAGAACTTTACAACAGCCAGGATGGAAGAGGAACTCTGTTAGATTCCCCTAGTCCTGCTGCAGTCAGGAAAGCCTAAGGGCATACATCACCTCATGTATAGATTATTCTGTTTGCTTTTAAACTTGGCAAGCCCTTAAGACTCAGGAATGCACATCCTTGAAAAAAAACAACTATCTATACAGAGTGAGCAATCGTTACATCTGATTAGGAAGCATGAAAAGAAACACACATGTGGTTGACTCTGTTCCTCTGATGTCTGTGGCTTTTTGCTGACAGGAAGGAAATCCTTTTTAAAATTTATTTTTTTAAGAGTTCAAATAGATTTCAAACTATGTGAGCCAAAACTTGCTCTCAGTTATACCCATGTACTCCTATTGACTATCCCATAAGAACACAGGCATGTCTCCAGAGAACAAGATTTTCTTTGTTTTTCTGAAGTATTTTCTAATCTGGGTCAATCTTAAAATAAAATGTCCAGAAGAAATTTCCACCTCCCCAGGTGTTCGTTGAGTGTGAATCTCAGCTGAGTGATCTGTACAAGAATGTCCACAGATATAAGGCTCAATTATGACATAATATTTTCTGTAGAGTGGAATTATGTTGGCTACACTTTGGACTAGATCTCAAGGTGTTAAGTATGTCTATATTAGGTAGCAAAGAACAATAGACATGCTTGGGAAAGCATCTCTCTAGCAATATGTAACTAGCCTTCTGCCAGGCACAGAAAAGTGTCACCTACACGTATGCTATTGGGAAAGCTGTGCAATTTCAGACTCATTACTTAATAAGCTCTCCTGGTAGAGCAGGGGAGATCACTGCAACACTGCAGCCTGATATTTTCTCACTCCAGAGCTGGCTTATTGTCTTCCATCATGGACACTCATTTGCACTCATAGACATGAGGTAAATGTGTCCAATGTCTTGAAAATTCCTGCTGTGGTGGTTTTCTGGCATGTAAATTCAGAAGCACAGATCAAAAATATGCCTGAATCACTTAGCCTGACAAGGGCACATGCTTTCTAAAAATCTTTTTCCATAGACACTTAGACCTGGATTCAATCCATGCAAATTTAGTCACTTTAGTGAGATGCTTAGGGAAGATTTCCAAGTCAGATTAGAAATATTTTGGCCTTCTGGAAGTGCTGATTTTTCTCCCTGTGTCTAGTGTTTTCACTCTTAGATCAGGTGTCTCAATTAAGTGTTTAGATTTAGAACTGAGACCAAAGAAGGATCTGGCACCTTTTCCTCTATTTTTAACTCCCTTCAAAATCCAACTTTGGTGCTGAAAGGCTGTTACGAAAAAGTATGACATGACCAGTGATAAATTGCATACTTTTCTACAGAACTGGAACCTCATCTGTTAAATATTCCCTGACCTGTATTTATGCAGTTGATTATTTCCCCCTAAGTATGTCATCTTGCACTTGTCTCTGTTAGATAGCATCCTGGGTTTTATCCAGGTTAACCTGCTTGGGAGTGTTGGTAATTTTCCACTAAACATTTCCATAGTGTTTTTATTAACATGAACATCTGTCTTGGGTTAGAGCTAGAAATAACAAAATAGATGAGAGACTCTTTATTTGTGCTAGTCTTCTGCCTGTTTAATTTAGGAATTGAAATGAGTTTTCCCCATTTATTGTATCAAGGTTTGGCATACATGAATGGAACTAAATTGCCTGTTAATACTTAGGTTCAGTAGCCATAATTACCAAGTCTGGCACTTATGCCAAACCTGTGTTATGATTGTAGCTAGAAGTAGCTTGCTGAAGTCAAGAAAGGGAAACAGATATTGGTAACACATTGCTCCATCTATCCTTTCACTTCATCCAATTGTTACAATTAGTAGATATGTTTGTGATAAGTTTAAAAATTTGTCTCAACACACAAATATTTTTTTTTCCAATTTTACTGCACAATAATTTAGCAATTATTTAGCCTGAAACAGAAATAATCAGAACTTAAACAAAACACACTGAATTATACTGCTTAAATTACAGATATACGCTATTATTATAGTACAACATATGTACCCAATACTGGTCAAGAGTAGTGGAAACTACTTCCAGTACAGAAAAAAGTCAATTAGAACTTTTAACAGATAGTTTCACTTTTTGAGAATTTCATACTCAGATTGACATTTTTGCAGGATAACTCATTATGTCAAACGTTTCATTAAGCACTTTAAGGAAATGTCCATTTTCACACTAAGAACATGTGGAATCCCTGGGCCTTTGTGATTTTCAGGTGGAATCCATTCCTTTATAAAGTGTTCTATATTATTTCCTTTGGATGTAGATTGTGTTTTTCTTCCTAATTTTCTTTGAGACTATCTTTGCTTTAAAAGAAACATTCCTAAGTGAAAAAATTCACAAATCACCATCCATTTTGGGGTTCATAGTAAGACCCCAAAAGCTTTGTGAGTCAAGATTTTTTTGTATATTGCTGCAAATATTTTGCACACAACTCGCCTCAACTCACAGTAGTGCTGTAACTTGATTTCTATGGAAAGAGGAAAATAATGAATGACATGCAACAGCCTGATCCTCCTATGTCACATTATCTCCCCAAGAGCTTAGTTTGGGCACCACACACTGACTTAGTCAGTAAGCATTTGTGACAGAGCAAACTGATGATGCATTCCCTACCCTTGCTGCAATTTTACTGGCCTTGATGACTATATAGTCCTCATTATTAACATATCATACCCTATACACTGTTGAGTCTCAGAAAGATGCTAAGCAGCTGGAAGCTTGTGCTGGTTGCCAGAAGGGAAACAGGCTCCCACACACAGAGCTTAATGTAACAACAATCCTTACTTATTGGCAAGGAAGTGTGTGTGTGTGATGGCAGTTTAAGAATCTATAAATCCTTCTCATCTTGTGTCAAAAACGTCACTCAGGCTGAAGGCAAAGAGGTAGATCCTGTGCCAGTCCCTGACTTCTGGGGACTTGATTTGGTGAAAGGACCACACTCTTTGCATGTCCTTTCTCTCCTTCTTCATGCTGTGCATCATTTCAGCTGACAGATTTACACAGGAAACCTGGCTCAGCAAGGCCTGCCGTAGTTGGTGGCAAACAAGAATATGAGGGAATTAACTTCTGGCCTGCTGACAGTGGCTAAATCTGCCAAAGCAGAGCTGGGTAATTTGGTTTCTTTCTTTTGTTGATTTTGTGCCAGCCCACAAGAGAGGATTAAGCAGCTAAATTCTGCATGGAGAACTCTACCCCTTTCGCTCAAATCCTATTGTCTTGATAGAATGACAGTAGCTAGTTGTGCCAATCTTTAACATCTTGCTGGCATTTCCCCAGAACATATCAGCTTTTGGTCCCTGAAAAGAGGGATTTGTTAAAGAACTAATGTTAAAAAGAAATAAAGAAGGACAGAAGAGGATGAGAAGCCATGATGTAAAAGTTTTGCCTTGTATTAATTAAAGGAACAAAGTTCTCTAATCCTAGTGGAGAATCCACAATGAAACATGGCTAAGTCCCTAACTCTCCTGTCATTGTAACACATTAAGAGAGCTCATTCCCTGTTATCCACAGTATTTGTTTAATGTAGGAGCTATTCTCTATTGAGCTCTGAGAAGCTCTGTATTCATTTCACTCATTAACTTTGGGAAGAGAACACCAAAATATAAGGTCTTCATTTTTGCTATTAGTAGATTATATTTATGTCACAAATAAATTAAGGATGAATCATTTTTTATTTATTTATCTATTTATCTATTTATTTATCTATCTATTTATTCATTTATTTATTTATTTTTCCAAAGCATCAAATAACCCCAGACCTTTTCTGAAACTCAAATAAGCTAGGGAAAGTGGGAGTAAGGGGAGTGAGGTTTTTGATTTTCCATTTCAAAGCCAACATTCTTTAAAAAGACTTAAGTGTAATGTGCTTTCAGACTGAAACCATTGTAGCTTTTAAGAGGAAGATTGGTCTTCTCATCTAACTTCTTGTATTGAACAGACCAAAGGATTTCATCCAGAGATTCCTGACAAAGTCATATCAAAGAGTAAAGAAAAGCTTCCAGAAAGATAGGCAGCTTCAGGATGTGGTCTTCAATGGACACAGGAATTTTGCAGTCAGGATTAGATATACTTCTGAAGGGCAGGAAGGACTGGATTTACTCCTATACAGGCTGGCAGTTTGAACATTTGAACTTGAAGTTTGTAAACATATTTGAGTACTAATTTTGATGTAAAACTCCAATGAAGTTTAGTTTACTTTTTAAGAATAGCACAGTGCCTGTGAATGACAACTCTGAAGTGAGAAGTGAGGAAACAACTAGCTCTTTCACTAAATATTGTATTTAAAGTGAGACTACTTTAAGCCAGAGCATTATACAGGAAATAAAAAATGCCAGTCTGACATCTACACAAGAAAATGTTCTTTGATTAAAGCAAACACATAAAGACAATTCAGAAGGGATACTTTTCTCTATTTCATTTACTATTCTTATTTCAGTGATGTGTTGCTTATCAAGTAAAACGTTTAAAAATTGACTAAGCCAAAGCAGACCCAAATCTGTGTTTCACTGATTTGAAACTTAATTCATTTTCAGGATTTTACAAATGTATGTCTTATTATACAGTTTTAGATATATAAATATGTCTATATATTTGTATTATTCAGAGTTCTGATATTTATGTTTAAGAAGTGCTCTTGCAGGATTTTGAGTTATGCTTTTGCATTTGTAAAATAGCATTTTCATTTTCAATAGAACAGTTCAAGATCTAGTTTTACAAGAGGAGGTGTAAAACAGTTGCAGATGGTTGAAGCAGGGTAGTAAGTGAGGTAGATTAATGTATCACTGATAAAATCCCAGTCCACTTAAAGAAAAAAGTATATATATTTAATATTTTTAGAATAAATATATATATTTATTTAAGATTTGGACAGTGTTTCTCAGCACTTTTATTTAAAATTTTCCTTTCTTTTGTAATGATATTATTTTTCAATATTAACCAATATGAGAACCACAAGGAATGTTGTTCTGTAACAGCAAAAGATCATGACAAAACAAACTAGTGATACTATCATCAAATCTTGGCTTTGAAAATATGAACACTTTTGCCACTTTTTTTTTTTTTTTTTAATCTAAGTCCTCATCAGAATATCAGCAGAAAGATATACAATATACTTGTATCATGATGACACTCTGGTACATTTTTAAGATGCTAATCTGAGTCTGAGTTCTTACTTTTACTGAAAACAATAAGTCAAGTTGAAAAAAGTTCTGAAAAATCAACACTGAGGTGTGAAGGATGCTTTTCTCAACAGATTTCAAAAACAATGTAACTGCTAAATAAAGACCTTTAAAAGCTTTTAAGCCTTTCATGTATATGAACTTGACAGAAACTATATTTCAAATACCATCAAATTTTTAGTACAATGCAATTCTCTTTTCTTGAAATGACTCTTAAATTAAGCTTAATATTTCTTCATCTGGGGAAAGTTTTTTTTTGTTTGTTTGTTTTTGATTTCTTTTTTTTTTTTTAATTTCATGGACTATTATTACTCTAACATTACTGATGTGAATTAGATTATGACTATTTAAAATAATACATATGAGTATTTTCAAAGTTATTGCAAAAAATTTACAGTTTTGTGCTGACTGATAGAATGAAGTGAATGTTTTTTTTAACTATATTTCAGTTGAAGGTAATTCACACAAAAGCATTCATTATAAGACTAAAAGCTAAAAAACTTGTGTAGAAAGGTGTCCTGTTGTTTCCATGTAGGAAAACTGAGTTCTGCCATATAATTGTTGTGATGTAACAATACCATTACTTTTTATTTTTTTATGTTAAACATTCTGGAAATTTTCTGAGATTAGATTTTGTAAACTATGTTCATCTGTTCCTGTATTTGAACATTTCTAAGTGAAGATAATTTTAAAATAAATATAACAGCCTATTGGAATCAAGTTGTCCTGAACAACAATAGATGCAGATTCAGCAAGAATGGAAGGACTAGATGGGAAATACAAGAACACAGCAGGAGATGAGGACATATCTCTTTTGGTAGTTCCTAATCTAGTAGGTTTAACTTCATGGCATCTGAAGTGGTTGCAATAAACTAGAAGAATCGAGAATGTATTTCACAGGGACAGTATGAACATAAGCAGAATTTGTGAAGTGGCCCAGAAAGGAGAAGTAAAAGGAAGAAGAAAGTTCTCTCTCTTTTCTTTTCTTTTCTTTTCTTTTCTTTTCTTTTCTTTTCTTTTCTTTTCTTTTCTTTTCTTTTCTTTTCTTTTCTTTTCTTTTCTTTTCTTTTCTTTTCTTTTCTTTTCTTTTCTTTTCTTTTCCTTTCCTTTCCTTTCCTTTCCTTTCCTTTCCTTTCCTTTCCTTTCCTTTCCTTTCCTTTCCTTTCCTTTCCTTTCCTTTCCTTTCCTTTCCTTTCCTTTCCTTTCCTTTCCTTTCCTTTCCTTTCCTTTCCTTTCCTTTCCTTTCCTTTCCTTTCCTTTCCTTTCCTTTCCTTTCCTTTCCTTTCCTTTCCTTTCCTTTCCTTTCCTTTCCTTTCCTTTCCTTTCCTTTCCTTTCCTTTCCTTTCCTTTCCTTTCCTTTCCTTTCCTTTCCTTTCCTTTTCTTTTCTTTTCTTTTCTTTTCTTTTCTTTTCTTTTCTTTTCTTTTCTTTTCTTTTCTTTTCTTTTCTTTTTCTGAGAGTTCCCGCATATAGTAAACACCTCAGGAAGAGTGCAATAAGATTCACTTACAATACTCATTATCAACAAGTTGAACGTACATTCTAAGATTGAAGAACTGCTGGTGACTTGGGAAGGGAAGGGAAATATAGTAAGTCATATGAACAAACCCTGTCATTTCAGATGCTATTTGTCTCCTGAGGACAAAAATATCAAGACATCTGTTGCTCTTAGCTCAATCCATGTTAGCAAAATTAGGATGTGGAAAAATCATCTTGTATGTATATATATGTTATATGTATATTTACACACACACACTCACACATATATGTATATAAATAAATATTTAAGCCTTTCTGTGGTATATCATCCTTTTCAGGATACGGGTGCTAGAAATTCAATTGCTTTGAAGAATTAAATGAAATATTAAACTATCCATTCTGGGGGCATGGATGGATTGACACTCTGCAATGGCATTTGAATTACCCACTTTGCCATCTCTGGCAAATGTTTCCAATTTTTTTCCTGACCTACCCTTAGGCTGATAAGAAAAGATAACATGAACTTAAGAGCCATGGTAAATTAGTTTATCATCACTACTAACACTACCCTCAAACAGTCCAGGAAGCCTTCCAGCAAGGATTAAGAGTATAATAAAGTTGCATCTAACATTTCTTGTGTTCATTTATCTAGAATGTTTGCTGGCAATGTTGAGCGTATTTTATTAAATGTATCTGCACAATAACCTTGAAGGACTAAAGCTTAAGCCTATTAAATTACTAAACATCCAAGTTCCATGGTGAATTTAAGAGGCTTGGTTCTGTTTGGAGGGATACAGTCATGGATTATCAGCTGCATAGATTATAAACTCACTATTGCTCATTCATGCAAACTCTGGTTTGAATAATCATGCCTAACTTCAAAACCTATCAGAAACTCTTTATCTGAAAATGTGAACAAGAGGTCTGTGAGAATGGTATTCAGAGGGCTTCCTGTTGCAGCTGAACTGATAATGTTGTAAGGAAAAGGAGTTTTTCTGTTTATTTGTGGAATAGTAATATCATACCACAAATTATATCAACCAGACTGTGACAATTGTTGGGCAGTTTTTTCATCCTTGTACTGGTCCAAATCCTCTGTGATTGTCATACAACATCTTAGATGCAATTCAATGGAAATGTATACCTATTCGGCAGCTGTATTTTACAGAAGGGGAATATGAGGCTGTGCTATCAAATGATGATTTCAAGGCATTTCAAGGAAATGCCAAAGACATGAAACTCTTGTTCAAGCTTCATGCTTATTTTCATTTATTTGTTTTAGTTGACCTCATTGTTTATAACATTATAAGGAAAACAAAACAAAAGAAAACAAAACAACAACAACAACAAAACCACAACAAAACCCGCACAAAACATGGTCTTGTTCACATTCAAAAGCTTGCTAAAATACTTATTACCTTATCAGATGTAGACTCTCTGGGTTTGATCATGAAATAGCAGTGATTCCCACTAACTGCTAATTTCAGTTCTAGGAATTAAGAAGAATTTGGTAGAAGAAATGCATAGTTAATCTTTTACCAAATCAAATCACAGCCTTTCTTTCTCCATTTATTCTTTACCATTAACTGTCATGAAAAATCCAAAGAAAATGTTTTACTTGTTATTCCTTAGGGAAAAAACAAATAACAACACACACACACACAAAGCAACTTAAGTATTAATAGCCAAATGGACATAATTTAAAGGAGAATTAGGAGAGGAAGTGTGGAGCTAATCATTACATTACAGAAAACTGGTATCTCTGTACCTTTTATGACCAAAAGGTTAAATATAGTCTGTTTCTTCATCAGTAACTCATGTGAAAACTGAATGTAAAGACAGTGTTTCTTATAGGAAATATCAAGTCATCCAGAAGAAAGTAAGATTGTCATTTTCAGTGTCCATATGTTGGGTGCAGAGGAGATGGTTCTACAGTCATGCTGCTTTCCCTGGGGAAGTGTGAGTGGACCCCAGGCAGCTTTCACTCGTCCTTAACTCCACTTCTTCTCAGGCTTTAGCCACCGTTCACTGAAAAGATCTTTCCCTAGATTGACAAGCCTGTTGACAAAGATGTTCTTGACCCCTTTTGTCTGATATAGCCCCTCACTTCCTAGCAGTCTTCATTTCTCAAAGAGGATACAGTTCAAGTATGATAGAGCTTAGGTCATATGGATATATATATATATTAGATTATTCAATAATCTAATATTTGAGTGTGTATAGCTTGAATAACATTGAATAACATCGTTTAACTGTTTGGTTCTCCTCAGGCTTTTAGCTCACCATCAGAACAGATTGTTTTTACTATAAAATAATAAAAGACAATACACGTATTTGCTATAACTTTCTGCAGCCATTAAAACAAATAGCAAACTTTTCATCTAACCATCCTGAATACTATATACTGTCAAACAAGCTAATATTTGTATTACAATTCTGACAAAGATTTATTTATTCATTTTTCTCTAGTGATTCCTGCTGCCCTCAATTTATTCAAATATGAAGATAGAATAGGATTGGACTCTTCAGCATAGAATCAGGCAATGTTCTTCAAGCATTATTCTCCCTGCAGTTTTTCAATATTATGTACCAGATTCTCAAAGCTGATAGATACAAATGCTTGAATTCTGTAGTTTTCTTAGTTTCCTAGAAAAATGCATTCAGACATCTTTCTAATTCTGTACTAATCTTATAGCTTTGGAGTCACCATGGAACACTGGCCTTGAGTGCTTTACTCCATTATGTTCATTAACATATCTTCAATTTAAGAGCCATGTCATATTAATAAATTGAGGACCCCTTCATAGGAAATATTCAAAGGACATTTTGAAGGACTACATTTGCCTTGGAAATGTTGGCATCTGAATGATTTGAAAAGTCTGGTCCATTTAGAATAATCTTTGGGAACTTCCTTTCCTTTTATGAAGGTAAATCAGGAATAATTTGAAAGTAAAGTACCTTTAGAAAATTCAAGTCATATGCTTTCATCTTCACGACCTCATAATTAACTTTCCATTGTGAGATCTCCTCAGGTTATAGCTACTGATTAAGAGGGGAAAGGTTGAGGAGAAAGTGAAGGGCAGGGAATTACATGCTCTCTTTCCTTTTACAGGCACTTCCTTTACAGCAGGTATGATAAATACCAACCTTTATTCATGTTACAGATCTGAATTGGTGCCATATGATGATGAATTCTGATACAAAGACAAGGCAGGACCTGATTAAGAGTTGTAAAAAAATGTATGAACACAGATGGAGAGAGAGAACTTGAAATTGGAAGATGGCAGGGACAGCTGACAGCATTATGTTTGTAATGAAGAGGGAAAAAGGAAAAGTTTTTGGGGAGTGGGGGGAAAGAGAGAGAGAAAGAAACTTCTCTTAGCCCTCTGACACCCACACTTCAATCTGGGAAAAACAAAAAAAAAAAAAAAAAAAGAAAAAAAAAAGTAAAGCTTGTTTTGATCCTTTTCTATGGTTCTGTGTAATGTAACAGAGATGAATCACATGCAGGAAGCTGTTTTGACTTCCAGCACATCAACATATCCATTTGCCTTTGCAAGGTATATATTCTGAAGGAAACACTGAAAGAAACATATTCAGCTCTATTTATATAGATGCAGCTCTTTCTCAAAATTTTTTACTCCATCAGAACTCCTATAAACATATATAAGAGCTTTCCTAGGTAAATTCTAAGGCTTTGAACTGAAATATTGAAACACCTAACAGACTCATATTGGCTCAGACACAGCCTGAAGGAAAGATTACTGTAGAAGTTCTCTTAACATAAAGGCAATCACAGAGTCATTTAGGTTGGAAGAGATCTCCAAGATCCAACCTCTGACCCAACACTAACAAGTTCTCCACTAAACAGTATCACTAAGCTCTGCATCTAAACGTCTTTTGAAGACCTTCAGGGATGGTGACTCAACCACTTCCCTGAGCAGCCCATTCTAATAACTAACAACCCCTTCAGTAAAGAAGCTCTTCCTAATATCCAAATTAAACATTCCCTGGTGCAATTTTAGCACATTCCTCCCTGTCCTGTCACCAGGCCCAACCCCCACCTCACTACAGCCTCTTTTAAGGTACCTGTAGAGTGCATAGAATCATGGAACGGTTTGAGTTAGAATTAACCATTAAAGATCATCTGGTTCCACCCCACTGCCATAGGTGGGGATACATTTTGATAGATCAGGTTGCTCAAAGTCCATCCAACTTGACTATGAAGACTTCCAAGGATGGGGAATCCACAACTTCATTGTTCCAGTGTCCAGCCACCCTAATAGTAAATAATTTATTCTTTCTATCTAATCTAAATATACTCTCTTTTAGTTTTAAATTGTTACCACTTGTCCTATCACTACACACACCTACAAAGAGTCTCTCCCCAGATTTCTTGTATGCCCCCATTAGATACTAGAAGGCCATAATAAGGTCTCCCTGAAGATCTCTCTTCTTCAGGTTAAAAAACCACAAGTATCTCACACTTTCTTCATAGGAGAGGTATTCCAGCCCTTTGATAGTTTTTGTGGCCTTCATCTGAAGCCACTATAATAGGTCCGTGTCAAAACTTAGAGACTCATCCTTGCAGTGAAACATCTGGTTTTCTTTTTGTCTGATGTGGGTTTTGTTGCTGTTGTTCAGTTTTTCTCTCCTGAGGATAACATTGTAATGTTGATAAAAACATAAAATTAAAATTTATGTCATGTCCTCAGTATTGTCTCCTTACTAAACAGTAAGGGGCTATGTTAAACAAAGGAGTAAATGCAAACATGGATACCTTTGGTTACAAAGCTATAAAGCAAGAATATTGTCTTTAGAATAAGTAAGGGTTTGTTCATGTGATTTACAGCCATGTGGTTCTAGGAGGATTGGTATTCTACTGAAGCATTTTAGGCATATTAAGTAATTATATTTAAAAATAAAAAAGGAAGCATTCGGGCTTCCTAACAGTTCAGTAACAGAAAAACAAAACAAACAAACAAACAAACAAAAAAAAAAAACAACAAAAAACAGACCAGAAACTATCCTTCAGTTTTGCTGGTTAACCTCATTCTGCCTTTCAGTTACTATCTACTCTTTATTTTCAATGGTTGAGAAAAATCTTGAAGCAGATAAATTTTCAACAAAATGAAATTAATTTTATCTTTACTGCAATGTGTTCTGTATAAAACTTTTTGAGGCAGCTAGATACATAATTGAATTGCCTGCAAAGCTTGATGCATCAAATTTCTTCTGAGAGCATTTTGGAAAAATTATTCAATTTTAAAGATTTTCTTTTCAATACTTCTGTCATTTCATTCCCTGCTGTTTCATACCAAGGTACTGTAATCAATAGACATGAATAAAAGAGCAACCATAAAGATGATTAAAGCTATTGATTCAGGGATTGAATATGCAGCTGGTGACAAGATTAATAGGACTGCAATGCTGATAGTAAATGGTTGTATTTGCTAGCAGGGATATAACGCCAGTGACAAGACTGTAGCATTCACTATGAGCAATAAACAGAAAACGTTTTATACTAACAGTTTTGTTAATGTGAACAAACAGTTTTGTTAACTAGTTTTATTTTATTATTATCCCAGCATTTGGTATAGGTCCTTCATTTATGTCTTGTTTTTCATCTAATGCTTCTCTTTCAAAAAGGATGCCACAGAGAATACATCAGATATAGTGAATGGATTGAAGAATCTATTGTAAAAATGGAATTATTATTTATAAATTTTGCCTTGAAGTTATTTACTCTGGCTTTGATAACTTCAGTTGACTTTACTGTCATTACTCTGTTCTTAATTCAAACACCTTTTAATTTATTTGGAAGTAGTAGTAATTCACCACCAGTAGTTGGTGAATTAGGCACTTTCTGTCAACAGGACTCATTTCAGTCTCCTTTGCAATGCTGATTCTCTGAATCAACTCAGTGAACAAAATTAATCTGATTATAGTTTAGCACACAGTGACTGTTCTGTGTCTACAGCTTGCATTTTCTGTAAAAGTGGTTCCTAAAAGCCTATTTTTTATTTTAGCCCTGTGCATTCATACACAGTTCATGGATGCTGTCAGGCTGAAGTTCCAGCACTGAGTTTCCATTGCCAGGGATGTCTCCTCATCTTTTCTGTTAGTTAACACAGAAGTCACCATGTGAAACAAAGGTTGTATCTTTATTTATCAATAAAGGCAGTAGATGTTCAGGTGCTACAGCTTCTGTTAGCAATTATTTGCGAGCATAAGGTGGAAGAGAAGCTGAAAATAATGTTCTTTTTATCTAATCTACAACTTCCTTGTAAGAGCTAACTAAAATAATAATAAAAAATAGTAATATCAGTTTTATAAAAGTAAGCCAAGGGAGAACATTAACTCTAAATTATATTACAGGTTTGCCATTGCATTGCTTGGGAAAGGCAGAGAGTTTGCATATGAGATCACAGAGAGTAAAGAATCAAGGTTAGAAAAAAATAGTGTGTGTGTATATTTCTGTAGATAGACAGATAGGTAGATTTCACAGGATCTCGATTGTTATATTATTTTGTAAAGGTTATTGTTAGATTTCAATGGAAAATCTCAAACATGCAAACATCTATACACCACTTTACCTGTTTCCTTAGATATATTCTCAATGCATGTTAATAGTCCCACTTAAAACTTCTCTTGTTATATATCTAGAAGAATTGACAAGGTTGTCTAGAAGGTTGACATTACCTCTTAATGAATAAATAAATAAACAAATAAATCTTCACTAGATTCTTGGAGTGGAAATACAATTTTTTGAAGGCTGCAATGTCTAAATAGACCACTCCAGGAATGAAGATTTTTTTTGGCATCTACCTAATTAAGTTAAAAGTTAATAAATTCCCTCGGTTGCTCCTTTCTTCAGGAAGCATGTGAAAAATGCATTGAAGCAAGGAAGTTCAAGGTTTCAGTATCTGCTGCCCTTGGTCTTTCCCAGAAATTCTTTAGCTGATTACATGCTTCTCCTTTCAACAACATAAGCTTTGTATCCCATGTTTTGTAAAGGATCATTTCCCTAACCAGCCTCTCTAAGGCCACTCGTGGTCAGTTAGAAAACTTAGCATCTGGATGTATTTCTATCACATACATTTAATATGCCCAAGGGAATGAATTTTCCTTTGATTTATTTTAACAAAAGTAATCTTTATAGACATCCTTATGATCTTACTTTCTTTTTTTTTTCTTACATACAAGATTTGAAATTCTTTCAGATTTCAGTGCTTCCTTTGCAATTTTTATTTTATTTTGTGAATTAATCCACTTGTCCCTTTTTGTTAGCAATGACAGTCAATGAATAGTAGACATTTCATGTAACTGAACAACAGTGACCTATAAACTGTGTTTACTGTGGCATATTTAGAATGCTATACTTCATAATAAGATTCAAGTTCTGAGTTTATCCTTGTGTCAGCTCTACACTGGCTCAAATCCATTAATTTTGATTAAATTATGCCTTATGCCTAATTTATGTCACTGTAATTGAGGAGGATTAGGGCTTAATTATAATTATACATAATTATCCATGATTATAATAAATGCCAACATTAAGTCAAAATAGTACGGCTAAACTGTTGGGGATCCAAACTGAGATGATGAGTCACAGTACTTAGAGATGTCAGGCACCTGCAATACATGTTGAAGTTAGAATGGAAACCTGCTTCTAAATGTTGCACTTTGGAATCACAAAATTAGAAGTTCAAAACTGGTACAAACTTTGTGCCATGAAAGGACCACAAAACTATTCAAATGCCTAAAAATTACTCTTGCAACTAAAGGACAGAACGGTTCATTTCTTTTCATCAATATTTTACCTTTAGTGATCATATTTACATACAACCTTAAGAAGAGTGATTAAAAAGAAACCTGAATAAACATTTTGCAGGGATGCTGCTAACATATGATTTATATAGTAAAATATGATATAATAGTAGAAAATGTAATAGTAAAAAATAAAAGATTAAGAAGGTGAAAGTGTATAGACTGAGGATGCAAGACAAGTCAATGACACGACTACTATCCTTTATTTAAAATATAAACTTGAATGCCTTCTATTTCCTCCAGCTAATAAATAATCTACTTTCTAATATATTTCTGGTGGCTTCATATCCATTTTAAATAATTCTGGGTTACCAGGGGTTCATTACCAATTTCAGGAAAAAATCTCATCTTACTTCTTTTACCACTGAAAAAGAATATGGCATATAGATTTTGTCCCTGGAAGTATTCCTAGGAAAGTCATCTCTCAAATTTAAGAATTCTTATTATACTTTATTATACTTATTATACTTTATCAGTATAAAGATCATACATTTTTATAATATTGAGAGTTCAATTTTCACTTTGGGACTTACACTGAGTTTTTCTTGTTCTTCAGTTTTTGATGTCATTGCATCAATTGCTTTACCTTTAGAGTTGAATTTGCATAATATGCCATGTAATCACTGCATGATCTGAATTCTCTTGTTTTCACTTCCATCTCCACTTCACTAGAATTCAAATATTTTCATATGCTCTTCTCCTTAACAGTCTGCATCAATATATATATATATAATATATATATAAATATATTTATTTATATATATTTTAAGAAAGGCAATATAGAGACATTTTTCCTAGTCTCTTTCCAAATTAGGGTACTTCCATGTCTCCCTCCCACCACTGTAATAGTATCCAAAGAAGCCCATTAATTAGGATATTAAGCCCTGGACTGATTCTTTGTGTCAGGAGGTACCAGGAGGGTTCCCCTAATCACTGAGATGATTAGTGAACTTTTAAGTAAAGGATGCTCTTTGTACACCTCCTTCCTTTTCTTAATACAAGAAATTGTAGTTCAGAGTGATTGCAGTTTGTGTTGCCTATGTAAATTAGCCATAGCCAGGGTACATGTAATGAATGTGGTCCTTCTGGGGACATTTATACTTTTCCAGTCCCTTACTTAAAATTCAGTCCTGAATTGAAACTAGGAACCAATTCTCCTGGGAGCAGCTCTTCCGAAGGAGGATATAGCTGTCTATCCTATTACACAGTGATGTTTTCTCTGTGTATGGTCTAGAACAGAAGTATTAAATCCTTGCATGTGCTTTTAGGGTATAATGATGTCTAACATCTAGATTACTTTGCAGCTTCCTCAAATTTAGGAAAACTGAACATGGAGTGAAGTGTCTGGGCCACAAAGACAGATCATATTGAAACCAAACAGTCAACATCAATCTTTCAAATTGGAGAGAAAAGCCCTTAGCTTTGGAATACCTACCCTGATTCTTTCTGTCTATTTTTTATTATCATTTTTATTTTTTGTTTTATTCTTACTCTTGGGATAGAGTTTAAAAAAATCTAATTTCTGCACTCCAGAAATATTTTCAGCAAATTTACATGTTTGTCTTGATACAAAACATAGAAAGAAAAAACCTCAAAAAAAGTTTGTGGATACATACTTTACTTTTGATTAATTTATCTTTAAATATTATACTTTATTTTTGATTTTTGTGGTCATTTTCAACCTGGAAAATGAATCTTTGAATTAAAAAAAAAAAAGAAAAAAAAAAGAAAAAAAAAAGAAATGCAATATTTTGCACAAGTAATGTTTAATGTTCATATATAAGTTTTTTTGTTTGTTAGTGTGTGCGTTTTTGTTTTAAGTGTCCATGTGAAATTTTAATTTAAAGGAAAACAAATTTTTAACTGGAATATATTTCCCATGGAAATCCCAGGTCAGTCTACCTCAAATATTTTCTTAATTAATATGTGAAAACTGCATTCTTTCCATTGCATTTGAAATTTGTTATCTCCATGAGATATTTTACCTAAGAATTCTTGATACCTCTTTTTATGTAAACTCTTTAGAGGAAAAAATGTAACTATTTTATTTTTGATTTTTACATACTGTACAATGCTGTATAAACAGTAATGTTTAATTTGTTAAAATGGTCATCTCACAGAAAATTATAGCTAGTTTCTAGCAGTAACGAAAAGGTTAATCTTCTAGTAAATTAGATGGATAACAAGGGAAGCCGATTAGGAAAAAGAGGAGCTCAGTCACTGACCTTACAAAGCTTCTTTATCTTTTACATTCATCTTTCAGGCTTGGTCCAACACTGCAAAATAAAGCCAAAGCTATGGTACAAGTATTGTATTCCTAGAGGAACAGCATATTGCTTGTATATGCTTGGATGCTTTTTTTCTGTGAGCTTCTGAATCATATAGAATAAGAACAACTTTATTCATATATTTACCCCTTATTTAACATGCTTACTGAATGGGCATGAATCTTCTTAAAGTATAGAAATACTAAGATGTAGCTGACACAGAATCAGATGAAAATCTTTGCTCCATTTTCCAAAGCAATGGGCAAACATATGGTATGTCATCAGAAAACAAGTTCAGAACACACATTTTGGTAGCTCTGTGAGTTGATACAGCATCATGCCAAAACCCATGAAATATGATGTTGTTAAATATTCTGTTTTATAGAAAAATGACTCAGAAAAAAAAAAAAAGAAAAAAAAAAGACAATACTGCATAAGTGGGATACTCTCCTTATTAAAAAATTGAAGAAATTAAAAAAAATGTCTTGATGAGATATTTGTCCTTTTTTTTTTTTTTTTCTCTCATCACCCTCATTTCTTCATATCATTTTTAATTTATTGTCTTGAGACATATCAGTAAAGCCAGCTGGACTTTGATATTGCCATTTTGGGATGGAAAACTAGTTCTTCAGTGACAAAAGCATTTCACCCATCAATTTGTAATACTTTTTTTTTTCCGTTCTCCCCTCAAAAACTACACGTTTCCACTGTTGACATTAGCTCTCTGCATTGTTCAGCTATAACTTGCACTTGCTTCCCCCTTTTCAAAAGCTATTGTATAAAATTATTGTAGTTATGATCTGATCATAACATCAGCACTGTTTACTGTGTCATTTACATTTTACTAACTGGTAGTTAGCTACATGGGAAGTTAACAAGTCATAACAGTCGCAAGGTGAACGCTGCTTGCATGCAGGCTCTACAGTTGCTGGTATCCTGTACAGTTATTCTTCTTAGAAGGAAACTGAAATAATAATAATAACAATAATAATTGTTATATAATATGATTATTTTAATAATTATAATATAATTTAATAATAATAATAATAATAATAATAATAATAATAATAATAATAATAATAATAATAATAATAATAATAATAATAATAATAAAGCAGAAAAAGATTAGAAATTTTTGGAAAAAATCTTGAGGTCAGCTTCTCTTTTATATTCTGTCTTGATGGCCTGTCTCTTTTTTGCTCCCTTGTCTTATTTAATATTAAGGCCAGAGTCTTAAAAACAAAACAAAACAAAACAAAAGACACCTTACAGATTTCTTCATTAACATTATCCTTTTCTTCTCCTTTAGCCTTCTATTCATGTATTCTACAATGCATAACTATTATTTAAAAATTTTCTTTAGAACATAAAATGCCCATTACTTTGTATGTATAGGATCTTATGCCTGACTGGGGTCTCTGGGCAATGCTGTAAAATTAATTAACTGCAAAGATAATCCTGATAATTACACTGAGGTTTAGTCAGAATGAATTGCATTTACCCAACATGCCAGGCCATTAATGAGCTGGATTTTCATAATAAAATGATCTCTGTTATATGCCAAGGTTGTGCATAAATGTATGCGCATACTGAAGTCCCAAACTACAAAATTACATATGAAAACTAAGGAAAGAAAAAAAAATAATCTTTCTAGAACTACAGTGACTTTTCAGTTCCTCTGAAGTAGCCAACATGCTTGGCTTCCTAACATATCTGGGTAATACTGTGAGGGATGGGGTCATTTCAATTTAACCATATTTGTTAAATATATGTTGAATCCAGATCTCACACATGGTATTCCCAGCATGCATCTGATGCTGGGAACATCTGATCTGACTCATGAAGACCTGGGCTAGAAACCAATGCTATCTGTGTACAAAGATCAGCACCGTTATTTTTTTTTAGAAGATATCTCAATCAGCAGGGAACACTGCTAATTTTTTTTCTTTTTTTTTTTTTTTTTTTTTCTTTTTTTTTTTCCCCCAACAATGTGCCCTCATTGCTTGTGTATTTGAATAATCAGACATTTGAGTGATCCTTTCATCTCTTCCAGGGGTTTGCAGGGACCGCTGAACTAGGATGACAGGATTTGGAACCTGAGAGTTGGTGCTCTTTGTTTGTTGTGGCCTATCATCAGTCAATTCCAGTGTGTAGGTTAATAAGGCTTAAACTTTAAAGGAACGGTGAGCACCTGATTGACAAGTCTGTGAATAAAAGTGCAGTGGGAAGTTTTGTGTTTGTGACGTTAGCATTCTGAGACACAACTGAAGTCTAAAATGAGTTGCAATCAGTTATATTAGTGCAGGAAATCTCATTAGATGATTTCATGTCACTTTCTGGGCAACATTTTATGATTTCATATACAAACCTAAAGTAATTCTCATATGGATGGTGGTTTGCCTTTGTTTAGAATTATAGTTTTTCTGTTGGTTGTTGTTGGATTTTTATTTGTTTATTTATTTTCAAATATAAAGGTGTAGCAGAAATCCAACAGCCACCAGGAACAACATATAATAGCATTGGAAGTCTTACTATTGGGATAAAAATAAGTAATTTGTTCTAAACCTACTTAGAGGGTAAAAACAGTGAATAGCACTTCAAGTTTTCCTTATTATTTACCTCAGACACTTTTTTTTTTTTTTTTTTTTTTTTAACGAGTAAAAGACAATGAGTACATACTGTGCTTGAGAAACTATTATTCTTAAAATTTAAAGGGAAGCTGTGGGAGTGTGTTGTCCAAATCATAGTAATTTTCAATAGGATCCGTATGCTTTTTATTTGTGTTACTGCTTTGAAAATTAAAGCCTTAGTTGTCTTTTCCTTTGTGTATAATTCTAGAGCTAGTTGAAAATCTTTGAACTGACTTCCACCAAGCAATGCAATTCCATGAAAACCAAAACACTTTTAAGAAATTAGCAGTGCCAGAAATGCTATTTTTTTTAATTACTATTATTTTATTTTTAAACTGGAAAGTCTTTAATAAAGCGTTTCAACTTTATATTATATTTTAGCTATATAATAACATCAATTTGGGAAGGTAAAAAAATACTTTTGATTTGATAATGTTAATAGTGTATCACAGGTATAAAACAATATGTTTTATGTAAACCTGAAATGTTCAACAATTAATATTTAATATTATACTAATTGAAAATAATTGAAGTAACAACTCCCTCCCCCCACTCCCCCCCCCCGCCACCAACACCCCTGAGTGTCTGCTCTGCTAAAGACAGGATTTTTTGTTTTGCATCAAAAATATGAGAAAGCATGGAATAGTATAATTCCAGGAACATTTCCTCTTGAAAGGTTATACCTCAGGTAGGTCAAATTGTCTATATCTTTTTGTAACACAAAATCCAATGTTCCACACTTTAGAGAATACAAAATGAATTTATACATAAGTAAAGGGGGCTGGTTGGTGATTTCTTGCCAAAATGACTGTCAGAATTTGATTTTCTATAAGAATGCGCCATTTTGACAACATTTTCAATCAGATAGGTTTCTCAGACACATGTTGGGATTTAGTGCCAAAACCAGGAGGAAAAAGTCTTCAGAGTACATATGGAATACCAAGTTCCAGTGCCAAAAAATGTGGAATGGGTCTGATTTCAAAGTGTTTCCTTGACTTTTCTTATTATATGGCATGTATATAACTGTAGGACAAATGGGAAGCTACTTCTAAATGTTTAGAATAGAATGGTGTTTTGTCTATACATATTGAACACTGTTGAGCTCAATGAAACCAACAGATGAACTGAAACTAGAACATTGCAGCTGTTGTGGATAACATCTTCTTGCATATATTGTCTTCTGGGCAAGGGAAGAAGGACTGGAGAATGGGATGCTTTCTGTTCTTATGTTATTGTCCATCAAATTCAGTGTATCTACTTGTAAAAAGCCACTGTTTTCTTCCTGTATTACAGAGGTGGAATCTAAGCACTAAGCACCGACTTACTGAATTTTAGGTTTTTGTATCAAGACATTTCAATAACGATTTGGATCAGGCTCACAGTGTATATGCTGTAAAAGGCATATACATCTATTTCTGTCCAGGACAACTTTAACAGAAATATAGTAACATTAACTGAATTCCAGACATAACAGCTCCTCCCCGCAGTGGCTTACTGTCAACAGAAGGCATGAAGATTGTCCAACCTAGAGTGTCCCAGAGCTGTGATAAAACATTTTTTTTTTATGTAATGCATGAGTTATAGATTCAAACTTCAGAAGGGAATGGGGTTAGGTCCATCACTTCCTGGACAAGTAATCTAACTAGCTTGATGTTATATGAAGGGTTAAGAAAACACTCATTTAGATGTATGATGGCATTGAACTCTGTTAATACAAAATCCTCTATCCTACTGATTGGCATCAATCATTTGAACCAGAGACTGGTTCTGCTGTAGGGTCAGTTGATCAGTTTTCCCATGGGGACCAACCCATGCAGGTCCTGTTAGGAAAGAAAGCCTGTTGTTTCAGTAAGGTAGAGATCAGCTGTTGCAATTAATCATTTAACATTCTGTATGTGTATGGTATACAAAGTTATATTAAGTTCCTTGTATTTGTCCAAAGCTATGAAGATGTGTTCATGCTCCTCTTTCAAATCACAAGTATTATAGAAAAAAATGGGCTGTTGCCCTGTCCTTTAGATGGCTTTTTAACAGAATGAGGACTATTTGACTACACACCTCTGAACAGAAGAGGGTTCCATATTTTTTTTCTGAGTGAACATAAACACATAATTTTCAGCCTCATTCAGGAACTTCATCACTAGAGATTGCATGACAGGAGCTCAGATGTGGCCCTGCTTCTAGATGTAATATTAGCTGCCACAAGCTCCACTCTGCATGTAGTATATTTGGATGAATTTTCATGGGTGCCTTACTCTCTCCGTCACATATGTTTTGCCTTAGCCTAATCTAAGCAGTCTCAGTCACCCTGATAGTGAGTGTCTGGAGCTGACTATTAAAGATGGCACAGAAATATTCAAGAGCCTCATACCAGACGAAATCTGCTTCTGGTCACCTGCCACACGGACATTTCAGCTGTACTTGAACCACTTGCAAAAATGATTTGTCATCAACAGTTCCTCCTCTTCTTGTTACTCCCTTCCAACCCCCCCCCTCCTTGCCCCCCACCAATTTGGAAAACTGTTTATAACAAAGCACCCAAGGTAACATCATTTCTCAAGAAAATGTTTCTTGCTATTTCTTATTGAGGAAATGAAATCACATTATTTCTTCATTTAATAACCATAAATGAACAGAAGACTCTTAGGGCTGTGGGATACTTAAAATTGATTATACTGAGTTTCTTTGAATCCCCAGGATTCAAAGTCTGGGGCATTCCTCTCACTCTAAATTGACATGGGCTAGGTTAGGTTATCTGACTGAACCCTGGCACTTGTGCTTGAGAGTCAGTGCCTTTGATTCATGAAATTTTGGCTTGGACACAAGCATCCCTGTTACCCCTTGCACTGAGGATCTGGCACAACCCCTGTTGGTACTTCCATGAGGACATACAATGTTCCAAGCCTCCCCCACTGTGTAGACAATTCCTTAGCGGGACAGGCTTTCCAAACACATTGTTTCAAAGAAATGAATCACTCATTCGTGAAAAATGAAAAAAAAAAAAGAGCACAAATACCATCAAAGCAATTTCAGGGGTTTGCCGCCCACATCACTGACATCATGCTGCCAGCTAGAGAGCACTGAATAGGGCTCCTTACAGAGTCCGTCAATGCCACTCTTTAAATGGCAATTGCCTGAAGGATTGCTGGTTTGTGATATGAGGTACTTCTTCCTTAGCAGGAGAAAGGCAGCAGAGGCTTGGATTTTAGCGTAAGCCCCCTCAGATGGCAACAAAACACAGTTGCTTGGCTTGCCAGGATGTCTCTTTTTTAAAGGACTCTTCTGTTTGTGGAAAGCAATTAATTTAAATTAATTTATACTGAAATGAAATATATATATATTTTTTTTTAAAAAGGAAAAACACATGTCTGATCATCAGAAGGAACTTCCTTTATTAAACTGGAGTTTGGTTGGATGAGAGAAGAAAAGAGGGTTTCTTATCATTTATGGACCAATTAAAACAAACCCAAGTGAGGTCTGTCTAAGCTAATTCCAGTGCTGGTATGCTGGGGCGTGTGATACATGGACACACTGAGCTGCCTGGACCCCAGCCAGTTCACATCTGATGCACTGTTCCCACATCAGACAGTGCCATGCCCAAGCTAATAAGCCCTGTTGAGAAAATGTAGTGACAGGTCACAGTGGCACAGTGCTTTCTTACATCTACAGTCTGGACATCATGGCATGAGTTTCCACTAGTTGTGGGATTTCTACATCAAATCCATTTTATGGCATAGACTAATTTTCAGGAATTCTGTTCTTTGAGGTCTTTCACAGCTCTGCATCTGTTTTTACATACTCCTCTGTCTCATAACATCACCTGTCCACTGTTACGCCTGTCACATTTGCTTTTCAGACAAATCACAGAATCACAGAATTTCTAGGTTGGAAGAGACCTCAAAATCATCGAGTCCAACCTCTGACCTACCACTAACAAGTCCTCCACTAAACCATATCACTAAGCTCTACATCTAAACGTCTTTTAAAGACCTCCAGAGATGGTGACTCCACCACTTCCCTGGGCAGCCCGTTCCAATGCCTCACAATCCTTTCAGTAAAGAAGTTCTTCCTAACATCCAACCTAAAACTCCCCTGGCACAACTTTCGCCCATTCCCCTCGTCCTGTCACCAGGCACGTGGGAGAACAGCCCAACCCCCACCTCGCTACAGCCTCCTTTAATGTACTTATAAAGAGCAATAAGGTCACCCCTGAGCCTCCTCTTCTCCAGGCTGAACAAGCCCAGCTCCCTCAGCCGCTCCTCATAAGACTTGTTCTCCAGACCCCTCACCAGCTTTGCTGCCCTTCTCTGGACTCGCTCGAGCACCTCGATATCCTTCTTGTAGCAAGGGGCCCAAAACTGAACACAGTACTCAAGGTGCGGCCTCACCAGAGCCGAGTACAGGGGGACGACCACTTCCCTAGACCTGCTGGCCACACTGCTTCTTATACAAGCCAGGATGCTGTTGGCCTTCTTGGCCACCTGAGCACACTGCTGGCTCATATTCAGCCAGCTATCAACCATCACTCCCAGGTCCTTCTCTGTTGGGCAGCTTTCCAACCACTCATCTCCCAGCCTGTAGCTCTGCTTGGGGTTGTTGCGCCCCAGGTGCAGGTCCCGACACTTGGCCTTGTTGAACTTCATACAGTTGACCTCAGCCCATTGGTCCAGCCTATCCAGATCCTTCTGCAGAGCCTTCCTACCCTCGAGCAGATCAACACATGCACCTAACTTGGTGTCATCTGCAAACTTACTGAGGGTGCACTCAATGCTCTCATTCAGATCATCGATGAAGATATTAAAGAGGACTGGCCCCAGTACCGAGCCCTGGGGAATGCCACTAGTGACTGGACTTCAACTGGATTTGACTCTATTCACCACAAATGGCTCTGAACTTTTCCTGTGGTGGCCCTTGCTCCTGGAACATCCCTCTTGCATTTGTCTATAGGAAGCTGCTTCTCCACACACCAGGTCTGCTGCAATGCTTTACTTCAGCCACTAAAAGCAACCTGGTAACAAACAACATAAAATAGCTGAATTACAATAAAAGAACAAAAAGTACAGCAGCAGAGGTTAAGAAATGGTAGCCTTTATTTTATGTATAATGTCATGTTAGCCTCAGTCCCTACTTGCCTCTGATTACATCTGCACATTAGCTGCTCTGCAGATTTGAAGCAGGGAACACCTACCCTGGTGTGCAGCACAAGGGGACATTGACCTGCCTGGGGATTTTGGGCACTACAGCAATTCCCACAATTAAAAAATAGAAATGAAAACTGTCAGGAATGATCTCTCACTGACCCAAAGTGGATGGATAGAATGATCAATGGTGTCTTTCCCTTTTGTAATGTCTGCCAGACAGTCCAAATTTATAACCAGCATAGGAAAACAGCTGCATATCATAACCATATGGCACTGAGAGTATGCATTATTGTACAGTAGCATTGCACTAATTTAAGGTCTGTCACCACTTCCATTATGGGCCTGTGTTTCCAGCAATAAGAAACTCTCACACAAGCACTTATCCCAAGCTGAATATGATCTCTGCCAGTACAGGTCTTAGATCTATAGTTGCCTTAAACAGTATTTTATTTAAATAGCTTGACAATTTTTTCATTACATAAGTTAAAGAAAGGTTTCCTTTTTTCCCTCATGGTTCAAAATTCATTTTATTTGATACAATCAAACACCATGTTTTTGGAAATGGTTAGGCATATTCCATCTGCTATGGACCACATCTCTGATTGAAAGGAGTCATTAAGCATCTGGTGAATTTAAAAGCTACTGTATAGCTATATGTATATAGTTATATTCACATTGGAAAAAAAAAAAACCCACACCACATTATCCTCCCCTCTCCCCTTTGGAATTGCATACCAAAAAAAGAAGCCATATGTATTTCTGTAGGAACTCAAAGTTTTCCTGAAATTACTCTGCATAAGGCTGGTCAGAGATATTCTTATCGTTTGAAAGAAAATGCTATTTATACTCCACCATAATTAAATCTGTGTCCCTTCTTGCTCATGTCTTAATGCCCCCAGACAGAAGAACTGGCATGTTTCCATCAAATGGGAAGCAGCTTTCTGGCACTGTAAATACAGGAGAAAAATCAGCAGTGGATCTACAAAGGTCCTTCAACCTGTCACAGGCAATATGTAAAGGTAGCCCCTGACCAGTCTGAACAGTGGTCAAAGCCATGCCCAGAAAAAAGAAGGCAAGTCTGTGTGACCACCCCCTAACATCCCAGACACCAACTGCCTTCAGCCCAGTGATTTCCTGAACTAGGTGTTATTTCTATGTGTTCTAAAGGAATTTCAGTTCTGTGAGCCCCTTAAAGCCGTGCAAGATTGGAACAACCAGACTCATTCCTTTTTTTATGGAATACATGTTTTTTGTTAGTATAACTGGGTGTTGGCCTGTGAGTTCAGCCTGCTGCTGCAATGCGAACAACACAGATGATGGCATTACTTGGCAAGAATTTTCCATATCCCTGAGATGATTTGTTCTGATGGTCAGGGTCATTTTCCTCTGAGACAAAACCTTATCTCCTGAGGGAGCTGCCTGATTATTAGTGACCTCCGACCTTCCTCCTCCTCCTCTCCCACCCTCAAAAAAAAAAAAAAAAAAAAAAAAAGCATGAGAGGAGGTACCAGATTGGAGTATCTTTCTCACCAGAGAACAAGAGAACACAGGGGAATTGTCTATTTGACCTCAAGTCTATGCAGAAATACCCCTGGGCTACATCCACATGAGCCAGTAAAGTAGATCAATAGGAACAAATCCGTAGGAGAGAAATATTTGGTGCTGAGGCCCCACATCCAGACTTTACAGTACTTGGGAGAGGAAGGGAGAAGGGTTACATCAGCTTCACTGTGGTCTGATCCTGTGTCCTGATCTCCCCTTGGAGCTGCAGTGCACTGGCTGGGCTGCTGGAGCATGTCTTCCCATTCATTGCTATCCAGGAGGAATCTATCACCTGCTCTCCAAGACTACCCCAAAATGCAAAACAAAGCATACAAAACTGGAACAATCCAGGTATCTATCCACTCTTGACCCCTAAATTAAGCACCAATGCAGATGCAGCCAAACAGATGAAGGGAACAGCCTGGCAATAGAGTCTAACCAGGCAGAAAAAGCACCCACGCTGATTTACCTGAGCTACATCACAGGGACCCAGCCCTATACTGCTTTCCATCATGCAGAAATACAGGAAGTGACAGCAGCTCTGCTCCCTTTCTCTTCTGCTGTTAAAGAAAGTGATTGCACCACCTCAGCTGGCAAAAACTGGTAGAATTTCATCAAAGTCAACAGTGTCCACCTGAGGCTGAATATCTGGTCTCTTCTTATTCATTGAAAGGAAAAAGCTGAAAGATTTTTAGCAAAAATGATGTGAAGGTCTACACGCAGAAAGATATCTTCAAGGAAACACAGCAAGATCACTGATAGTTTTTTGTTTGTTTGTTTGTGGCTTTGACTGTCCTGATGAAACAGAAGAGTTAAGGAAGGAGAAGAGCTAAATATAGTCAGCAATAAGAAACGGAGAGATAACTATCTGAAAGATCTGATTGTACATCACCATAACCATGAAATTTCACTATACATAGAGCTGAATTCTACATTTCATTTTACTTCTGCTGAACATCTCCCTGCAGTGAAATTGAGAAGGTTTAATCTCTCCTTCTGTTCCACTTTTAAGAAGTGAATCAAACAGCATAAGTTATCAAAGATACAAACCTGACCCCCTGCAACTATATTACAATGTAGCACCACCTTCTGGCTATTGAGAAACTGTTAGTGGCTACTTTACCTTTTTCCTTTTTAATGGGCATCTGTTTCTTAATTCCTTTGTTGCAATTTAAAATGAAAATATGGTAATTAGTTTTCATGGCTACAGCTATTATAGCTATAGATGTTCTTAATAACAGCTGCTATTTTTCAAATAGTGCAGAGATTTCTAACATGGAGCAGTTGGAATTGTGCATCTCTGCCTTTACTGAAGGAGCAATGTTCATTTTTATGATCTGTAATCACATGCTGGTCCTGGGAAACATGCCACAAGGGCCCACATATGTAAGTAGTGGCAGCTGAAAGTGCATAATTCATGAGGGAAACATCAGGATTGGAGGAAATGGCATAAATAGATGATTGACTTGACACATCTTATATTTTTCCAAGATTAATTTCCTTTTAAAGATGTGAGTTGCTTTTTAAAAAGAGATGTGTAGACTGCCAAGTTATAAGGTCCTCTAGGTCACTAACTTGTTTCTCTGAAAGCAAAGATATTCTTGTGTTTTCATTCTGATTTATTTAGATTTTTTTTTAATTTTTTTTTTTTTTTTTTTTTTTTACGGTATGTGGTCTTTGTTCTTCCTGGTCTTTACTTCTCCACAATTTTATTCAAACATATTGTAGTTCCACTTTGAAACAGAAAGGGCAGTCATGACAACTTCATCTCAGAGGGAAATCCTATAAATACTCCAATTGCTGTTGATTTTAATATGGTTTATTAACCTTTGATTCAGTTTAGATAGGTCTCTGGGCACAAAAAAAACATATTGTGTATTTCAGCTAAGGCTTCATTTGACACAAATCTGTATGAGGGTTAATGTTAAAAAAAATGCTACAAATGGAGACACATTAGATGCTGCCCATATTTCTGATGGAATAAAGAAAAAACAAAAACCAAAAACAAACAAAGCAAAACAAAACAACAACAATGACAAAAAAACACTTATAAAGGCAACTTTAGTCACAACCAATCTCAAAGAACATTTTGTAGAAATATCACAAACAACAATGTTCTCAGGGTATTTCTACTGGAAATAATGTGAGAAAGAACATTCTCACATTACTTCCAGTCAAAAAGCCATAAAAATGCACAGTTGATCGCAAGCATTCTCATAGCATGTTAACAGGAAAGACCTCAAGAAAACATTTTCTCATGACATTTCCTCTGGAAGAGGGTGGAGCTGGAGAGCACTGCCCTCCTCCACTCCTACCACCATGGGAATGTCTCAGGGGTGAGCTCTCCAGTGAGATTTGCAGGGGAAGGATCACAGGGGACACAGAGAGGCAGGAAATCTGATGGCTTTCCCTCCATGATGAGAGCAGTTGCAGCAGAGGAAAGACTTCTCCATTCAAGAGAAATCTCTAGAAGGATAGTTGTAATAATTCATAGCTCTGCATAACTCAGTATTTTCAATACTCCCCATCAAAGCATACACATGAGATAGAAAGAAGGAAGAGAAAGACATTTTGATTTGTATTATTTTCAAAAGATTTTATGCACAGACAATCTGGGTTTTGTTTGTTTGCCTGCTTGTTTGTTTTTATTTTCCTGATGATTTTGGATGTGGAATCAGGTCTTCTGCACGAGGTCACCCTGACTGAAAAAAATGAAGTATCAGCTTACTCAGAGAAGAGAAAGAAAGTCCCTACTGGGATAGAGATATGTCACAAGACACCCAAGATAACTTGCCTGCTCTGCTATATCGTTGACTGAGTAAATCCACAGTTCCCAGACTCCTGTAGTTCTCTGGGGTTTTACAGAGTTAGTGATCCTCATTTCCAGTGACTCTGAGTTTTTAATATATGGCACAGGCAGAAATAGTTCCAGCTCTTTTTTTCCCATCCAGCTGTTGTACAGCTATCTTGTTGAATAGCAGGTCATCATATACTTACTCTGCTAGATAGTTTCTACATGTTTTAAGTTAATAGGAAAATACCTTTCCACTTTAGAATTCTCTTAACATAATAAGAATGTAGACACATCTCAAGTGTCCTAACAGACACTGGCCACAGATACACTACTCAGATGAAAGTAGTGTCTGCTGTAAGTGACAGACTCAGACGACTTACTTGGAATAAAATCTTATCCTAATACCTAATATTAAATATAGATGAGAGCTGCAGGAAGAATAGGATCTCTATGAACTACATGGACAGCTTTTCCATATCAAAAGACCTTTGAGAACCTAAGATAGAAAAATGAAAGTTTTATCCATTCTATACGTATATTGATGTATATACATATATCAATTGATACTTACACTGAGGTAATATAATATTTTATTATGAATAAATTGAGCCACTATTAATATAATAGTGATCTAAGATGTTGGTACACAATATACACATATTGTATCAATTTTCAGATATACATTATCTTACAAGTGATTTGTCCTGTCTGGCAAGAAACAAATATTCAATTTGAAACATGGCAGATACATTTACCATGCAGCTTAGCATCTCCTAAAACCTGAAAAATGTGGTATTTAGTGTTATTAATAAAACAGGAATTCTCCATACCTAATTCTCTATACCTATGAATTTAGCCCTAGCCCTTGTACTAGTAAATGCATCACTTTAAAAAGTTACTTTTCTGTTAATATTTCAGATGTTCAACTGCTAAAAATTATTGGCCAGTCCAAGTTCTTTTAGAAATAATAGTATTTAACTTATTTGCTGCAGAAACAAAATTCAACTAAGAGTAGAAGTCCATAATGTTAACACTACATATAGAATGAGGCAGTCCCTGACCACTCAAATTTACAGTCCATACTGTACATATTGAGTGCCAAATGAAACTCCACTCTCTTAGTTTTACAGATGGTGGAAAAATAATAAACAAAAACAAAGAGCTGAGATGTTTTATTAAATCTAATGCAGATTCAGAGATCTGGACTTTGTCCTGCAGAACAGTGGGCCAAGAGCAGTCTTCTTTCCCAGTAAGCATGTGTGACAATTAAAAAAAAAAAAAAACAAAAAACATGTGGGAATATACATATAGTATTCAATGACCTGAAACGTTCTTTATTTGAAAATATTTGAATCCTCAGCAAAATTGTATAAACAAACAAACTAAATAAAACCTTGCTTCAGTTGTCTCTGATTTAGTTGTTATTTTCATACTCACATCTTTAAGTACGAACAAACTAAGAGAAATCCTCTCCTCAGTGGCCCTGCACTGCAGTGTGACTTTAGGTACTGCTCCGCTGAATGGCTGGTAATTTGAAATCATTAAATGTCTGAGATAAAAAAAGATCATTAGTAACTGCAACATAATCATATTAATAAGAAATAGAAAGGCATGAGGAAGCTGTTTGGAATTTAACCCAAAGTTCTTGTATGCTATTTCTGCAGTATTTGATGAGCTCTGATTAATAGTATAAAATTATCAAATGGAAAACAATCCAGCTGGAAATGATGACTGTGGACTCAGCAATGAGTCTTGTAGGAATGTACTGGCTTCATCTTTCCAGGCACAGCAAATATGTGGACTGTGCAGTCAGTGATCTATTGGGGAATTCTTTACCCATTATTTAATTACCTAGCTCACCTTGCCACACTATTTAATATTTCAGTTGCTGTTCTTCACACCTTTCATTTGTGGTCACTGAAAAAACTTTTTTTATAACATCTTATGAACCTTTTCCTGTTGGACTCGTTTCTGTAATGAGGATAATTCTTCATGAAATTTTTGACAAGTCTAAATTTTCACTCACCTATTACCTCTCTGACTTCAGAGGGACAGTTCATGGGAACTGTTTCTCAGCAGTGTGCGGGAAGGGTCTGTATACTGGCAGTGCAGATAGCTTGTCAGGATGTGGCTGCTCTGACATGATTAATACAAGCTCATGTTGCTGAGCAACCTTAATGAAGCTAAGGATAATCAACTTACCACTTTCACAGATCTCTGGACTTGTACTTCTCCATGTGTTTTCTGTCATCCAAATCCTATGCTGTATGAAGGTACCTGAATTAGCCCAGGAATGTGCCATAACGAAGCCAACAGAGAAAGTTGGAGAAACTGATTAAAGGATTTAAGATTTCAAAGGCCATGATCCATTGGGATTGGTTGTTGAAGAGAGTGAGGGTGTCCAGAGATGGCAAAAGAAAGATCCCTGACCCTCCTGACCCTTTAGTGAAAAGAAGGGATGAGAAGGCAAATGTTGTGTTCATTTGTTTATTTTTCTTTGTGTGATTTAGACAAGGGGAAGGGAATAAAGCTCTCTGGGTGGTCCTAAAGCTATTTTACCCATGAAACTGGGAGAAGCTTCCCTTCTAAGCATAGTTGTGAACGTGAAAAAAAAATATGATTTAGAGAATAAAGTCTTTCCATCTGCAAAATAAACATTTGCCTTTACCTTTCTTCCTTGATGATCCATGGTTCTGCTTAAACATCTTCAGTGAATTCAGGAATGCTGGAAAAAGGTCATCCTTCCATATATGTCCAGATCAGAGTGACCCAGCACTGAAAGACAACAAAGAACAGTGACTTCTGGCCTTTCACCATTTTGCCCAGGTATGCTTGTGGTGCAGTAACCCAATATCCTCTGAATGCTGCTAAAATATATAATCAATACAAAATGCATAAGATTCATTTTCCCTTCCTGTGACGTTTTTGTTCTGTCAGTTACTTTAACTCCAGCATGTGTCTGTGCCTCACTCACCAGAGAGGCAGTAGTATCTCACTGTCCCAGTCCTGCCCAATTATCATTTCCAGGCTCACCTGAGCTCTCCCTTTTTCAGCATTTCCCTCATTCCAGGGCTCTCAGGAAAATCAGAAGCTTCTTATAATGGAAGTAGGTTGTCATCTTTCCCTGGCACAAACACTATCAGGAGTGTGGCAGTACATAGGAAGAAGGCCAGCCTGGTGGACATTACTCACTGTCATGTATAGGACTACCTCTTGCCTACCTCTCAGTAGCTGCATATATTGGTGCTGCATATATATGCAGTCAGTAGCTGCATATATTGGTGGGAATGGCAAGGACAAATGCGGCATGCTCATCCCTGAGATTACTCAGTGGGTACCCTGTAAAATATAAATGCTGCATAGCTTGGCTCAGACCTGGCAGACTTTCAAGGGCAAAGATATTCCCCATTAAACCTGTGGGAAAATAGCCATGTGAATTAAGACTTTGATTCCCTGGGGTTCTCACTGTAAATATTCAAGCTCTTGGAGGGAGAGATTGTGGTCCAAATGTGGATGTGTGATAGATATAACAGCATGTTTCCTAAGTAAACTGAGTACTGCAATCCCAAGAAGACAGACAAGTGGCCCCATGTATTCTACTTCTTCTTGTGCTTGGGCTTCTTATGCTAGACACTGGGAAAACAAAATATTATGTGCAATTTCAGCTCTCAAAGGTTTTGGTGTGGGAAACCACGATACTTTCTGAATTATTTTTATTTTTTGTGTATGTGCATGTTATGAATTCTTGAACTCAACTCATATTGTGACACGGGAACTTTTACAGTGAAGTATATTCATTGAGATGTGAACCTTGAAATTTCATGTCTCAGATCTTTTTCTGGGGTCTCCTTCAAAAAGAATTTGGAATTGCATAGACTTCAGAACACACATGACATGTCATTGTGGCAGTAATCTAAGGCACATTCATTACTTATTTCATCCCATGTAAATTTACTGCTTTTAGAAAATATCACTAATTTACAGTTGGAACAATTTTATTGTTCCACCTGTGCTAAAAGGGTGGCAAAATGGTGAGTAAATAATTTCATGAAGAACCATTATGCTTGGGAGTGTATAAACACACGATATCTATCAATCACTGTATGCTATAAAATAAAAATCTTGAGCATATAGATCATTATGGCACTCCGTGAAACAGCGTAACCACTGTGGTTGTCTTGGTAGCTGAGTCAATGTTGAGTTTTTCATTCCCTCCTGCTGGTGAATAAAATCTTTTCCCAGGAATATAAATATCACATGGCTATGTGTGAAGATGTTGAAATGCCAAAATTTGAGAGTTAATCTGTTTGCATCTGTAGATCATCTTTTTTTTTTTTTTTTTTTTTTTTTTTTTTTTAATAGAATCAAGCAAGTCACTTAATTGCAAAACAAAGGTATTTCATATTGCTTCCTCTCTAAGTAACAGAAACAAAACATCTTAGAATCACTGAATCATAGAATATCTCAAGTTGGAAGGGATCCATAAGGACCATCAAGTTCAACTCCTTGCACTGCACAGCTCTACCCAAAAGTTTAGACCGTGTGACTAAGTGCACAGTCCAATTGCCTCTTAAATTTAGACAGGCTTGGTGCAGTGACTACTTCACTGTGGAGCCTGTTCCAGTGTGCAACCACCCTCTTGGTGAAGAACCTCTTTCTGATGTCCAGCCTAAACTTCCCCTGCCACAGCTTAACAACATTCCTGCGGGTCCTTTCACAGGTGATTATGGAGAACAGGTCACCTGCCTCTCCACTCCCCCTCGTGAAGAAGCTGTAGACCGTGTTGAGGTCCCCCCTCAGCCTCCTCTTCTCCAGGCTGAATAGGCCCAGTGACCTCAGCCACTCCTCATTATGTTTTTCCCTCTAGGCCCTTCACCATCTTTGTCGCCCTCCTCTGGACACTTTCCAACAGTTTGATGCCCTTTTTGTACTGTGGTGCCTAGAACTGCACACAGTACTCAAGGTGAGGCTGCACCAGTGCAGAATAGAACAGGACAGTCACTTCCGTTGACCGACTAGCAATCTTGTTCAAGGTTAGGGAGCACACCAACAGAAGAGCTGAGAACAGAGTGCAGGTATTGTGGTTTCCAGTCACCTCAGCAAGGAACAGAGAGGGCAGCTGGTTTCACAATATTGCCTAAAAACTGAGAACACATCTGTGAGCGCTGTTTAATTGTAACTGAGATGAGTCATTGACACTTGATTCTCACTTTTCCTAATTCTGGAAGCAAAACTAAATGCTTATTTCAGGCCACTCTTAAAAAGTAGTCTCAAACATAGTAACCATAACTAATTATAAAATGACTTTTTTATTTATTGACAGTTTGCATAGTCCAGAGAAGAATTACTAATATCACAGACCTTTTAACTAGAAAAAAAAAAAGTGTTCAAGGAAGACAGCTGTTTCAAAGTGTCAGCTGGGAAAAATGCCCCAACCACTCTTATTTGATGAACAAACACACTTTCTTGATTGTCTATGCTCATACCCATCTGTCAGGATGGCATCATGCCCAGGCAGAAGATGGCCAAAACTTTTGCCTTGGGCACTGACATTGAGTAATAACAGGTTTAGATGGGCACTATGTGTAACACTACATATAAAATGTCTTAACCTTTTATTTTATGCCAAGCATGGCACAGAAGCTTGAAAACAAATATGTCCTTATATATCATTTGGCACTTCTGAGTTCCCCAAAAGTAATATTGGCTGAAAAAGTCCATATTCTGAGGTCACCACTACATCACATACAAGTTGATATCAGGCTCAAAGTGATTACCTTGTTAGAGAAGAATATTGTGGCTGCTGCACACTGTGTGACAAGATGGTCGTAGCCATTACTTGTGAGGACAAATGCTAACTACACAGCAGGGAAATCTACTTTAGAAGCACTGAACCAGCTGCTGTCTCAGGCAAATGGTCTTCATTTCCTGGAAAATGTGCAGTCTACAAAAGGATCAGAAGCTGGTTACTCAGCAGCTGCAGGGATGTGAAAATATGGCGAGACAGTAACCTGAAATTTAGAAAATTGCTACATTTGCACGAGAAACAATTAGAACACAAAAAGAGGTTGCATAGGTTATCTTCATAGATAGCTTCATTGGGGATGAATTAAAAGCACTCATACTGTAAAAAGAACATATGTAGATGTGAGACCAGTATTTTTTAATATGGAACTCAAAGCCTTTTTCTCTTTCAACAAACTAATAGGAGTAGGATTATTAAGTTTTAAAGCTAGTTTTAATTAAAAGAATAAAAAAAATCTAGAACTAGATAGTTTTGAAATAAGGATTTTGACTCACACTGGATAAGGCAGGGTGAGCTCTTCCCTGCAACTATGCTGTCAACCCAGTGTCATGTGTGATTTGCTGACATACAGCAGATTCTATAGGGAGGAACCCCAGCAGCCTCCTCCTTGTGACGACCTCCTTGCCCAGTTGTCTTCACTTTGTTCTGCTCAGCAGTGCCTTAATCTCCTCTCAAACTGCTGGCTCTTTGCAGGTTGTCACTAGCTTTATTCTTACTCCCTCTTACTTTCTAGAAGTTCATTCTGAATTGTTGTGCCAAGACCTAGCTTTAATAGTCCGGGAACACTTCATAACTTTTAAAGGAGACATAATCTAGACTCTCTACAGAAGCCATAAGAAACGTTTTCCTCTTTTGCACTGAATCAATGATCTAGGACAATTCAGAACATGCTATAAGTAGTAAGCAAATAAAGAAAAGAGAGCGAACATAAACATATTTACTAATTTAGTTAGGTTAGCAAAGCACTCTTCTTTATTCCTGTAGTTCTTGCAGAGTTCAGTACATGTGAAGGGAAAATCAGCCTCTGCCATTTTTCCAGGAGTTTCTCTTGAATAATAAATGCTGGAAACTTTATAAAAAAGAGTACCATGATTCCAACTCTAATTTTTTTTTGCTATATTTTTATTTAATTTATTTAACATCTCCAAGGTGTATACATACTCTTCACAAAATATGTACGGAAATATTATCTTAATTTTGAACTTCTAAAAAGTACAGTTTGCAGGATGCTTGAGAAACTGATCTGGCAAACTTCTGAGAGAGGAAACAAAAGTTTCAATACAAGCAGTCATATAAAAAAATAATGTTCTTTTAGGTGGAATATTAGTTTTCAAATATTTGATGTAGAGCATTAAAGTTTGAAACCTCTTATCTAAGCATCAACATGTCATGCTTCTGTTTCTCCTTTAGAAAACAGATCAATAGCACCGATGTTTCTAGAATTAAAAATAATAATAATAATAATATTTGTTGTTGTTCTTGTTCTTGATCATAATTGCATGGCCACTATTTTGAAGTACTTTGTGGATAATTATACCTTTTAAATTAGTGAAGGTGTCAATGTAGTTTTTATAGTGTTTCCATTTTTTTTTTTTTTTTTTTTTCTGTGAACAGCAGAAAACTTTGCTAGCCTTTTGTTATATTCAATTGTGCTGTTTGTCTTTCAGACCAAGAGATGGTAACTAAATCCAGGAAACTACATTTTTGTGCTAACGTTTTTGTGCTAATGTGAAGTTACACTGAAATCAGTGAGGACTGGATATGTGCAAATGTATTTGGTTGCTAGGTTGGTCTCAGCCTGTTTTGTTTGAAGAAATATTAATATAAGATAAGAAACAAACAAACAAACAAAAACAACCTTGTTCACCATACTGGTTTGCAAAAACAAAAACAAAAAACAAACAATTAAACAACCACAAAACTGTTTCAGTTCGGCTGGATTTCTCATGGACTTCTGGAATCCTGATCTCATATGCTGACAGGCACAACACAGTGTTTTAAACACTATTTTGAGAAGTTAATTAAGTATTCTATTTCAGTAAGTAGACTTTCTTATATCACACACCAGTTTCTACTGCCTCTCACTACCTTCTGTATGTATTGCAGGACGTATGTATTACAAAATATATTGTGGTGGATGCCTCATCCCTGGAAGTGTTCAAGGCCAGGCTGATGGGGTTTTGAGCAACCTGGTCTGGTGGAAAGAAGGTGTCCCTGCCCATGGCAGAGGGGTTGGAAATAGATAGTCTTTAAAGTCCCTCCCAACCCAAACCATTCTATGATTCTATGAGATTAGGCTGCATGAAATTCCTTTTATCCTCTCCCAAGCAGGAGTACCACTTGTATAATCACTAATTTACTCTGATACCATTTTTATTTAGTTTTATGTATAAATGTCTGTATATCCCTGTGTAGGTATAAGTGCTGTTACTCTGGGGTGTATAGAGAACAGTTCAATGAAGTAAGCTTTGCATGCAAAGACAGCTGTGAAATTAGCATTGATCTGTAGTTCTGTGAGCTGTACTAGCTCTGTTTCACAGTTTCAGATTACCCAAAATCTTATTACTCGGTTTCCATGGCAAAATGTTCTGTTAAAAAAATGGCAACTTTGTTTGAGCAGCCTTGCAACAAACACAGTGCGGTAATTTGGTTGCACCTTGGTGTTTCTTATGCAGCGGTCCCATAAAACTCTGACACTTGTGAGGAGTGCATTGCCCTTGCAAAGCTGTAGGCAATGAGCTGAGCTCAGAACCTCTTCAGTGGCCTGACCTTGAACTTCAACAGATACAAAATAGGAGCTGATAGCTGAGCCTGCAGCAACAGATTTGAATCTTCCCGGAGGGTGCTGGCTATGAACAGAATTTTTGAATGCAGTTTGTGCACTGGCAGTGCTTGGCTTGCTGAAGATTTTGGATGTTGAAAGAAATAAGTTCATCTTTCTTTTTTGAAATATAATTTACAACAACCTGCTTGAGGTTGGAATTGTGAAGCCAAGGACACTGATTCCAATCAATTGCAGTTTCTTGGATGTTAAGAAATTTAGCTTTCTATCAAAGCTGAAATATGCATTTCTACATATATATTCCTTCTTGACATAAAATTTCTGTCTTTCCTGATTTTGCAACTGGTTAACTCATTTTTTACCATTATATAATACAGATATAGATATAGAATGCAGATAATTTCTGTCTTCATAAGTCCCCCTCATGAGTTTCTCTTAAGTTCAGGTGGTCTTTAACTTGTTTCGGTATTGTGTATGGTAACCTAATAAATTGTTGCAGAGATGATTAATGTGCTTCTGACTGTCTTTTTTTCTTTGGTGTTCTTCATTCTTAGTCTCTTAGTTTGCTTTTGTGTCCCATCCTATCGCACTCTTACCTCCATCCCCCCACCCCCATCCTGATATTGTTGTCCACTTTATTAACTTTCTGTCCACCTGACAACACTTCCTCTTTATTGTTCTTTACCCTCTTGAACTCTGCATTGAGGTTTGCACACACGAACAGTGAGTACAAACAAAGATCAGTATTTTGCACCCTTTATGCTGTGGCCTCCTACCTATCTGCTTAAGTCCACCACAACACAATGAGGAAGCAGACCCAGGGAATACTATTAAGATGTAAGTGAAGTGTCTTAAGCACTTCTTATTGGCCTCCTTTGTGGCTAAATGAATTACATGGGCACTCAGATTTGTTTTTAAGGAGTTATACAAAGAAGACATCTTCAGCAGACAGTGATTAAATTGGAGTGCATTCTTGGAGTACTTTTTGTTCCAGAATAATTTGCTAAAATGATAAGGCAGTAGTGGTTGCTCAATGTAGAAGACAATAGTCTATTTTTTGTTGGAGAACTATGTATTAATACAGAAATAAGTCTTGTAGCATAGTTGTAGAAACAAACAAATTAAAAAGGTATAATCTTCTAAAATCAGAATACTGACTGTACAGTCTCCCTGTAACATTAGTCCTATTTCAGAGGATATTAAGAAGAACCTTCAGGTTCTTCTTACATTTTTCTTCACATACAATCCTTTCACTTTCTTAAAAATTGAATATGTGGGGCATACAGGCCAGCTGTGTCTCTGAATGGTGGATTTGGATCATGTGGATCCTGCAGCCCCACACCAAGACCTATTTCCTATTTCCTATTGCCTCCTCTATGCAGCTTCAGCTAAAGTTCACCTCAAGCAGGTAGTGTTCAGATTCTCCCTTGAAAGGCTCCTCATTTTCCACATAGTTTTTATCTGAAACTCGAAATAGCTTTGGGGGGAAGAATTATGCTTATTGATTTAGTTGGATTATTGGAGTAAAAAGCTGAGTCCTGCACTAGGCATAATGAAGATACTAATTATTATCATGATTAACACAACTGAAAACAAACAAACAACAAACAAATAAAAAACCACAAAACACTATATATTTAAAAATTGAAATAACATAAAGCCAGATAGTGAGAGAAATAAAGTAAAAAACAAACAAACAAACAAAAAACACAGTTAAACACAGCAGCTGACATTATAAAAACAAAACAAAACAAACAAATGAACAAAAAAACACAAAATAAAACAAAAAACAACAACAAAAACAATAAACCAACCAACCAACAACAAAAAAAAACAACCATTCTTTATGGATAAATTTGAGTGTGTGTGCCCACACAAAGATGATACCAATACCTCACACAGGACTGTCATTGTCTATTCATTCATAGGGGTAATTATTTTTAATTTTTGTCCCTACTGACCTGTAGGCAGATGGTTAGCATGAATACCATTTTTATCTGGACACCAGATCTGGCCAGACCGCAATCTGTTAGGTTTGATCACTAAACTGGCAGCTGCTTTACAGACCTGCTCTTTTCTCTTTTTGTCTCGGGGGAATGCAGATTGGATGCACTGAATATGAACTTCAGCAAAACATGGAGCTTTTTGTCATTTTCATTTTGCTTTCTTTTTATGACCATCCGGTAAATGTCAGTACAGTTAAATGCTAATTGAATCAAACAATCCAATTTTATCTACAAAATTATTTTTCACTTACATAAAAAGCAAAAAAGTAAATAGCACTTTAAAGACCAAATATATATATATATGACAATAAGAAAATGTAATTTAATGAATCCTATTATTTTGGAGCCATAAACTTATATATGTACACTATTGTTATTATGTAAAAACTAGAACATTTTGTTGTGGGACATATTTCTGGACAGGGACCAAAGGACAAAGACTTTATTTAATTGTATGGTTTGCACATGAAAACTTGTATGATCAGTAATACCAAGGATTTTTGTATTACATAATCACACAATTATGCAAAACTAGACAGATTTTTTTGTCTCAGCCTTATATCCTTACTCTCACAAAGACTTGAGAATGTGCATAACTTTAAACATGTGATCAATATCGTTATGTCAAACACATTGTATACACTATGCTTATTATGTTTTTCCAAGCATGTGTGTAAATCTCAATTATAACTGAGTTATTTTTATCTTCTCTAGCTAGCCCTTAGTTCAGCAAAATTATTTAAAGCATAATGGAAGTTTTGTCTAAGTAAAGACTGAAATGTGCACTTCTTTATCTGCTCTCTACTTAGAAGAAATAAAAGAAAAAAAAATGTTTTAACCATTCTAATTTCTATGCTCCATGTAAAGCTGTCAGAATAGCTTAAATAAATAGTGGCTTAATGTAAAAGGCATCTATTGATCACGGTGAACAGTTGTTCTCCCTTTGTAAGATGCCAATGATATCAAATTTAGATTTGCTCTACTGTGGCTCTATTGTGACAGAGAGGCATGTAAATATTTCTCAGAACACAACAAATTTCACTTGTCAACAGTGGAGTGCCACAATTCTGAGACAAGTTGTACAATCTTTTACTACAACTTCCAGTTTTGTTTATAGTTAGGCAACATTTAACTTTATTAAATTATCATTTATCTTACCTTATTTAAAACAGCTCTGGGGACCAGTGTTATGCACATACAGAGGGAGGCATTAATTAAATACAATTACATGTCATTAAATGCTGCCTGAAAGAGTAACTTCCTTGATACTTTTTTCTTTCCACACTGGTTAATATCCATATGGAGCCCAAAAAACTATTATCATTTCCCTAGTTTGACTTAGGAAAGGAAGCTAGATTCTTGTGTTGTTCAAGAGACTCCTTTATACATCTTTCATTTAAATACCATAGATTAAAATGTAAAAGCAGCATAAGGAACAGCACCCTACCAAATCTTTTTTGTGTGTTATAGGCAGCCATGCTTTCACTTAGTATTCCCCCTGATGCTTTCCTGGCCACTTGTACAGCTTCAGTAGGCAAAGAGCAAAGAAGATGCCAAATTCAGATCTTGCAGTTCCCAGACAATTACTATACTTCCTACAGAAAAGATTATTTTTCCTCTGTTAGACATCTGCCTCAGATGTGGAATCAGTTTGTCATAGGCTGGTGAGTAAACCAGCTAACAAGAAACTAATGAGTTCAGGTGCCTACCTCGTGAGTTCATGTCCATTGTTTTGTTTTCCTGACTCTCTCTTGGTTTGCTATTTGTGTCATTTTTGTAAAGAATAACTTCCTTTATTATCAATGGAAAAAAAAATGAGGCATTTTTAGAAGCAATTTTATAACCCATAACTCTTCACTTCTGCAAGTTCACTTCTCTGCAGTCTTATGCCATAAAAGAGAATTAAAGATTCAGCAATGAGATTTCCGTATCCTCACTAACAATCCAGCACGATTTACTGGCTTGCATTGCAAAAGCATGTGTAAATGAAGATGGGAAAAAAATAGATGGCACAAAGGAATTTAAAGCTTCATTAAGTATCATTGTGGTGATTACACAGGGGAGTATGTGCGACAATGATTAATCTTAATGAAAATATTCTCTCTATGATGGTGGGAATACATCCACATGAAAGGTTATTCACAGACCAGTCAAGACAGCGCAGACTCATTATGTACTGGAAAGCTAAGCTAAGGCTGTGCATTCAAAGCCATCATCTAGGACAGACCTGTTATGACAGAAGTCTGTCTTTCAAGGGATGGGCTTCAATGCCAAGAGCTTGTGCAGGTGTTGTCAGGGCAGTGTGACTGGGCTGCCCTAGCCAGATGAAGTGGTGTGCACAGACTTAGCAGAAAATGCACAGATACATGCTGCCAAATGCATTGCAGTCACCCCTATCCTGCTAACATGATTTGGCATTAAAAGACAAGAGCCTTTTCCAGCATTTCAGCAAACAGAAATATCTACTGAGACTGACATGCACCCAGATCACATTGGTTTCCTGTGCATGTACAGGTAGGCTAGCTGGTGTGTGGTTTACATGTTCAAATGCAACCTGGATGTATCAGTCATCACAGCTGAGACAGGATTGCCCCTTGCTTGCACACCAGCCTCATGCCCAGGATTCAGGGATGTTCAGTAAGTAGGCAGAAAATGTATTAGCACCGGCAAGAATACAAGTCATGTAGAAGATCAAACAGCAGAAGCTTTCAGATTATTTCTGGAGACAAGAATTCTATGTTGTTTTTTTTTTGTTTGTTTGTTTGTTTGTTTGTTTGTTTTTTTTCCCCCCAGGGGAAGAAATATCAGTTTACAAAATAGAAAGATTCATTGTCATCTAACATCATAAGCCCTAATATCATAAGCCTGTTGACTCTTTTTGATCTCCAAAATATCCCAAAATGAAAGTCAGCCTAAGACACAGCTCTTGTTTGGGGGTTTTCAACCTGAAAAGCAATATTTTCACAAAGTTTGAAATAATTTCAAGTGAGAAGAGAGAAGATAAAACTGTATTCATCCTTATGTGGATCAGCTATGATTAGCTTCCCTTGTATTGTGATAATGAACCTTCAGAAATAGTTTACAAAATAGACTTTTCACCTCTTCTCTTCTGTACTCCTTTACTCTTTGCCACCAAATACCCCAAGGTCACACTTTCAAACACCAGAATTTTGGATTGTAACCTTATTTATTTATTTATTTTCCCTTTCTGTAGCAGCTCTTAGGTGCTTGCATCACTTTCTGCAAGGCAACCTAAGTCCCCACTCCCCATTCTCTTCTCCTTAGTTGTCCTGTGACACCTTCTAATATGAAAAATATCCATGGGACCTTTCCTGTTAGATAATGCCATCATGTTAGTCATACTATGTGTACCACACCTCTGTAAACTGACAGGCAGTGAATTCTAGTCTGAAATGTGCATAACGGATCTCATCTCCAGCCCTCATGTGCCTACAGTGTCAGTAATTGCCCCTCCTGGCCTGGCCATCTTTTGAATGGCTGATATTTTGCACCAGCTCTCCAGCCAGCCATCACATGAAAGGAAGGGAGCACATGAGAAAGAGGGCAGTGAGCTGCATTGTGGGGGTGTTCAGGAGAAAGAGGAAAAGTGTTAAATGGAAATCTAGCTGCTGCAAAATCTCTTGGTACAAAGCCAGCATGGGGTCTGAATCTGTAGTGTGAGAGCTCAACTGTGTCCTCTCTTGCTTCATTACTATTTTATTGATTTCAGAGGGGTATATAAATCCAGGGCAACCTGCCTGCTTTGGCAAAACACAGTGCTGCCAGAGTTAATGTGCTAAAAGAAGGCAAAATTCGGAAGCCAAGCTGAAAAAAAATAATAATCTATACTCTATAATGTACTGTATCTTGTCTGAAAGGACAAAAAGGGTCCATTTCTATTTTAAATTATATTACATTTTTATTTTGACATTCTCCGTTGGACCTAAGGAAAAGGGGCATGCACAATATAAAACTTCCTTTAAACAGAGAAAGCAGAAACTTGAAACAAAAAGTGTTTGCATAGTTTCCCTAAAAAGCATGTTTTGCTACCTCTAAAATCACTTAGTCCAAGGGAAGCTTATTCTTGCTACTAAAATCAATACTGGAAGAGATCTAGAGGTTTCCTGGATCAGAAATTGATATTATGACCTGGACAATTTTAGAAAGCTCATTTCCCAACTCAGAGGCAGCAGTTGAAGAGAGGGTTTCTGCTGTTTTATCACCCTCAGTGGCTCCTGGGACCACTGAGCTCCTATGTCAAGCTAAGAACCCAATTCCTCTGTTGCTCACTGACTGGTGCATCATACTTGTAGTCTGGTCCAAGACACATAAAATAGACTTGACATCCAGATTGCTACAAGAAAGTGAAGGGGCTATGGCATTTTGACACAGAGTGCTGATAGTATTGTGAACATGTGGGTGAGCTTTCTGTGGAAAGGCATGCAGAATTAGTGGAGTCCTGGCGGCTACTGAATTGGAGGTAACTAGAGAATTTTCCATCAGTCATTAACCTCTGTACCCTCTGCCTTTGCTCCAGATGTTTCCTTTCCTTCCTCAAACTTCTAAGTGAAATAGCAGCATGTGAGAAGTCCTGCAACAAGAGAAACTGGAGAAATCCGACATACACAAAGTATTGTGTTATGTTTGGGCCAGCACTCACATCTCAGCAAATATGTGTACATGATTTTTTAAGTATTAGCAATTTTAAGTATTAGCAGTATAGCACAGGCATAGTGCCAGCCCCAGGTGGTTACTCCAGTGCACCTTTTTCCATCAAGATTTAAACTGTTGCTTCAGAAGACCTAGTAAAGTTGTCTAGCAGGCATACATAAGGGAAGGGAAGGGAAGGGAAGGGAAGGGAAGGGAAGGGAAGGGAAGGGAAGGGAAGGGAAGGGAAGGGAAGGGAAGGGAAGGGAAGGGAAGGGAAGGGAAGGGAAGGGAAGGGAAGGGAAGGGAAGGGAAGGGAAGGGAAGGGAAGGGAAGGGAAGGGAAGAGAGGTTCTTCTCTTGAAAAAGACATTGCTCCCTGTCTTTCTCTATCAACTATTTAGGAAATCACAGTGCCATCTTATGAGATTTGTTCCCAATGAATGCACGTGAGTAAAGGTTTGTATTGATCTGTGTAAAATGATATCCCAAACCCCAAAATGACAGCAGATAGAAAAACTTTCCAAAAATGCCAGGCTAATTATTTAGGTCCTGCCCAAACTTATGTACTGATAAACTCCAAATATAAGTAACGAAAAGATTGTATATAAATTCCCTATTGCATAGTTTAAAATATAATTTCAAGACCATTTGAGACAATAGTAATAATAAAACACCATGCAAAATAAATACATTATTAAAAGATGATTTTGGATTTTATTCATAAGAAAAAGAATTACAAATTACCAGTTGAGGTAAGTGGGAAACTGGAAATATGTTTTCAAATTTTTATTTATTTCCTAAATATGTATTTTTTCTTGTTTAAAACCTATGGAATTGTGCTTATGAAGTTTTGATCTTTTTCCTATTCATAGAAACACTGGCATTTATTATTGCAATTGATAATAAAAACTGTGTGAAACCCCTGGAAAGGGTCAGCTGCAAGTATATAAATTATATTTTCCAAGGCTGTATGTCCCAAACAAGGTGTATTTCCCAGTAAATTACATGAAAAAATGCACACAATGGCGCTCTCCTGTGTAACTCACACAACATTGCAATTCATCATCATGGACATTGGGCGTGCATTTGACACTCCAGTATGAGCTGTGATATCCAAGACTTAAAAGTGACAGAGATTGAACATGGAATTAAAACAATCAAAAATGAGCCTTCTCCAAATCTGCACCAAGCTGTGAAAGCAGAGCAGCCTACAATCAAATACTAAACGTCAGTGCACTGAACTGCATATGATCCCAATAACGAGAAGGACATTCCTTATTTTTTCACATTTCCTCCTTCTTTTCCACTGGGAACCATCTCTGCTACTCAAACCCCAGACTGAAGGCTACATACCTCTGGCATTTAGTGACCATCTGCACCAGCAGTGCCATTATCGGAGGATGGAGATTGATTTTCCTTTTCCTTGCATGTTCACTTACTCTAATGCCCCAGAGTCTGCAATGGAGCCAGCAGCATATAAAGCAAAGACAGCTTTTAAGACATCAAAAGCGAAAGCATCAGGAGTGTCATTACATTCTGAATCTTTTGTAGTAGCTTTTTGTCTAATCCTATTGTAACAAAAATACACTAACAGTGCTGAGGCTGCTCCTTTACCAAGTTTAAGTGCAGACCTCAGAGGAGCTTTTACTTTTCTCAGAGGAAGGTGTATGGTTCTCTCCTATATAAGCAATAGCTCCATTATAGACAAGGACTGCTATTATTTGTATCTATTTCAAACATCCAAGTACTATGTACTTCTGTCGTGGTTCTGCTTGAGTGGGCAGCCAAGCTCCACCAAAGCCGCTCTCTCACTCCCCCTCCTCAAAGAGGAGTGGGGAGAAAATATGTGAAAAGGGCTCAAAGGTTGAGATCAGGATGAGAAAATCACACAGTAATTATTGTAATGGGCAAAACAGACTCAGCATAAGGAGATAGTAAGATTTATTGCTTATTACTAACAAGCTAGAGAAGTGAGAAACAAAGGAAAGAAACCAAAAGCACCTTCTCCCCCCATCCACCCTCTTCCACTTCCTCCCCTGAGCGGTGCAGGGGAACGGGTGAATGGGGGTTATGGTCAGTCTACAGCACTTCTCTGCCGCTCCTTCTCGGTCACTCTTGTCCCCTGTGCTGTGGGGTCCCACCCATGGGATACAGTCCTTGATGAACTGATCCGGCGTGGGCTTCCCACAGGCAGCAGCTCTTCCAGAGCTGCTCCAGATATGGGTCCGTACCACGGGGTCCATCCCTCAGGAGAAAACTGCTCCAACCTGGCTCCCCTACGGGCAGCAGCTCCTGCCAGGTCACCTGCTCCTGCGTGGTCTCCTCTCCACGGGCTACAGGTCCGGCCCGGAATCTGCTCTGCCAGGGGTCTTCCACAGGTGGCAGCCTCCGTCGGTGCAAGGCCACCTGTACCACTGTGGTCTCCTCCACAGGCTGCAGCATGGAACCCTGCTCCACTGTGGTACTCCATGAGCTGCAGGGGAACATCCTGCTTCACCATGGTCCTCACCACAGGCTGCAGGGGACTTCCGCTCCAGTGCCTGGAGCACCTCTCCCCCTCCTTCTACACTGACCTTGGCGCCTGCAAGGCTATTTTTCTCACTCCTCTCGCTCTCCCAGCTGCTCTGTGGCGCAGCATTTTTTTCCCTGTCTTAAATATGCTCTCACAGAGGTGCAAAACAATATCGCTTATTGGCTCGGCTCTGGTCAACAGTGGGGCCCTTACCAAACATGGGGAAGCTTCTAGATCCTTCTCACAGAAACCACCTCTACGGCCCCCTGTTACCAAAACCTTGCCAGATAAACCCACTATGACTTCTATTTCATATAGCTCAACAGGCAGCAGCAGAAGTTCACTCAGATTTGGAGCTGAAAACCAACAGAAGATTATCTAAAAGAGTAGCAGACCTCAACAAAAAATTTTATTGGCATGAATAGTATATTCGAAATTGAGTCAAGAAGTATTGTTGTTCCTAAGCCCTTGCTAGTCTTTACTGTATTTCCTCTTAGGAAATGTTTCTTTTTTCCTCTCACTGAAGTCTCAAAGGCCCATATGAATACCAGGGAAAATGAACTCATTTTTTGACCATATAGGAGGAGAAGTGAAACTGGTCAGGCACAAAGACTAGGTTCTGAAAAGGGCTTGGCATGCGGTAGCTGTCATTGTTCCCAGTAAACTACTCTTACTGGAACCCTCTGGATGGCAAGAGTTTTGAGAATCTGGCCACTTATTTAGGTGCCAAAATGGGAGCTGAATCCTGCAAATCTACCTTTCTGTATCTGGTCAGTTTAACTATTTAACATTTCCTCTTCCCCTCCTCCCCTCCTCCCCCCCCCCCCCCCAGGATAACCCCAGAAAAGAAAATCATATGAATAGTGTTTGGTTTTTCAAAATCTTAGACAATATTTCCCTAAAAGGTCTGGTAAGAAAAAATACAATACAATACAATACAATAAAAAATAATAAAATAAAATAAAATAAAATAAAATAAAATAAAATAAAATAAAATAAAATAAAATAAAATAAAATAAAATAAAATAAAAAACTCCCTCCTGACTGTGTCAGAACAGGATGAGAGACCATCTTCTTCAAACCTCTGTAGGCTTGAGACTCTAAAATTGTTTTTGTTCTCACCTCTTCTGAGGCTATAAAGACAACTGTATCTCTATAAAAACTATACATGTAAAAATACACAAATTCTTTGCAATTTGTCATAGTATATATTCATTATATTCAAAATACACTATTCATTCATGGTCTTCTGCTCTGTGAGAGATTTATCCATGGGAAATATGAATTACTGTACCTCCATACTTCATGTTTGATGTAGGTGTGTAGTTATATTTCCACTTACTGATGGAAATCATGTTAGTGGAAAAGCATTGAACATTCTGGCTTTAGTGTTGTTCAACATTTAGAGTCTAATAAGAGTTATGAATGTTAATGTATTCCTCAGTCTGAACTTTCGTCCACAAAATTATGTAGGAACTCAACATGTTTTAATATTGTTTTCTACATTTGCATCCAAAATAAAGACTTTCAAAACACACCCTCTGAGGCTGTCCAACCAGTACAATACTAAAAGACTGAAGGAAATCTTTTTGCTGAATTTCCCAGGATGTTTGCAAAATCTGTTTGCGTATTATTCCATTTCAGTGCTGACTAGTTGATGCCCTGATTCTAAAAGATTTTTGGTTTCCAAGTTCTGGTGTAAATCATGGCTGTTGTAGTGTCTTTTAGAATCCTGCAAGGCAACTCATGTAACCTGTAACTGACTGAATTTCATAATTAGGTTTTCCTTCAGTTTTCTCTTCACAACATGAACTAGTGATGTTCTCAAAGTGCTGTAAACCTAAACACAATTCATTTCACTACCTCTAAGGTGAGAAAGTGTTTTTCCCATCACCTTCCTAATTTAACTATGGGTTCCCAAGGAGACTGCTGTTTGCCTGTGAAGTTCATGTTGGGTCAGAGAGAAAAGGAGTGATCATAGTGTTCAAAACACTCCAGAAGATAATGTGATCCATTTTTTTTTCGATCCAGTGAATGGCTAAATTTTCCTGAATTGGGAACAAAGATGTAAATCAAATCCAGACCTACTGCTAGTGCCAATGTCAGAAAACACTGGCACTATGAAGAACACTCTTTGTGTTCTTCCCTACAGCATAAGAACTGATAGGGAATGGTTTAAAATTAAAAGGCAACAAAATCTTGGTTGATAAAAAGAAATACTTCATTTCATGATCTGGCAAGACCATGGAACAAAATCTCCTGGAGGCAATGTTAAGGCTCATGCTGGATGAGGAGGTAATCTGGGAAAACCAACATGGCTTCACCAAGGGCAAATCATGCCTGATCAATCTGGTGGCCTTCTATGATAGAGTGACTGACAAGGGAAGAATGACTGATATCATCTACTTGGACTTCTAGAATGCTTTTGACACAGTCCCACATGACATCCTAATCTCTAAATTGGAAAGATATGGAGTTGAAGGTGGGCCATCTGGTAGATAAGGAACTGGCTTAATGGCTGCACACAGAGGGTAGTGATCAATCATTCAATGTCCAGGTGGAGATCAGTGATGAGCGGTCTCTCAAAGGTCTCTCTTGAGACTGGTATTTTTCAATACCTTCATCATCTTCATTCAATGACATGGATTATGGGGCTGAGTGCACCCTCATCAAGTTTGCAGATGACATCAAGCTGAGTGGTGCAGTTGATACAACGGAAAGAAGAGATGCCATTCAAAGGGACCTAGACAGGCTGGAGAAGTGGCCCCATGTGAACTACATGAGGTTCAATAAGCCCAAGTTTAATGTGCTGCACATGGGCTGGGGCAATCCCAGACCTGAGTGCAGACTGGGAAAAGAATTCATGGAGAGCAGCACTGCAGAGAGACACTTGGGGGTTCTGCTGGATGAAAGGCATGAGCTAGCAGTGTGTGCTTGCAGCCCAGAAAGCCAACTGCATCCTGGCCTGCATGTAAAGAGGTGTGAACAGCAGGTCAAGGGAGGTGATTGTTCTCTATTCTGCCCTTGTGAGGCCCCACCTGGAGTTCTGCATCCAGGTTTGGGATCCTCTGCACAAGAAGGATGTGGACCTGTTAGAGTGAGTCCAGAGGAGGGCCACAAAGATGGTCAGAGGGCTGGAGTACCTCTCTTATAAAGAAATGATGAGAGAGCTGGGGATATTATACCTGGAGAAGAGAAGGCTCTGGGGAGACCTCACTGTGGCCTTTCAATACTCAGAGCAGTCTTATAAAAAGAATGGGGAAGGACTCTTTACTTGGGTAGATAATGATAGAAGCATGAATTTTCTTAAATTAAAACATGATAGATTTAGATTAGACACTGGAAGGAAATTCTTCACTGTAAGAGTAAGGAAGCACTGGCACAGGTTGCCCAGAGAAGTGGATGCCCCATCCCTGGTGGTGTTTAAGGCCTGGCTGCATGGGGCTTTCGCCAACCTGGTCTAGTGGGTGGCATCCCTGTCTATGGCTGAGTGCTATAAGTAGTATCTCTATTTCTTATGTTAGAGATCTTATTCTTCTATAAATATTTTAATGTTAGCATACACAAGTGAAATATATATGATAAATTTCAGTTAAGAAATTTATTTGATTTCATTAAATAATAACTTACCATCTTTTATATGCAAATACATATATTTAGTGCCAGTTGTCTACTGATTATCAGTGAGTCTTTATTATTTGTTTTGAATCAAATTCAATGTTTTCTCTATTTTCTCACTTTTCATTTTTGTTGAAACCATTATTATTTTTCAATGTAACATTTACCACCAAAATATTATATTCCTTAGGAAAACGCCTAACAAATTGTACTGTTACTATCACACACCTTTGTATATAGAATTCTTATATGGAATTTAGATATAAATGTGAAACAGGAACCTTTTATTTTCTCTGCTCAATGTTGATATCATACATTAATTTGTTTTATGAACATGACATAATCAAATGATCTAGTAAAAATATTTTCTAATTATTAACGTAGAGACCAGTAACTTGTATCTGAATAAAGCATATCTTTTGGTGAGGTTTACAGTCATTATTTGAAGAACTCAGGGAACACAGAATCCAAAAGTAGTTTGCTCCTATGGTTAACCTGTCTGTCAGAAATGCACTTCCCTTCTCATGTGAAAAGTATTAACACATGCAGAAATACTATGATAGCTCTGTGAAAAAAAAATTGAAATCTGTATTCTGTCTTCTTAAAATGTAGGATATATGAGAACAAGTGGTGTAGTAATAATTATTTATTTAAAAAAGATTAAAAAAAAAAAGAAGAAAAAACAGATGGGAAAACAATTTATACTCCAATAGTTATGGGAAAGATGTTAATACTGTTGAGCTCTTGTTCTCATTTACACCTTGTAATGAAGAGGAACATCAATGTGAATGAAGTTAGCTATATTCACAGTCAGATCTCTCCTCCTTGACAGACCACAGTAAAGTTGCCATAGTGTAAATGTCAGTTGTGTGGCTCGTTTTCATACCCTGTTGCCCACAGACAACCACATCAAAATAAATATGCATACTATGTAGAATAGCATTTTGCCCTTTGTGAATTCCACAAATGTTGCTTGGCTAGTTCCCCAGCCCTGTGGCTGTGTACTTTTTTTTTTTTTTATTTTATTTTTTTTTAATTTTTTTTTTAATTTTTATTCCAGACTGGAAAGGGTATGTTCCTGAGCCTCTCAGCCTCTCATGGCTTCACCTTATATAGAACAGGCTGGGAACACCTTGTCTCAATCATGCACTTAGATCACAGAGATCTTACAGAAAATTGGCAAGCTGACCTTCATCCCAGCATGTTACAGTCCATAGTGCTCTCACATTTCACAGCACTCCTGATTCTTCATTGTGAATGTCTTTACTATACCAGCCTTGATTTATAAAGTGCTATGTAAGCAGCTGTCTGTTTATACATATATAGGCTAAAATTGATCCAGAACAATTTCCTGTGTACCTTGTGACTTTGGTCTCCAAACTGTTGCCCAGGGAAAGATTATTCTCTTTCTGTTGGGATGGCAAATACCTGGAGCAGTTAGAGGACGGGAAGCATCCTGGCTCACAAAATGTCCCTCACTACAATGCACCACATTCACTGGTTCAACATTTGATAGAATCGTAGAATCATTTAGGTTGGAAAAAATTAATGTGGATCATAACCATTTAAGTAATTGTCTGTCTGGTAGTGGAGCAAAAGGAAAGAATAACTGTAGAATAAAGGAGGAGAAACCTGACTTCTGCACTGCCTTCAGATTACATATTTTTAATTGGGACACAAATTGAGCCAGGACTTGTTCCAATTGCACTGTGAATGGAAGGACTATGCAGGCTTGTTGCTGCAGCTGCATCATGCAACTTGAGAGTGTGCACTCTGCAAATTGTGCCCTAATGGACAAATGCTTGAGTCTGGCACCCTCATATCTATAGCCAAGTCAATACTAACCATAAAAACACTGTAGAAAGACTAAAGATGCCTTCAATTAACTATTTAACCTAGATGATTTAAATTTTATCTCTAGTTTATTGTACAGTGGCTTCCCATGGGCTGTGGACTTACTTGGCACACAGTCTTACAGTGTAGATACTCCACAAACCTCCAGCTGCAAAATAGAGATCTGCTGAAGACAAGACTGAAAATCTGACTTTTAGACAGAATGTCTATGAACATAAAGAGGAGAAAGATCCCTTTTCCTTTTAAGACCATGTGTTTCTATAGCTTCTCTGAGGAACACACAGCTGTTTGGCTGTTACTGCTTTGCCTGATGAGAATTGAATTGCCTGTCAGATCTTGTGGGCCCAGGCCAAACTCTGCTGCTTACACTGGTGTTTACTGTATCCTTTCTAAACTCCTTTTATGAACTATTTTACTGTGTATGCAATAACACTCTGCTTTGCTTGAGAGACTCCAGGAGTCTCTCTTTTGCCTCCTCCTCCTCCTAACACAAGAAATGCTTATAGTAAAGGACATGCAGCCTTTTCCCTCTAGTCTTTGGCTAAATAAAATGTAGGAAGAAACAGATGAGCTAAGGAACCAAGGAAACAGAAAGGGGAAGATGCAAAGGAGAAAAAGGTAAAAAAATGACAAGAAACAAATACAGAAAGGAAAGAAAGAAAGCAAAAGAAAATATATGAAAAAAAAAATACAAGTGCTTTTCTGTTTAATTTCTAAAAGTGCTCCACAGCCTCAGAGTAGGATTAATAGGTTTCAAAGGACTAAAAATCACTAGTAAGACTGAATGCCTTTTAAATGGCTCTGCTTAGTCAACCTAGGAGGACTTTCTGCTCCCCTGATTATACACGAGCCCTTTCTTTGTGAGCTCTAACCTTTCATGGGTCATTTTTCTTTATGCCTTTTTCTTTGCTCTTCCTTCTCTGTACACTAAGACTCTTCTTTCTCTCCATGCTCTGAAGTCTCTCTCCCTCACTTTCTGCTCCAATTCCCCTTTCTCTCTGATAGAGAGACATAAATGTGCTGTTGGAGCGCTTTGCTAGAGTACCTCTGAGAACATCCCTGAGGTGACGGCAGTACACACCAGCACAAAAAATAAACTCTGCTAGTGCCAAACCAGATATTGCAATTTTCTCCACTGTTGCCCAACTTTCTTCACTGGGGTACTGTACTTTCATGCTACTGTTAGTCATTTGCCTTTGGCACAAACTTTAATTAGCTGGATGAGGCAGAGGAATTCCACTATTACTCAAATCCTGCTGCCTTGCAATCAAATATGAGAGCTCATTAATTTCCCCTTACAACACTGGGTTTGGTAGCTTCCTTATCTCTAGTAACCAGACATTTCTTACGTTTGTTATTAACTTCACTTACAACTGTTGGTAAGAAATCCTGAAATCAAATTGCTTACTTTATATGCTAGAAATTGCATACTGTGTTCAGTTCTATCTGTGGGAAAAGGTTATGTTCGTAAGCAAGCTTTACTGACTGCACATAGCTTCATTTTTCTTGCATTCATTGTTTTTCAGAAATCCTGAGCAGCCATGACAGAATACTTGAAGACCAAGCTGGACAAGCATGAAAATAACAGGTGCATGGTACAACAACTTCAGAAGCGTATTTAAAAGAGTATGTGTTTTAACAGGAGAATAAACAAACATACTCCACTATTTAGTGCTCCAGATCATGTATTGGAATCTTTTTTTGTTTTGTTTTGTTATTTTTTTTATTTGCCAATGCATCCATTTTTTAAAATGATATCTTAATTTTGTAGATTTTGAGCTTGCTTTTCCTAATAACAAGTAATACAGTTCAGCTTAAAGTCTTCCAGTATTTGTCCTCTTGTTTTCAATTTTTGTTTAATTTTTCATATTCTTCCCAGTCTATGAACTGATTAGCCATTCTTCTTTTGCTAGTCTTAAGAACAAAGCTATTATGTTCCTTGAGATTCCCCAAAGAATTAGGTAACAGGTAGATGGCAGGTTCTGTTCACACACTTGTACTTCACATAATGTGCAATTAAACACAGGATACTAGAAGTTAACAATTCACAGGGGCTCAGAAACTGAGCTGAACAGTTCTTCATGTGAGAAATGAGCTATTACACCTATACATACAGTTCAGGAAGCCTGTGAAACTCAGGTTGTGGAGGCTGGGAGCATATGTAGATGACAAATTACCCTGTGCTGCTTGGTCCTTTATAACCTTTCTGTTATAGAAGGCAGAGTACTGAGTTAAATGGACCTTTGACCTGAACCATTACAAACTGTTTTACATTCTTTTGAAGCTTTGTGCTACTCAGGACTCCTCTACACACGGGATTCTCTACCTGTCTTTCAACCAGTTTCCAGCTACTCTGCACAGACAAGGCTGTTCAGAGGGCCTGTAAAGCATCTGAATTAGCTTCTTACAGTTGATCCTATGTATAAATCTATGTATAGGTCTTACGTGGACTTTCTAAGAATAAGCATATTAATAAGCACATTTGTTCATTGACTGAAATGTCATGAGACTTTCCTAGTAAACCTAATAAATTAGTATATGTCTAAGCAATTTTAAGAATAGAAATAGATGTTTTTGAGAAAAATTCTTAAAGTACTTTACACATTTTTTTTTCTATTCGATATAAAATACTAATATAGACTGCCATATCTGATGGCCTGACAACATCGGTTCCTCAGTATGTGCTTCCTTTCTTTACTCTTTATAATAGAGTAGTACTTTCTCTATTTTATGCATAAAAAACTGGCAAATACATGAGTGGGCTTAAACTAGAACAATTTACAAGCTAATAGATAATTATTTTCTGAACTGAGAAAAATGAGCTTGAGCGAGAAATAAAATAAAATAAAATAAAATAAAATAAAATAAAATAAATCAAAACAAAACATTAAAAAACAAAACAGAAAAAGAAAGTCCTTTGTGTTTTTTTTTAAGGACAGAGTTATCACTGTGCTGTTCATTCATGTGCGTCATTCCCATCCCAAGTCCAAACCCAACAGGGTACAGTTATAGAAATGCACAGACATCGCAACAAAGTCAAGCTTCTTGATGCATAGAGAAGTGATAAATTCTCTCCTAGAAGCAGTCAAAAGGCTCAAAGATCAGTGATAAAAATGAAAGCATTAAAGGCAGCGCATCTTTGCTATATACTAAGATTTTCCCTGCTGGATGACCTACCTCAACTAACCGTCAAAAAGAATTAGTCTCAAGGGGATGTTTTGCTTATAGATTTATAAATGTTGACAATAATCCTAAATGGATGCTAGGGGAATTGACAAATCTCAGCATTTTTCTTGATGTATGTGTGCCTGGGGGAACTTCAGGGGCCCTAGCATTCGTTAAAAAGAAGAAAGCCATTGACAGCTGACAGAGAAAGACAGGTAGCATAGCTAGAAAAGTAGAAGCTATTTGTTGACACAAATTGTGGACTAAAACCTAATAATGTGTTTTCTTCCACTGTTGTTTCTAAGCTCACTTAGGTTTACAGGTCATAGAGTACGGTGTGCTTAGTGCAATAATGAAACTGATTACTCTATAAATGACTTTATTGTAAAAGTTTCAATGCTCAGAAAAAAATATTATAAGACTGATTAAAAGCTGGAATTAGTGATTTAGTATGGATTTGAACTTTTGTTTTGAGTGTATGCATTTATTTATTTATTTATTTATTTCCCTGGAAGTCAACTGCACATATTAAAAAAGCATCCTTTGGGGGAAAAAGACTTCTGAGTTTAGCTCTGTCTTACCTTGACATAAGTGAAAGAAGGGGAAAAACAACAAATGAGGAAGCAAAAAAGTTTGATTCTAAGTCCTTGTTTGTGGGCTAAATCCTTGCCAGGTAATTCCAGCTAGAAATCTGTAAGAGGTCCACTGGCAAGGAACCTTGAAGGATTTGGCCAGGAGACTGAAAATGAGCTTTGAAAAAATTTCCTTGCTAGTATATTAATTACAAGGAAGGTTTTCTTTCTAGCAACCTTCAATTTAAATATTTTTTGATAATAAGTGAAAAACAGAAAAAATATTACAATCTGAGTTTAGCACTCTCTCATCCAGATTACAGTTAGTGTATGTGTACGCATGCGTTTAGGTGAGTGAAAGACTCACAGTTATACATAACATCCCAAGGATGGATGGATGACTCCTCTATAATTTCCTGGTGCCAGAGGACTCTTAACAGCAAATTTGATAGTATTTTTTTGAATTCAATTTTAAACAAAGCTAGCAACAAGTGCTCCAGCATCCCTTGGAATCAAAAGAACACATTTAATTCCTCTGTTCTGTATTTCCCCACATCTTAGGGAAAGTGATTATGTAGCATGGGAAGTTATAGCACTAATACAGACTGCTTCTCATTATAGGAAGACTTCTACATAGAGATTGACCATGCTCTGAAGAGCCTGAAATTTTTATAGGCAAACTAAAAGATAGCAACATAGCCATTTAGAAAGAGGAAGCTGTGAAACAGATAAACTTTGTGATTCTGGCCAATACCATACAGAAAATCTATTGAAATCTCAGAAATAAGCTCAGAGATCCCCTGAAAACTTCTGTGCTGTGTTCCACATTGTATTTCTGACAAATATTAATAGACTTTCTACATCAGTTCCCCTACACCAGTGCTGACACTCTACTCAGGCTCACCAGGGATTTTGCAACTGTTTTTTTGGTACATATATCATTAATGTGTAGCTGAAGAAAGGTACATATTGTCTTTCTTTTTTTCTCATTTTCATTTTTTTATCATATTATTTTTTACATTTTTCCCCTGTGTTTATGTGTCAATTATGTGTCAATAAATAAGAAGTTTTACCAAAGCTTGGCCTTTTTTTTTTTTTTATGAGCCAAAAGTATCATTCTGAATGGAGCTCCCAGACTGTGGTCTTTTTGAGATATATTGTAAATTTATGTTTAATTTCCTGTCTACTACTAGCTTTAGCTCTTCAGTATTGCCCTTATTTTCACAGACTTCCATATACCATATAATATCTATATTTTCGTTTGTTTTCCCCAAGAAATAATAGCTTCCATTTTACAAGCTGACACGCAACATACTGCAACAGGTATTTGTAACTTTGTAGTTCTTTCAGTGTTATTTTTCCCATTTCAGAAATGCTGTTTTTGATTTGTTATGAATGTATATAAGAAGACTGGTCGTAAAGAAGCAGACATATGAGTAAAATAACAAAGTCCTGGTAGGTGGGTGCAGTACTTTCCTCCTGGCACCACTGAACTAGAATGCTGACCATTCCTGTTTGCTGTTTTCTAAGGAAGAGTTCAGGGTGATACAGATACAGTCTGGCTCAGCTGCTCAACCATCTTGATGGAACTTACCGAGTTCTCATCCTGATGCAGTTTAATGAAACTCATGACTTTACAAAACAAATGCAATTTAAAAAAAAAAAAAAAAAAAAAGAGTAGTGGAAAAGTTTAGTGTGTGTATATATATACTACACAAAAAAAATCATAATGGGACTTCATACTTCAGATGTCATATTATATTGGTAAGTTCTCATTGTGTTTTCTGTTGCATGATACATGACTCATTTCATTCATGAACATTTACTATGTCTCCTTCACAAGCTAGGATTCATCTCAACCCTCAAAGCTAGGCCTCTAATTTTAGCTAGTCATGTAGGCTTACATTATAATTAGAAGAGAAATATTTGAGGGTGCCTTTAGAATTTGTAACTTGAACTGTTGCATGTGCCTGACACCCCTTCATTGATTGTAGGAAGAGTTTGAACATTTCTTTTTGTATCAGAAGCCTAACTTAAAACAGGTATGAGATGCCTCCTACTAAGTGGAGAGTTTGGGCTTATTCTTAAGCAAAACATTTTTTATTTTTATTTTTTCACCACATTCTTTTTGCTTTGATGCTATTTTGGTATGTCACTGGTAGCTGAGTCACTGCCAGCCAGACACTGGAGCCCAATACTAACTAGTGACAAAACAACTTTCTTGCTCCCACACAATTCATTTCAGATGCTGTGTTGCTAAATGACATAAGAAAACCATCTTTGTTATGGGTGAAACTCATTATATGAGGACCTCTGCATCTTTGCAGCCAAAATACAGGACAATATGGCAGGACCTCACCTGTGGTGAACATATGTCTGAATACCCTTGTTGTAGCAAGACTGTATCAATGTAATAGTTTGGTACAAAATAGTGAACCCATAGCAGCCCTCAAACCCTACATATCTGGGGGAAGCCCTTTGCCTCTGCTTTCACTGCAAGAAGAGCTTGGTTACTCAGGCACAGAGTCCCATATTTTATATTAAAAAAAAAAAAAAAAAAAGAAAAAGGGACACAAAGACAAAAGCATCACATTACAGAGCACAACCATTTGCAGCCATCTGATCCAGTGTCTACCATTCCTTTACCTTATTTCATACTCGTGATTTCTGGGCAACTCTTTTGCTTCAGTATTTGTGTTTTCTTCCTTCCCACACTACTTCTAAAGCCTCTCACATATGATAGGAAATGAGCAGCAACTGTGTCCAGCCTGATTCTGCAGAGCAGCTCTCTCTGTGTCCCAGGAGCTAGCCAGGCCCCGGGGCCCTGTGAGTGAGGAATGCATCTGAGATTTCCTGTTGATTACAAAAGGTGAATGATGGAGATGAGGGAACATTGGAAATGATTGCAGGAAACAGATACCATTATCTTTCCCAGTTTCTCACAACAACAACAGTTACCTGGGGCACAGCAGGCATTTTACTTCATGTAGCAACTAATTAGCGGAGACCACTGGTACAAATTTCAGTGCTCCTGATACTGACAGCAGCTGCAGTTTACGCAGAGATCAGCCCTGGCTTATGTTCTTTCCACCCACTAGCTCTTCTCCAGACTTGGTTTGTAATTCAGGTTATATCACTTCAAAGAGTTTGACCTTCCCCTGTGTCATCCAGCTGCAACACACCAAAACAAAGGCAATGGATTTACATCGAGATGGAAGAGAAATCAGTTCAGAGATTTCAATGTTCAAAGGAAATAATTTTTCCTCCTTAGAAAATCATTCCCTATCTAGTGCTGAGGGAAGCTGCCTGGGAGCACAGATGATTCATTCCTTTTACATACATAAAAGCAGGGTTTATAAAACACACAAGAGATGGGTTTCACGTGTTCAGTGGAATGATTCTCAGGTGAACATATTAGGTACCTATTGCTACTGAAAATTGCTGTGTTAGTGTTTCAACTTTTAACTGATTCAAGCACTGCACTAGCAGAAGCAGTGCTACAAATTCCGCATTTCTTCCCCATGTCTGGGAATCACATGGTGAACAACCTGCATGAAAGTTTGAAGAAGCAACACGATCTGCAGACAGAAGGACAAGGGAGACATCACAAAAACACCTACTGAGAGAGCAGTGAGGACAAATGCTGTAATATCACTATGTCATTCCTAATGAAGAATTTAATTTTGAAGACTTTTATTGTATTTTACCATTGCTTTTTTTGTGATATAGACCTGCAGTGTTTAGTGTGTAATTCCTGCATGCAGAAATAGAAGTAATGATGTGAATCTAATGGAGAGGCTCTCTGACTGCTGCTTGGGGGCCTATAGCAATCTATGGTCTTAAGACCCACATCACATACATGGTGAATGCTGAAAGTACACAATGATTCACTGTGATGACCAGTAGTAGTTCAGAGTCCTAACAATTTGGGAATAACTGTGTGAGATCTGCCACTGATCAACTGTGAGCAAGATGCTTCACCTCAATGTGCCTTTGTTTCCCTTCCAGCACCATCTGTTTTGCTTAATTACAGCAAAAGCTCTTCCCTATAAAGACCTTCCCTTCACAGGCATTTGTGAAATGCTTTTTACAGTGCACCTCTGAATTCATTCAGGACACAGAGCTTCCAAGCCAACATTGATTGCTACTATTAACAATAACTGTTTTAACTTGTCAGTGCTATCACAATGTAGGAAACCAAAATCCTAAGAAGCAAAACCGAAGCAAAATCTAAGCTGAAAACCAAAAAAGACTCCATGTGTTGAGTGGGGTATTGCTCTTCCAATTGAATATGAAAAGAATCATTGCATCCCAAAAATTTGAACTAAACTATCATGATCTCCAGATTGCTATGGAATATAGCAGCCTCTGGGTGTGTAGGACGCTTTGCTTCTCAAAGCTTCATTTTTCACACACAGTCATTTTCATGCAGTTTTGCATCTTTGTTTTTCATGCGTTTTTCAAAATGCCAATTTTTGCATACTCTGCTATAATCTACTTAGAGTTTGGGTTAGATCTTACACAAGAGGTGCAAGAGATATACAAGGGATAATATCAGAAAGAAATCAAAGGCAAAGGCTGTTGCCTACTTTTAGCTACAGAAATAAAGATGTGTTTCAACCACAACACTAACTACAGTTTTGTGGTGCTTTGTCGAGTCCTGCTGATAAGTTTCCCTGGTAAACAGCTCTTTTATTGTTCTTTCACATTCAGTCACCATGGCAACGAGCATTTTAGGGTTTGATCCTGAGAGATGCCAAGCACCTGCTTATGCGGCAGTATCTGTGGGAAAGGAGGATGAGAGACATCTTCTAAGATCAGTCCTTTCAATGACAACAGATTTGTTAAAGAATAAAAGCCTTCTGATGTACTTATTTTGAAGGAATTGTGAAAAAATAAAATAAAAATAACAGCACAGGTAAAATATAGCCTCAGTCATATCTTACTGAATACACAGCACCTGAATCTGCCTTCTGGATTGTATAGTGCAATACAGAGAAAAAGAACAGAGATCCTAAGGGCTCCAAAAGACATGCAAGCCACAGAGTGTCACTAACAAAATGCTGGGAAGATGAATTCCATTTTATTCACTGCCAAATCCTTCATTTCTTTCTTATTGGAGAAAAAAATATGTTTAGGAGGTCAAATCCAGGTGATAAACAGCTGAGTAAATTTTCTATTTCAGCTTCTGAGTGATCCCCGAGGGACTCTCTTTTGTCTTTCCTGCTTAAGTTGACCTCAAACTGCTGGTCAGAGCCTAGAGGAATCACTCAATTTAGCAAAGACAAAAGAAAAGCTGCTTTTTTTTTTTTTTTTTTCCTTTCTTTTTCTTTTTTCTGTAAAGCTCCATTTCCTCTGAATTTATCTTGGTGTCTTTGTCTTTATAGGAAGATACAAGGCTTGTGCCAGCATTTAGCAGATAACTTGAATGTAAGCAGGTGTGAACATACCAATTGCTTCCTTATCTGATGCTGTCTGAACATGTTGAAGCTGAGCAGAGAATTATTTTTGTACCCTCTAGGAAATCACCAGCTGCATACTCATGCTCCCTTTTTTGACAAACCCCTTTACCTGCCAAGTCTGCAGAAGTCAGCAATAGCACGATCCACCTAGCCCAATTCTGCTCTCACATGAGACACAGTTAACCAGAGTAATGTCACCAGTTTGTTAGGGTTTCTTTTTATTTTCTCTGCTTCAAAACACTGTTTTGAAGACATTCCATGTAACAGTGTGCACCCAGCTGAGGGCACTGTCACTTTCATCTCCCTTACTATGGTGAGATCAAGCCAGCACTTCTGAAGAGCAGCTGGCATCTTATTTGGGGGAAATCACCTTCCACAGGTTTTCATTCTTGTTGTTAAATGTGGAGAAAGAAATGTGGTTTAACCCGGCCAGCAGCTAAACACCACACAGCCGTTCACTCCCGACCCTGAGATTAAGAGTCTCATGCTCTGACTATATGTACAGGTCAGGCATTTTACCATCTTTACTCTGTGAATTGCTAGTAATGGCTATGTTATGGTCAAGCTCAAGTTTTTTATTACTTGAACTTTGAAAGTTTCATCTTGCGATAGTAGAGGGACTTTTGTTATTATTTCTTCTTGTTTCCTTAGCCAGGGTACAACTGCAATTGAAAGGAAAATTAAGATTTGGCAATAGCAGAATTGAAATGAAGCAGTATGGCCAAAATTCATTCTGGTCTGTGTCTGCAGACAATGAACCTTAGAAAACGTGTCACACTTAGGATGAGTATTTGCAGATAAAAGAGTTGCCTGTTAGGGCTGCAGATGTTTATGCAGAAACAAAATCCCCACATTTATAGTTCATATACAGATAACTTGTAGTATTAAAAAGAACCATATTGAAAAGACCAATAGTGCATATATGATGGAATATCTACAATCATCCCGGGTATCCATTAAAGGACTGAATTAATGTTGTTTGAAATCTACAAGAAAACTGTTTCCATGCCCTTCAGATCAGGAAGATGACCTCAACTCTTATAGGAAACTAAGCTGGAAAAGAATCAAATTATCTGGAGTGGATTCCATTTTTTGTCACCTACCTGACAGAAAAGTGGTATCTGTCACTGTTTAAACAGTATTTACAAAAATGCAGCCCTGAAAGAGATGAAATCCTGTGTTAAAGATGATGATGGCAGTTTAGGTCACAAAAGGTAGGGTGTCAATAAAAAGCCTGTCTTATTTTACATGTCACTAGCTTCCACGTGGGCTACTTTCAGTCAGGTTCTTCCCTCTGCATTAAGCCCATTACAGAATTAAGTATTTCTGTGTAGTGGTGTGTCTGTTCAAAGACTGGAAAAGATAGCTGTATCATGCATGCAGAGCAACACTACACATTAGACTGTAGATATTAAACACTAAATGAAATGTGATTCACTATGACTTTTAGCTCATCATCAGTTAAAGAAATCCATCTCACTACAAAGACTCTTCATCCTCCATAGAGTAGGATCACCTACATTATTAATAGTAGCACATATCTGTTAGAGAGTGTGCCACCAGAGACATTAATTCAAGTGTGGCACTGTTTTAGGAACAGAGGGCCAGGGATTCATCCATCAAGGCAGCCACCTTAGGCTCGCTCTCTATTAGTGAAGACAACTTGGCATTTCTGGGGTGCGATATATCTTATCCTTAAGCAGGCATCTGAAAAAGATCTGAGAAATGCCCGTAAATACCCATTCAAGTCAAAAGGAAGTATAGGAGATGCAGAAATTTATGCTATAAAGCGAAGTGGAATTATTTTTACTCTGCCTGTTCAGTAAAGACTATCTACAATTTGGAATTTGAATTTCCCTTCTATTTTGTGTTAGTACAATACCCAGCAGATCTTGGCTCAAGCCTTAACACAGGACTGGTACTACAGATCACATAACTTAGTAGATAGACATAGGCATCCAATGCCTTCAACTTCCCTGCTAAACTCCTTTGCAAACACAATTGTTGTTTTTTCCCTTCATGTATGTTTTTGGTCTGCAAGCATTCTTTCTAGGAGGTTACAGAAGCAATCTGCATATTTACTTCTGTTTAAGGTACTCCTTTTGCTCTGGCCAGGCCTCAAACACACCTGAAAGAAACCTGAAGGATGATATCCAAAAAACATAAAGACAAATATGTGTAATAGAAAGGTTTTTAAACAATCACCTAAATATACAAAGGTCAGCCTAAACTTTCCTGTTTGTAAGAGTTGCTCAAATTCTTGTGAAGTTACACCTTTATTTGCATACATTTTTCACTTGCAGCTGCCTGTATTCTTAGATAATAAAAAATCATGTTGTCAGTGTATACATATGCATGTGTGTTCACGTCACTTTTTCTCCATCTTTCTCTCTAAATATATATTCATCTATATGCCTAGCTATATGTTTATATGTGCATATATATATATATGTATATATGCTTAGTGTGTGTGTAGAGGCCAATTTGTTAGCTGTAAAAGAGCTAACATTTCTGCTAATAGTCTAATATGGGGCTGTGTATTGAATCTTCTGGCAACTTACATGATCAAACTGTGGCAGTAGTTAGAAGTGTAGTTCTGAGAAGTACCTCATCTTTACTTTGTGTAAATTAATCACCAGCTGGATGTGTGAGATAATGAGTGACATTCCCCTCTTCAGGAATATTACCTGGCACTTGGAGAAGAAAAGAAGGATAAAAAGGAAAGGAGACAGAACTGTCATGCTGCCCTGTACATGGGGGGAACCTCACACAGCAGGTTGCAATCTGCTGTGTGAGGTCCCATTTCATTAAGCCACGGAGGCAAACACCTGCAGTGCATTAAGGTTTTAAAATCATTTAGGAAATATGAAGATACATTGTTATTAAATCATTTCATTATACTTCAAAAACAATATTCCAATGTCTATTTTTTTGCATAATAAAGATTGTCTTTCACCAATGGGGACTGGCAAAATAATATAGACCGAGTTTCTGGGATAATATGATTAGTATGGAAATGGATTGTAAATAATACTCAGGATGATCTCTTGCTCAGCCACATCAAGGAATCAAACAAAGGCTTGCTATGACTGACTTGCACGGTGTACTGAAAACAGGCAAAAGTATTTCCATAGAGAATTTTGTCATGTGCATGATCATCTGAATTATTGTTACAGGAGATTTATTGATAGTATACTTTAAATTTATCTGGTTAATTTATGTTAAGTTAGAGTGAAAACCTTGTAGACATACTCATCACATGCAAATTAACTGATATCAGGCAAACATTGTCTAATTATGCTATTTTCAGTCAATCTTGCAGAAAAAGTGTGACAAAATCGGTGAGTCATACCTATGTTCATACAACTCTGCAAAAGCTCATGAAGATCTTAACACATTAACAAAGTTCTTTACAAAAATCTACCTACCCATGGAAATTCTTTTTTTTTTGTTTTTTTTTTTAATTTCTTTCAAAAAACAAAACTGAAAAATAAAACGAAATGTTTTATTATTTTGTCTTCAAACCATTATTTATTATCTTACAGTTAAAAATAACCAACTAGTCTAGTAATGGATGGCTTATGAGAAAATACTTTTATTACTTTTAGAGCAAAAAGTGTATAACGTTGAAGTTAATTAGATTCAAGTCTATGCAATGCATAGATTTTCCTTAAGCTTAAAGGAGTTTTATTAATGCTTTCTTTCATTGAGTGCACTTTATTCATTTCTTTTTTATGAATTAGATGTAAACTGAAAATGTCTCTAGATGTGAAGAATAAGTCAGAAGACTCAATGTATGTTATTTAAAGACTGATGAGAAAGTGTCACTGAAATATCATTTGGTTTTGCATTTAGAAACTTTGAAGAAATGTTTGTGGAAAGAGGAAACTGTCTAAGGACTTTCATGTTCTCACATCATCTCACACTTTCTAAATTCTATGCGATATAGAAAGTATATATTTAGACCTGACAAAATATTTATATTTTTAATTTCAAACAGCTGAAATGATGTTAATCTTTTCTTCCATTAAAAATGATTTAGAAAAACCTAGAATCTGGTCCCATGTAGAGGAGCCACACATTTGTCATGAATTCTCATGGATTACATACAGTCTTTTTTGTTTAGTCATAAATAAACTGATTTTCAAAACCTTAAATTTAAGTAAGAATACAGAAGTCAGAATTTTTCTAAAACAAACAAACAAACAAACAACTAACCAAAACAAAAACAAAACCACAAAAGAACATGAAGCTGCGTTTCCCTTTGTATTCTATTCCTCCATCCTTTATTGTATATATTGGATATTATTTTCAACTTTCAACTGAACTGAGGATTTCATTAAGTATAGCCTGATGTATCTCTGAAACAATCTGAGATGCAACTTTCTAGAAACTAAATTTGGATGAGTCATCCATAAATTTGGTCATTATGGATGAGTCATGCATTTCCAGTAGCCCTTTCAAGTCTGAAGTCTTCATATTGGAGGACTATTCTTTAGGATATCACAGAAAACTTATTAATTTGACTGGTTTTAACCACTATCCTAAACTGTAAATTGTGTGTGTGTGTGTATGTATATGTATATGTATATGTGTGTATATGTATATGTATACATATACATGTATATGTTTTTTTTTTTTTTCTTTTATGTTCTTCAGATAAAGATATAAAGAAACAAAGACAACTAAATGTGTTAGGAAAGGGGAAAGAGAATAGGAACAAAGAAAAAAAATTGAAAGAAGCAAAATGAACAGAGGAAAATAAGAACTGAAAAAAAAATGTAAAGGATCCTTTTTTGTTTTTTTTTGTCTTAGGTGAATGAGAAAGTCTAGAAACATTTAATTATTTCTACTGAGCAAAGTTTTTTAAAACTTACTATTTTTCAGTTAGCTACAGTAATAAGGGGATGGCACTATTGGGGTTAAAACAAGACACAGATCATTATCATTAACATTATTTCAGTTAGAAACTGATTTCCAAACAAAACCAAAATTAATCAAAATAGTATTATTTTTCCAAAATGTGCATGGATACAGCTCCAGTTGCATTGCACTGAAACTGCCTCACACTGATGGTGATTTTTCTTCCTCCCATATGGGTTATGCATGGTTTAAATAATCTAAAAATTTAAACAATCTCATTACATTTGATTTGCTTTTGTTATTAGAGGGTTATATTCTGTATCAGTTTACCTAGCTCTTTTTTTTTTTTTTTTCCCCCCTACATGGTGAAGATTCAGAGTACATGGAGAAAAAAATAAAAACAACTACTAAACCCCAAACAGAGAGAGATTTACCTGGGAATTCAGATGGGGAATTAAAAATGCTTAAATTTGATGGGATTGTTTTTTGCAGTCTGTAAGGATGCATGGGTATGGGTACTGTGGTTTGGGAACTGATATGTAGATAAAACAGGGAATTTATCTTGGAGAATAGTAAGCATCTGCATGAATCGAGATATTCTTCCTGATATTTGCAGATTATTGAGATAGGGACCTTATACCATAAAAACATTCTCAAGATGTTACTTAGAAGATCTTCATGTCTGAGGATGGTCTTATGTCTCCCTTCAATTTTATCTCTGCAGTGGCCTTCATCTTTGGTATACCTTGGCTATTTCACAAGGACATTAACTGCTCTTCAGTTGTTGATCTCTCTCCTTTGACCACAGAGGACCCAAAGCAAGGTGAAGTGAATCCAGTCCCTCATGTGATTAAGCAGAAGTAGAACATTTCCTTCATATTTTTTTTTTTTTTCTCTCATTGCAGCAAATAAGTGCTATAGTACAATTCTGTGGCTGTCCAGTGTAAAATAGGTATTAGGATAGATGTACTTTGTGAGCTCCTTCAGAACAAATGTTGTTTCTGAATGATGGAGAGTTCCAGTTCTGAGAGTAAGAACTGTTAAAAAAGAAGAGGTAAATCTAGCTGTCACACATGGAAAAAATAGCATCTAAAAAGCAGCTTTTTGACAAAAAGAAGGAATAAATATTCTCTATGCTTATCTCAAAGGGATTTTAATATTTTTTACTTTGCTGATCAGGTAAATAAGAGTAGAACAGTTTAAGGTATATTTTTAGACTGTCAGAGATTCTAGCTTAGCAAGTCAAATAGCATCATACATCAAACACAAGCTTGATTTCACACTGCAGACAGCCTCTGAGTCCTGGAGATTTGTTACCAATCAATACCTGTACAACAGGCAGAATGTCCCCAGAGGATGCTGCCACTGCACCCCTCCTGCCAGCCAAAAACGAATGGTGGCAAAGGAATTATTTGTTTCAGCACACTGAAATGGCAACACGGAAGATTCATAGTGTACTAAAACTCTCATATTCTTTGGTTTTAACTATACACAAGAGCACTCCAAAAGGAAGTCAGCCACATGACATGGTGTAATAGAGTTTTCAGCTTTGCCTGATTGCATTACAAACACCACACATATTGAAACATTCTGGCAGCTTCCTAGTGCTCACAGTGAGGAACCTGAACCTTTTGACCTCAAACATCTTATTAAAGCCTATGCTGGACTGTGTCTCTGCAAGGGAAAAAAACAAGAAACTACTGGACTTATTCTCCTCTATAATTCATTCAAGTAAGCCCTTGCTGAGTGGAGGACCTTGGCTTTGATGTTAAAGTCTCCTAATTGGAAGGAAGTGAAGTGTTAGCCTGTCAGGCTATTAGTCTCTCATCAAATACTTTAAGAGGTATCAGAACACTGAAGTTCTCACACTGGTGCAAAGAGAACACAGAGAGGTTTGGTTTTTGTTAAAATGTTTAAACTTTGCATCTAACAACCAAAAATTAAATAAATTAATATACATGGAGTTATTCCTTGATATTCCTTTCTTTTTATCTCCACATTTTCCCTCTCAGAGCCTCCCATTGCCTACAGCACATCAGCCCCTATTAATAGGAATGTGGGGGATCACTGGTGTAAATTTTAAAGTCTCAGGCTTCGTATTCCAGCCCTGATTCAAAGTCAGCTATTGCACACATAATATGACCTACCTCTCTGCTATTTGATTGCAGAACACCTACTTCTGTGGTGCTTTTCCTTCCAGGAAAGTGACCTATCAAAAGCATGTCCGTATAAAAAGTAACATTAAAACCCATCTGTTTCTTGAGGAAGGATTAGTTCTAAAGCCTCAGCTCAGGTCCAGACTTTGTTACATGCTTAATTTACGGTTTGTACTTTCATTACTTTAACTTAAACCTAAACACATGTTGCTGCTCTATTAACTACTGGTGCTTTCCTACACTACTGCATAGGTACCCAAAGAGAAGGATTGGGTATTTCTTTCTTGAGTGTGTCATATAGTCCAGGGTGAGATTTGAATGGATTCAGTTTCAACAGGGATATGACTAGACTTCTTCCAGGATCATGCTAAGTTGAACTCTGTGTAATTTCTATTTTTCAATTTGGCAATAGCACCCCAAATGTCATAGTTAAGAAAAGCTGTGAAACAGTGTAAAATGACTACCTGGAAGGAAATTTCTAAATTGCTAATGCACGTCCTTTAGTGTTAATGAAAGTGGTTGTACAGTTACATCTGTTTGGTTTCTTAGTTTATATGAGCCTAAAGAAATACTGTGCTACCAGTGTGAAAGGTTCTGTTTTACAACAATTCTCCACTTTGCTTTGCCTAGTGGCAGGTTTCTTCAAATGAATTATGTGTGGCATTACATGTATATCTTCCATAATGCTTAGCATTCCTTTTGTTTTGTAAAATCATGTCCATATGAAAACAGACCTAATGCATCCACACCCTTAGTAGGCATGTCTCTTTGCTGGCTTAATATGACCCTGTTCATGCACAATTATCTCTTTTTCATGCAAGTATTTGATTGCTAGTCAGATCTCTCACTTTATAGTGTGTTTGGTTCTGGCAACACTTCCCTCTGCTTTTGAATGGATTTTGTCTATTGCAACAACTTCTTCAAATTTCCCTCCACTATTTCTTTGCAGTGATCTTGATTAACACAAGGTCCTTTTGTAAGCCATTCCCCCTTCTGTACATTTATTTTTATTTTATTTTTATTTTTATTTTTATTATTTTTATTTATTTTATTTTTAATTTTAATTTTTATTTTCTTTGATACCTTTAGCAATTTGGTCCATTCTTTTCTTCCAGTTTAGTAGTTTAATGAACTTGCACACTATTTAGATGACCAAGCTCCAAAGGTATCCATTGTACTTCTTCCAATGTATGTGCTTCCTGTGTGAAGGTCATTTACCTGTTTAAGGTCATAAGGAATTTCCATGACAGAAGAATCCATGACAGAACACTTTTTGCATTATTCTGAATGCAAACCACAGTTTAATTTGTTTTATTGTCATTAATTTTGTTCTTTTTTTTTTTGACATTTTATTCTTGACATTTTTTGGACTTCCTGTATAGGAGCTTAGCAACAAAAACATCATTTTATTTGTAAGGCTACATTTTCAAAAACATTCCATCTGTTTGAGAAAGCAACAATTATAGTTTATGCTACTGACATTTACAAATCACTACCTTTGGTATTTCAGATATGGAGAACATATACCAAATACACATTTGTATTCAAATATTGCTCATAACCATGCATACCTCCCAGGTTTGTGTTATTAGCAAATGCCCCTGGAGTGACAGGTCACTATGGAATGTATTAACTTAAACTAGATTTCAGAATGATCTACAGAGATCTTCACAAATAAACCTTACCTGTTAATTGCTTTATGTGTACCTTATGCACCATCTTCTTCAGTCCAGTTAAAAAATACTACATTTTTTCAATACTGAATGCCTTGGTAAATTATAGGCATCCCAAATCTACACATTTTTTTTTACTTCAAAGTACTTATACTTTGTTTATCTTATAAGAAAACCAAAATATTTTAGTGATGTGGCTGCAGAAAATCAAGGTGAAATTTTATTCTATTTTACATTTATATCCATTAATTTTTCTCTCTTTCAAAATTGACTGTTGGGCTAAAATCTTAGCTAGTGCATACCACTATAATTCTGTAATGTATCTTCTTATGAGTGATTATTAATGTATAAATAATAGGAAAAAAAAATACACAATAATTTCCCTGCACTATCTCAAACTGCTTATTACTGCACTCCAGCTTGGGCTTCCTTGCCTTTGATTTTCCCTAGCCTGCCATACTGCCAAGTAACGTCCATGATTGCGTATATCATTTATAGAATCTATGGCTTTATAATCTTTGGGGTGTATAACCCTTAGCACCAGCTACTTCATCTGGGTATGTGCTGACTTAGACCAGCTGAGAACCTCTCCGTTGTATTCAGATTTATTGCCCATCTGGAAGACACTGAAGCGAGAGTTTATATAGGACCAGATCTTAACTTCAGCCACATTAAAGAAAAAAAATCAGAACAGACACATACAGAATTTCTTTCAAGCTATCTTGTCATTAAACTTCAAACAGCTCTGATTTCTGAAGTGAAGGTAGACCTCAAATATGAAGCCACCTATGAGAAGGTTGATAAGTAGGCTGAGAATTACATTGGTGCTTTGTCCCTGGGGACATGTCCTCCTTGCAACCAGAAAGTATGAGTGCTGTAGCATAGTTATGCATGGTTAGCATACCTTTTCTGGCTTAATCTCAGTTATTTAGAAAACGATCACTTTATGAGAGCTTGAACTCAGCAGGATTTCAACACAAGTTTTGCAGGCTCACAGGGCCCAGTGTGACTGTATGCTGGAGGCAATTTGCTCACGGCACCATCGCTGTGGTTTGGCCTCTGCATTACTGACCTGAGGATGAAAACCAGCTGTGATCTCACCTCTACTGGGGCTGCATCTGGCAGGCATACAGCCTTTTCAGCACTGAGAGTTGTGGAAAGCCTGAGAGCAAGCAGCGAGGATGGAGTCTTCTCAGAAACATGTCCTTCCTGAGAAGAAAAAGCTAGTAGAAAGCCTTTTACCTTGGCTTCATTCATGTTTATTTTTGTGGGAGAGTAGTAAACACAGCTTGTCACATTGCCAAACCTCCATCCAGAAAAAAGGGGCCACACAGCTTTTACCAGAAAGCGATAAGGAGAAGACAATTTTGTTTGAAATTTCCCAGAAATAGCCAGCCTGAGGAAGAAACTCAGCATGAAGCATTAAACAAAGGATTAGTTTGGAAAGTCTGTTAAGGTCTGATAATAGCTTCTTGTACCATGAAGAGTGGGACAAATGTAATAAAGGCAGCGCCATCCATTTTGCCTATAATTTACCATTAACAAAAAAAAAAAAAAAAAAAGCAAGACTTTAAATCTTTAAATCAGATTAGCTGCTCAGTGTATCAAACAAGTATGTTTCATAATTATAACTTTTTATGACTGTTATAAAAGGTTTTATGCTACTGAAAAATTCTGCTGTTCTTTAAGCATGCCTTATCCTGCTGTTGCTCTTGCTGCAGTCATACTAGCAAAATCTGAGTGTGGAACATGGCTAATATTTGCATAAATATTGAAGTTTTGATAGTATATGGAAAACTGCTAACATGTTAGTCTAGAAACCTTTGCCCTGAAGATCACCAGTCTTTTTCACTGGTTATTCAGCTTCCTAAAATGATCTTGTCAACAAACTTCCATATTATTTCTACTTTCATCCACTTCAATTTTATTGCAATTTAAATATTGTAAAGAGTGTTTATGTAGTGGCTTGATAGTTGTCCTGTTAAACAGATTTCGCCCCATTTAACAGAATCAGTTTCTCTGGATCCAGAGTGAAAATTTCCAGCAGAGCTTCCTATCACACTATCCATCTACTTGAAAGCAGGATAATGCTGGGAGATATCATTTCTTACACACTCTCTTCAAGGAAATCATTTTATTATCGTTGGGAATGACTGTATTCAAGGACAGATTTTAATGACTGTTTCTTAAGTGCTGACAGACAAATGGATATCTTTTGTTCAAATCATCTAAGGGATGAGCAGGCCAAAATGCTTTCCTTTCAGCTCACTCACTTTACTTAAAAGTAAAAAGAGAGCATTATCCAGCTTGATGTTTTAAAGACAGTGAGTGTCTTGGTCAGTGGTTTTGATTCCAGCTTCTCCTCTCAGTCTGCCAAACTCACTGTATATGCCTGTAGATCATGTAGGAGAAAAAAAAAAAAAAAGTACTCTGAGAATTCTCCCTCTATGACCATTAATCACTTAAAAGTTTCATATGATGATTTATTTGAGATGGGATAGTGGAGATATTTGTGTGGATCATAGAGATTAAAAGGTATGGAATCCCTTAAGCTAGGTGCAAGAGATGTAATTTCCCTTGAAAAGCAACGAGTAAGCTTTTGCTGAGAAAGTTAACACGTGAAAGAAAGCTGTTAGCATAATGACATAAACATTGTCAGAAGAGCTCTGATAAAAAGTGGAATAAACAGAAGAGAATGATGAAAGTAAAGAGAAAAAAAAATACTTTAATTCACTAGCTTTCCCCCACTGGACATTACTCTAAACTACTAGTGTTTTTGAATAAATCAGCTTAGCTACACACCATGTCAAATTCTTGAGACTATTTATCTCGCTTTGGTAATAAATTATAATAGTTTTAATCTTCCTGAATTCTGTTTTTCATTTACTTACTTGTTAATGATACAATATACTCCAGATGTTAGAAATGAAACTAGCTTACAAAATTTTCTAATAAGCATTGTTTTTTTGCTGATCCTTTCAGTAGTTCTGAGCATGGTATAAAGAATTGCAAATAGCTTCACAGTTATGACAAACCTTAGGTAACTAGTTAACTAGATATGTAGATCTGAAGTTCATTTAAGTTCCAGGCCCCTAGCTGGTTGGAATGGAGATAGTACAGGAACAATTCTGACTCAAATCTATGAAAGAATCTGTCTCTAGGCACAAGGATTATTGCCAGGACAAAATTTCTCTCAGCAAAGTCAATGCTTATTGTCCAGTGATCTCAAAATGAAGAAAGAGGATTTATTTTTTTTTTTGCTCAAAATTTCCTGAGCAAAGGAAAGTTTGGCAGCCATTTCAAGAACTGCTGTAAAAGTAAGTTTCAAAAATAATGAAAAGAAGAAAATGGTCATGTTCATTCATATTTGACATTTTTAAGGAACTGCATTTCTGTAAGTTTTAAATATTTTCTTTATAGATTAGTCGTATGATGACATAGCATACATTAGGAGAGTATGCATACTTATATTGTCATATAGTATTCTGAAAAATTAAGGAAGTTTTCAAATCTTGTTTGTTTGTTTGTTTTCTGTGTACAGATCCTGCAAGGAAAGTATGGTGCCAACTTCAAAAGTGCTTATGTTGGATCTGATTGGAGTTGTTCCCAGAGGGTGCTTCACTTTGGAAATCTGACAGGATTTAATAGCTGCTCAGTAATTCTCCGCCTACCCGTTCCCCTGTTCCACATGCAACTCAATGAAGTTATGTTCAGAAAATACTCAGACCATGAAGTCAACCTCATAGAGCCCAGTCACCTACTTTAATTGACAGAAAGGTTGAACTGATTTTAGAAGATGAGGGCAGTGATTGGGCACAATACATGACCCTGTAGATAATACCTTTCAGAACAGAAAGAAGATTTGACTACAGATATATCTGTAGAGAGAGGTATGTCTTTTATATGGTTTTATAATTCTGCTGCTTTTTCTGTTGTTTCTGCCAGGTATATCCTTGGCATCTGGCTCCAGTTTTACAAAAGGCAATCCACTGTTTTTTTCTTCTTATTCTATGTGTCTCTAACTGTGACCCCGTTTGACTAAGGTGAAAGAAATTTAGATTGGTTCATAGGCTACAGCAGAATTGGTATTTCTCATCCATAGATCTCTTGCAATTTAACATATAAACATCCTCTCAAGATAGTTTCACAGGAGAAGGGAAAAAAAAAAAAAGCCATGTAAAGTGCTTACTGCATCTGAGAGAAACACATCTGGTGAAGCTGCAGAGTGCATTAGCTCACCAAGGTGATGAAGTGAAAGTTGAAATGACATTTAAGTGCCATGAGGGACAGCCCCAGAGCAGAGCTACTGACTAGGTGTGTCTTTTTCTTTCAACACTGTGAAAAGCTTTTGTTATTCTTGCTAAACTGCTGCTACCCCAATGGGAGAAGTTTTATTAATATCTAAGGGGAAAAAAAGAGGTGAATCCTCTACTTTAATGTTTTTCAGTGTAGCAACATAATACTAATGTGCTCAAGCCTTCAAGACAGTGCTGGGTTTGCCTGCTGGAAATATGTCACCACCGCAACCTCAGTGCCATGCTGGAAACAAATCAAGCCATTGATTCTGCCCAGCTTACAGAAATACTGAACTTTAATCATATGAATAGCCCATTGTCATCAAAAGAAGAACTTCAACACTCCTACTCTCTCTGGTTTGATTTATTTTCCTTTCATAAATATTTTTATCTGTTTTATAAAATAAGTTACAAATAAATTAAAAAAAAAAAAAAGAAAGAATAAGATAAATAAATATTTTATTTACAAAAAAAATAATACTTGTCCCATTTGAAAAGTATGTTTAGATAGAAGAAAAAAAAAAAAGCTATACAATATTCACATTTACTATTTAAAGGACAAATAAAAATCATAGTAAGCATTTCTGTAAGTTTGGCAAAATCAAGAAATCAAGGCTTGAGCTGCTTCCCCTGACTCACATTCCCCCACTGAGAGTTGATAAGAGAAGGAGAGAAACTAGGTTAATTCATTCAATCCTCTCTTTGTTAGTCCATGACTATATGACAGCATAGATTAGCCGAATATGTAGTCCCATTAGACCATACAATTTGCCATATTGTTAAATTCAGTGAAGAAATATTTTGCACGAACCATATACAAACATGCAAGCATTCATTGCATGAATCATGCAATGCAAACATGCAAACATTCAAACATGCAAACATTAATTGCATGAATCATATACAAACATGCAAAGCTGACAACATCATAAATTCAGCAATCTGAACTCAAAGAGATGTTATAGCGTGGTACACTTTTAAATAATTTACACTTTAGAACATTTGCTGCTGATGCACAAAATAGGCACAGAAACTTGCTAAGGACCTTTTTTCCCCCTTTACAGTATATTTTGAAATACTGAATAATTTGCTAAGAGCTAGTATATTATCACTTTTGAAAGGTTATTACTTTAGGAAATTCATACTGACCAAAATTTTAGTCTCTGAGACAAATGTCAAAATTATACAAATTTTCCAAGTCCAGAATTTGGCTATGGTTTTATATGAGTAATGACATATTATCATAGTAAAAACATGTTAGAATAGTAAAATTATCATAGTAAAAACATGTTAGAATTCTATATAGAATTCCAACTGGTCTTTACAAAGTTTGGAGGTATTTTTAATGCATACTGCAAAGATACTTTCACTATGCTTATGTTTTCCAACAATATTTTGGCTAAGTTTCTAGCTTGTCTAAGCTGTGCAAATACAACTTTAGAGCAAACACTAAAGATACAGACAGTGCACTGAGTTCTCATGGAAGAGTATACTAAAAAGAACTGTAGCAAAATAAAGTATGAGTAGTGAGATTGGAATGAACATCAGAAACCAATTTTATACAAATCCTCACAATACTGGATATGTATACTTCTTTTATAGAACAGCCTTCCAAACATCTTTAAAAATTCAAGAGTGAGAGTTTCCTTACAAGTAATGTTCCCATATATAATAATGAATTTAAAAATGGCGATGGAATTCCTACAAATTTTACGTTCTTCAGGTCCAACCTAACATTATGTTATGGAGTTCTGCCATTACCATGCAATCAAATTGCTAGTAAGGGCTTTGTTACTTGGAGCTTTATAATTTATTTAATGTCCTTGCTCTCAATAAGGCTGTGAAGATATTTATTTAGGAGTAACTCAAGTGGAAATAGAATCTTTTCAATTTCCATGAAAAAAAAAAAAAAGGCTACTTTTTGTTTTTAAGATGCATTTGCTATTAGAAAATTTGACACTCACTTTGAACATAAAAATCTATCGAAACCCATCTAGTTGGAGTTACCCAGGGAGTGTCAGGAAGTATTAGATTCAAAAGTAAGAATGAATCTGTAAAAGTCTTGGACCATTTTCATTGTGGTGAAACACAGTTCCAACTTAACAGAAATTTATAACATAAATTTCATATATGAGCATATAACATGTTATATGCTACTGCTGTTTCCAGCAGGACCGTGTAGATAGAAAATCTACCAGTTAGTTAGGTGGAAAAGCTGGTGACTGAAACAGTTTAGAACTACTAAGAGAAGGGAATAATATTGCATGTTTATGACAATAGTTGTTGAGGTAGCTCTGAATACTAACCTAGTTTTACATAAAGAAAGCCCAGTGTAATTACAGTGTAATGTGACTATGAAGGGATGCATATTTGTATATCTATATATTTTGGAGGCCATAGGTGAATTTAAGGATTTAGACAGAGGCTGATACATAAAAATGAATTCTAATATTATAGTTAAATGAAAACATACCAGTTGCTGAACAGACAATCAGGAGAGGATCACAAGGGATCATGAAGGTTGGAAGGAACCTCCAGAAGTCTCTAGTCCAACCTTCTGCTTCAGGGACAGCTGTGGGGTCAGATCAGGCTCTGCAGGGCTCAAAAACCTCCGAGGATGGAAACTGCATCAGTCAGCTCCACTGTGTGACTGTCCTGAGGGAATTTCACTTTTGCTGAAAATGTGGCTGAAAATGAGGTAGCAATCACCACTTTCACAGGTGAATATCAGATCTGTGTGTATAGAAATGAAGTTGGAGAAATTGTTAGGTGATACCAGAGCAAAGACAATTTAATATGGCATAAGCAGAAACACTTTGATTTTTATTTTATTTTATTTTATTTTATTTTATTTTATTTTATTTTATTTTATTTTCTGGGGTGGGGTGGAGTGGATAGAGGAGAGGAAGAAATTATAAATCCACTGGCAAAGTTAAATGGAATAGTAGTAACCATTTAAAAAGCTTCAGTTCTTTTGAGGAAGCTTGGCCTAATTTCAGGCAGAATGATCTGAAGTGATATGCAGAGATATGAAGTGACAAGCAAACCACCTCAGGGAGATATTTAAGCAAGGCCTTCTGCCAGTAAGTGACTCAGTAAGCCACAGGTTTCTATCAAAATGTTAGGTCACAGATGAAACACAGAAAACTTTAGCAAACCTGGAAGGAACTAGGAAATATCTTCATTTACAGCTGAGAAAGGATATTCATATGGGGAGATCTTATGCTTTCCTACAAAATTTAACACTTTGATTTTGTCACAAGAAAGCTGAAGCAAAAATTCAAATGATATCAGATATTATTTATTTTATTTTATTTTATTTTATTTTATTTTATTTTATTTTAATTTTATTTTTTCCCCATAAAGGGGTGTAAATGAATCCATTAGCCATATTGGTTAATTTCATAAGCATGAGCCCCCATCTCAGTCAGAAGTTCTCAGATGATTTGTTTTGGGGTTTGAATCCCTGTTCAGGAAAAGGCAACATAAGAGTAAGTGGATGAATGGACATCTCTGATAAAGAAACAAAGATCATCACCCATAAATGTGGATCCCGTCTGCTTATCAGGCTTGTCATCATCACAAAACTGGAACAGCTCCAGTGATCCCATATTTACTGTGTGAACTGGTTTAGATCAACCACTGAGGAATTCTGTATCCTTCTCCGAAAGGTCCTGTTCTTAAAAATAGGACACACTTTGAGAATTTCAGTAGTGATTGATAAGAAAGTTACATTTAACTTCATGGAAAGTTAAAGAAAGACCTGATATTCACATCAATATTAATATACAAGACAGCAAACATCTTAAATATGTTTTATCAGACCAACCACTGCAGAAAGATAGATATAGTTAGACTAAGAATCATTATGTATCATGTTTTATTCTAGGTGGTGTAGTTAAAAATCCCACACAGGCCTATGAGCAATTAATTGTTGTGAATTGTAAATTAATTAAATTAATTAATTAAATTAATTTTGTGAATTGTAAATTCACAAAAAAGAAAAAAAATAACACTATTCACTGGTAAGATAAAAACTGGCAGCAAGTAAGAGATGGTTCTCATTTCTGTACACCTCTGAAAGTAGCAGGAAGGTCATGATCAGTAGAAGTATGTCAGGAATTCATGAAGATCAAAAGACAACCATACCTCTGTCAAATATTTTTTCAGTGTTGCATCTGATTTTAAAATAGATGCATGCAGTGAGCTAAGATGGAATATCAGCAGACTTTTAGCTCGTAATAACTCCTGCGTGCACACACATATTCCTTCTTCAGAAGTACTTAAAAACAAAACAAAAACAAAACACATACAAAACCAAAACAAAACAAAACACACACACACACACACACAAAAAACAAAACCAACAACACAAACAAACAAACAAACAAACAAAAACCACCACTGAAGTAAATCAAGAGCTTGGAGATGTATTGTGTCAGCTGCAAGCCATTTTATCTTGCAACAAGGGACAGGGTGAGCCACTTAAGCTGTTTTTCATCCTTTCACAATTCTGCTTGTAATTTTGTACTAGGAAAATGTCACATAAGACACAGATACATGGGACATACATTTTGAAAACATTCTAACCCTACAGGGCTATAGGGACTGACTGTGTAACTATTTATATGGTACTGATCACCAGACTATCAAGCACCTCAGCTGTTTAATATTGTTGATTACCACAGCCTGCCTATAAAGTAGGGATGTTTTATTAACTTGTGCTCAGTCAGAGCATTGTGCTATTTGGATAACAAACAAACAACTCACTCAAGGTGACATGGAAGTTCTACAAGAAAGCCGCAGATTTACTCTATACGCTAATTACACAAATATCCTTTTAAGGAGTGTCATCTAAAACTAGTTGTTTAGGAAAGTTCACAATATTATATACAAACTCTGTTTTTCTTACTCCAGTTAAAAAGGCACAACATGAAACTGAGCATAGATTAGGCATTATAATTCCTACAAAACCCAGTATAAATATATGTCAAATTCATTACAGGTTTATATATATTTAATCCAGACATCTTCTTAGCAGGATCTTCAAATCATGCCTTACATTTTCATCTCACCTAAACGGCCTCAAAAGGATGGGATAAATAAGCTGTAGCTGTTCCTATGCCATTACAAGCTGCTGTAGCTCCTTCAAGTCTCAAGTAGTCTCAAGGCTTCCTCACATGCCCTTGCTGCCTGTCTCGTGGCTTTTTCTGTTTTGCCTGTTGACTTCTCTCTTGGGGTAGACATATTTTTAATTTGTTTGACCATATCTTAGTCATATTAGGATAGCCCATGTAAATTGGCTGAGTGAGAATTTTGTAGACTTTCTAACATAACCTTTCAGTGGTCATTTCTGTGATCGTTTCTGAATTTCTTTTGAGTTAGTGACATTTCCTGGTTTGCTCTTCCTCCTTATGTATTTCAAAAAGACTGCCTCAGCTTGCGAAGCAATAATGAAAGGAGTAACTTAGTTTGCAATAAGTGTTAAGAGCCTTTGTTTTTGTTCTCATAATCTGTGCTAAAATGTATGAAGTTATTAGAGTGGTATTGTCTATAAAAAAAAAAAAAGTGTAGCAGTAGTTCAAGAGTAACTCAAACTTAGATAATTAGTACAAATATATATATACATATATATATATATATTTTTTTTTCAGACACAAGCCCCAAACCAGAGAAACAATATTTACACAAGTGATAGCTCAGGATACCACTTATTCGCTTCAGTTATATTTGAACCTATTAATCTGATGGTTTATGTGATATTGTGTTTACATTTAACTTGTCCAAACATTCTCCAATTTACTAGTTTTTTGTATTAGTCTATTTTTTTTATTGTTTGTCTCCATATAATTGTTTGCTGCTGCATACTTCAATGTGACTCCAAAAAATTATATGAAGTTAAGGCTGTCTTAATTTATATAATTTATATAATAAAAAAAGTAAAGCTCAATCAAATTCTTAAACACAAAATAAAAAAAATAATAAATCACCTATACAATTTCTGACAGCTCAGTCTCTATCTCAAATTAAAGTTAAGTAAGAAGTCTTAATTCATGGTTTTATCTAACCAGACTTAGTTCACAATGTTCTGGCTTTTTATTTACAGTTTTTAATAGGAAAATTGAAACTCATCAGTTATAAGAGTATGATAATACTAATAAATTACAATGTTCCTATTGCAAATAAATTATAGGCAGAGGTGAGAAGAAAGAACCTTTGTGTACAGATATCTGGAACTTTAAAATTAAAGGTCATGTAAAAATATGTGGTTTAGTTCAGAACTAATAGTTTTTTTTTTTTTTTCCTATTTTTATAGCTCATTTCTAAGGCATTTTGATATTGTCAACAGTCTATTGCTCTGCAATTTAGTAAAGAGTGTCTGTAGTTTTCCTACAATAAATACTGTTTGTTAAATATATTGTGCTGCTTAAATCCTGAGAGACTTCCTGGATTTTGGTGTACTGACATATGCTATTTTTGTAACTCTTCAAATAAAAGGAATTGTAAATAAAAGAAGTTTTTGAAAGTTCTATAATTTATGATCATCTGCCTACATTTTCAGTATCAAAACTACCTCCAGAATATCTTATTTTCTAGGAAAATTATAATGTGAAATTTTATGCCAAGTTTCTTCTTAAAACTAAGCTCATTTGCATTTTCAACCACAGGGAGCTACTTCTAAACCTCTGCACAGCAAGGTGCAAACAGACTAGTGATAATAAACCAGGAATTATACAAAGCTGTAATTCAGTTCATGAAATAACCCCAAAGCTAAAGTGCTTATTAAATACTTCTATTTGCACAAAAATTCTTTGATAATTAAAAGAAAAAAAAAAAGAGAGAGAGAAAAAAAAAAGATTATCCAAATTTATCCAATTCATTTGTTTCATCAACAGGTTAACTTAAAAAGTGGTTTGGAACAGCATGAAAAGTAGTTATTTGCCTTGCTGCAAAGGTGTGGTAAAGAACAGGGCTAGGAGCTAGCCATATTCAGACAAACTTCAAAGAAGGCTTCACTCTGAATTTGATTCACAGGGCTAGGAGATTTTTTTTTTTTTTTTAAATCGAGTTCAGTTAGCTCACTCTACTTCACCTAGCTTTTATCTATTCCAGGTTTACCAACTTGTTTTTGTAAAATCTGAATATTTTCCAGTGGGGAAAAAAAAGATACAAGAAAGTTGTTCTCGTAGCACCTTGTAGCAGATGATCAGAAACATACGAAAAAAAATCACAAACTCAAAATAAAATAAAATCAGATCCTAGATTCCTGATCTTGTCCCACTGAGTTACTAATATGAACATAAAATAAATAGTTTCAGTTGGTAAGGTGCTCAGAAGGTCACATAGTCCAACCTCCTTCTTAAAGCTAAGTCAGCTTCAAAGATAGAAGAGGTTGCTCGGGGCTCTAGTCAGTTATGTTTTAAAAAACCCTTGAAATGGGAATCTCTATGCTCTCTGTAGCCTGTTCCTGCACTTAACCAAGATCCCTCAGAATGACAGTCCTACCCACCAGCACATCAAACATTCAGTTTGATGTCATCTACAAATTCTATGACAGTCCATTATCCAAGTTTTGATGAAAGTTGACTTCAGTACCAGCTTATAGGGAACATAGCTGGCCATCTGTTAGGCTTTGAACTTAAATACTGCTCTTCAAGCTAATGATCCAGACAGTTCTTCCACCAAACATGAGGTGCCCTTCCAGAATATATTGCAGAAGTTAAAGACTCCCATGACTGGGTGATCTGCAGCAGACACTCATCTAGTTGTGGATGCACAGTGTGCCCCTCTATTTGGAAACTCCTTTGATTTTGACAGGCCTATTGACCGGTCTTCAGATTCCTTTCCATAGAGGCATTGCATAAACTCTCCCACTCTGTTCCCATATCTAAGGAGCTGGTATTTATACAGCAACATTCCACTGTGATGTGATTGGGAGTTAAAAAAAAATAAATTTTTTTGTAGGTTTAGATTTGTTAATTTCTTGAATAATCCATTATTTTAATAGTGGATATTGACTTAAATCATTAAGTAATTTTTAACATAAAGTGATTGTTGTAGTGGTAGAATTCTTTCAAAGTATAGAACATGAAGTAATGGTAAGTTAGGTGGTTAAAATATAAACATAAAATACTGATGTGCCCATCTTTGTTTTCTTATCAGACTTAAGATTTACTCTGTTAGGTCACATTTGAAGTAATCTAAACTGCTTTTAGAAATGATGTGTGAGTAATGAGGAATAGAAGCCTCCATATAAACTGCAGACACGTTGTTTGCTTCTGAAAGAAACCAGAGTCAACACCAAAACAAAGCAAAACAATAAGACACTAACAACAACTAAAAAGAGACAATTCTAAGAATTCAGTTAACATCATAAAAAATGGGTTTCAACAGCAGACACCTTATTTAACTTGCTCCATGTATCATTGTGTTTTAGGGGTAGCCATTAGAATTCATAAATTCTTCACTCACAGGCAATCCTCAAATCTCTCTTCAGATTTTAATAATACAACATTTGAAAATACAGTGTTTTTTTTTTTTTTTTTTTCTTCATTATGTAGCCACTAACCTGATGCTTGGAAAACGTTTGAAACGACTACCCAGAAATCTTTCTCTGAGAGAAAATTTTGGCTTTATTCTGTGGTTAATGATCAAATGCCACCTCTCACTGATAGATGAGCAGATCTTACAAAAATCTTACAGGAATGATTCCACAAAGGGTACATAGTTATTGAAGAAAATTGGTTTATTCCATTAAATAAAATGAATGAAGAGAAAGGGTAATATAACTGTTGATTCAACAGAATGATAAATGCTGAAAGTGAGGAAAGAAATGAAACTATTTAAATTAAAGGGCAATGCTGTCACAAGAAAAAATGAATATGAGCTGGCCAAAAGGCAAGAAATACTTTAAAATCGTCAAATCGGACTGGTTCTTCTATTAGAAATAGCAGGGACAAAAAATCCTGAGTTTTAAGAGTGGAATTTGATGCTTATAAGAGATTAAAGGGCAGAGTTACCTGTTGTGACCTAGGAAATTTCAGTCATTTCTTCTGAAAGTTGCAGGAGGCAATCTATCTTTACCATGAAATAAAAAATATTTTCTACACACTGTAGTATTTTTATTCACTAATAAACTTGAACACAATATAGACAGTAAAAAGATCAATGAAGACAACCTTGTCAAATTGCTCATTTGTATTAAACCTAGCGTAAGGTTTTATTATTTGTGGAATCTGGTTTGAGGACAACATGAAGCCCTTGATCTGGCTTTTCTACTCCATCTCAGGGTCTCTGCTAAACATATGTTGACTTTTGGTTGAAAATCAGAGTTCAAACACCACTTAAGGAAGTACTCAAAAATACTGTATGGAATACTTGCTCATTATTTTCATTTCTTTGTTCATATCAAATTCTCTAATGAGACAATAATATTCTTATGAAATTTCTGTTTTACTTTTCTTTGGTGGAAAATGTTTTTACTAATGATATGAAGGATGAATGCTGACACACTGCTGGACAGTGAATCATTCTGAGAATGTACAAATATTTTAATACATACAGAGAAGTTAGAACACCATCCCAAATTATTTTCTTCCATAAATTTAGGATTAGCTTATGAATGTGTCCATATTTTATAAGGATACAAAATGTATGAAATAGGAGTAAAAGTCAGGCTCACCAGTGGCTCATTGTTGCCAATTTTTTAGAAAGCCTATGAATCTGACAATTTCCTTCTCGTTACAGTCCTGACAAGCTCCATTCCCACTCATTCTTGCTGTAATTGAAATACAGTACATTTCCATAAGTGAGAGGAAATGACTATCCATTATCATATCTTTCTTCAGATGGAGGGCAGTTTACTATAGTTTAAAGTAAAATTAACCCAGTAATGGAATTCTTGAATTTTCTTGCATTCTGAGCTTTCTGAAGCTCACAAAAGTCTTAAATGATGTTTCTAGTACAAGTAAAAATTTCATTTAATTGCTAAGGGCTATGATCTTATGAGACAATGTGAGGTTTTAAGATCTGGCTGCTTATGAGTAAAGTTAACTGCATTTATTTTACATGGTAACATGATTCTAAGGAGCTAGAAGCTTGTTGCTGGAAACAAAATATGATCAAGAGTTTCAAGAAGCTCTGACTATAGGAAAGTATTACCATCTATTTACACACATTCTGTGTGCTTCCCACATTGTTTCTGCTGGTAATCAATGACTTTGAGACAAAGGTGTTTTAAGTAGTTGTATCCAATATTTCCACCACAGGCTTTGGGTCATTATTTTCTTTTACTTCTGTACTTCCACTATCACAAAGCTGTTACTGAAGCTGTCTTGAGGCACTAACAGAGTGCAGAAAAAAGGTTCAGCTTTTTCTAAACTCAAAAGTAACTTGTGGCCAAAAGTTCTATAATTTTTAAAATAATACAATTTGCTGACAGAAAGAAATATGTCAGTTTTGTATAGCATGCAGAAATTTAGATGTATCTTGCTGATCATTGGTATCTTTTTCATTACAAGTTGTGCTCTGTGTACTCCATCCATGGAAAATACCAATCTGTTATGGAACGTGCTTTCTAGCTGAAAATAATTGATTTATTTAATCCAGCTTTTAGGGTCCCTTGAGCAAACTAAGCAGGCATCCAACACATTTAAGGAAAAAAAAGAATTAAAGCATAGACATTAATAATTAATACAGACAGTGAAGAAAGATTAATAGTTGGAAATTGAAAACCTTTCCTTTTAAATAAATATAAGGAGTAACCATTGTGATGCTAATGAACAGTTTTAGATACATGGACTAATATCTACCTATTTACTTAACTACACAAATTACCTTAAGGTATTTATGATGTTATTTTAGTAACACCTCCTAAATTCACAGTAACAGAAAACATGGGTTTCACTGAGGCAACTACAGTTGTTAATCTTTCTATGAAGTGATCACAGCCTCCTTAAAAACTACTTTAATTGTTGTTATTATGCTTTTTGGGGGTTGTTGTATCTAGACAGCTGTTCCAGAACCTCACTCCTCTGAAAAAATAACACATTTTTCAGCATATCCTTTTCTAGTCAGTTTATATACATTTGTTCCTGTGCTGACAGGAAATCCCTCTTTCCTTCTGGTACTCATTTTATCTACATGTTTAGAAGAGCAACAGTCTCACCTTTTATTTTTTTATTTTTATTTTTTTTTCCCAGATCAGCCAAAGAAAGTTCATATATACCTTTCATATATATAAGTTCATATATAATATAAGTTCATATATACCTTTCATATATATCTGTTTTGAATTTGAGGAACTAGAATTGTTCCTTATACTCTATATACTACTGCCTTGAACAATGGTGTTTTATGAAATCCTCTTACTGGATCACAAATTTTAGTAGGACTTCTTATTCCAAAATGAGAGGTGAAGAATGTGCTTCATTTTGGGACCTGAAGACAGCACCTTTTTCTACAACTTCATTTCATAAACCTTTCATACACTGTACACAATACTGTATACAAAATACAGAGGGTACACAGAGAGCCCAACTTCGATTTTGGGGTCAGGAGGAAGCTTTTGTTCAGGGTACAGCATAGCCAGCTGGTGGCAGTACTCACCTGGTGAGAAGCTCAAACCCACTCAAGCTGAAGAGGACATGGATGTCATAGAATCACAGAATGGCTTGGGTTGGAAGGGACCTCAAAGATAATCTAATTCCACCCCACGCTGCCATAGACAGGGATTCCACCCACTACTAGATCAGGTTGCCCAGGGCCTCATCCAACCTGGTCTTGAACACCTCCAGGGATAGGGCATCCACAACCTCTCTGGGCAACTTTTTACAGTGCCTCACCACCATCTGAGTGAAAAATTTCCTCCTAATCTCTAATCTGCTCTCCTAATCTAATCTCCTCTCTTTTAGTTTAAAGCCATTCCCCCTCATTCTGTCAATATCTGATTGAGCAAAAGGTTGCTCTCCATCTTTTTTATAAGTCCCCTTCAAGTACTGAAAGTTTGCAATGAGGTCACCCTGGAGTCTTCTTTTCTGTAGGCTGAACAGCCCCAGCTCTCTCAGATTTTCTTCACCACAGGGGTACTCCAGCCCCTTGATCATCTTTGTGGCCCTCCTCTGAACCTGCTGTAACAGATCAACATCCTTCCCATGCTGGGGGCTCCAGACCTGAATGCAGAACTCCAGTTAGGGCCTCACAAGAGTAGAGAGAGACAATCATTTCCCTTGACGTGCTTGGCCACTCCCTTTTTAATGTAGCCCAGGATGCAGTTGGTCTTATGAGCTACAAGCACACACTGGTGGCTCATGTCGAGCCTTTCATCCACCAGAACACTCAAGTGTCTCTCCACAACACTGCTGTCAATGAGTTTTTCTCCCAGTCTGCACTCCTGTCCTGGATTTCCCTGATCCAGGTGCAGCACCTTGCGTTGGGATTTCTTGAACCTCATTAGATTCATGTGGCCCACTTCTCAAGCTTGTCCCACTTTTGTAGCACAGATATTGACCTTTAGACTGTTCTGCAAAAAGCCTCATCCCATTGTTTCTTCAGATCAATATAATCATCAACATGTTACAGGTTCCAAATCTTAGTTTTAGAAAAGTCCTCAGAGTCAAGGAAGGGGCGTGGGTACCTCTAGGATGTGGAATTCAGATATACCCTGGTGTACATACCCTCTTTTGCAATCTCTGCTGGCTGGCTGATATATTCTAGCAGCCAACACACAGGCTGTTGTGAGTCCCAGTGTGGAGCTTTACACTCATTTAGCTTATATATATGGATCTAATGTGACTATATTAACCTTGGAGTTCAGAGCTGGGCACATACCTCATAGACATCATAACCCACCACAGGCCACTATGTTGAATGACTAACGCAAAAAATGTTAGAATATAACTGCTCAGAATAAGATGCAATGGCTCTTGCTACTACCTTTCAGAAACATTTCCTTATTTTTTCTCATTTTTGTGTGGAAAACAAGATTTATGAGACCTGCCTATTCTGAAGCATGTTGTGTTCTTATTGATAATAGCCAATACACAGCAAATGTATGTCAGGATGCCTCACTCATTCTCTGTTTGCTTTCACAAATACCATACTTTGTACATAATTTCCAGCTGACTCAATATGAAACAATGTAGAAATAGTAAAATTGTCAGTTTTAATGTTATTTATATAACAAAACTTTGATTCGAGTTTTGATTTTACTAATAAAATATTCAGTGAGTTCTTCTTAGATGATATGCTGGCAGCAGACCTGATATACATTGGAATTTGTTTCAGCACAGTCAGAAATAATAATAATCAAAAGAAGAAAATATTTCATGACCTTCTTGCCCTCTTATTCACTTACTTTGTTTTCACACTTTATGCTAAAATATGATTCTTCTAAAGTGTCTGTTCACATGTTGTTGATCTCAGCTAAAGAAAAGAATTTTGTTTTAAAACACAAAAACACTAACTGCTGCATTTTAATAAAAGCTATCATGACCGCTGTGCGAATCCCTGCATGACTACCTTGTGCTGCATATTCTAAGGCATGGCAGCTTGCCATAAATTACAAGTGAGCCATATCTTCAACTGGTGTAACCTGCCACTGGTAGGGAAAAGATAACTTACACCAGCTGAGGATCTGGTGTTTGATAGCTATATAGTAAGAGCAGAGCCTATTTGATATGCAAGTATGAGCTATCAGATTTGTCCTAAGGGAGGTTCATTCACTTCCTTTGTTTTCTACTGCCAAATTCTTTTGACATTCTAATTTGGGTCTCTGAGATAATTTATAACATAAATACTGCTGAAGATAAGGGGCCTTTGATTCCATTTTATATGTATAGTTACTTGGAGATAATTTAATTTCTAACACAGTAATAATAGCATCTCCAATAATGACGTGTTCAGGGAATATGGCCCATGATAAACTGTCACCAAATGAGGATGACATTAGATCATCCTTCCAGATTATTCATTGTTCATTTAAAACTAGAGGAAAATGAAAAGTGTGGAAATGAAGCTTTTCTCTGCAATATTCAATTTATATATATAAAGAAGCATGTCCAAAATATATTTTCAGAGGAAATTTTTTTTCCAGAATCTAAATCATTTTCTCTAGAACTGATAATCAAAATTATAAAGTTTTATTCATATTTATGTTTAAATTCTATTTTTATATCTTTATATGTTACAGAAAAATTCTCTGCTGTAATAGAAATTCAACAGCACAAAGTAAAACAAACTGTGTCATGAAGAGATTACTGTTTAAATGTCTGGGGAAGAAGAAGAGACCTTTGCTATGGAAAAAAAAGTATAGTAGGATTAAATGATTTGCTTCAGGTCATTCCTAAATTGCATTTCAATGCCTTAAGAATGAGGTCATTCTTTTGTTACATTTTGGGTCAGGTATTTGTAAAATGAAGATATTAAAGTGTGTATATATATATATATATATATATTTTTTTTTTTTTTTTCTTCTTTGAAATAATATACACAAAACCAGAAAAGCAGAGTAGTTTCAGAAACACCTGTGTTGGGTGTTCCAAAATGCATCAGACTTTGAAAGACTTGATTTGGAAAAAATAATAATAATAATAAAAAATTGTTAAATTGGCTTTCAAGCTCTTTTCAACCAGCATCTCCTCATGAAGAATAATAACCCCTTTGTTTAGCTGTTGCCCAAACCCATAGGATAATTTCCAAGCTACAAAAATCTGACTTCCTTGGAATTACATTTCATATGGAATGCTTCAATCACATCAGGTTTAAGTATCTGACTCAGGGCTTGCACCCGTGTCTTTTCAGAGGCTAGAAATAAAATATTGTTAGGCTTAAGTTCTCTGAAATACAGAGACATTCTCAGAGCATGCAGAACAGTATATTGGCTCACCTAGAAAAAGCAGCAATAGCCAACTCTGTCATTTCCACTCGCAAAAGAAGTATCAAATTTTCATTCCAGGAATCCTTGACAACTGTTTTACAGGTAAATGTCATTTTGTTTTGTTTTCCACAGAAAATTCCTGAATTTCCACCATGGGAAACCTTTACCTTGGTCTCCTGGACAACCTGCTCTAGGTGGTCCAAACTGAGCAGAGAGGTTGGACCAGATGACCTCCAGAGGTCCCTACCAACCTCAACCATTGTATGATATTGTGGTGGTTATATTACTCTGGTAGTGGGAGAATAAAGAGTTGAATTCCTTTGTCTAAAGAGGGGATAGAAAACAGGGTTCCTTGGTGGGTGGTGATGGCCCAGTCTCTAAAATACTATATTGTGCATGGATAGATTACTCTGTTTTGAAAGGGAAAGCGCTACCCACTTACATGAAATATTTTTTTTTTTACTATTTCTATTGGAGTAGGCTCCAAATGGATGTGTGCATCTAATCTCAGGGTAAAGAGGAAGCCTGTATCTTTAGCTAGTCTGAAATGGTACTGCGAAAACTTCGTGCAGCTCTTTTAAAAATCTGTATGAATTATGTAAAAACAATTTCCTAAATGCATTTTGGTAGCTGACACCCCAAGGAAGAGCAGCAGTCTTATACTGAACTGCATCCCAAGGACATTTTTTTTCCACTAACTTCTTAAACACAGGTCAAGTTTCATGCAAGGAGACCTGTGGTGACCAGCGGAGTCATTTTCTGTTCCGTTCAAATGAATGAATATTTTCTCTCTCTCTCTCTCTCTCTCCTTTTTTTTTTTTTTTTTTAACAATCAAACAAAACAAAACAAAACAACAGTTAAAATAACAGTTGTGAAGTCTCTAAAGCACTGGAGGAACAGCTGGTAAAACACATGGGTCAAGTGCATATATTACGGCAGGTTTCCCCTAAGGAAAATGGCCAGTCATCACTACTTGTACTTGCTTGCTCTCTCCAGGAATGCGCTGGTAAGCTCCAGCAAGGTCTGCAGCAAGTAAGAGCACAGCTACACATCATCCTGCACTAAAGGGTTTCCTGCCAAATTGCAAAGGAGACAGGCAACCTTTTGTGTTAGCACGAAAAAACAGGCGAGGCACTTTCTCACTCACTATAGCAACTGTCACTGTGAGAGTGATGACAGTGGGAACTAACCTGCCACAAGTGAAATTGAATCAGCTCCTCTGGAAGGAGAACAGCATTCCTAGCATACTTCCAGGGCCTCAGGCCAGCAAGGAAAAAGATCTTTTATCTCAATCTTTCTCCCTTTGGCTACAGAACTAGCTGCACTGGTAAGCTAAGTCCTCTCCTTGTCCACACATCATTTTGACGGCTTGATATCCTACTCCATCTTCTTCCCCTCCACCAACTGTTTTAGGAAATCTTACTGGTTTTAAGGTTTTCTGGGAATAAATAAATTGTAAATAAATATTTTAAGATTCATGATAATCCTTTCCTGTCTTAGTGCAGAGACCTTACAGAAAGGTGGCTTTTTGCTAGTTGCCCTTTACATGCTTGAAAGATACACTCTTTTCTGAATACGATTTAATTTTGTTGATGTGTGGCAATAGTGGAAAGAGAATGTTTAGCTTTCTTCTGTCCTTCTGCACTTCTTCCCTCCCATCAGTCTTGGTCCAAGCTCTAAGGTCCAAATCACTGAAAGTTCTTACGTAACTGAAGATGATTGGAAAATGAGAGTAGTGAGACAATGGCACAGGTTGCCCAGAGAAGCTGTGGTAGAGTTCAAATCCAGGTTGAATGGGGCTTTGAGCAACCTGGTCTGGTGGGAGGTGTCCTTGTGCATGGCAAGGGGGGGTGGAATTAGATGATCTTTAAGGTCTCTTCCAACCCACACCGTTCTATAATTCTATGATTCGATAAAAATAATTCAGTGCCTGCTTCATGTCAAAGTATATTTTTAAAATATTCTAAGTGTAATGGCAATCACTTACATAAAAAAGCTCTTTAAAATGTACAACTGCTCACAGACTCACCTTGTAAAGAAATTACTTGGAATGTCGGGTTTTCAAAACTAGTTTCACAGTTTAGTCTTTGAGCTTCCTTTTGACATGCAATACAATCCCTGTGCAGTACCCTGAAACTATAAGGGCATCTGAAGGGAGAATCTCAGCTAGGCTGAAACCCATATGAAATTATCTTTACTGTGTGCACAGAAATGTAGGATGGGCATGACTATCTCCAGCTTGAGCCCAGTGACAATGAGCAAAGAAGAAAACTTATTTTTTACCTCATATTTTATTGACTTGAGTGGGGTGGAGGAGGAGGGAAAAGGAGTTGAGTAAGCTTAATGTCTCTCTCATTCTCTATTATAAACAGTGATAAAACTCTTTTTCAGCAGGTAAAAAAGTATGGCCAGTCTACTTAAGAAAATGATTTATAGAGCTAGAGGTCTGAAGACTCTGAAGGCATAACACTGAAGGCATATTTAGGAAAACAGGCCAGCATGTACATGGAGAATTGTTCTTGAATAACTAGGGCTGCCCACTCTACCCATTGTACACTAGGGCTTTAAAGGGGTAATGAATGGGCATCAGAAAATCTCTTTGAGAACACTTTCGAGATTTCTTAACTACATAATTAGATTTGATCTTCCCATATTTTTTGTTAGCTACTTTTTTTTTTTTTTTTTTTTTTTTTTCTGTTTGTTTGTTTCTGTTCTTTCTTTTCAGTCTAGCTCTTTCCAATATACTCAAGTGTGCTTCAATACAGGGAAGTACCACTTAGGAAAAAAAATGAAAAGGCTTTATTTTGTTGATTTCTCATAATGAAGTATGAGTATTCTTGAGCCAGTATTGTGAAACTAAACATTGTGTTTGCTGCTGCAAGTACCAACTAGCAGAAAGATTACACTTGTTGGTTTCAGTTTTGCATAGACAGGAAAAAGATGTCAGTTGATACTGGCGTATTGTGATGTTAAGGCTGTTCATTCAGTTTCCCTAAATATGTGCCCTTTTCTCTTTGTCTCTCTCTGAAGCTTAAGTAATAAAATCTTATGTATACATCCTTAAAGAACAGCAATATGCATATATCTAGGATCTAAACAATAACCACAGCAAAGATTAAGTGGTAATCATTACCTCATCTCTGGCCTCTTTTTTTCACCCGTGGTAAACTTTACTGAGCGTATTTGTCCTTGGCTGATTAACAGTGTATCCAAACACTTCCAATAACATGGTGATCTCTATTTCTACCTCTCTCTCTGTCTCCTTAAAATAATCACAATATTAGATAATTGAATGTAAAAAGCTGAGATCTTCCACCTATCTCATGAAAAGATTTTCCACTACATAGCCCTTGTCATGCTTGCCAGGGTTGATGTTGGTAAAACAGGGTGAATTACACTTGGCTGAAAGATAATAAGAGATTTAATTATATTGGAACAGTTCTGTAAATAACCTTATTATTGGAACCAAAAAGTAAAGAGACAGTCAGAAGAACACAATAAATTATCACATTAGCAATAACTTCTGCATCACTGATAATTACCTTTGCATGTTTTCAGCCTTTTCAGTTAGCAACCTGGTGGTAAAATATTTTTGTAAAGGTTTAACTTAATTCCAGCTTTCAACTTTAATGTCTGGTGAATAGTGTTTAGAGACTTTACTTTTAGTTCAAGATATGATGATCTTGCAGATATGGTAAGGTAAGCTACCTTATAACCTTGCAATTCATTTGTTATTCTATGTTAAACAACTTCCTAATTCATTTGTTATTCTATGTTAAACAACTTCCTGCGAAGTGTTTCCCTACAATCAATGCAAAGAATCATAGAATAATTAGGGCTGGACAACTCCAAGATCCTGGTCCAGCTGTCCACCTACCACCAATATCAGCCACTAAACCTTGTCCTTAAGTACCATATCTAACCTTTCCTTAAACACCCCCAGGGACAGTGACTCCACCACTTCCCTGGGCAACCTGTTCCAATGCCTAAACACTTCTGAAGATTTTTTTTCCCTAGAAACAAAACAAAACGAACAAACAAACAAACAAAAACTTACTTCTTGATGAAAGTACCATAAGCTTCATCCTTACATCCTTACTACTGTCCAATTGAAGTCCTTACAGTAAGACTGCAAATGGACAGCTAATATAAAGAAAAAAAATTGTCCTGGAAATCCACCCTTGCGGACTTGTTTGCTACTATATATTTGCTGCTATTTCTTTGTGGATATAGCTCTTTCATTGACCTCACAGGGTTTGGAGAAAACTCTTAACCTGCCCCTTCTTATTGTGAGATGGGGCAGGTTAAGAAAGAAGAAAATAAAGAAAGTGAAAATATGGAGAAAATAAGGTCAAATATTTTTTTAGTAAATCACCAGAAGTTTTTCCTGCAGATGGAAATCATGGGTCTACCCAAGAGAAGTACCAGAACTTTCAGTACCATCTTGTCAGAACTACCCCTTCCCTTCCACACCAACACAAGATCCCTCAAATTACAGAGAGATGGTGCACTAGTTGAGCATAATATATTAAAATTTTTCAACACTTGAACAAGAATTTTTCTTTTTTACAAAGCAACCTGAATTTGAAGACTTCATGTGACTGAAATTTGAAGGGTAAAAGAGTAACAGAAATAAATGTTTGTGTGGTCAGTTAGTAGGATTCCTTTGAAAAGATGTTAGAAATCAAAATGTATGTTTTTTTCCAGTTATTATTTTAAATCAATCATGAACGATTTTAGATTTTAATAGATTTCTCCAGCTCTAAAATTTGATGTTAATGCTGTTTTAGGCTTCTTGGACTTTTGTTCCTGCTCAGAAGAACCTGAAGAAAAAAAAAAAAAGTATTGTGTTTTTATTATGCTGATCTATAATGTACTTTCTCTTGTCTGAAATTTACAAATCAAAACTCTTAAGGATTTTTCAGTTTACTTGCTGTTTCAGTTTGTAGAAGATATTTCTGGAAAATGTAACTCTTCCCCTCTCCCCCCTTTTTAATAAAATTTAAATATGTATGTTTATTTTACACTGGAACAAAAGAGCAACGAACTAGCAGCAAACTACAAGAACAATATCTGTTCCCTTATTGCCTGACCCTTGTGCCTGAGAGAAGAGTGGACTTCTAGCAAATTCCTTCACATGAAGCAGCAGTTGAGTAGTGAGGCAGTTAAAAAAATGACCACCCAACTAGACAGATGATAATGCACAAATCCAAAGAACTATAACAACAACAACAACAACAACAAATTAATACTCAGAAAGGCTTCTAATCTCTTGGTGGTCTAGATTTTTATCTCAGTCAGTTACACCAAGGAATGAATTAACTCCAATTAATCCATCCCTGACATGGTAATATGGATCAGAATTTGTGACACAAGATGTTAATTATTCTTAATGAGTTGCAGTAATTAATGAGTTACAGTAATTCATTATGTTGCTGTTAAAACAATGGCATAATCATCATTATTACTTTAGCTTTTGTGCTGTACTTAGAAACTGTTTATTTTGTAAGAGAAAATGGTCATAAATTAGATACATAATGATATAATCAAAATATCCTTTAACAGTTATCACCTTTAAAAAATTAAAAAAAAAAAAAAAAAGTGAGAAAGATTAATCATTTTTCCTGTGGAGTACAACAGCATTGTATGTTTGTCTAGGGTAGGAAAGGCAAACGTAACTTAAAATATACATTTTCTGTATATTTTACTATGTATATGTAAAATATATATGTATATTTATATGTATATTTTACTATATTATGACTGTGAGAAAAGTCAGTGTAAAGAGTCCAAATGACTTTTCTGATATTTGGATCAGGGACTAAATGAACTCCCAGGTTTTCACAGTGTATTATATCTGTATCCTCTCTTTTCTCAATTTCCTTTTCCTTTACAGTTCTGAAGGTATCTCCATGATGCAACAAGTAATAACATAATAGTGTTGCTGTTCTGCTTTCATGAGTTAGTTAAAAGATGGCAAAGAAAAAGTTACTGAAAACTTGCTTTTGTGCTGGCTTTGGTCTGTGGAGGATTTTATTTGTCACAGAGGTTTTTGCTTACATTAACTTTATAAAACTGTGTCTGTAAGCTTGTGTGTATGGCACTGCACAAAGCATATAAGTCTTTGTAGACTTATAGTAGTGGTTGTTCAGTGCTGCTCTTTGTGAACTATGCAGGGGGCTTTCCTGGCAGTTTTCAAGGGAATACTCAAAGCCTTGTACAGCTGCTCCTCCACATAGTTATTGCATGTGTTAAGATCTAGAAAAAGGAGAGAAAGAGATGTAATTCTTTACTGTTGTTCTGAGAATGTGATATATTGGCTGCATGCTGCACTTTGATTATATTTCATCACAGGTTGCTTGATGCAATATCATTAGGCATTTATTTCCTTAGTGGAAAAGTGAATTACAAAACTGGGCAACAGAATCCCAGAATGGGGTTGCTTTGTCTTAAGTATAATGTAAACAAATGAAAGCTGATCTTGCCCCAGCAAGCTTGCAGTCCAAAATACAAATGAATTAGGAAAAAAAAAAAAAAAAAAGGACTGCCTAAGGAAGATATGTGGCACAACTGTTTACTGACCACTCTGATTCTGAACTACAGTCTGTAAAATCATACTTGAAGTTAAGTGTTATACAGGAGTGTAATACATTTTTAATACAAATTGGTTATTCAGATTAAAATCGGTTCATCCTTTAAAGGTAAGCCACAAAGATGCTTCAGGTTGGGCAAGATGTGAATAAATTCAAAACCCTGTCCACTCTAAAGCTTGAAAATACTATGTAAAATATGAACACAATATACGTACATAATAGGATTACAGAAAATTGAATATAAAGGAATTCTAAAGGATCAGATAACAGAACTCTCTTTGCTTAAATCAGGAATAATGGTACCTATATTTTACTTTGCCCAATATGTTGTCTAAACTTTCAATAATTGATGTTCTGTGGGTTCCCTATACTATATAATACTTAATTAGCCTTACCTTAAAAAAATATTTTTCCTTATATCCAGCTAAACTTCGTTGATGGAAATCGAGGTTCATTACTGCTAGTTTTAGCTATTTATACATAAAAAGAGAGTTTTTCTCTTCTCTGCAACAGATTTCTGCATAATGAAATACTATTAAAAGAAAAATGAACACGTCTTATTTATTATTTTTTGTAATTGATAGACTTTATTTCATTATTTTTTTTTTCTTAAGAACAAAGGATGGTTGCTTCATTCTATCAATTTTTGAAGATACCACCAAGCATTGAGCTTGATGACTAACTTCAGATCTCACTGAAGAAATGAGTGTGTCATAAAGCAGGTCTTTTAATGAAATAAAAATTTTAACTAAAACAATGACAACAACAACAAAACAGTATAAAACCAAAACCAAAACACCTGAACAACAACCAACCAAAGAAAAAAAACAGCAGCAACAACAATAGGTTCTTTGTTTTTGTCCTAGAAATATATGAAAATGTACCTAGAAAAAAGTATGTACCTGAAATAAACATCCTGGAGGCAGTTTCCTACATAAAAATTCACTACTAGATATGTGACATTGTCTTCAGATTCTGTTTTGGCATCTAGAAAAAATGTAAATAACACGTAAGAAAGGACAATGTAGAAAATTTCATTAATGCACTTCTGCAATTAATTTCATTCAACTGAGTTTTTGTTTGTTTGTTTGTTTGTTTGTTTCTCTAAAAGGAGATATTAAAAGTTGAGTGTGTGCTGCATGTAGGACTCTGGGAAAGTGAACTGAATTATCTCCTGTAAAGACCAGCACTCTCAAGGTGGAGAAATAAATAATAATCTTTGAAAATATTCATCCAAATTCATAGTTCAGAAATCTGAAGTTTTTAGAGTCTGCTAGAGAACATTAATGGAGCTTAAGCATGAGCTGAAGCTGGAATAAGAAATACACTGCTTGTGAACTTGGGACAAAGAGAAAATGTCTAAGGGCATTAACATAGAAAATGCCTTTCTAAAATGCTGATGGAAATTCCCTCAAATCCTACACAAAAATAGGTACCGAAGACTGAAGAATACAGCTAGAGTGAGACAAAGAACTGTGAACTGAAAATGTATTATGAATATTCAGTCCCCCATCGTGACTTGTGAATGTTTGCATTTTGACCTATCTCTGCTGAATTCAACTTAATTTCCCCAAATTAACTCTGTATATACTAGCATAAAAAATGTATTTTTTTAATATGTTTTATCTGGACTGCCATTAAAATAGGGAAAAGCTAGACTGAAACACATATCCATAAAGCTGTGCTTACAAACTGCAGATAACACATACAATTATTATTATTATTATTATTATTATTATTATTATTATTATTATTAATAATAATAATAATAATAATTATTTACTGATTATTTTATTCTATGTATTTACTGCAAGCTAAGGATGGGATATACCTGCATATATCTAGATATACCTGGATAACATATTGGCTCAGCAAATGATGTAACAGGAGAACTAAATGTAACAATACATTTACTTGTTCAAGTTGCTAGTAGCAACATCTTGGAAACAAGTCAAAATCTTTATTAAAAGACTTTCCATTTTCTAGTTTAAATGAGAAAATTATTTCATATAGGTCCAAAAAGGTAATAGTAATTGTCTGTAAGACTTAATGTACTTTTTACAGAAGGGATTTCCAGTAGTATCAACATGGAAGTAAAGCAAATTAGCCAATTATTTTTAAAAAATCTTACATGGGATCTAAGAAAAAAAAAAAAAAACAATCAAAAAACAAAACAAAACAAAACAAACAAACAAACAAAAAACACAACAAAACACACACACAAAAAACACCTTTGAAAGCTCTCATAATTAAAAATATGAAGATACAAAAACAACTTGGCTGCCAGAAAATTTAAATCATACTGTAATATTATCAAAATAGATCACTTGTTCAATAAATCAGTAAATTAACTAATGCATGTATAAAGATTCAGCCATATCTAAAACGATACATTTTTCATATGACAGACATAATAGTGATGTGCGCTGTCATCAGTGTATCAGCTTTTCTTCCAAATGAGAATGCCACAAAGAAAATGGTGTTTGTTTGTTTGTTTGTTGTTTGTTTTTCTCTGCAGCATCTGGTGCCTAAAACCATAAAAACACTGAAATATTTTTGATAACTTTTTAGTGCTATATTGCAGTAAGAGCAAAAATGCAACACTGCTTGGCTGCTTCCCAGAAAGCTCTGAAATTGCATCAGGATTGTGTTAGACAGGAAAGTAAACTATAATCAAATGGTTTGAATTAGTAACTGTGTCATCTTTTTCTCTGGCATCAGTAACACTGAATAATGCCAATGCTCATCTTTTTCCTGCTCAAGATACTTGATTTCCACAGCTAAGGGTGGCAGGAACCCTGCAGTTCTGCCAGCCCTACAACCTGAGCAAAGCTGGCATGTGTGACTGGCTAAAGTCAAAATTTGTTCTTTGACAGGGTCTCTCAAAATGCAGTAGAGAAAAACTCTGGATTTCACTGTTCTATGACAACCGTGCCAGCTGTTTTCCTGGATGTCTCAAATAATATCTTTGTGGATGTAAAATGTTTTGGAGGGGAACAATTCCTTGGAATGGAGAGAGCCATTTGTTTATGATCCTGGCAGACCTGGGATCCCTGTGAGAATCCACATGCTGCACTTGCCCTGCAGTCACAAGCTCTGGACAAGTAGTGCTGTTGAGTGAAGTATTTGTCATCGTGTACATTAGTGTGACTCTCCAACAGTGGGAAGCTTTTAAAATGGAAAACAAAACAAAGCAAAACAAAACTGATATTTATTTGTGCAGGATGTTACTGGTGACACAGGGATGCATATTTTGAGAAGAAAATATATATATATATTATTTTTTAATAGAATCAGAATATTACCAAGTATTGCATGATAAGAAATTATAAGCTTCAAACAGCTCTACTAATATATGATTAAGCAATGATAATACTGCAATGGATTGTCTTCCAGACAGGCAGTGGGAATCATGATGAAAGATCTTGGTTCCAGAAATAAACTTTATTTTTATTTTTATTTTCCTAGCAATAAAACAGTCCTGGGCTTAATGTTTATCTTGATAACGGAGAGGAGAGGAGAGGAGAGGAGAGGAGAGGAGAGGAGAGGAGAGGAGAGGAGAGGAGAGGAGAGGAGAGGAGAGGAGAGGAGAGGAGAGGAGAGGAGAGGAGAGGAGAGGAGAGGAGAGGAGAGGAGAGGAGAGGAGAGGAGAGGAGAGGAGAGGAGAGGAGAGGAGAGGAGAGGATTTACACTTCTACCTTCTAACTAATATAATTACTAATATTAATAACTATGACTCCATATCAACTGCCTTCACCAGCTCTGTATGACAGTAGTTAAAAATAAGGTTCAAACCCCAAATTTCTCACTCAGAACATTTGTTTTCCCTATGAGATAACAGTTTGTTAGATTTGATATTTTAAAGTTATTCTGCTGAGATTGTTTTCCTTGTGCCATATTTTTAAATTTCAACAGTCTTTCATCTTGGTTTCATTTCACTCAGAAAAAAAAAATATATATATATATATATATATATATTTGATCTAAAGACTACCAACATCTCATATTTAAGCTTCTCCATCAGCTAATGTACTAGCAACCCTTAAAACATACACTTTTTGGGTTTCCACAGTTGTTTCACACCTTTCTTCTTTTCCTTTACCCCCATTCAGAAATATCAATAGAAGTTCAGAAGAGCAGCAAGCATCCATGCACATCAGCACATTGCTTTTTCACTAACTTGCTGAGCCAGCTCAAATAAGTATTTCTTAATTGAGACCAAAACAGAATGTGTGAAACTTCTAGAGAAATTCTTCACATTGGGATTCAAACCACAATTGAGTACCATATGCTCCAAGAGCATGTTTATTTTTGCTCTTGCTCTTTGAATTTAAAGGAAAACCATACAAATAGGTTAACAAGTAAAATCTAAAAGCAACACCCAAATTATGCTCATAAAGGTACCCAAGAAAGGACCCATTTCCCAGAACTGATATTTAAATCAATAGTTTCTCATCAATTTGAACTAGAGTTAAACCTCAACCAATTATATTTAAATATAATGAAAAATAAATACAGCTGAGCTATTAAGATAGCTGGAATAGCTGAAGGTCTGTCAGCACTTCCATTATAAATGAAGTTTGTTCAGGGGATTATAAGTACTGTAAAAAATGTGTTTCAGGCTGAAACTTGGCAGACAAAGGTTGTAGTTTTAGAGGCTGAGATTTATTATTGTTATTGTTATTATTATTATTATTATTATTATTATTATTATTATTATTATTATTATTATTATTATTATTATTATTATTATTATTATTATTTGGAGAGGTTAAAAAAAAAAAAAGGGATTGCCCACTTCTAAGGTACAGGATTGGTAGGCTCTGGAATTTTTCAATGTTATTTTCAGTGCTCCTATAATTCAAAAAGGACTAACTTTAAAAATAAAATGATGTAAGCTATTATTAGTCCACGATGTGAACTAACCATATGCTACTTTGGGGATTTGTACAGAGGTTTATTTTTAAAAGGCAAGTGGGTTCAAATGCAGGTCACTAGACTAATATAGTTTTTTTGACTTGTAGGGTGGGATTTTTCAAGTGCCCTCAGCATTGGCCTACCTCTACTCCCAAGAGCTGACATGAATGATGTGAAAAACTGAGGATTTAGTATACCCTCACTCATCAGCTGAGATGATGAAAATAAACTAGGATACCTGCTTATTCTTCTTTTAGTCATCTCTCATGCCTTGTATTTGCGATAGACTGTGAGTTTTATTTGTGAGTTTCAGCAAAAATTCCCAGCATGGGATAACACAGATTTATTGATATTACTATCATACATATTGATATATGATATTGATTCTACCCTGCCTCCTTTACCTTAGTGACTTATAGATGTGGGAAACCAGCTAAGTGTCACAGGCCTTTGCCTCCCAGCAACCATGTCCTTAATTTGCTTCTTCAAGGAGTACAGGATTAGCTGGTGTGCAGCGCACACTGATGGACTTTAATGATAAAGTCAGTGAGCTCTGGTCAGCCACTTCACCCTAGAGACCACTGCATAGCAGCAACACTGCACAAAGCATGGATGCAAAGCTAGAAAAGAAATGTGCTGTGCGTCCAAAGTGTTTGGCACTATTGTCTAGTAACATGACTGTTCAGAGGGAAGCAAGAATACTTCTTTGTAAGAACAAGCATCTAAGTCTGAACAAGCATCACTGGAAAAGTATTTGTGAAATCAGGGAGCATTAACTTTCATCTTTTATCTTTTTTCTGTCCATGGAGGAAAGTGGATTTGCATGCCTATGCTGAGAGGGTAATGGATGTCACCGCCATCATCACAAATGAGAGTCAGGGTCTTCAAAGGGTTGAAGACCTTTGTTCTGACACTTAGAAATCTCAAGCACTGTAGGGTTCTTCCAACACTTCCTCAAGCTCATCAGTAGTTTCAGAGCTATTCCATTTTTGTTGATGTTGAAAACAGTATTTTTTATAACCCTGCTTCAAAAAAAAGTTTCTATTTCTCCTCTCCTAGAAGAAACAGCAAGGCAGTGGTTTCAAACAGTACTGTGATACAGGAAGTTATCTTTTACACTTGGGTCTGAATTGGGCAGGTCAAGGATTTGAGACAAAAGTTTTATAACAGTAACCAAACTCGGAAGCTATCGATTATTTCAGAATATTCTTTCTCACAGTCTTTAGTATGCTTGTTGGTATGCAGAAAGATTTCTGTGCCAAGTTTCTGAGGGATCACAAACACTTTTGTTCCTTCATAATGTGAAACAAAAAATGGATGCTGAAATCTGAAAATGCATCATAAAATTTAATGAAATAATTGCTTTCTGACTACCACTAGTTCATTTCTATGACATGTGAAATCATATCCTTATTTCTCTATTTATTTACATAATGGAGGATGCCAACAACACAACAAATCCATCTTTTTTTTTTTTTTCTTTTTTTTTTTTTTCTTTCCACTAGCTCCTTTATAAATCATTTTTAATCTTTCAATCAATGTTAATGTTTTTAGAGATGTGAGTTTTAAAAATACATTTGCACAGCACAATTCATAGCATTTGGGGTAAGAAACCATGTTTATTTGTATTTCATTTTGCTAATAACTTAACAGCTCTAAAATACTAATCTACTCCTTTTCATACTCACAAACTAGGTTTCCAGGATCAGACTTGGAGAAGATACTCTGTTTTAGAAGAAACAAGAAATATTGGCAGCAGGTCTGTGTGAGTGCTCCTAGTTCACTGCATAACTGAAAGAAAACAGAAGACTGGGGAAAAAAAAATCAGAATAAAATTAAACATATGAGAATAAAATCTTGTCAGCTAGGCAATATCTTATTACTTCTCCTATTGTCACTTAAAAGTGTATGCTACATATAGGATTTCTTCTGAAACATTGAGTTACTGAATGCTGAGTAACATGATAGACTTTTTATTTTTTCCCTACTGGGAAAGATGGAGTTGTGGATCAGATTACCCTGGTGTTACCTAGTGCCTGTTTGAAAGACCACCAGAGATTTTACTTCAAAAGACTCCAGCACAGATCTCCAGAGGGACATAGGTTCATTGGAGTAAGATTTGCCTTCCTTGCCATGTTGAGCTTCCTCCAAGGGCAGTAATTTTGCATTTTTTAGGACAACACAAAAGAGAGCACTTCTGCAACCAGACTGAGGTTTGCTTTGCGTAGAACTCCCTGAAACCTACTTGGAAGCTATATTCCCATTCCCCACCCATCTTCCCTGTCTCCAGCCTGGCTTGATGGACTGTGCTTCCAAAAGCTATGAAGATAGATGGGAACTCTGTTACCCAGTCTTCTTAGGGATTGTGAAAGGAAAAAAGATCTTTTTGATAATTTAGGGTATCATACAGCATGTCTCATATAGTAGCCTGAGATGTTTCAAGTCTACAGTCTTTGTTACAACCTGTAATTCCTTTTCTGTGGAGTGCATCCTAGTGGAGAAGAGGGATCATCTAAACCTGAATTCCAGGAAGTTGTAAATGAAAGAATGCCAAGATTTTCAATGTGAAAAAGAAGTCTTTAAAAGTGCAATTGTATCCTTCAGCTCGAAATCAAAGATGTTTCAGAAAAAAAAAATCAAGTTCTCACATAGTGGCCTTATGACTCTAGTCATAAAAAATTACCTAAAAACCAAATCTTTTAAAAGTGACTACACTTTTTTTGTTGTTGTTGTTGCTATCTCTGTTTTTAAAAGCTGTAGCAGGAAGAGATATCTACAGGGAGGATACTGTAATTGAAGTGTAGTGAAGGACTGGAGAGAAAAATATCTCAGCTGCATTGCATCAGTGAAACCAACTAGTTACAAATAATTACCAAAATGGTGATTTCCCATCATTCTTTACAAAATCTAAAAAATTAAAATGTAAAAAACAAAACAAAACAAAAGCAATGTGAAGATACACTTAAACTTCCCTAACTTTGCTTCAGATTTAAATGCTTAAGTGTGAAACTTTGCATGGATCTTCCTGGGCTTGGAAGAGTACTAAGCTCTTGGCCCAGGGCCAGGAATAGAACCCTTCCTTTGCACAGACAGGTGAGCAGCAGTGTGGGTGAACCCCTCCAGCATTTTAAAACTGCAGAGTAAAAGTGTTTCAAATCTTCATAATGTCTTCATTTTTCATTTGCCCTTGAAGTTGATTGGGATGTTTTGTCTCCTTTCATTAAGGCCTTTAATTTGTTTTCATTATGTTTTATTAAATGGTGACAATGGTAATGAAGAAAATTGATTTGATATTGTTCTCTGCCAAGCACTGGTGTAGGGGGAAGAAGGAGAAATCATTTTCCTCTGACTGCTGGCTCAGCATTGGTAGGCAAGACACACTCTTTCCAATTGTGGGGGACTTGGCTGGGATCTGGTAACTGGGAGCAAGAAGAAAGGACAGGCAGGTTTTTTCCTCCCTGCAAGTGGAAAGAATCTGTGCACTAGGTTTCAAATGCTATTGGAGCAGCTCTGCTCAGAATTCTGGATCTCAAGCTCCCCTCTGGCCTTGTCCAGGAAACCCTTGTCCTTTGCAAGGACCAAAGCGTCCAAGTAGTGCAGTGTGTGTGTGTGTGTACAAGCAAATTGGAAGAGGAAGAGTTAAATTAAATCATTACCTTCTGTGCATTGGAATTTTTTCCCAGGGCTCCCAACTCTAGTGAAGAGAAGTTAAAGGCTGTTGAATATCCAAGCCTCAGCCAGAGGATCAAACATAATTTTAAATCTTACTTCACACTTCTGTTTCTGTTTCAGCAGGTCCACTTCGTTAGACTCCAAAGGCCAGAAGATGAGCATGACTAAGGGAAGGAAGCTCTGAGAGTCAACAATGGATCACAATTTCCTCTTCAAATGTCAAAACATACCCATACCCTCTGCCTTTAAATTCCTGGTTTCTCTTGTGACTCTTAATTACATATGCCATTCTCTTTTAAGGAAAACTAGGTCAATTTGAATCCTTTCTCAAAAATAAAAGGGGAAATTCCTTGAACTACTCAGAGAATATTCTTTTAATGTTTTTCTTTTGTTGTGTAAAAGAAAGCTGGAGAATTTTCAATATCAGAACACCCCACCCCTGGACTGCATCACTTCAAAACCAAATGTTCAGCTGTTTGTAGCTCCATCGTTAGATTGCTTTGTTATGTGATTCACTCCCTGACTGCATGCTCTGTGACACTGGGAATCATAAAACACCCATTTTGGAAATTAATTCTGGTATGTACATAACCCACATAGCAGGGAGCAGGGTTTGGTGGCACTCAGAGCACTGCCTGTGTTATGAGGTGTTAGTGAAAGTTTTGGTCTCTTCAGCCTCTTTTATTGGTTCTGCAGTGGATTCCTTTCTTACAGATGTTTTCAAAACCAGCAGTTCCAAACCAGCAGTTCCAAGGAGAGTCTACTTATTGCCAAAAGTTTACAGCTGAATTTCTTGGCATTCGCAAGCAATGATTTCATCAGAACATGAAATAAGTCAGAGCTGCTGTTGAAAGACACTCTTTTATAATCCAGCAATGTAAATTTAAGACTTTTATTTGCTGCAGAGTTTGGTTTCCATTTGTTCAACTCTCTGATAGGTGTATTGCTTGGGAACAGATATAGAATTTTACAGGGCCTTTGTGCAATTTAACCCCCCCTATAGAATACCATACTACAACACCCATTCACATCATTAAAGACTTTTACAAGAGTATCATGTTCACACTTATATGTACTCCACTCTAGTGACCTTCCCTGTGTCATGTTTGAATTATTACAAATGGGCCCATGCAGAATGTGTCTTAATAGCTGGAGTAGGGAGGCTTTGTTTAAAATTCAAATAATAGTGAAATGGTGTCTGTTTGCTCCTTATCAACATTCAGCATTAAAAAAAAAAAAAAAAAAAAAAAAGTTGTACTTTTTTAAACTTTTCTTTAAAAGGCATCAAATGTGGACAAATATTAGCTTTTAGAACTAAAGGGGAAGTTATTCATTCACTCAGCAGTGCTTTGCAAGCTATCAATCTTTCAGGTGTTTCTATTAGCTTTAATCATTGAGGTTGTTTGTTTGGAGCAATTTCTAAGAGAATGAAGGTACCTTTGGCTCTTATCTCCTGTCATCAAAGCATCCATTAGGAAATCCAAGCCCTGTAGGCAAGCTCAAGGGATTACTCAAAGACATTTTCTTGAAACAAGCAGAAATTCGGTGCCCTCTCTTCAGTGCACAGGAGTTCAGTTGGAAACTATAATCTGAAAGAAAGGTTTATCTGGGGTTTAATACAATTTGAACAGGATTTTGTTCAAGGAAAACCTACAGATAAAAGCACCTTAAGTATGTTGAAACAAAGATGAGCCCACATTCCTTGTGGTGCTGTTTCTAAGTCCAGTGGTCTGTAAACAGTGTAGGGGGAAAAGCTCTAAAGGTCTTACAACTAACACAATAGTCAGTAGATTTGGCCACTGAGAATCTAATTAATAGCTTTGTAATAAAGGAATGTTGATTATGTGTGAATCAGTCAAAAGCTGATCCAGTGGTAGAGGACAGAGGGTTTGCCAAGTAAAGAGGAAGCTTGAGGATGGAAAAAATGTAAAGATCAGCAACTTGTTAAATAAACAAAACAAACAAAATTAAACAAAACTAAACTAAGCTAAACTAAACTAAACCAAACTAAACTAAACTAAACTAATAAAAATCTCTAAGATACAGGATGAGTTTAAAATGAAAAACTTTTGAAATGCATTTAAAACTGAATTGTCACTGAATTTGAATATTTTCATTCTTCAGGTACATGAATCTGATTAAGTTCACTGCTAATACAAAAATAAAACAAGAGATGTGGTCAAAATGATAATGTATTTACATTTCGGAAGCCTGGGCTTAGGAGAAAGTCTAGTGCAGTACAGTGGGTGACCTGGGTTCAACTCCTGCTTCTTCCATTTGAGTGCCTTGCCCTCTTTGGTTTTGATTCCCTGTGAAGGAAAATGATGAATGCCTTGGGATAAGCTTATGAAAAGCTAAATATGAAGTTTATTTATTGTCATACTACTACTCTTCCCAGGAGTCCCACCTGTGAGTTGGAACTTTGTCTTTGGTTCTGTAGGAATAGAAAGCACAAAGCCTGGCTCTGCTTCGAAGAACTTACTATAATGAAATGGGCCTGACTGAGTCACAAATGAGCAAGTCGAAAAATTTTAAAGAGATTTGTTTCAAGTTCTTGAGGTAACAGATATACTTATGCTTTTCTTTAGTCTGGATGTTTTTCAGGGCATTCATCAGGGAATGAACATGTCTCTAAGGGCGTCAATCTATAAAGGTAGTGCAATGGACAATATATATTTGAAGTTTCAAAAAGGCTTTGACAAAAAATGCTAGAGGAATTCAAAGTTGATTGGAAACCTCATCTGCTGTGAAGGTAGAGTTCTTTTCAGGATTGAAACTGAATTAATAGACAGGAAGGAAAGAATAAGGCTTAAAAGATACTTTTCAGGGCCGAGAAGAGTCAAAAGTATGATCTTTTGGAGATCAGTTCTAGAACCTATTTTATTCAACATCTTCATTGATGGCCTGAAAATGGGAGCAAACAGTGAAATGTTCAAGTCTGGATTTGATAATAGACCTTTCTGATAGTTAAATATCTTAGCAAAAACAAGAAACACCATGAAACTCTTACAAATTTGTATGGATGCAGAAAGAAAAGAAAGTCAACAAGATGTCAGATATCATTGGAAGGATACTGTATAGATGCTATCATTTTGTCTCTGTACAAAACCTTTGGAGCACCTACCTTCTGACTACTGTGTGTGAGTTTGTCATCTCAAGAAGGACATAATGGAACTAGAAAGAGTGCAGATAAGTTGTGTGTTGGGTCTGTCTGAGCTGGAGTCACCTTTTCCCTGCAGCAGCCCACACAGTGCTGTACTCTACACTCCTAGCTGGAACAGCACTGATATCACTCCAGTGTGTTAAACCGTTCTCATCTTAAACCGTTCTCATCTCAAACCTCGAGTTCTCTGTGTTGTATTTTCTCCCCCTTCCTCTTTGAGGAGAGGGGGAGGGAGAGAGCGGTTGTGGTGGAGCTCAGCTGCCCACCTGAGTAAAACCACCACAAGTTGGTATGGAAGAGCTGTCTTGCAAGAAAACATCACAAACATTGGAACTCATTTCAAGAGGAAAAGGCTGGAAGGAATATAAATTTCTGCAAAATCCTGATGGTATATAGAACTATTGTTCAGAAAATATTTCTTTAAGCAATAGCTAATTAAACTTCTGAAACCTATGGTCAAAAGAGGTTGAGGGGGAGGACAGTTTTAGCAGGTTCAAAAGGAGATTATATAAATTCATGGACAACAGATTCATAAAGCAATACTAACAAGTCCAAGCAAGATGTGCTTTCTCCATCTCTAATAAAATCATTTTGGTGGTAAATGAAATGTAGAGTGTGACCAGGATTATGTGCTCTCCCAGAACAACATTTATTATTGACACTATCAGAAGCAGAGTACTGAGTTAAGAGGACTACTTGTCTGAACCAATACTGCATATTTTTTTTTGGATTCAGACTTCTCCAATGTTGGACACATTGCAATTAAACTAAGGGAGACTAAATAAGCCATATCATAGAAGTGGAGAACATTTTGGGTTGGAAGGGACCTTAAAGGCCATCTAATTCCAATCCCCCTGCAGACAAGTCAGGGACACTTTCCACCAGATGGGGTTGCTCAAAGCCCCATCCAGCCTTGCCTTAAACACTTGCACAGTTGGGACAACACAGCTTTTATGGGTAACCTGTTCCAGTGCCTCATATCGCTCATAATGAAGAATGTCTTTGTTATATCTAATCTGAATCTACCCTTTTCTAGTTTAAAATCATTCCCTCTTGTTTTATCACTACACTTCCAGACAGAGTCCCTCCCCAGCTTTCCTGTAGGTCCTCTTTGGATATTGGAAGGCTGCTATATACCTTTTGTATATTAACTAGGTATTGGAAGGTCTTGCCAGAGCCTTCTCTGCAGGTTGAACATCCCAACTCTTTCAGACTGTCTTCATAGGAGAGGTGCTCCTGTCCCTTGACCATCCTCATGGCCCTCCTCTGGACTAACTCTAATATGCCATTAGGTCCCAGTTGACTGGTGGCTAGCAAATGTGACGCCCATCTACAAGAAGGGCCGGAGGGCAGACCTGGGAAACTACAGGCCTGTCAGTTTGACCTCAGTACTAGGGAAGCTCATGGAGCAGATCCTCCTGAGAGTCATCACGCAGCACTTGCAGGGCAAGCAGGCGATCAGGCCCAGTCAGCATGGGTTTATGAAAGGCAGGTCCTGCTTGACGAACTTGATCTCCTTCTATGACAAAGTGACGCGCTGGGGGGATGAGGGAAAGGCTGTGGATGTGGTCTACCTTGACTTCAGCAAGGCTTTTGACACCGTCTCCCACATCATTCTCCTCAAGAAACCGGCTGCTCTTGGCTTGGACTGGCGCACGCTTCGTTGGGTTAGAAACTGGCTGGATAGCCGGGCCCAAAGAGTCATGGTGAATGGAGCCAAGTCCAGTTGGAGGCCAATCACTAGTGGCGTCCCCCAGAGCTTGGTGCTGGGGCCGGTCCTCTTTAATATCTTCATCGATGATCTGGACGAGGGCATTGAGTGCACCCTCAGTAAGTTTGCAGATGACACCAAGTTAGGTGCGTGTGTCGATCTGCTCGAGGGTAGGAAGGCTCTGCAGGAGGATCTGGATAGGCTGCACCGATGGGCTGAGGTCAACTGCATGAAGTTCAACAAGGCCAAGTGCTGGGTCCTGCACCTGGGGTGCAATAACCCCAAGCAGAGCTACAGGCTGGGAGATGAGTGGTTGGAGAGCTGCCAGGCAGAGAAGGACCTGGGAGTGATGGTGGATAGTCGGCTGAATATGAGCCAGCAGTGTGCTCAGGTGGCCAAGAAGGCCAGCGGCATCCTGGCTTGTATCAGGAACAGTGTGACCAGCAGGGCTAGGGAGGTGATCGTCCCCCTGTACTCAGCTCTGGTGAGGCCACACCTCGAGTACTGTGTTCAGTTTTGGGCCCCTCGCTACAAGAAGGACATCGAGGTGCTTGAGCAGGTGCAGAGAAGGGCGACAAAGCTGGTGAGGGGCCTAGAGAACAAGTCCTACGAGGAGCGGCTGAGGGAGCTGGGCTTGTTCAGCCTGGAGAAGAGGAGGCTCAGGGGTGACCTTATCGCTCTCTATAGGTACCTCAAGGGAGGCTGTAGCGAGGTGGGGGTTGGTCTGTTCTCCCATGTGCCTGGTGACAGGACGAGGGGGAATGGGCTTAAATTGAGCCAGGGGAGTTTTAGGTTGGATGTTAGGAAGAACTTTACTGAAAGGGTTGTGAGGCATTGGAACAGGCTGCCCAGGGAAGTGGTGGAGTCACCATCCCTGGAAGTCTTCAAAAGACGTTTAGATGTAGAGCTTAGGGATATGGTTTAGTGGGGACTGCTAGCGTTAGGTCAGAGGTTGGACTCGATGATCATGAGGTCTCTTCCAACCTAGAAATTCTGTGATTCTGTGATTCTGTGATGCCATGTCGTTCTTGTGTTGGGGGAGAGCTGAATGTAGTCCTCCAGGTGGGGTCTCACAAGAGTAGAGGGGCAGACTCATCTCCCTCAACCTGCTGGCCATGCTTCTTTTGATGCAGCCAAGGACATGGTTTGCAAGGACATGCAGCTTTCTGGGCTGCAAGCACACAAACAATGTAAACAATTTTACCTCCCCAGAAATGAACACTGACTTTTTTGATGTAATACTCCTTCATTTCCAAGAGCAACTAAACAGTGCATAAATGGCAATTACAGGCATGTGTTGAACGAACATCAGGTTAGAAAGAAGGTGAATTTCTCAGGCAAGAATATAATCATAATATTAATTTTCATATAAGCTTGATAATTTGTCAGGTTTTAATTCAGAATATAGACCCAATAAAAACTCTGGACATGGTTCCAAAATCCTTCCCTTACTTTAACAAATTTACATGTCTGTAGAATTGTTAAATGTAATTAGATTTCATTGACTCAGTCCATCTGTTGTCAGGGATATTTTCACATGATCCCATAAAAGAAACCTATTATAAGTTATGTAGTCCATCTATAGAACAGAGTATGGATGAGTTAGAGAGAAGCTTTCCATTTTCAGACAGTTCATCTTTATTATGTCTAGGCTTCATCCCAATTTTCAACTGACTCACAATATCTCCATCTGACATGAAATATCAGTCTGCACTGAGTACATCATCCTAGTCTAAAAGTCTTGCAGAAGACAACACATCCTTTTCAACCCAAGATTGGTTCTCATCAGCAAATCTTACCCACATCTTTTGATGCACAGTATGCAAAAATATAATATGATTTAGGAGAGAACTCCTCTTTTAATATTTATCAGAGAAAGATCTGATCCTGCATATATTCACGGACTGACAGAAAACTAAGCATATACTATACAGCAGTATGCAATAGTCCTCAGGAAAGGTAGGAATTTTGAGATTGTTATCAAGAGCAGATGACTGAAAAGAGACTTTTAATGTATTTTCTGTACTCAGGGTAAACTATGCTCTCTCACAAGTGCTGGCTCTGTGTAGAGGCAAAGATTGGCAAGTCCTTTAAAGAAGTAGGTTGCTGACAGTGGCAAAACACCCATAGTCCCATTTTGAGCTTTTCTGGTACCAGAACCTGAAAATCAAAACTTAGCCACTACTGTCCCAAAGAGAGAAGTCAGAGCAATATTTACTTCCATGAGGGCCATGAATCGTCTTAGCAACAATATTCACCACCTCTACATCTCCCATCCTTTAGAGACAGAAAACTCATCTTTCCAGTCTCCTTCAGCTCATATAATAATGAAAAGACTGTAGTCTTCTTGTCCCAGGACATCTTAAATGCTCTGAGAATACAGCCAGGGGCAGAGCAATTCTACTTTTTCTTGCTATTCAGGTTTAGCTTTTCTCCACAGAACTGGTTTTATTTGTGTTTCTATTGCTTATTATTTCAGGTTTAATTCAGGTTTATTTCACCATCACCTGTCCTAGCTACTGACCCTAAATATTTTAAAAGATGACTACTGTGGCTTATTCATAGATAATTCACTCTACAATATAGAGAAGGGGAGAAGGAGAAGGCTGATGTACTCAACAACTTCTTTGCCTCCGTCTTCACTGCCAGTCAGTCTTCACACGTCTCTTGTTTCCCTGAACCTGAAGATGAGGGCTGGGGGAGCAAAGCCCCTCTCACTGTAAGTGGAAAGCAGATTCAAGACCAACTGATGAAACTGAAAAAGAAGGCTATGAAAAAGAAGCACTATATGACATGCATCCTAGGGTCCTGAAGGAATTGGCTGATGGAGTTGCCAAGCCTCTCTCCATCATATTTAGAAAGCCAGGGCAGTCAGGTGAAGTCCCTGGTGACTGGAAAGGGAAAACATCACTCCTATTCTTAAAAAGGGTAGAAAGGAGGACCTGGGGAACTACAGACTGGTAAATCTCATCTCTGTGCTTGGCAAGATCAAGGAAAAGATCCTCCTGGAAACAATGTCAAGGCACATGCAGGACAAGGAGGTGGTTTGAGACAGCCAACATGGCTTCACCAAAAGCTCATCATGCATGACCAATCTGGTGGCCTTCTATGATAGAGTGACTGCATCAGTTAATAAGGGAAGACCTACTGATATCATCTACTTGGATTTCTGTAAGGCCTTTGACATCGTCACATATCGCCAAATTGGAGAGAGATGGACTTGAAGGGTGGACTATCCAGTGGATAAGAAATTGGCTTGAAGGTTGCATCCAGATAGTGGTGGTCAATGGTTCTATTTCCAGGTGGAGGCCAGTTACGAGTGGTATCCCTCAGGACCAGTACTGTTTATCTTTATCAATGACATAGACAGTGGGATCAAGTGAACACTCAGCACTTTTACAGATGACACCAAGATGAGTGGTGCAGTTGATACAACAGAAGGAAGAGAAACCATCCAAAGGGGCCTTAAAAAGCTTGAGGAATGGGCCCATGTGAACCTCCCAAGGTACAACAAATCTAAATTCAAGGTGCTGCACCTGGGTTGGGGTAATCCCAGACATGAGTACAGACAGGGAGAACTCATTGAGAGCAGCCCTGAAGAGAAAGATTTGGGGGTTGTGGTGAATGAAAGGCTTGACATGAGCCAGCAGTATACACTTGCAGCCCAGAAGGTCAACTGCATCCTGGGCTGCGTCAACAGAGGTGTGGCCACCAGCATGAGGTAGCCATTCTATGATTCTGTGAATACCTTTGAAGTCAAAGTAGCTACCATGAAAATGCATTCTCTAGACCATTGTACCCAAAGTTAAATACTTGGAGTTTAAATAATGTTTTTGGATTTGTTCACTAATTCTATTTCAGTGCCTTTTGTTAAAAACATCAGACTTTTGCTGTGGTGACATGGATATGATTAACCCAAAAAGCAAATCTCCGGTAAGACTTGAAGCTTCCTAGCATGAAAATTAGCAACAAATCTTCACAAAATTGGCTGTTGTTAGTAGTTATTTGTCGCAGAATTGTGCAAGCAAATGTTTAGTATTTATAATAATTATTGAGATATCAGAAATTTTCCAATTTTGCATCTGGATGGCACTTTAATTTTTGATTAAAAATATGAAATGGATCATTTTGCTCTGAGGTTGTCTCAGATTCAACCCAGGTTCAGTTCATTGATTTATTTGATATGTTTTTATTTATGAGAGAGTTCTTGTTAACTCTCATAAAGCTGGTGCTTAGGATTCTGGCCATTTTTTTTTTCTTTATCTTAATCAGTTTTCTCATCTGTGTGCCTGTTTGATTGAAATTTGCCCTGGTGTCTAAGAAAGAAAGAACACTAGGGCCTCCTACAGTTACCTTTTTGATTGTAGTGTGTGTTCTAGTATCACACAGAAACCACAGACTTGAGAAAGAGGCACGTCAGTGAAGATACTTTACTAACACATATCAAGAGATAGTCTTCTTCTCAAAAGTATTATTTATGTGTCCAAATTTAGATATATACAATCTGAATATCAACTTATAAACTGATCTCCTTTATAACCAGTGGAAAGAAAAAGGCTCTTTTAGAATGCAATTTTTCTTAGCCTTATCTAAACATCTAAAACTGTCTTGATGAATGGTATCCTAAAAGTGTTTATTTATTTTTTTATTTTTTTATTTTTTCTGTTGACTGTAAAGGGAGTCTAGACAGCTTTTTCATATATAAAAGTCTATGTGCAGATGTCTGAAATCAAGTGAAAGGAATCCAGAGAATTTACCATTAAAAAAAAAAAAAAAAAAAAAAAAAGCAACAATCACATAGGGAAGATGTGAACTGTATAATTATTAAAGAACTAGAGTCAAAGATGACACCTGAGTAGTCATGACAAGAATGGAATAGGTATTTCTTGAATTCTTGAATTCCAGGTCAATAATATAACTACAGACCATCTTCTCTATAAAGTGTTATGCATAGGTGTACAAAAAATCTTAAAATAACATTTCCAGATTATACAGAAAGATTCTAGCTAACCTCCTGACAATATCTTCTATTCCCACCTATCTACAATATTCCCACCTTAGAATTCAAAGGAATATTTGTATTTTTACTCATTTAGGGAAACTGCCTAAAATCCAAATTTCTATAGTAGAGTTTATTCAGGGGAAACAGCATGACATAAGATACAAGAACTCTACTTTCTTAGAAAACACCATAATTTTATAGGAGAAGAAAAAAAAGAGTGCATGGAGAGAGAGAATTACATCCCTTCCTCTTCACATTTTTTTAACTACAGTTATAATCCCAGGAAAAATATCTGAACAGATGTTTTCCCTTGAAAACATTCCAGAAAATGAAAGCACACATGGCATACTGATCTGCTACTTCCTTCAACACATTCTCATTCAGAGATAACAAATGTACCATGTGATGTTGCCATAGTAGCTACTTGTATTTTACCATGCACTGAAGCAGAGGAAACAGTATATCTACCCATTCCCTGGGCACTGGACTTGCTGTAGTGGCAGATTATTCCTCCGGCATCTGATGTAATTTTTCTTCTCTAACATTGCTCTGTGTGCAGCATTTCAGAGCACGCCTGTTGAAGTAGAGTATACAGCAAGAAACCATTTAGATCACCTATCTTGTATGTCCAGTTTCTCTGATCTACTAAACTTGCCAAGCACCATGAAAGAAGAACAGCACAGCAAGAAACAGCATGTTCATGCCAATGAGACAGCTAATGGAATAGTTCAGGATGGTCATCTGGCATGGAGAACATTGTTCTCCTCCTTGCAGCAAATCCTTCCCCAAGCAGCTCCACCAAGACTTTCAAAATGGGAGGAGAGGACTGCATTCAATACATCTCAAGGCTCTTATATAGCTGCCTATATTTCACACAGAATTATCTAGGTTGGAAGAGACCTCAAGATCATTGAGTCCAACCTCTGACCTAACACTAACAAGTCCTCCACTAAACCATATTGCTAAGTTCAACATCTAAACGTCTTTTAAAGACCTCCAGGGATGGTGACTCAAGCACTTCCCTGGGCAGCCCATTCCAATGCTTCACAATGCTTTCAGTAAAGAAGTTCTTCCTAATATTCAACCTAAAACTCCCCTGGCACAACTTTTGCCTGTTCCCCCTCATCCTGTCACCAGGCACATGGGAGAAACCCCCACCTCGCTACAGCCTCCTTTAATGTACTTATAAAGAGTGATAAGGTGAGCCTCTTTTTCTCCAGGCTGAACAAGCCCAGCTCCCTCAGCTGCTCCTCGTGAGACTTGTTCTCCAGACCCCTCACCAGCTTCATCAAAGAAAAAAAAAAAAAAGAGCAGCTTTAGGTGTTGTCCCAGGCTTGTCAGACTTCAAATTAGGAGCTGTAACTTTCTATAGTCTCCCTGTCATACATTCTGTCTGCATGTTTTTCAAACAGACTAGTGACTAGATGACTAGTGAGTTTTCCATTAATTTATCCAGTGAAGCTGGTCAATGAAATGATTATATATATATATGTTATAACACTACATATATAACACTTTTAGTAATGCTGGAAAAATACTAAAAGTACTCATTATGAAAAGAGCTGATATCTCATCTTCCTGAGAAACTGGTACGAACAGTAGGTAATAATAGAAATGCTTGTAGAATCCAGTGGACAAACTTGAAATACTGAGTAAGAACTGTCATAAAATCTTATAGGGCAAGAAAGACATTGTTAAATAGGAAGCATGATTGAAACAGAGGTATTTAAGGTCAAATGTTGCTCAGGAAAGCTGTAACAAAAGCAAGATTTGGTAGATCAACATATTCACTTTCTTACATTGACTTTAAAGTAGCCTAATAAAACGTGAAGATGACTATGTACACTGAGAAGACAATCAAGCCTGGCTGTGTCAATATCATTCCTGAAGAGAATCACATAGCACAGGCTCTGGGCCTCTAGACTTAATGATGAATAACTTTTTTTTTTTTCAAGTAAAAAAGAGAAATAACACTAATGATGAACTGTTCCTGAGTCCTTTCCTTCACAGGAAAAACAAGCAAACAAACAAGCAAACAAAAATCCACTAACAAATATGTACAAAAAGAATTATAAGATTACTTTAACCTCACTTTTTGAATGTCATGATCTTCAAAGACATTCTCAAATAATTATTAGATTCAGATAAAATAGATGTAAAGATATTCATGGGTATGGTTATAATTAAGGTATAATGGTATAATATAAATAATAAAAATAATAAAAAATAAGTAATATAATAAAAAATAAAATAAATTTATAGAAATAATGTAAAATAATAAAATATAATAAAATAATAAAACAATAATAAAAATAAATAATAATAAATACTGGTATAATATAAAGGTATGGTTATAATTAAGGTATAATTCTCAATTTCAAAAGAACAAATTAAGTTAGCTAATTAACAAAGTTAGTTGGTCTGAAGTACTTATGGATTGCACAGTAGTATAAGCTTGGGAAATCTCTCTATTAAAGGTACAAAATCTACAAAAATCTATCCCAAGTATGGAAGATACTTCTAATCTTTTTAAGCTTACAAAAACACAAAATAACATATAATCATGAAGAGTTTGCGTTGCAAGGGTCTTAAAGACCATCTAGTTCCAAACTCATCCCACTGGACCAGGTTGTTTAAAGCCCCATCTATCCTGGTCTTGAACATTTCCAGGGACTGGGCATCCACAGCTTCTCTGGGCAACCTGTTCCAGTGCCTCACTATCCTCTGAGTAAACAGTTTCTTCCTAATGTCTGGATTGGATATTAGGTTGGATATTAGGAAGAAATTCTATGCTGAAAGGGTTGTTAGGCATTGGAATAGGATGCCCAGGGAAGTGGTTGAGTCACTGTCCCTGGAGGTCTTTAAAAAACATTTAGATTTAGAGCTTAGTGATATGGTTTAGTGGAGGACTTGTTAGTGTTAGGTCAGAGGTTGGACTAGGTAATCTTGGATGTCTCTTCCAACCTAGATGATTCTGTGTGATTCTGTGATTCTATGAAAAGCATAATGATAACTGTCAGGAGCCAAATCCAATGCAAACCTGGTGTTTTCACCAGGATGGATTAGAAATAAGAGAACACAATAGAAACATGGATTTGCTATGCAGTGAGTATGGGTTAAAGGTTAGAAATACTCCCAAGTGTGGCTGAAATGCTAAGTCAATGCTTCCTCTTAATTTTTTACGCATACAGTTCTGCTGAAAATGGAAGCAGAGTTCTGATGGCTTAATGTGAATATATTTATAAAAATTTCCTTGGGAATAAAAATTATTCTGTTGACTTAAAATCAGAAACCAAAGGGCTTAATACAATGTGTGGAAAGCTTACAGATTTCTGAAATTGTTGATCTGCTAGCAAGTATATTTAATTATTTTGTTATGTCTTTGAGAGTAATACTCGATGACTGGAGAACAGCAAGTTAATATTTAAGTAGAGAAAGTTGTACATGCAATTACAATATCAACCTGAGCAAGGTTTGGATAGGCTTCAAGGTAAAGATAAATGGAAAAATAATACCAAGTGTAATATTGATTTGTTAAGGATTGCCTAAGCCATACTATTTAAATAACTTTCCAAGATGAAAAAATGTTTTTTTTTTTTTTTTTCTACTCTGCTGAGACTTCTGAAAGCAATTTTTAAAGTATCACATAGGAGATTAAGGTAGAGAAGCAGATGATGAGGGGTTATAAAAGAGGGCATGAATTGTTTAAAAGAGAGATAACAATGTGTGATGTTGAAAGGAGAAGCATCAAGGAGTTCAGTGCCTGAAAAGGAGGTGAGTTAATGATGAGTACTAGGGAGGATGAATAGCAGAATGGTGTCAAGGACTAGAGTAATAGACTAAATTCAATAGTCTAGGCTGCAACTGATCTAAGGGACTAATAAAAATAATAATAATTAAAAAAATCTGTTATAGGTGAGACACTCAACTGAAAATGACTGGGGAAAAAGACTCAGACAAATGTTTATTAATAAAAGTATTACATAACAAAAAAAAAAAAAAGAGATCGTAAGTGAAATCAGCTAAGATAAGTAAGCATATGATATTGTGCAAAATGATACTCTAAATTCTCTCTCATTTGGAGATGTTTCTGTATAAATCTGTCAAACTGATGGCTGAAAGGCTATGAGAAGATAAAAAATTTGTTAATATATCAAGCCATTTAATATTAGTTTGGGAAGAACAGTGCGGCATGAGAACAACTAGGTATAAATGATTAAAACTTAATTCACCCAGAAATAAGTGACATTTTAGAGTATTTTTCTAATGGCAATAATGGGAATAAAAAGCTGAACTGCACATAAAACGTTATGGAATTGGTTTAGGAAAAAGGTTATTTCTATGATGCTTGCCTGCAGCAGCATGGAAATAAGCTCAGTGGTTCCTAAATTCCCCTTCAATGATTCTGATCTTTTTTTTTTTTCAATGATTCTGAACTTTTTATTATTATTATTATTATTATTGTTTTTCCTAATCTTAAAATGCTCATATGCCTTCACAGAAATATATCTGTCTCATTGGAATGATTTCTTTGAAGCCAGTGATATCACTCATAAATCCACAGGGAGAAAATCAGACCTAAAGTGAACTCATAAATCCAAGGGGAATTCAGAATTCTAGGGACTATGCAATTATAATAAATGTAAAAACACATATTTTGCAAAACATCACTACTCTTTTCTGACTAGCTTTATTTTTCCCAAGCAATTATGACTTCAATGTACCTTAGTGTTATTGAAATAAAATCTAAATATATAAACAGTTTTAATGTTTTGACACAAATAAATTAAGCTACTTACTGTAAGAAGCACGTAAGAAAAAAAAAAAAAAAAGGCACAATTCCTTGATTTTGAGAGAAGTGATTTAAGAAGACCATATCTTTTCCTTACCCTACTAAAACATGAGACAAACTAAAAATGGTATTAACAACAACAACAATAAAAAAATCATATTTCCATGCAGGAACAAGACTAGGCAAAGCAAAGCACATTACACTGAACCATCATACACATAGTTGCCAAAATCTTTTTCCCTAAGAGCTGGGCATTCCACCAGAACATGCAGTATTCACTGAATTGGAGCAGGCTGTGTCAGGCTCAACTGAACACTAAAGCAGAGTTTGAGGGAGAGGAGGGAGGGGAGAAGGAGCTGTCTCAATATAGGTTCAGCTCTATTAGTGTTACCTTGGATTGGGAACATGTTTTTGAAGTGAGCCTCCTCATCCTCATCGTAATAGCTTGCATCACAGTGCAGTCTCAAAGTGGACAAACTGTACTCCTTTTGGATGAAACTAAATCGGAAGACGCACTGCCAAAGCTCACTTAATGCATTTCAGTAGTAAATGATTATTTAAACTGCACAATCAGGCTAGATCTAGCCCAAAGTAAAAGCCCTGAAATACATTTACAGTGGGCATGAGGTATCCTCTGTAGTGTTTTGCTCCACAGCCACACATTTATTTGGTTAGGTCATACCGCTTGCTCAATGTAGACATACCCTATACCTCTAGCAAAGCTCACTTCTGCTTTTTCCTCCTGGGGAAACATAATGACTGTATAGCATAAAATGGCCCAAATTAGGTTCAAAAAGAAACTATAATCCACATACAAATGCCTTCAAAAAGGGAAAAATAAAAAGATGTAATATTGTGGGCTAGGTTAGAGGGAGAAGATGTAACAAGATGGGAGACAGTTCAGACATCAGGGAAGGAAAGCCTGAGATAAATAAATAAAATAAAATAAAATAAAATAAAATAAAATAAAATAAAATAAAATAAAATAAAATAAAATAAAAAAAAATAAAACAAAACAAGGTAAGGAGCAGTAAAGCACATGACATAACTAGGAAGTAGAATAAGTAAAAGAACTGTGAGTGTAAATATTAACAGTGTATTCTCCTTTCCCACGTAATTAAAAGGATGTGAGTAAAAAAGGATGCGGTAACTTGTTCCATTTCTTGTTCTTCTATGAAAACAAACAAACTAACAAACAAATAAGCAAACAAACAACAACAACAAAAACAAAAAACACACTACCACCACCACCAAAATACTTTCTCTTTCAAGTGTGGTAGATACCAGGAAATCCAGGGTGTCCTCTTTCTCCTTCACATAAAATAGGGTTTGGAAAGCCTGGACTGAATCTAGTGAGAGCTAGCCCTTCTTCCAGTCTCCCCACATGAACACGTAAGCTTGTAAAGAAACACTTCCTCATGTTCCTATTCATACAGCAGGCTCCTAACAGAGAGTTTTTCCTTTGTTAACACACGAGTTCAGAATAGATAATCAAAGAGTTATCCCACCTCCAGGTAACCAGTTGTTAACTGTTGCAAATAACAGATGTGGACAACATCGGGGTGCAAGTTGTATGCCAGTGGCTTTTAAAATGGTAGGTAGTGGCTTAATAAGGGAAGAAATCAATACAAGTATTTTGGAAAAAAGTGGCAGAAAGATGTGGACCTGAGCACTGGCACAGGTTGACCAGAGATATTATGGAGTCTCATCCCCTGAAGATCTTCAAAAGCTACCTGAATGTGGTCCTTGTCACACTGCTCTAGGTTTCCCTGCTTGATCAGGCAGGTTGGACTAGATGATCTCCAGAGACCTCTTCCAACCTCACCCATTCTGTAATACTCTGATTTTGTGACCTGTAAATTTAAGAGATGGTTTTGTAGAGCCTCAGGTTCTAAATCCAGGAGAGAAAGAGTTAAGATACTTCACCCTCTTGAAGTGATATATACTGCCCCAGTACAAACACAATATATGTACATTTTACTGTCTTTGATCTACTGTAAAATGTGTGCAACTTCCCTCCAGTCAAAAGCTTTGCTTACTTAACAGAAGCTCTGTGTGTTCAAGAAGTTCAAGAAAGGACTCTATTAGGCATGTAATTAACTTCATGAACTAGTCCTTAATCCCACAGGCTTAAACAACTCCAGTTTACCTGCTGACAGCTGCCACAGCAATAAGTTCCCAACAATCTTCCAGAAACCTTACATTGTGGCTCAGTGATGTGCTCTGAAACTTTTAAGTGACTTTTGCCTCCCCTTTAACCACAGACTACCTGCACAGCAGCCAAGCCATGTATAAGCCAAGTCTTAACCTACCTCCTTCCCTTCCAATGCTCATAGCTCATATCTCAACTGCAGCTAACCTTTCCATGTTTGGTGGCCTTGCAAAGACAGCTGCCACCTGATAACTTCCAGCAGCTCTTGCCAGCTGAAGGAAGGAAAAGATTTAATAAAAGTTGCATGGCTGCTGTGAAAAAAAGAACTTCCACAAGGAGTCTTCCAGTAAGTGACATAGAAGAAGCTCTTGACATATTTTGATTAATTAGTTCTCAGGCTTGTTCATGTCTCAGTTTTTTAGAGCTTTAGTGAACAAGTCATTCTGGAAGAGCAACCTGTACTATAAATGACTTTGTAACTGCCTTAGAGTGGGGAAAAAGAAACACATTTTGCTTTTTACTTCATTCCACAGGTTTCTAAGAATTGCTAGTTGCAGTACACCTCATAGCTCTTTAAAGTGAAATGAGTCAGTATTTTAAAAGGACACATGAAAACAAATTAAACTATTGACAGACAGTACTAACAGTTCCTCCAGTCTGTCCCAACTCCTCTCTGCTTTGTTACTTTCTATTTCTGATAAAGGACAAAATATATCTACTAGATGTGAAATATTCTTAGTGAAATAAAATGACTTATCCATGGTGCCAATATTGGTATTCTGTAAAATAACTACACTCACATAAATGTTAACAATTCTGTAATGTGCCAGGCAATGTTTATAACTGTGCACAAAAATAATAATCCAGATGAGAGCTTCTACATTACGAGATGATTACGCTTTTTAACATAGTTTATAATTAAATAGACCCTTCTTTCAGTTTAATAGCCAGGAATAGTATCTCATTAGCAGAGCTTTCAATTTAACCCTTGTAAGTTGGAAAATATTATCCTATAATTAGCTCAGGGTATTTAAACCCTCCCAGCAAAGCAGTAAATGCATATGGATGCCTAAATGTTAAATGAAACTATAGTAATGCATAATGTAAGCCTTTTGTTGTATTTTTGTTCTTCCTTTTTTTTTTTTTTTTTTTTAAATCAACTAAGGTTATTAAGAGAGAAATAAATAACTTAATTTCACTGCCTATAAAATCTATTATTTCAAGTACTAATTCTTGAAATTGATTATTCAGCTAATTTCCAAGGACTTTTGAGGGCAGCCAGCTGAACTCTAGGAGTAAAGCTTGCCCTTATTTCTGTGTATTGTACTACTACGTAACATAGAAAAATGATTTGTGAAAATGTGCCAAGAGCTGCATTGATGTCATTCATTGGAAAAAAAGTTTAATTCTCCTCCCAGTGTGAATCCCTCAACTCTTGTTAAAGTTAGTCAGAAGTATAAGATGACAAATGTTCACACATAAAGGATAGCAATAAAATATATTAGTTCACCTAAGTTAATGCTAAAGAGTTACATGCAGTCCATATTGAGAGCCCACCTGAGGCAGACAAGGCCTCAATACATGAATGAGGCTAAAGGTTGTGGATAGGGCATTCCCAATAAAGAAGGGATGGGCTTTCAGTTCTCCTCAGATCTTGTTCTCTAATCACAAGGTTATAAAAGTGGCTCCCTCCACAGGGTCTTCTGTCCCACTACACAAATTGGACCAAATGCAGGAAGAGAAATGTCAGATACAGCTCCCCCTCACCTCAGTGCTTACACATCACCTGCTGGGTAGGGAAGCAGGAGCTGCAGTTCTGACTGTATCAGGCTGAGGTAAATGTTTTAACCATTAGATTAGTTTGGAAAGAGTAGCATAAACTAACAACCTATTCTGAAAAAATCGAACCAGACATTTCTACGGAAATGCATTAAACCAGTGCCTGGAACTGAGAAACAGCGTTTGGCTCTGAATCTTTGTTTCACATAGGCACCTACCACAGAGATGCCAGTAGGCAAGGTGGGGAGAGAAGGTAAATAAACATACCTCTTTGCTCTCAGGCATTTTCTCTCTGCTAGCTGAGACACAACTCTTCTCTGCATGCTAGGTATGGTAAATCCTATTTTTAGGCACTCAGGTCTCCCTCTTCAATATATGGGGGACTAAAATGTTTCATACAGTAATTTCTGTGCCATTGTGGTAGAGTTTGCCAGGTTTTCAACAACACAGTGCTGTGTATCACAATGGCTAAGTCCAGGCCTGAATCATTCATCAATAGAGGAGGGCTACTAAGATGATTAGAAGACTGGAGCACCTGTCATACGAGGACAGGCTGAGAGAGCTGGGTCTGTTCAGCCTGGAAAAGAGGAGACTGAGGGGAGACCTCATCAGTGTATATAAATAACTGAGGGGAGGGTGTCAAGAAGATAGATCCAGCCTCTTTTCAGTTGTGTCCAGCAACAGGATGAGAGGCAATGGGCACAAACTGAAGCACAGGAAATTCTGGCTCAATATGAGGGGGCACTTCTTTACTGTGAGGGTGAGAGAGCACTGGAACAGTTTGCCCAGAGAGGTTGTGGAGTCTTCTTCTCTGGAGATATTCAAAACCCACCTAGATGTCATCCTGTTCAACCTGCTCTAGGTGATCCTGCTTCTCATGAGGTTAGAGACTAGATGATCTTCAGAGGTCCCTTCCAAGCCCACCCATTCTGTGATTCTGTGATTATTTATTGCTCAGGAAGCCACAGTTCTGTACATCTGCAAAAGGTTACACAATACATACTGGTACTCCACTGAGTAAGTCATACCAAAATCAACATTATTCAACATTGCAGTGGCACTGGTTTGCAAGAACAGTGTTGTGTCTTTCTACTGGTATCTGTTGCACTCATGTGCAGTACTGAACAGCTCTCTTATGTGTCTAATTTGGTTTTTGCACCTCTCCTTCTGGGAACCACAGTGTAGTCTATTTTCTGAAGAGACTATGAGCGGTGTTACCCTGCCACAAGACGCCCAAGGCCAAGAAAGGGTCTTTCCAGGTGAGATGTGAGCTATGATATTTTCTTGCCCCAGTAAGGTACAACGGCATACATGTTGCCCCTTACATGGGGACATGGAGGGAAGCTGGGGTGCCAGGATATAGTTTCCATTTTAACCATATTGTAGCCAGATGGCAAGTGCTTTGAATCTCCTGATTTGCAGAAGCCTTCACTCTTCAAAAATCCCAGTGGCATGAATGGGAGATGTTGTAAAGTGAGGCTCTGTTCCATATCAGCCTGGAACAAACTGCTCTTATCAGTAAAATCATGTGGCCCTTGCTCTCCATTTATTCAGAAAGAAGCTCTGCTAAATAAGGACTTCAAAAGCTCTAAAGTGAAGCTGTCTGAAATTGATATATTCTTAAAACTGTGATCTGTACCTATTACTCTCTCTGTTTATTCTACTCCTTTTTCCTCTGGGTGCTACAGATGCTTTGTGGAATTTCCAAACTAGAAATCAAATCCATCTGTGCAAAACTATAAATAAAAATTTTGCAAAACAGCTTTATTTAAATCGAATGCCAGAAGCACCAATTAGCTTGCGCTATGCTATCTACTGTATAAGGCCTAAGGATCTGAACAGAGTCTTTCATCTGTTAGCATTCAGGAGACTGATAAAAATTTACTTTGCCTTTAAACAAGCTGTACGTGACTGAAATTTACCTCATCCTGGGGTGTGCTATAAATAATGTCAATCTGAAGGGGCTGTGAATTCTTTCACAGCTTTGTTTAAGAGCTATTCATAACCGTGGTTATCAATGACTGCACCACAAAATTTCTGTCAACTTAGAATTTCAGTTGCAGCCAGGAAGTTTGATGGATGCTTGCCCACTCTTCCCCAGTGAAATATAATTATCGAGGCATAAAAATCACTTAATCACAATGCTGGAATGTTTAAGCATAACAGTAATTAGTTCTTCTGTAATGTTTTCCATCCACAGATGTAAGCATTTTACAACAGAAATTATCACTTCTATTTTATAGATGAAGTAAACTGAGGCAGAGAAGGAGCAGAACAAGATCATTTTTACAGTTGGCTAGAAAGAAAGCCTTAAAGAGAAAAAAAGTCTTCTCCCTGCCAATCCAGAGTCCCCCTTGCTCCTGCTGTTAAGCACAGGGTCAGGCAGAGAAACAGCAAGAAAACATTATGTCCCAGATTGTTCTTTGTGCTGGAACAACCTCCACTGAAAATACTACTACTACTACAATAATATTTTTATAAAAGCCCAACCTTTTACCTTTTAGAGTGTACTCATTGAGAAGTTTGGTTCAATTTTCTGAAAAAAAAAATAAAATGCAATGTGTCAAGCTGGCCATCTAATACTGTACTCCAGCCAGAAATGATGGAATAGGGCTCAAGCTCTCAAGCTCTCTCTCTCTCTCTCCTCTCTCTCTTTTTTTTTTTTTTTTTTTTTTTTTTTTTTGAATCAGAGCTATGACTATGAGCAATGGCTGGGGGTGTTCATATTTTCATATTGTACCACTTGAACTGAAATTATTGAACCAGTGCAAAATGAACTAAAGCAAAAGCATTTGCCAATAATGTTTTCATTAAAGCAAGGACAAAATGTGGACTCTCTCAGCCAACTCAATATCCAACTCAATATCCTTCATCACCCACAAGGCAGCACAGAGGACTCACAAGTCTTTGGATTCTGTGGGAAGGATGGTTCATAGGCACCACCAGAAATAGAAACTAGATAAATTTGGTTCAACATAATAAACCTTGCCTGTTAAACATGGACAGGACTGAAGGAATCTTTTATTGATTTTTTGGGGGTACACAGTCATTCTTAGCTGATAGAACAAAATTAGTCTAGTTAATTTTCCTACTGTTTTTGACACCAGAAGAGAGGTGATCTGTAGATTTAGTCCTCAACAGAGAGTGTGAAGATGGCTACAAGGAGGAAAAGACAATTCAGTTATACATCTGTATAATTGCACATTGACTGAAGATGAGCACTAGTACACACTGGTTAAATAGTAAATATTTAGTCTAATATTATGATTTCTTCTGAGTTCTTCATTTGCATACACTAATAACCTCATAATTTCTATGCTGAGAGCTCTCAAATGCAGCTCTTCAGCACTTACACTTGTACAGTTCTGCAATGTTTCTTATCTCCCAGGGTTATGCCACCATTTCTTTATCATATATGTCACAAAAATTACCCTATTAATCTTTCTTGCTAAAATCATTCTTTTTCCCTTGAACAGCTGATAAAAGAATTTTCTGTACCTAACTACCAAATGACATCATGGTCTATTTTTTCCAACCTCATGTTCAAAAAATGGACAAAATTATTTCTATTACCTCAGTAGCATAACTCTAGCCTGGTCTTATCATTCCAAGAAGAAAAGGAAATAAGAAGAAATTTTGGAAGTATGCGTGTGTCAATCTGCTTGAGGGTAGGAAAGCTCTGCAGGAGGATCTGGATAGGCTGCACCGATGGGCTGAGGTCAACTGCATGAAGTTCAACAAGGCCAAGTGCCGGGTCCTGCACCTGGGGCGCAATAACCTCAAGCAGAGCTACAGGCTGGGAGATGAGTGGTTGGAAAGCTGCCAGGCAGAGAAGGACCTGGGAGTGATGGTGGATAGTCAGCTGAATATGAGCCAGCAGTGTGCTCAGGTGGCCAACGGCATCCTGGCTTGTATCAGGAACAATGTGACCAGCAGGGCTAGGGAGGTGATCGTCCCCCTGTACTCAGCTCTGGTGAGGCCACACCTCGAGTACTGTGTTCAGTTTTGGGCCCCTCGCTACAAGAAGGACATCGAGGTGCTTGAGCAGGTGCAGAGAAGGGCGACAAAGCTGGTGAGGGGCCTAGAGAACAAGTCCTACGAGGAGCGGCTGAGGGAGCTGGGCTTGTTCAGCCTGGAGAAGAGGAGGCTCAGGGGTGACCTTATCGCTCTCTATAGGTACCTCAAGGGAGGCTGTAGCGAGGTGGGGGTTGGTCTGTTCTCCCACGTGCCTGGTGACAGGATGAGGGGGAATGGGCTTAATTTGCGCCAGGGGAGTTTTAGGTTGGATGTTAGGAAGAACTTCTTTACTGAAAGGGTTGTGAGGCATTGGAACAGGCTGCCCAGGGAAGTGGTGGAGTCACCATCCCTGGAAGTCTTCAAAAGACGCTTAGATGTAGAGCTTAGGGATATGGTTTAGTGGGGACTGCTAGCGTTAGGTCAGAGGTTGGACTCGATGATCTTGAGGTCTCTTCCAACCTAGAAATTCCGTGATTCTGTGATTCTGTGATATGTTTTTCTCCCACATAGGACAGTCTGAGAAATGGTACAAAGAGCTCTCTCTCATGATAGAAGGATGGAAAACCTATGAATCATGTTCTGTCTTCTGTCACTGACGAATTCAAAATTCCTTCATAGGAAGCAGTCAGCATGAAGGTCATAAGATGTTTAAGATCAGCATTATCTTGTTTTAAAATACCCATGAGAATTGTTTTAACAGAAAGAGAACATTAAAACAGCTTTACAGTCTTCAGCCACCATAGACAGTGCTGGCATCTTTTATTTACTACCTTATGGGGTCTGAGCCACAATTCCCATATATTTAAGTGGTAGTAGCTGTGCAAAACTTATATATATATATATAAATAAATAGCAAAGCCCTTTCAGGTTATGAGTAAGCAAAACATAAGTGGTTTGAAAGCTAGAGTAATATTTTCTCTACATGAATCTATAACTGAGTACCCACCTAGAAGCATACAATGCCTACTATTCTCAGCAAGAACTGTGTGTGTTATTTTGAACATGTCAAAGTGCATACAGTCATTCATCCTACGGGCAATAGTTGGTGGTAACTGTATAAGTATAGCCTTCATACTACACTTTATAGTGGCACTTTTCAAAGCAAAATCGTACATGTAGGTACCATTGCACAAGGAAAGTTCAGATGAAGGTTAGTGTTTATGATAAGGAGTGGATGGTTAGGCAGTGTTTTAGGAGCTAGTGCCTAGCCACAATAACCAGTTTAATCAGAAGTTAATTGGGGAAAAAAATGATAAGCATCTGAACAGTTTTAGGTCACATTTTAAAGAGAGATTATTTGGGGAAAATATCTGCTAATTATATCAAGAATTTGATTGTTTTAATGGAATCATTTCAAAAAACTTTTGAATATTTAAAAGCAAAAAAAAAAAAAAAAAAAAGAATCACTAAAACCTTAACTATGAAAATATTTCACTGTTGCTTTCCATTATATCCTGATCTTCAAACAATATCATGTGCCTCTGTCTTTTCTCTAGTGACTGCAGAATCAGTTTAACTTAAAATATTTTAACTCTGGAGTAATTGCTCATATTTTCTTCATTTAAGGTTGTATTTGGAATTTATTTAGTTCAATTGCTAGAGAAATATTTCATGGATTTCTTCCTAAAGATGTCGACATACCAAGATTTTGAAATGTTAAAAAACAGACATTTAAAGTGCACTGATGTGAAAGGTAATTAAAAAGTGAGAGAAACAGTAAAGTTATGAGCCTACCTCTATGTTCTAAGAAGTTGTCTTGCCAAATGGAACATAATATTGTTTGTTGAACTATGAAAAAGTTATTTTCCAGCTTACTCTGGCTGTTTGTAAAAGCTCAGAAATTAGATCAGTTCTAGACTTTCAGTCACCTTACCAGACAAAAATCCATGTTTTAATTATAAATGCTTAAATGATTCATGTCATACTACATAATCCTACTTATGGTAAACATTAGAAAGAATGAATGGGGAAGAACATGTTATCTGGAAAATATTATCCTTTACTTCCGAGTGAAACTATTTACCTGAAGTCAGATTGATGCTTCTGTAAAAGACCAACGAGGATTTAAGAGCCCTGATGTAACACAGATACCAAAAATAAGAGAATAAGAGTTCAGTAGAGTTATGAATAATTTGTTATTTGGCCCATAAGTGACCCAGTGTCAGACCACTACTGTATAGACCCTGCCTGACTCTCATCCTGTTCTGTCTACAGGACTGGGGCAATGGCAAAAAAAAAAAAAAAAAGGGAGGGGGAGAGAAGGGGGGGAGAAGGGGGGGAGGAGGGGAAGTTAGTAAGGAGTTATAACTCTTGGGATTACAAATTAGAATACAGTGAGTGATTTGTGTCATATCTACCATACCAGGTAGATATGTCACAAATAGGATTTCTGAGGCATTCACATATCCTTATTTCTGAGGCATACACATATCTTCATAGATGACAGCAAGGAAATATACATCCTATCTACCAACACATCAGAAAGAGGGCAAAGTGGAAGGTTTCTTCTTTAGTAAATGAGGGTATGTGACATGGAGATTGAGACATGCAGGGTGAGTAAAGAACCTTTGAGGGGAATTAAGGCCCAGAAGAGAATTCAGCATTTTAATGAAAAACCCTTTGGTCTCAACACTGCGTTTACATAAAGTCCAGAATTAAGAACATATATTTTCAAACAAACAAACAGACTGCTACAAAAAAAAAAAAAATAATAATAATAATAAAAAAAATATATATATATATTGCAAAGCCTAAAATAAACACAGAGCAGTCTGCACACTTGGGAATACAAACCTGGCCCTTTGCATCCGTTAGTGGTGAAATAAATTCTTCATCTCCAAACATTGTGAATGGTCAAAAGTTCACTTTAGATATTGGTTAGTGTGTCTCTTTAATAAGAGGCCTGCATATCCAAGATAACAAAAGTGCCATGTGTTGCAGCAGATACTACAGTAAGGACTATTACAGAACAGCAGAGAAGATAATCACATAGACCTTATGTAAATAAGCAGAACACAAATTACAGCTACAGTAAATCTAAGCAGCTTTCAATTTGCTTTTTCCCTTGCTGCCTAATTTTTCAAGTCTTTTGCTTAACCATGCGTTTTTTTCCTTCTTTTGCCTGACTACTTCTTGCCTTCTTTGGTTTAACTCTCCTGTTCTTAATGCATAGCAAACAGGTCTTGCACAGAATCTATATAAGAATCTTTACAGTATAAAATCTAGTTTAGGAAATAGTTGTGTACTACGTCACAAATTATAATCAAATCTATCAAGTTGATAAGGCAGGCACAATATATGCTCATTTAAAAAGCTTCCCTATGGCATGTTTATTTATATCTGCCATAAGTGATATATAAGTACGCATATCTGTGTGAGAGAGGAAGTGTGTTTATATGCTCATGACTACATGTTTGTGTGTGCTAAAGTATATAGCTGCATCTATTTCACATATGCACATTATTATCTGCTGATACCCAGGGATAATCACATCTAGAAATGCTGATAATAGCACTGCTGATGAATACTAGAAAACACCCTGAACAGTTCACATGTACATATCCTAAAGTGGATCACATTCACTAACTTCAGGCCAAGTTACAACAGCTGAAAATTATCTGGTGACTAAGAGACAATGTGATTTAAGATACCAGATTAGAGAGAGAAGACTTGATTCCCATCATTTGGTCTTCTGCTGACCTCCGTGTGTTATTAGCAAAAAACTTCATTGGCTCTTCACTTCTATAAAATATCTTCCCTTACAAACCATGCTTTGAAATCTGCATGTGAATAATGACTTCAAAGCAGAATATTTATTGTAATTATCCAGGTGAAAAAATGTGGACCTATGTGGACATCCTGCTAATCAAGCAGTATCTGAAAATTAGAGACCTAAAGCATTTCTCCTGATAAAGATTATCCTCATGAAACATTTATTAATTCCCATCACTCTGTGAGAACTACATAGTGCATCTGTGCTTTGAGAATCAGATCCTGATTTTAGCCAAATTGAAAGGACAAAAAATGCTTTTGAGGGAACAGAAAATCATAGAATCATAGAATCATAGAATATCCTGAGTTGGAAGGGACCCTTAAGGATCATCAAGTCCAACTCTTTGACACCGCACAGGTCTACCCAAAAGTTCAGACCACGTGCCTAAGTTCACAGTCCAATCTCTTCTTAAATTCAGACAGGCTCGGTGCAGTGACCACTTCCCTGGGGAGCCTGTTCCAGTGTGCAACCACCCTCTCTGTGAAGAACCCCCTCCTGACGTCCAGCCTAAATTTCCCCTGCCTCAGCTTAACCCCGTTCCCGCAGGTCCTGTCACTAGTGTTAATGGAGAAAAGGTCTCCTGCCTCTTGACAACCCCTTACGAGGAAGTTGTAGACTGTGATGAGGTCCCCCCTCAGCCTCCTCTTCTCCAGGCTGAACAGGCCCAGTGACCTCAGCCGTTCCTCGTACGTCTTCCCCTCAAGGCCTTTCACCATCTTCGTAGCCCTAGAAACAGAAAAACATGTTTCCAATAAACAACCATTGATTTCAGATGGTTTTGGCTGATTTCAGCATCACCTCCTACTACACTGTGTAAGCAAAGGGCTTATTTGTGATGCTGACATTTGTTTATTGGGTGCCATCATGTTCCATGGGGAGCTAGATAAGGACAAGTGACTCCCTTTATACAGTTCATGGAACAAACATTTTCAATATTCAAATTTTAAAGCTGTAATTTTGATTTGATTTTAAGTAATTATTTACCATGGTTACTGTTACTCTTCAGTGTATTCAGGAGATGAGAATTAGACCACTGGGATCTGTAATCCTATTTATGACATAGGTCTCATTAAATCAACAGCAAGGGTGATGTCAAAATCAGGACATCAAAAGCAAAACTTCTCACTATTGCAAATTGGCACAGAGCCAGCTGATAGACACCTGCTGAGGCACTGGTTCTCCTACTTCAGAGGAAGCATACATTATGGGAGCAAGGCAAAAAAATCTTGTTTTCTCCCTGATGCTCATAAATAAAGCTATTTATTTATTTATTTATTTATTTTTATTTCCCTTTTTCTCTTATCCTACTTAGTCAGGAGAATACTCCTGTGACTTTAGATGAGGAATGTTCCAGTGTGTGGTGTGTTAAGTAGGGCATTTTTAAAAAACAGTCAAAGAGAACCTGAGGTCATAGATATGAGCAATAATACTGGTAAAGGAGACATATTTCAGTGCTGCCTATGAAGTCTAAGCAGACAAATACATCTCTGAAATAAACTTGTTCTTTCTTACTTCAGTGAAAGCTGCATTTGTATGTGTTTATGGAAAATGCAGCTTTTGTGATGACAGTGAATATGTATGATGTATATACACAAATTAATATAGAATATAGAAAAAAAATCTAAAATCTTTTCTGTGCCAGTAAGAGTTTATATGTCATTATAAATCCTGAGAACCATCAGAAACAGGCTAAGGCATCAGCTTAAATATTGCAAATACAAAGAACCATTCGAAATGTGATGGTTATTTAAGTAAGTATTTTCCCAATAAATTACTTTTCTCTCTTCACTTGACTCTCCAGTCTTTCACAGTTACTTACTGATGAATATCTTCTTTCCATGTGTCTGTGTGGGAGAATGAGTGAAATGAAATGCAGTGTTTCAGCCAAGAAAAAAAAAAAAAAAGAGGGTTTTTAATTGCCATTTAAATTGCCATGCTGATAATGTCATCAAAGATGTATGTGTAGCACAGCCAGGTTGGACAACTCTGTACTAAAATGCAAATATCAACAACCAGCAGGAATATGCATATGCTAAAGATGCATAAGGACACAGAAAAACAACAGCCCTGGTATTTGTTTGCCAGCCACGGACACAGACTAGATCTCTTGGTGTCTCAGCTAAAGCTCAGGTCAAGATTTGTGTAGTTTGCTGTTGACTACTACGTTCCTCTTCTGTACCTTCTAGAAGGAGGTACAATCCCAGTCCGTCCATTTGTCCATCCTTCCTTCTCCATCCTAGTACCACCCCTTTTCCTACTCCCTGCCATGACAGCCCAAGCCCTGGCTTGACCCAGTAGGGAAGGTAATATTCAATTTTGAGTTTATTGCTTTCAACTATTTCTGAGGAGACTGAATTCCACTTTTTCTTGTTACATTTTTGTTTCTTCAAGCCGCAAAAGCAGAAATCACTTTGTGTGGGTATTCTTTCAGGCACACACAGGAACTAGACCAAGTCTGAAGAAGAGCCCCATATTCTTACTGTAGAATGAAGGAAGGGGACATAAGTTTGTGTGCAGTTTGCAGGTTTCATGGATGATAAACACTCTGAGCTGGCACAGCTTCTTAATCCAGGGTGCTCAGCATCCTACACCAGGCTTCTCTGGCTTTTCTTTCAGATAGTGGAAAAAGGAGTGGTGGAAAGGTTCCTTCTTTCCGTCTTATGTTCTCAGTGGGAAAAATCAGTTATAAGCACCTCTGCTGTTTCAGCACAAGGTTTGCAGTTGCAGCAAAACTTTGGAAAGGCTGTACACCAGACTAGAGAGTTCCCACACATAATTTCCTTCAAACCCCCATCAGCACGTATTACTGGTACTGGATGACCCAAAAAAGTACATAGACATTGACACATTTCCATGCAAAGGAACATGTTTTATATGCACAAATAACGTTCACTCTTGTATGATGATGATGAGGAAATCTTTAAAATATTATCCTATTAACTTCAATTAAACTTTGGAACCTGATTATTCCAAATCAAACACAATACCTTTTGACCACACAACGGGCACCCAAGGAGAGGTGACAAATACTACAAAAAAAGATAAAAGATAATTTAACAAGAAGCAAGTTGTAAAGGGTGACAAAGTGTTATTTCCATAATAAGCTTATCTGAGCTTGGGTAAGTTCCTGAACAGGGTGTGGATTTGGCAGTAGTAAAGAAACAGGCCACACAAAGAATGTCTGTTGAGCTAATGAATGCCACTGAAGTGGTTGACTTTCATTTCTCTGGTTTGGATCCTTGCCACCTTTACTCTAATGTCAGATTCTGTTTAATTGGCAAATATGCCTTCAAAGGATTGCAGAGCCCTCCATGCTGCTCCATGGGCTGTTAATATTTAATTGTGATTTGTTAAAGGCATACTAGCAGTTGATAAAACTATGTGTCTGGGTGCTTTATTGCAGTGCAAATCAGAGGCTGGTCTTCCTACGTTCCCCTCCCCACCCCCCCCCCCTTTTTTTTTTGGAAAGAAGGATGTTGTTTTAGAGACAGGAAGAGAAAAACATGCATTTGTTATAGTTTTCCATCAGAAAGTTTTTTGCAAAGAACCACAGACAGTGTTGAAATAACTTTGAAGGTATGAAATTCATAGAAGTTATTTCCTTATCTACATTTATGTCACTACAAATGAAAACAATTAAGTAAATTGGAAATTACTGGCATCTTAAAAAGACAGAATTAGCTTTTGCCTTTTGCCCCTTGAAATGCCTTAACAAATTTTGGACTTTGAGGAAAAGGAAATTATTTAAATTTGGCCTTTTTGATGATCAGTTTGAGAATACAACAGCAGGAATCCTCTTGGAATTTGTCCAGATGTATTATGTTTCACTGAAGTTTCATTTCCATTGAACTTGTAGAAGCAAAATATCTAGGACATGATTCAAATCAGTAAGTCTGAAGCACTATGATGGATGAAGAGCTTTACATCACACTAAAGTCCTTACACGATTTCTAAATATCACCATTTGTGTTAATTACATGGCCAAAAAAAACACCCAGCCAAACAAAAAAACATAGTCTTTATTCAAACAAATGAACATTCAAGCACATGATACAAATAGCAAAATAGAAATTGAAAGTAAAGAAAGAATCCCTTGTAAAATATTTTCAGTCTTAGCCCAAGAACATTCAACAAAATCACAAAACCACACCCATTTCTTTGCTGTCTAAAAATCCTTAGTTCTTTTTAATTAACTGCTCATTACAGTAACTTTTTATCTTCCTCAGAAATGAGAGTCAGCCAATAAAAAAAAAAAAAAAAAAAAAAAAAAAAGCATCAAAGAAGTTATTTAACCCTGTAAGCAATAATTTACACTGATGCCAACCCTTTGAAAGTGAGGGCACATTACCTTTTTGACACATGTGAATAATTTCCCTTGAGTTCATTTCTGTTGTTGCCATGCAAGAAAATAAAGTTTATTCAAAGAGCAAAAATACACCAAAGTGTTTTTTTAGAAACTGTATTAAAACACATTTAGTGAAAAGAGGGACAATATTTCTGCATCTTAGTTGATGTTTCCCTTTCTACAACATCTGAAAATTTGATAACCTTGATAATTTTAAAATGTTCTTTAATCAATAAAAACCAAGCCATGATCCAATATTAGTTACACCACTGAAAAACTCAGTAAAGACAATTGTCTTGATTTATTTAGCTGTTTTTTTTTTCTTTCTTTCTTTTTTTTTTTTTTTTTTTTTTTTTCTTCTTGAATATTTCTAAGGATGAGGGTAGATAAACATCCCAATTTCATCTCTAGTTCAGCTGGTGACCTGCTGGTTAGTTTTAAACTGTCTGAATATTTCTTTCCAAGAAAACAGGGAACAGACTTCCTATTCAGGAATTGTATGCTGTTACAACCACCTGTGCATCTGCCATCTTATTCAGAACTTCTAGGGTGGAAAACATTCTTGTTAAGCAGTCCAGCACAGAACCAGTAGTTACCATTACAATTTACAAGGCTCTAGGATCTAGAGCCTGAGGCTCAGACGGTTGGTTTATCCTAAACCAGTAAAACCATAAACCAGTTTGGATCTATGCTACTATTTTCATACATTGGAGGGAAAATGCTAATTTTGCTTTTTTTTTTTTTTTTTTAATTAACGTAAGGACTTTGAAGCAGAATTGTCATACCAATAAAGATTTTCATTATTCATTTTTGTTTTTAACTTTACTTTTCATTCCTTTTCATTTTTTTATTTTACTCATTTTTTTTATTTTACTCATTTTTTTTTATTTTACTCATTTTATTCATTTTTTTTTAATTTTACTTTTCATTACTTCTCAAACAACTCCTTTTTCAAAATCTTAAACATTAAATAGTTCTTTCAAACTATGATCATAATTCACTATAAGTTTGTCTCATTATTTATGTCTGTGTTAAATCACTTACAAATGCCTCAGTCATTGTGATCTTCTATGGCAGTTATTTCCACAGAATCATCTTACATTCTGCAGAAAGCATTTTTTTTCTGTTTCCGAATGATATTTGACACTCTTTATCACATAGATGTCCTCTTGCCTTTTGCTGTTCAACAGGGACAATGTGATGGGAATAAGCTAAATTTTGAGATGGGTAAATCCATATTGAACATGATATACTGTGTGTAATACAAATATGCCATATAATAAAACAAAAAAAAAAAATCAAAATCAAGTATTATTAAATATCAAGAAACACTGATTTTTCATCAACTAGATTTTTTTTTCTTTGTCTGCTTTCTCTTTAAACACACTTAGAGCCCCACTTCTCTGGACAAACACAGAAGTTACTTAGGATTCTTTGCATTATAGTTTGCTCAAGGCTCCTGTAAAACATGCAAGAAACCCATCTCTCTGAAGTAAATAGTGGTACTTGAGTTATGGAGTGCTATGATTAAAGGTAGCAGAATTTAACCCTAAATTCAATGTTACTTTTGAATGAATCAGATGAATTCATCTCCTCTTGTCCATTATGGAAATGTTATATTGCGATATGGTGCACGTTTTCTCCTTCACTGTGTTTAGCGTTACGTCTGTTTGAGCCTGAGAAAAAAAATAAATAAAAATCACTACATATAGTGAATTTATAGTTTTCCAAAAGGAATAGAAATGTCTTAATGAATGTCTTAGACAAAATGAAAACAGTTACATATTCCAATTGGTTTTAGTTTTTTTTTTGTGTTTTTTGTTTTGGTTTTTTTTTTGACTTTGCTTTGCATGACATTCTCTTAAGCCAGAGAAGGAAATAATACCTTGAACAAATCACTCAATGACAAATGTAAAAAAAAACCAACAACATACTCAAAGAGAAGTTGTCAACATTTTCCTCACAAATTATCAACATATTTCTGTGGCACCCTCTTCTATTCCATCCTTTCATTAAATGAAAGCACAGACATTAAATGACATTAAATGTCATTAAATGACAGCACAGAGTCTACCCACTCTGTTTGTAAGTCACATAGAAAATGGGAAGCTCACTGGAGACCACAACTGCCATTCAAACTGATCTCTACAAATTTTGTGGTCCAAAAGCAGCACAGCAGCAATGACAAAAAATCTGAAAGACTGAATATGCAAACAGAAAATCAAGAACAACATGACAAGCAGAAAAAAAAAAAAAAAAAAAAAAAAGAATTTATGAAAGGAAGTTAGAGTGGATCACAAACAAAATCCAGGTGAAAAATGTGATGCTATTGACAATTAACAGGTTGTGACACAGAGGAGGTAATTTCTCTTTATCCTGCAAACATGAGATCCCAGCTGGAGTCCAGTTTTGACTACCCTGCTACAAAAAAAACAAGGTAAATCAGTTCCATAGAGTCAAAACCAATCATTTCCAGCGATCACTGCATAGTGCTTGAGTTCTAGAAGAAACAAAACATACTCCATATCTGAGCCACCAGAGCTACACCACTCTGAATTCGATGTAGCTACGTATAGAGAAAGGTCATGGGACAAATATTAATGATTCTGCATTCTCATTGTGAAGTAGAGAGATGCCAACATAAACTGAATTTCACTTTGGCTTTTACCTATGCCCATTAGCCATAAAAACAAACAAATTCCAAAGAGCAAAGAGAGATTGTGTGTGGATAACAAGGGAGTTGGGGATTAAACAGGTGTAGGACTGATATGATGGCATGGCCCTAAAACCAAGCAGCCACTAGCCTGAGAACTGCTGTCAGCTTTGATCATTATTTTCAACCCCTCCTGGATTAACATTAGATTTTATTATTATTACTCCACATATATACACTCAGTCTTCCACCCTTATTTGCTGGAAATAAGAACTCCTGCTTTCATTCTTCCCCATGCCAGGATACTTCCCCATGCCTGAATTACCCCACAATAATTCTTCCTGTCTCCACATGAGATTGGTATTTCTGGCAAACCCTCCATAATTCCTAAACGTTGATGTAATTGTCTACTCTGTACTTTGTTTTTTCTTCCTGCTATTCTGAGATTTAATTTATAAAGGCAGTCACCTGAATTAACCCAGTAATTTATCTGAAATTTAGGAGTACAAAGGAAATCACGGTGAATATAAGATTTAAGATTCACCAGGTGATAATACTTTAAGTAGCAAAAAAGGCTTTTTGGAAAACATTCATTTTTTCTGGTATAATGTATATGTATATATATGATACTGAATATTTAAATCTTATTTTTCTAACTACTGCTTGACCTTTTATTGATATCTTGCTAATAAAAAGTTTTCTTTATAGAAGTTTAACATTGTCCTCGGGTGAACATGAAGAGCATGCTCACACTGGACAATATACACAATTTGATACCAGCCTTTTCATTTTAATTTGTATGTTTGTTTGTTGTTTTTGTTGTTGTTCTTCAGGAAGAAAAAATAAATAAAAGCTTCCAGAATGCTTCTGTCAGCATAAAATTTGAAAAATGTCTTTGAAAAAATGTTTTCATACAGGAACCTCAGCATGTCTAGCATTTCAAAAAAAAAACATTTATGCAAAAATTTGGAGATATATTTACCAAGCTATATACATATTTATATATATAATTTAAAAATATATCTAAAAAGACCCCAAATATTTGACAATATAAATTTATCAAATTATTTCCTATTGTGAGGATATTAGATACCATCTCATTTTCAGTCAAGCAATGGCTCTTGAAGGGAAGGAATAGATGAATTCTCCTACTCATTTTCGTGTTGAAAAGGTGAAAAAAAGTAAAGGTATACAAGCAGAAGAGAAATGGGAGAAAACTCAGTGGTGGACAGCTGTAGAACCACACAAAATGGTGAATAGCTCTAGTTACTTGGAGATCATGTGACGCCAACTGCTAGTCAGGCTCCATCTTGTTGGCCAGCTAAAGGACGAGACACTGGTTAGGAAAGACAAAAAGCCTCGAAATTTAGTTGGAATTCCTGGAAAACTTTGTTCTTTATTGTAGAAGAAATATGCTTCTCTCTCCACTTGTGGTCTGAAACATATCTCTTTCCTACAAAATGCTTGACTCCCACCTGGCAAATATAGTATTGTATGGACAGTGCAATTGACAGGGACAACCTAGTGCCCCACGTTCTGAAGAGTTTTGAAAAGGCACACAGTGAATGAGGACATGGGAATAGTCTGTTTTAGCTAAAGAAAGCCTCATCTGCCTTGCAGGAACAGTCTCCTCAGTAGATACTCAAAACCCTCCTGGATGTGATATGTGCAACATGCTGTAGGTGACCCTGCTTGGCAGTGGGGTTGGACTCTCCAGAGGTCCTTTCCAACCTCAGCTGTTCTGTGATTCTGTAAAATGTGTTGGTGGATTTGAGCACTAGGACTTGTAACAGGTCTGTGTCTATTCAATATCTACTCTGCTTGGAGACAGGCATCAGATGTGCATAAAAGTGAGTGGTTTTTCACTGGAGGTATTATGAAGGTGCTTTAACGACAGTCCTCAAGACAGTACTAGTGCTAAACAACATGGACAGATGAGCCTGACTTTACTGTGGGCACTGTAACCAGTTCGAGAAGATGACAGACCCAAAGCCTCAACCCTGTCTGCCCCTTCCTGCCTGAGAATGTTTGAGAACCACTTAGTGCATAGGAAAGAGGGGAATCCTTCGAATAAGGACTAAATCTGCTGAAACAAGTGAAGTAACAGCACTGTAAAAATCCATATGGGGGCAAAATGACTGACAGTCTCTCACACAGCTCCAGTGTAACTCATTAAACTTGTATTTCAATGTAGTATTTGTTTGACTATAATTTTTCTCAGATGCAGACCTTTTTATATTGTAAGTGCATAGGCACTGACTATTTGGGAGGTTATTGAACTAATTCTCCAGTAGTTAAAACAAGGAACAACTGTGACTTACAGTTAAGGGACTCAAAAACCTCTTCTTTCTGCAAAATCAGCAGTCTGTCAGCTGTAAAGAATTACGAGCATTTTCAAGGATTTCTGCAGAAAAGAAAACATTAATAAAACGATTAACAGATTTTCTCTCCCTCTTAATATGTTTAACACTCAGCACCTTTGCTTACTTTTCAGCTTAATGTCAGTAGTTCATTTATTTTTATAAAGACTGCTGTAGGATATCTTGATATATGAATAGTTTACAGTAAGGCTTGTTTGGGAAGATCTCAATATACTGAGTATCTGACTGATACGGAAGTTAGTTACAAGGAAAATAGTGTATCTTACCTGTTTGAAAAACCAAGCTTTGACCCTACTGTAGATCCTGTTGGAAGAAGTCAAAAACCTAACTTCTGCATTTAATTTGCATACAGCTGATGAGTTTGCACCTCCTGTGTAGCTGCTGGAGAAGTGCACTGAGGCTGGGATGACCTGTTCTTGGCAGTACTCCTCCATCCTGATTCAAGGGGCCAGATACGCTGCCAAGACCAGAATACTGTGTTCTGCTCAGATGTTAACCAAGATCAGAACAGAATGTCGAAGACTTCTGAGGCAAGGTTTCCTTCTTCACAGTTTCCATCTTCAGGTTCCAGTGTACTACAACCCAGCTTTCTTCTTTTAGCTGATCTGGGAGTTTGATGCACATGTAAAACCTGCAGTTTATGATATACTCTAGTTGTATGCTTTCATCAATGACAACTTATAAATTGCAGATGAAGGACAACAAAATCATTTGTAAATACAGATACTTTCTGAACTTGTTACGACCACCTACACTTCTAAGGATTTGAGAGGTGAGTGATAGATGTGTTTATCTGTTTAACTATTAAACACCTCAAAAGATCTTTACTACTTTCATAACTGATATTACTATTCAGGCTCATCTCTTTTTTTATATGATGCATTGAAAAAAATGTTAGCATGTCTCTAATTATATTTTCAGTCCTAACTGCAAGATGGAAACAGCTGTACTATTCAATTAATGCAGTAGCCAAAACATTGATTTATATTTTATTAGATTTTACTGCTATTATGAAGCACTGGAAAGAATAAAATCCTTACTAATTTACCAGCATATGCTCTAAAAATGCCAAAATATTAAAAATTTAAGAGAGCTTTCTGAAAACATTAATTCTAGTGTACAGAGAAATTACTACCTAAAGGTAACGTGATGTAACAGAGTTATTGCAAGAAAAAACACATGTTGCATATTACTCACATAGGCTTTGATTCAGCAAAGCTCTGAAGCATATCTTTAATATGTGAATATCTCACTGACTTCAATAGGACTATTCATATGCTTAAAATTAGGCCATTGCTTAAGTATGTTGCTGTGTTGAAGCCACTGAAATCAATTCAGACTTAAGACCATGACATCATAACTTAAAGGTTACTTCTTAAAATAATTCAGAATGGCATTCACTTTAATAAATGTAAGCATTTACACTATAAGCATTTATGTTCTTGGGGTGTTATTAGCTTAAATAGTTTCTCCCACTACAGATATCCAAAGTTACTTAAAAATGAGCTTTATTTTTTCCTCTTTTCTTGTTTTCAGTGTTATCTTGATTTCTTTACAACCTGATATAAACTAAACACTTGTTTCATTTAATCTAAAAAACAACAACAATAAACAAACACAGTGAATCTCCTACCTGTCTGAGGTTAGATCAAAATGTCTTCCTATAAAGCAAGAGTCTTAATATTATGCTAACAAGGATCTACAGAAAAACGTGTTTGTTTTTAGAGTGTTAATGATCTTCAATTGGCAGGAAGCACCTGGTTTCCCAGGAGCTGGATGATATAAACCAATAGGAAAAGAGCTGTAGAAACGAGACTACTATATTGAGAAAATATTTCTGGTTTGATTCATCTTGGTTTCTCTGGCCTTTATTTGTTATGAAAGTATGTTCTTCCCTTTGCTTATGAATTCAACTTTTAATTATGCTGATTATATCTAGGTCCAACTTGAGACCTGATTTTATGCTGTGAACTGACTTTGGTGGAATTTAAAGTGAGCTTTTGTGGTTTGGCTGTTGAGTATTTCCACAGAAAATCTAATGCTTACTATAATTCCTCAAATAATTTAGAAAATTGTGATTTCCTAGTAAAGAGCTCAATCCACATGATGAAAGCCTTATCTTATGATCTTTCAGGATAATTTCTTAGTTTCTATATTAACCAATCCTGCCTGTCTAGAGACACCAAAAACTACTCCCAGCACAAAATTAACTGCTTAAATCCAGCGGACTGTATGTATGCATTCCTGAATGCAGTATCCTTCAGCTAATAGATCAAAAATCACCTATGAAACTAACATTAGGCATCCAGATGACCTCAAAAAGCCAGTCAGTGAAGGACTACAGAGAAAAATCTTTTCAAAATAATTATTCTTTCTTCATTTCCTTAATGCTTAAAATATCCACAGAAGATGACTTATAGCATTGAAGCTGATAACATCTTCAAAAATTGACTGAAGAGAGTTATTTCCATGATGTATATAAACATTTGTTTGTTCCTGTAGCTCACAGAACTGATGTTTTTTATCACCTTCTTTTTGTTAATATTCCTCTGTGATAATAACTGCCCTTTTCTCTTCAGCTAGCTAATTAATTATCACGGTTCAGTTTAAGATAGTTAATCGCAGCAAGTATTTAAATTGTTTCTATTTGAACCCTAAAAATGATATTGCTCAAAGCCCTTATTTTTTCCCCTTCTATAGCACTGTTTTATTGACTTTCTCTGCAAACCTTTATTTTTCTTTTACACCGTAACAGCACCATGGATACAGTATAATTTTTACACTTGACCCAGTCAGTGGACTGTCTATATAGGATGTATTCTGCCAAAAAGAACTATCAGGGAAAAATAAAGGATTACAATATTTTCAGTTGAGTAATGAAGTTGAAAGAATGACTTCTTCATCTCTCATTCACATGGATGATATAAATCTTTTCAAATTTTGATTTATAGTCATGAATGAACAGAACAGAAAATAAAATTTGGCTCAAGCTACAGATTTTCTTGAATTTTATACCAATTCAAAGAACAATGCTAAAGGTTGAATATAAGGGATAAATTCATCAGAATTATAATGAAACATCAAAATTTAATAATGATGGCGTGTGTGTGCTTCCAGTACTTTCAGTATACTTGTCTCTCATCCAGATGATGACTGTGAAGTACAATGTAAGCAAACAACAATAAAGTTGAAGATTATTAATACTACTACTAGAAAGGTTAGCTTTATTTCACAGTTTCAAAAATTTCTAAGGCTTATGATTGCATTGCTAAAATATTGATTCAGATTTAAAACATCCCTAATTTAAGAATTTTTAATTCATCTGGTAACATAATCCATTCCTCCAAGAGCCTCTGGATTTTTTCTTTCCAGATCTTGACATAAATGAAACATAAGATCCTTTGGAGCCTGGTTTTAGTTTGAGTTAATTTTAGTAAACATATTTTCCTCAGACACCTATGTTCTTGTGTTACAAATTTCATAGCATAACCAAAGTAATAAACTATTTCCCAGATAAACAAAATGGCATAAATGGTCATAGACCAGTTTACTGTAGGAGGAATTAAACTAACATGCTATTATAGTTTAAGGATAGAAATAGTTAATAATTTCAGATTAATTATTAATAATTAATGTTGTTGATGATTTGACTCATGAGGTTGCCTCCCTCTCTTTTTATGAAAAAATTGAGAGAAACTTACTGTTCTGCCCCACTTGGTACAGGGAATTACTTCTCAGACTTGCATAATTCAGATGTGTCCCATCACCAGCCTGTTAAGTAGCACCTGCATTTTTCTCCTGTTGGGAGCTGATAAAACTTGTAAAAATAGCATTGTTTTGGCAAGAATATATAACCCTCTCACTAGGACATTCACCAACAGATCTCTGTTCATCTTTCTTGTCATACATGTTTTGTACTGGAAGCCTGTTTTCCTATGCCTCAAGACTATGGGACATCAGCCAGGCTCTTGATCTCTTAAGTTTTTGTCTAATTCAAATAAAACCTGAAATTTCTTTTGATACTGTGAAGTACTTCAAGGGGTTTTCCTTCCAAACTTTCTCTTTCCTATTAAAAGTTAGTTTTTGCATATTAACATTTAAAAATGAGTATCCATGTAGTCAGAAATTCCTGAACAGTTCTACTGCAGTTAAGTTTTTTTTCCCCTTCAATTCTCATAAAACACACTTCCTAGAGAATTATAAAATACAGCTAGCCAGCTTTGAATCTATTCTGGCTTGGCTTTTAGTATCTAAATAATACAAAGTTTGCCATTGTGTGTTTTTGAAAGAATTATGAACTGTGGCTTTCCCTAACTAAGTGAAAAGATGTCTTCCTTAATTTAGACTTCCCTGGCATGTCCAGCAAACAATGATTCATGAAAACCCTATTTTAAATTCTTCTTTACAAAAAGCCTTTTCTTTGCTCTGTACACAGGGAGAAAATTGACCACAAGCTTGTCTCCTGCAAATGTGGTTTCCTCATCACATAACTCTTCCAGCAGAGGACAATGCCTTTTTCATCCTAGTCAGAGCTAGGTTAACCAGAGAGGAAAATGTGTCCAAAACTGATTAAAAAAAAAGGGAAGGGAGGTGAGGGGGAAGGGAAGGAAAGGGGAGAAGGCAGACATCCCTCCCCCTCCCCCCAACTGAAATGATTAGGAAACAACCTTGTACATAACAGATTGAGAAAACTGGTGAGAACTGTTGTATATATTTCATCTTAATGTGGGCCAGCTTCTTGGCTATCATAAACTGCATATCAGGACACGGTGAAGGCTACAGATGAGTTTTGTCACTGGATAATCTGGCCCACTTATTTAAACCACATATTTATAAAACATTTCTATTTTCAAATTACAAAAAAGGAAAAGGTGTTATAGAGAAGGGTCTAAAATAATTCATCATGTCACACTACTCATGTCAAAATGGACATAATTACAAAATGAGGCCTGCGGGCTGCCCCTTACACGTCATTGTTTTGTGTTAGAGTTCCTCTAAGAATAATGAAGAATAAAATGCTCATCTTAAACATTAAAACATTAAGAGGTATGTTAAAAATAAATAAAAATAAATAAATAAAAAGGACAAGTACAATATAGATTTTTGTAAGTGGAGTCCCATAGTGTACCTTGTGATGTAGATTATTCCAGGGAAAAAAAAAAGGTACCTTCTGTTTACCTTTCTGTTCATAATATCTCTTTACAGACTGTTTTAAAAAGCCAGATATGTGGCAGTGATAGTGAGTTTTCATGAATTCAGGCACCCAAAATTCTGTCTCAAGCCTAATTAAAATTGAGTCTTAAACATTTAAAAATTCCTATTCCCAAAATTGATTCATTTGGTGGCTATAAATTTTCTTATGTTGTTTGTGAAACGGCTATAGCATACTATTCTTATTCATAAGAATAACTGATGCATACATCAATACAATGGAGGTTTTATAAATAGAATTTGCTTTCAAATTTATTTCTGTGCATTCAGTTGAATCCTAAGGGAAATGCAAAGACAAATTTGACACCTCATTTGGAATATTTCCATGTCTTTCCATTTTTCTTTCCTGATGATTTAGGTGTATGCAATTAATTCTGCAGTGTTTTGATTTTGTTTAGTGACCTTAACTCTGCATTTCCATCTCATAGTTCAAAAATAACTTTTAAAGTGTAATATTTGTCAAGAGCTGGATTTACCATTTTCAAAGTGCACAGGTGATTTAGAATAAATTCCACATAGTTCATGACACCCGATTCCTGCTCCAACCACTATATTTTCAAATAGTTTCAGTAGGCCCAGAACTACCAAATATTTACTATTCAACCCACACAATAACCAGAACCCAACACAAAAAGAATGGAAAACTGAAAAATTTCTTTCCCAAGACAAGAATTTATTGGAGATCTGTGTGGAGGAAAATGTGTGCTGAATCATACCACCTTCTCTCTTGAATATATCTTTTTCTTTTCTCCATATCTTGTATGTAGAGTTCATATCCAGTGCTCCAGTTTTCTTTTGGAGATGACTCCTGTTTGTCCTCAGCATTTGAAAGCACTTCTTCAATGTTTTGGAGAGAACAATTAAAAAGCATCATCTTCTGATATATATATTAATGCTGTAAAGACCTCAGATTAACCATAGAGATTAACACAAAGCCCTTGATGTATCAGATCTATATCTATACATTTGTAGTCTAAAGTTACCATATGCTACAGAAGCAGTTGCACCAGAAAGTATTCGTGGAACCTAATTCTGGGGTTTTCAGTTACTGATTGAAGAAAAAATCTAAGCAGAAAAATAAATAAACACATATCAAAGTCATACAGTTCTTGTTAACCAACAATATGATTCATTTAATGTGGGATTACTTAGCCTAATTGTTTACCATATTTTCTTTTTAATTTAGGTTACTTTTTCTAGGGAGTAATACTCAATATTATTTTAAAAATCTCTCTTACCTTTTTGTTTCAGTGGTTGTTCTTGGAACTTGACTCTGATTTTCAAATTTTTTTGGTATTCCTTAAATTCCATTTTGAGTTGATTTGCTTTTCTTTCTTTCTTTCTTTCTTTCTTTCTTTCTTTCTTTCTTTCTTTCTTTCTTTCTTTCTTTCTTTCTTTCCTTCCTTCCTTCCTTCCTTCCTTCCTTCCTTCCTTCCTTCCTTCCTTCCTTCCTTCCTTCCTTCCTTCCTTCCTTCCTTCCTTCCTTCCTTCCTTCCTTCCTTCCTTCCTTCTTAATTTCTTAATTTCATTTATTTATTTATTTTATTTTCTCTGATGTAGTTCTGGATTTAAGTAACTCCTGAAGTTAAACCAATCTTGTGAGTAAAGTTTCAATGAGGAAGAGTAACAGTCTCATAACATCTTTTACCAGTGCCAGCTCTCACTAAGGAAACGGAAGGCTATTTGAATTGTAGATAAAATGTGTCCAGTTTTCCTCTTGTTTACAATCAATTTTACTGAACTTTGTGTAATTCTACATTCTACCATGGAAAAAAGAAGAAAAGAACATGTGTAATACAACAGTTATAATGCATGTATGCTAATGTTCTTACATGTTTTGTTATTGCTCTTCTACAGATGCAGATCCAGCTATTGAAAGCATCTTTGAATTTATTCACTATTTACTATATATACATACATATATACATATATAAAGCACCTTAATGCCTTGTCTAAGCAGCTTAAGAAACACTAGTAATCTTTACACCCAGTCACACATAATCTACAGAAAACAACTCTTATCACTGGAAGAAAAATCTCGTTTTCCTCAAGGATGAGGCTAAGTCCAAGTCATCTGGTCTAGTTGGCGCCAAAGTTAAGAAGAGATATTAGAAAGATTATGAACCCATAATTAGGGATTTATAATTACCTAATTAAAAGACAAATCCTCTCAGGACCAGCCCAAGAGTTTCTATTCAAACAAGTAACAGCTCTGAGTAACATGCACTAATTGGAGGGTCCAACTGGTGAAGGCTGTAATCTGGGAACCAGCCTGGTTTCTACTGGTCACTCCTAATGGGGTGCTGCCCAGTGAGAGGTTATTTTGTCCATTGCCTCAATGCTGTGGCAGCTATTAACAGTGACAGAATAGTCCTTGTCTTACAGTGCTACTTTTGGAAGTCTAAATCATTTGATATTGTACCTACTAAATTAGATAGGTTATGTTTGAGATGGAGTAGAAGAGAAATCCATAGGTCATTATAAGTTTACAGGGTTTGAATTCCAGCAGTGCTGAGTGGATTATACCAATCAAATCTAGGTTTAGGACTGTTGAGAAAGCCATCTGTTGTTTGTATTTTGAATCTGAATGCATAAAATGTAGGGCAAATCAATCATCTGCCTCAAACATTGACTTTCTAGCTAAGGGTGAATAGCTTCCTCAGCAAAAAGGAAGGTTTTTGGTGGTGGAGAAATCCAGCTATTGATTTATGTGGCAAAATGTCAACTGATTAATCCTATCAGAGAACTTTAATTAGATGTATGCTCATTTACTATCCTTGTCCCAGGGCTACTGCTGTTTATAGTATTGGCTGGCATTTGGACTTGCTGGTGTCAGCACTGCACAGCCAGTTTGCAACAGGCGACATCATCACCTACAAAAATACTGCAATTTTGCCAAAAAGCTATTTAAGCCAAAAAAAAAAAAAAAAGGACTAAAGTTTAAAATTAAAAATATATATACAAGTAATTCTAGTTGTACTTTGTGGTCTTCATAATTATTTTATTATGCAAACCTACAAATAAAGGCCAGATGTTGTAACACATAGACATTTCAAGGTCTGTATTAGAAATTGCAAACAATATTCTCAGTGGAAGTTCTATGAAATGTAGATTTGCCAGTGGAATAGCTAAGGTGGCTGAAATCTGTTCATGCATTTTGAAACGGCTGCAAATGGAGCTTTTTTCACCTTTTGCAATGCACCTCCCTCAGAGCACAAACCAAACTGTTGTCAAATATAGAAATCAGGTCAGACAAGATGTGAAATTCATATACAAAAGAAAAGCTTTTTCTATCTAAAGGAAGAGGTGGCCTTTCCAACTCTACTTTCCAGAGTAGTTTCTCCATAGCATGTAGGACTTGCACTGGATTTTAAAGTGCCTTAAAAGAACCTTGAATATTGGCAATTGAAGTCTGATCTGCCTCATGCTACTTTTTAATATCTCACCTATCCAGAATCATAGAATCACATAATATCTTATTTACAAGTGACCCACAGAGATCATTGAGTCCAACTCTTGGGTACCCAAAGGAATACCTTACCCTCCCCCCCCCCCCAAAAAAAAAAAAAAAAAAAAAAAGATCATGTTTTTTAGAGTATTGTCCAAACACTCCACTTCTTGAAGTACTATTTGTACTTTTCACAGATTCACAGAATTGTCTAGGTTGGAAAAGACCTCAAGATCATCGAGTCCAACCTCTGACCTAACACTAACAAGTCCTCCACTAAACCATATCACTAAGTTCAACATCTAAATGTTTTTTAAAGACCTCCACGGATGGTGACTCCACCACTTCCCTGGACAGCCCATTCCAATACCTAACAACCTGTTTGGTGAAGAAGTTCTTCCTAATATCCAACCTAAAACTCCCCTGGTGCAACTTCAGCCTAATCCCCCTCATCCTGTCACCAGGCACGTGGGAGAACAGACCAACCCCCACCTCACTACAGCCTTCTTTAATGTACCTATAGAGAGCGATAAGGTCACCCCTGAGCCTCCTTTTCTGCAGGCTGAACAAACCCACCTCCCTCAGCCGCTCCTCATAGGACTTGTTCTCCAGACCCCTCACCGGCTTTGTCACCCTTCTCTGGACTTGCTCGAGCACCTCGATGTCCTTCTTGTAGCTTGTTTCTTTGACATTTACAAATATGTCAAATGATGATGAAGGATAAGTCTGCAAATCAATCAAATATAGGTTAAAGGGTATTATTTGCTAAAATGCTGATCACAGAAATATTTATGTCAGTTGAATATTTCAACAAAAATCAGTTAATATTCATATCAGTTCTTGTGAAGTTTTATATTCTGACACAGTTATCTAGGAATGTCCTACGTGGAATAGGATTTTTGTAACATCAGTCACACCACTAGTATTTTTTCCCTTTTCTGGATTAGAGGTAGGAATGCAGTTCATTCTCAGTGTACACCAGGTCTTTTTTGTTCCTCTCTTGAACTTGCTAATAAGAGCAATCTCAAATATTGAAAGACAAGGTTGTCAATACATGAATGGAGAGGTGAACACTGAAACATAGATGTGGAGAAAAATGCATTAAAAAAAAAAAAAAAAGAAATAACAACAACAATAAAAAACTTTATATCTTTGCTCTCTTCCAGATCTGATAGCTGCTTCCAGATCTTGTCCCCCATTTATTTATATTGGACCTGTGACAGCTCCTTCCCTTTGCTGTCAAAGATGTTCCAACTATCTTTATCCCAGAGGAAACCCAGGTAGAAGTGATAGAGCAGTGCAGCATAGAGTTACCAGGTTTAACTATCCCTGCCCAGGACAATCCACATATCTCTGCAGACCTTGCTCTCACATACACTTCCTAATGCTATGTATTGCATCATACATTTTCATGTGGATCTACAAAACCATAATTATGGCAGGCCATACCCCAACTCTCACATTATGTCTTATCACACAAAAGCAATTACTAAGACTTAAAGTCACTTGAAGTCCAGAGGCCTGGACTTCAAATACCTAGGCCAAGCATTTGGCATAGTGAATACACAGAGTTGTGAGGCTAAGTCTAAGAATGTGATTACGAGCCACGTTTAAGCCTCCTTAGGCTTAAAGGCCACAGACAGCCTACTCAGCCGAAAGTCTTAGAAAGGAGCATAGTGACTGAGAATTGGTAGTGCATCTCAGTTTCATCTGAAAGGAATTCTTCCATGTTCTACCACAACACAATAACAGGGACCATCGGGAGATTTCATTCACTTTTGATAAAATGCTGTACTGGTTGTCAGTGCTAATAACCAATGTCTGCTTTCCTCGCACAACAACCTTCAGCCACAAGCCTCTTGCTTTGCTATTAGCAGAGTCCTCCAACACAGTCGTTCCCAGTCCTGCCTTGCTGCTTGTGCCTCTAACACCTGTTCTGAATCCCTATCTGGTTTACTTCTCTCTTCTCTCAACCACCGACATCCAACCATATTCTTGAATCTCATTCTTTATATTGAGTTCACATTCCTCCTTTCACTTTTTGTCCACCGTATCAACATAATACTTTACAATCTCTGCTAGTGTTCATATCTGAACCAGTTAGTGCAGGATTGGGAACATTACAGAGGAAGAGAATTTTGAATGAGGCCAAGACCTGGACCATCTACATTTACATTTACAAGGATTCAGAAAGAAAACCTTTCTCAGTGTTCAAGAGGCAGCTGGACAATGCCCTCATTAATATGTTTTAACTGTTGGTTATCACTGAAATAGTCATGCAATTTCATGAGTTGATGATAGTTCACTTTCAACTGAACTATTCCTATTCTGTTTTGTTCTGTTCTGTTCTATTCTATAGAAAGCTAATAAAGCATATCTCATAACAAATAAAGTTTGGTCAAGTGACAAACAACAATACAGGCTCTAAAAGACAATGTCAGACATCGTTATGAATCAGGTATATCACTGAAAGTCCTCCTGCATATTGAGAACTGTTTGAGGAAGTAAGATTAAAAGACACTTGTTAGTAATAGCAATCAGAAACAAGGATGCATTCTGTGAAATTAAGCACAATACTCAAATCAATTCTGGAAATTATTTTGAGAAAATAATATTTAGATCTAATAAAGGTCGATATGTGAAAAAAAAAAAAAGTTAATCTGGACAACAAGCAATCATAAAGATATTCATGTTAAGAGTGTAACAATTTCCCTTTTCCCCCCTTTTTTTCCCCTGCATTTTATTTGATTTTTTTTTTAATTATTATTATTTTTTTTTTAAATTGCACTTTCTGCTACTTCCTAATTCCATTCCATAAACAAGTTATCCAATAGATCTTTTTTTGTGACAACTTTCCAAAAATTTTTAATTGGATTTTTTTTTTTAATAAACTAACAGATTTTTTTTTTTCAATTACTCTTTAAAAGTGTTGAAGGCCTATTTTCTCACAGGAAAAACAACAAACAAAAAAACCCACACAAACAGGTTTTACAAGTCTTTTGATAGTTTTGTACATTGACTAAAAGAAAACATTCAGAAAATTCAGGACATTTGGGAACTTTATATAATATGTGAGCCCTGAACAATTCTCTAAATAGAGGAGAATGTTAATTCTTCCATTTTTTAGTGGAAAAACAGGTTAAAAAATGGAAGTTGAAATCCATGATACATTCCCATTTTGCACATTGTAACATGACAAAAATAATTACAATACAAAGGCAACACGATTTACATATTAAACCTCACATTCCTAACTAATATTCTGTGGAAAAAGAGATGAGCAATTCTTACCTTAAAATACAAAGTCTATAATAATATCGGTTTAAAATGTTTTGTAAATTGTTGCTAGTATATTTTAAAATAACCATTTTAACAGCATTATGATATAACTTTACAGTGCTACAAATATAGTGTGGGTATTCTTTCTATGCAGCTCAGATTCTTGTTCCCGAATCTTAGTATTGATATTCAATTCACTCAGATTAGAATTCAGTTTTAGATTGTTTTCCCACTAAATATATTGATTATTTAGTTCTTCATATTTTCCCCTTATTCATATATATATGAATATATATGTTTATATATATATATAGTTATTCATATTTTATTCATATATATATTCATATATATGTATATATATATATTCACATATATATTCATATATATTATTCATATATATAGTTATTCATATTTTTCCCCTTATATATTTACTGTTGAGCTTTAGTTAATTTCCTGTTAATTTAGTGACAATTAGCAATTTTTTAATTGATCTCTCATTTTTGATTTTCTAATTCAGATAGTTCTCATAACTTACAATGCTGTAACACACGTAATATCTTGAATAAATGCAATTGTCTCTGACTTAAAATCGTAGAAGTACTCTGAAAAAATGTTTTATTTTGAAAATATCCACCTAAAAATATTAGGCATATCCACATAAAAATTTTAGACATAATATGTTTAAAAATATTTGACAAATATTATTATTTTTGAAAATATGATTTCATTTTAATTACTAAATAGTCTCACTAGATCTAGAACCCAATATTATTTAAAAGCTGATGCATATAGAAATAGATCTTTTAAACTAATCTGTTACGAAAGCTATACTTGAAAACGTTACCTCACAATAACTCTGACAAAGGGGAAAGGGCAGACCCCCAGTGTATAAAATATTTGTTGTTGTGTTCATAATAGTGACTGATAATTAAATTGGGTTTGTAACAGATGGGAGGAAAGTAAGTCAGTTTGTGGCAGAAGGTAGACACTAGCTAATGAGAAATCACAAAAGTATGATGCAAACACTTGAATGAGGTAGATAAGTGAACTGCATCTATTATGCAAACTATTTCAGTTAAAACTGAATGTTTTAATGGAATTAACAGTACCATTCAGTTATTCAAGCATAATAGCACAGTTAACAATTATATACATTACTAGAGTTCTTCAATACTTCAGTTGAAGTTCTTCAACTTCAATCTCAAGTATACCAAAGGGACCCACTTAACAAATAAATAAATAAATAGATTAATAAACAGATAAATAAATAAATAAGTTTATAATATTATAAATTAAAATAAATTATAAAATTAAACTAAAAATTATAAATTATTATTATTATTAAATTAAAATAAAATAAATTATAAATTAAATATAAATAGGTAAAAGATAAAAATTAATATATAGTAATAAACTTTATAATAACCAAGTTCACATTTAGCCCAAATCTGAACTGATAATTGAATTAGTCACTGATATTTGAACAAATACTATTAGCACTTTATTTGACTGTGAAAGTAATGTGTGTTCTATGGAAATAATAAGCCTATTTATTGAAATTCTAATTAAATTATATATATTTGAACAGTGGTGGTCATTTCTATAGTTCACAAATAGCCAGATAATGTAAACATCAGAGCATTGATGGACTATTTTTCTGTCTACATAAAGATAAAACTGGAGCAGTTCAAGAGGGCATTATTAAGAAAATAAGTCTTTCATAATGGCATGTATTTGATGAACTTCCTGATTATCTGGTAACTGCCCTACTTTCTTAACAAGACTTTGTGGAACTGTACCTTGAAGAAGTCTGAGAAAGAGAGTTAAAGCTCTATAAAGTCAGAGCTATCTCCAGCTCAAGATTGAGACATGTCAACCTATGGACTGATGACACTAACAGTATGCTAGCTAACCAGTCCTCTTAGATGAAATATGTTTGACCGAGATATTTAAAGACTTGGCACAGCATTCATAATAGTGATTCTAATTAGACTGTTTGACATTCAGAAATCACACAGGAGTGGGCACTGCAGATGTTCTGGTGGTTATTGCCAGATCTATCAAAAACATACAGCATAGTCATCCTGAGCACCACTGATCAGTGTGCTGCATTTTGGTTAAGTTGAGTTTACCAGGCATAAACCATCCAAATGTATGACAGATGTTGCAAGTCACCAACCTTGGTTGGCTCCTCACATCTATGCCAGACATCCTGTGTACAGTCTACCTGAAACTATTCCCACAGTATTATAAAAACTTGCAACTATTTTCAAATCCCACTTTTGAATCAGTTTTGCTTCCAATCTATACTTCAGATGTAAATAAACTTTGTAAAAACTAGAAATTCAAAAGATACAGAAGAATCAACATCTTTCTAACTGTCTTTTAGATGCTGCAAGGCTGTGTGAAACTTTCAGGGTAAGGATGGTACATTAATACTTTTATTTTTGTCCAAAAAAAAAAAAAAAAAGACAAATCCACATAGAGAAGGATAGTAGAATCTCTCTTAGCTCTCATGTTGGGCTTGGCACAGATTTATTTGACAACCCTTCATTTTTCCTATTTTCTATATATTCGGGGGGAAGGGGAATCTTTTTGAATTTCAACAATTACACAATTTCTACAATAACACAGTTCTGTATGACTCTAACAACAACAACAAAAAGTTGGGAAAGTCAGCTTTCTCAAATTCAAATCAGTGATTTTGATAAGTTTGATAATTTTGATACTTTTTAAGACAGAAAATTCAAAAGAGAACTAAATCCAAAACAGCTACCTTTTGGTGTCTGTGTTGTTCAGAGAGAGAACAAGATTAAAGAACAAATGACAGTAGAAAAAAAATAAATTGATTCAGCACATCCTATTTCCCAAGGAGATTTGCTGCAAAAGCTACCTAAACTTTACTACCACTCACAGAGTAATAATGTATATATTTTACGGATAACATATTATTCAATCTTTTTATCGGACATACTCATCAGCTCTGTGGATGTGAAATGTCTTTTTCCATATGAAATTTCCCTTGGCAAAGAGCAATCTGTGAACTTGCCAATGTAAATTTAACTGCAGAGTTCTAAGAATATTAATTATAACAAGGAGAATTTAAAACTATTTAGTTTAACAAAGGTCTTCTATACCTAGATCTAATACAACTCGAAATAACAGTTGACTTTATATTTATGAGACAGACTGTAGACAAAGGGACCATTGCTTACCAATACCATAAAGGAGAATGTATAAGTATTTGATTATAAACTTCAATGAGATTTTGTTTAAAATGGGAGCTGAGTGGAGGCAGAAGCATACATGAATCATCTGGTGTGGTTGATTTCTCCCGCTCCATATTATTTAAGAGGCTTTAATGTGCCAATGAGATGGGAAAATACCAGGAATGTGCATAAATGACTTGAGAGACATGACTTACACTCATGTCCCTCAAAATCTCTGGAACTATTGACCCATTGTTCAAGCCATTATCTTCCAGGCTTATCTTCATAGAGCTTTTTTTTTTTTTTTTTTTTTTTTTTTTTTTTTTTTTTTAATATATAACTGGTTTAACAGTATAACATTTAAAGGCAGCATTGTTAGAACAGCTGATCAAAGTTCTGCTGATCAACTTTACTACCTTTCACATTACTGTGGAGCTGTTGTCTGATTTGTGCAGAGGAGGTGGCCAGCAGTGTAAGGCACAGAGACTCCCATCACACAGCAAGTGCAGCTGTAGGAACTTCTGTCCCTTGCAAAGTACAAGACAGTTTATATAAGGCAACAATGGATGTGAAAGAGAGAGTCACCATCTGAAAGTCCTTACATATTTAAATAATATAAGTCCGTACATATTTAAATAATATAAGAAACAGGAGAAGACATTGCATATATTACAATAACAAACTCAGAACAGAATAGCAGACTCTGCAGCAGATTTTTTTTTTTGATGTTTCACACAAAGAATATGAATACATACACATTTTGGATGTTTTATAAAGACCAAATGGTTAGTATTAAAGGATCTGGGAAGGAGAAAAAAAAAAAAAAAAGCTATGGAATCTGTCTAGACTTTGTCTGATCCCCATCTCAAGTGCATGCCTTGCCCTTGCTGAGACCTGATTGCTCTTCCCCTCTTCCCTCCCATCCTTGGTTTCCATACAAAGAAAACACAGGTATGCAGCTCCAGACAGGTTTGGATGACCTGAGGATAATTTGAATGACCAGGATGGGGGGTAGGGATTGGGGGAGGGAGAGGACGGTGCAACATGAATTCTGACAAGAATCTGCCAAGAAATGTGAGAGGTTTTTCTTTGTAAAGGGGATTTTCTTTTCTTTTTTTCTTTTTTTTTTCTTTTTTTTTTTTCTTTAGTATAAACATTTGTAGTAGTCACATTCCCTCAGAAGTGACTGTCCCTCTTGTGCTGAGTTCCACTTTCTTTGTCTGCAGTCTGGTAGAAATGTGCAGTTCAGAGTATCTATGTTTTTACCTAGTAATAAGAATGTAATAAAGCAGATGACAGCAAATCCTCTACATCACAGAGGTTCTTCATTCCGAGTGAATAAGCATAAAAAGCAACTGTACTTCATTCTGGTGATACTCTGGGAAATGAGTTCATAGCACACTTACAAGTTTTGGCCCTTCAAGCAGGAGCTACATGTGGAGGGTGTCAAAATCTGGGGAGTATGCTTACTTTTGAGGTAGAAGATAGATGTTGAGATGTCTCGGGTATAACAGATTATCACCTCTGTGCCCATTACGATTATAATCCTCAAAACCTTCATGGTTACATTCAATGAAGTCAACAGGTCTCCATGTGAGACAGATGATATCTCTGTCTTAGAGATCAAAAGACTGATAAGACTATAGCTGTAAATTACAGTTATCTATCTTCTTTACACTGTAGTCCATATTTTTCCAAAAGACACAAACAAAATATATGCCTTTATGTTCCCAGGTAGCACTCAGGAAAAGAGTTCTCAGCTTTACTTGGGCAGGATAATTTTGATTACTCTGTCAAGAAAAATTGTTTGTGTCAGGTCAGCTCTGCATCCCTTTGTGAAAAATAAAAGGTTTGACAAAATACATATAAGAGAGAAATGAAGACATATCTCTTTTATACTTTAAAAGCAGTGTGTTTTGAAAGATTTATTTGAGGCTGTTATTATGGCTGCTTGTGAGCCTCTACAAATGAGGGTAGAATGCAGAGGAGTCAACAGTAAAAGTTGTTTTCAGAGCCCATTGTTCTGAAATGTTTCAATGTGGAAGAAAATGAAAGAAACCTGTTATACCTAAAGCAACAACAACTTTTTTCTTTCTTATAATTATTTTTATTTTTTTTTAATTACAGAATCTCATCACAGTTTTTTAAGGTAAAACACTGTGATAATTAATCTAATTTGAAGGGAATGTGTTGCTATAAAAATTAAGCATGTTCAAAGTTATGCAAGTGCTCTTGTTAAAATAAGACCCTGGGCCTAGTCTGCTGGAAAATAATGCTCTTCTATGTGGCAGGTAGTGATCAAACCCTTTATAATCTTCCAACTAAGGTAGACTGTGGCACTGTTCAATGCTACTTTGAAATAACTTACAGTGAGTAAAGTCAGCAAGTTAACCATTCAGCCATCTTTTTTGTTTTGTTCAAATTCTCTATCTTATATTTATATTTTACTTTTTTTTTTTTTTAATGAGATTTTGCTTTACTTTTCAAATGTGGAATGTTCTATTTTTAATCTTTTTTTTTTTTTTTTTTTTTTTTTCAACGTGTTTCTTCCATTATGCTGGATTTTCCCTGTATACTTCATTTTTTCTGCATTGTTTACTTCCCTTTTTCCTGATTTCCCACTGTAAAATATTTTTATGTTCTTCATCTTTCAATGCCTTTGGATGGTTACTTTACAGCAATTGTAAAACTCCAAGTGGTGACTTCTGAGAACATCTTCTCTATTAATTAGATAGAAAACAGCAGTACTTTATAGGAGCCACTTTTAATACAGTGCAATGTTAAATAAAAACATTTCCACTGATACAGCTTGAAGAATTTAGGTTCAGTTTAAAGGTGGAAAGAGCAAAAATAAGAGACTTTGTTTTCTATGAATGGGGAAAAGGTAAAGGCAACACAAGCCCACTGGTAGTATCCTGAGAGGAAAGCATATAAAATGGTCATATTAAAATATTTCTAGCCGGAGCAGCTGCTTTGGTAAAACATCTGCAAGTGTGTCAGTGAAAGAGACAGAGTTCCCTCCGAGTTGACTCAAAGTGGCAAATAAATTCCCACGGGAACAAAGACTTACAACAAACCTCACCACCTCCTGCTGCAAAAGCAATCTGTGGATCTTTGACCTTACCTTGACCAGTGTAAGTATATTGGGTATATTCTAAATACTCCACTGGTTACTGCACATGATTATTGCCAAGGAAGGAGAGGAATAAACAAATATATAATGTATGTTAGTCATGTTCTACTGCATCCTGGCAGGGACTTAGATGAGGCAGGGGTGAGTGATTACTGAATGTATGGTAGAAAAGGGGTTGTGAAGCTTAATCACAAATAATATATTTCTCATGCAGTATAAAATGGCCTGCCCAAATTCTTTATTAGCTTACAGCAGTTTGACATAAAGACAGTTCCTTTGATGTTATAGGAGAATTATTATGGTTTTGGGCTTGACCAAAATGAGAGTCATTCCCAGTTTTTGCAAATACAGAAATAGAATAATTATGTTATTTATTCATTTATTTTTAGTAAATTTCATTATCCAGAGGGTTGTGTGAAACTGACTTAATTCAGTAAAGAATGAGTTGCCATGAGGATTCATTAAATGCCTTTGTGAAACTAGTAGCTGAAAAGCAGATGTTGCATGTAAGACTCTAATCATGAATTAGGATGTGCAGTTTGGGGTTTAACAAATATTTAAATCAAAGTACTCTGTTGTTTGATACAGTTGTGTGAATGTCTGTGGGTACACATACCCTCATGAAGGGGAAGTGTGGAAAAAATCCAAACAACAACACATCACAGAAGGACATTAAGAAAGTAAGATGGAATTCAAAATTTCAGCCAGGCTTTGCAGCATGATCCTAAAGAAAATGCTGCTGCTGCTGCTGCTGATGATGATGATGATTATAATAATAAAAAAAGCTTTGGGGAGTTCTTTGGAAATGTGAACAAAGAGAACTCCTGACTAAATCTGCTACTTCTACTTCAAATCCTCCCTGCAAGAACACAAATATTATCTTGTTACCTTAGACAAAAATCAAGTGCACTGACATAAACATGGTCTATGTGGTGACTACTGTATTTCCCTTATCAAAAATCAGACAGGATAATAAGTATCTCTTCAAAAGTCATTGCTGAACACTAGGTTATTCACATTCTTACTCTGCCTGGAAACATTTGCAAAAGATATTTAAGACATGAACAACCCCGTTCCATTAATAAAAATACTGGCAAGATATGAAAAGATTTAAGATTACATGACTGCTCTGGTTAGGTGAGCTAAACAAGCACTGTTAGTAAAGTAATTGCTTTGTATAGAGAAACTCTCCTGAAAGAACAAGCATTAGCCCATTAAAAATTAAATATGCTACACCTAAGTGAATGCTTGTAACGTCTATAATGTTGCAAATAAAAACAAGCTGTAATGGTCCTATAGAGATGCATGGTAAATACACATTATCCCTAAAATTCACAGATCATTCACAGTTAAACTGATGAAATTGAGGCTATATATTTTGCATCTAATCTTTCTGGTGAACAAGTCCAATAGGTGCATAGTTCTCCCCATGACAGTTGTTCTTATGAGCTCTCTGGGCAGAGCACTCACTGGCACTGCTGGTAATGCTAAAGCTCCTGCTTGGTTTCCATTATTGACTCCTTTTCATCCAAGCACTATTTTCAACTCTACCATGAAAATGTACTACAGAGCTGTAACCAGCCAAGAATAAGCTATTCATTCTATATGTCTGTGTTTCTTAAAATGTCTTTTATTTTTAGAAGGAAAGAGAATGTTTGAACTGGGTGTTTTCCCTTAACAGTAATAGTGAAATCTACCCCCAAGCTAAGGGTGTGTATCTGAGTTTCACTTCAGCCCCACTTGGAAAAAGTTCCTACAAACTACTATTCAAGACAGAAATTTTCCAGATGTAAGCAATGTCGATGAAGCTGAGAGTTTTGCTAATGCAGATGAATTTGTGTTCAGGATCAGTCTAGTGGCTTTAGCCGTTCATATTGTCTTGAATTTTAATACAAATAATAGTAGTAATAGTAGTAATAATAATAATAATCTTCAATTAACTGAGGAAAAAATCCTAAGATTCATTCAGAGAAAACCTTTGACAGACAACTACATGCAGTTTGTGAATAAATGTGTTCTCATCTATCACACTGACACAAGGTTCAAGCAGTGTTCAGCTCACTGAAGAACACTGACGTTAGCAAAACACAGCAAATGTGCATTCAGTTTTCCTGACTCTTCATTTCAGTGTTCATGCCTCTTTTCCCTTCTGTCCTATCTGGAAAAGATACAACTAAATCCTGGAAAGAAAACGCTCTTACATTTTATTACATGAAAATATTTTGATTGTTTGGGTACAGTTGAAGGTTTGCATCAGATCATTTTTCTTTTGAATTCATTCTTTCATTTCTCATAATAATTACAAAAAGTATTAACCTTAGGTAATTGCCTATCTTGCTTGCCAGCCTTCAGAGGGAAAGTTGGAGAGTAGAAGCAGTATAGTGACCTTCAGTTGGGATGTTAGACTTGATGTGTTTCCACTACAGTCAGGTGAGAACAATAAACACCCCAGGAAGGCAATTCAAGGTTAAAGTAGACCCTTCAGTCAGCTGAATCCCTCTATTGACCCACAGACTTTATGGACTGTATCTTCACTGACTACAATAAGAGTTTAGACACTTAGTTCACAGGTAGGCACATATAAAAACAACCATATGCCCAAGTGTCTCAGTGAATCTCTTGATGAATGAAGCACATTAAGAGGCATACCTCTCTCAGATGCACTGAAACTTTCAGTTTGTTGACATTAAGAAGAACATTTTCCCAGTTTTAGAGAAAAACAAACCAAACAAAAACCAACACTACATTCTGTCAATTATTTAGTTTACTTATTGTAATCTTTCATTAAATATAGGTTGCTGATTTAGGGGCACAGAGAAATCTTTCAAACCAAAAAAAAAAAACAAAACAAACAAACAAACAAAACCACAAACAAACAACAAAACAAAACAAACAAAACAGTAAGGAGAGAGATCAATATGCAAGCTCATTTTCTCTTGACTGCAAATGTTACTGAGGGGCAAAGATGCCCTTGTTCATTAATCTGCAGTATAAATGAGCGAAAAGCTCCTCGTGACATGTAGGAAAAGCTTTTTTCAGGGGAGATTATCCTTTCTTCTCCTTTATTTCTCATCAAGAACATTACAAGGCTCTTTCTTTGGAAAACAACTTTTCTCATTATTGCTCAAAATCTTCTTGTCATTGTTTCTTAGGTGCAATCCCTTTGGCTGCTCTGTGGAAGACAGTGATGTAAAACCTATTTTAGACTTGGAACTTAAACTACAGAGCTGTGAACTGACTGGAAGCCCTTAAGATTTATTTACAGACATACAATGTGAAGCCTTTCTGCCATGTATTTAAATGGGGCAACCTCCAGCTCAGATGCCATATAATCAGTGTTAGAACAACCTTGTGCTTGGAATAGTCTTGCTGAGAGCTATGGTATGTTAGCATGAGCACAGCATGGCACAAACATGGCTATAAGATTTCTGCAAGGGACATTAGCTCAAATGCAACATTTCTCTAATACAGCTACTTGTCTTCCCCACAGGAGCTTGCCCTCAGATTAACAAATAGGTATGATCTGTATACATCACTGGTATGTGATGCATAAGTATGCATCACATATAGATATGCATCATAGGTATGATCTGTATGCACATCAGTCACTGACTACTCTGCTCTGGATGAAAAATCTATAACAAGTGTTAAATATACTCAAAAAAATAATATGTATATATTAACCTATGAGAATTTATTTGAAATATAATATTATACTGCTATATGCTTGAAATACAAAGAATATTAAAGAGAATTTTTATTGATCTTCAGAAGCTTTCCAAAGTTTTCCAGCTTTCAGATCTGAGATAAAAGACAGCATATACATGCTGACTCCACTAATAAATAATTTTCTGTGTTGTAAAATCAGTTTTACATAGAAAATATTAAATCTTGTACTTAATTATGTTGTTAATTATGTCAGATTCTTAGCTAGTATCAGCTGATGCTGGATTCATTAGCTTCTTTGAATGGCTTAAATTTACACCATCTGAGGATCTGGCTCCTATTCTTGAAAATCCAAGCCAACACAAAAGGACTTTCCTCTCTGCTTCTTACAGGTCTTTCCAGTATTACAGCTACTAATCCCAGATGTAGGTTGTGCTGCTGACAGATGTCCTCAATAATTATATTGTTGGGTCTTCTGCTTACTATGTTTAGCATGATACTGACATATGGCAATGTTGCGTCGATACTGGGGCACTGAGCCAATGTTGTCATTTCCTATTTACAAAGTAATATGTTTGGGAACCAACACAAATTCAAATAGGAAGGAGCTTTCTGATGAGGGCCCCACAGTCAGTGCTGGTTAGTGGGAGGCATAATATGTAAATGGAGAGATTAAGTTCTTTATTTTAATTAATCAATTACTTAATTAAAGGGGCAGGACTGACAGCTGCATAATCAGGGTTGGAAGTTTGGAGATTGAAACATTTTCTCTTCAGGCTTACCACCTACATGTCACCTTTAATTTCTGTCACTCCTTTTCCCACCCTAATGTCCTGCTGCTTCTTTCTCTACAATACTTAGAAAATTAATCTCTCTCACCACTCCTGATACCTGGAAATATTATATATTGGGCATAATTTCTTTTCTAGACTACCACAATCTCCCTTCCACATAATTTGATATACAGCTGCAGGCATTTTCTGCCACTGCCTCCCACTGCCTCAGAGTCATTCTTGTTTCTTGTTCATTGCTCTGTTCCTCAGTGCCAGAATGTCTCATAGGGGTAATCAGATATATCCTTCTCTGTTTTGATGTCCATGGTCTGCTCAAGGATTTTGTGTCCTTCCTCAATTCAGTTCCGTAAAGAACTTTCTACTGTGCTGTGTTGGCCTTCCTGGCTAGCAAAACAAATAAGCAATTAAGATCGTTTCAGTTTGGAGGAGATACAAGTGCTAAAATCAGGTGGACATCAACTTAATAAACTTTTTTTTTTTTTTTTTTTTTTTTTTGACTTACAAAGACTGTACAAAGCCCTATTCAACTGAACTTAGAAAGAAGCAAACAAAACCCTGCTTCCTCTTAGAACAGTTTCATGCCTCTTTCAGCTAGCACTTTACCCCCAAAAAAAGTCATTCCTGATGAGCTCTGTTTGTTTGTTTGTCTTGAGTGTCATGCTCTCACCACTTGTTTGGAGAGTCACTAGTGTTTCTTTCCTCAGTGTTGTTTTTCCCACTTCAGTGCCCTGTGCACACATGCTTCTCTCCTAATGCATTCTCCAAAATCCTTTGTCAACAGGAACATCACATGGACATTGGTTTTGATGTGTGTTCCTTGCAGGAGGTTTTCTACAGATCTGGCCATCTGGTTGCAGTGTTTAACTGCATATTATCTAATAGATCTTATAGGCTGCTGGTTTTAAGTGAGCTTCAATTCAGAGATAATTCTGAAATGAAATAATCAAAGGTATGGACCTAAAAACAAAACAAAACAAACAAACAAAAACTTATAGTCAAGTGCAGTTATCCTTTACAATGTGTTGGTCATTCACAACTGCTAAGTGTAGAAATTTTTGCAGAACAGCATATTCTTGTCTAATATTACATATCCCTTTTGTCTCTAAGGTATAAAGACTTACAACAGAGACAGTGCAGAAGACTTTCTGGACCTCAGGTCTGATACCATATTGAGAAAGCAACACAGAACTTCACGGAGGTTGTTCATGAAGACCAAGCTGCTCAGTGAGATACATGAATGGTTTGATGCAGAGGTTCTGCAGCCCACAAGCCACTTGAAAACAGTGTTTGTTTTTTTTTGCATAAAGTCCTATTCATTCATCCACTTTTGGCAGAATTAATCACCTATGTATATTGTAGAAGATACAGATCTTTTCCAGTTTTACTGGTCCCAGTATGAATAACTGGGCACAAAGGGCTGGATGTTGTCAGCCAATTAGAAGATGGAGCAGTCTGTCTTGACAAGTTTTTACTAAGCTCTCTGGCTTTAGTCCAGAAAATCTTGCATACCAGACTTGCATACCAGACTCACTCGAACGGTAGATCTGCTCCAAGAGTATAATACCTAGATCAAGAATTCTGTGATTTATCCATTAATTTTTCAGGTCAAGAAATCCTACCAGTTGAAACTGGACTATTAGAAGCCTGTTAGTCTGTCCTGGAAGGTAGGATATTTCCTTCAGTGGCAACCATGGAATAGAAGAGGATTACCCTTGTGCCATCCAGATTTAAATCAAAAGATAGATTTGGAGGTCTGAACATATAAAAAGAGATGTTGATGGGGCAAGCATTCTGCTACATCTATAGAGCTAAAAATCCCGTGACTAAAGTATTCAGTACAAGAATGAGAAAAGAAGAGGCAATGAGAAACACCACATAGGCTGAATTGCAACAAGCAGCCAGGTCAGACCAAACTTTGTGAAATCTGAGGACTGAGTACTGCTCACACAGCCAGGAGGATGTAAAGAGCAAACCAACATGAATGAAGCATGGTTGATTTATGCAAAGATTCACCATTATCAGTCTCCTGAATTGTGAGTGCTGCCAAAAATCATCAGTTCTCTTCTGGAGTCCATACACTTGTGAAGAGATATACCCTATCATTACTGTGGGTGTGTTCAGGCTGAGAAAACAGCTGAAAAGTGGTGCTTTGATTCCATTGTTCAAAATGAAGCAACTTTGGAATCAAAACCACCTCCAAATTTTAACAGTGAAAGTCAGGTGTTCCCTTCCCATTCAAATGTGAATTCAGCAAAAATGTTGATCTTTTTCTTATATGCAATTTTGCATTATGGCAGGTATTTCTAGCTATGTCTGTTGAACAAACAGTGTAGATTTCAACATACAATATCTACATTGCCATAGACACTACTCTTTTTAACCCAACATCCTACCTACCACTGTTCAAGGATGAAAGATTAAGGATTTAATTGAATCAAAAACTTTAATTGGAAGTAACATTGAGGAGAAAAGCCCACTCTGAAGTACATTCAATGTTAGAAAGAAAAACAAGGATATCTAAATTAGTGCTTTGACATCAGCTAACTTTTGCTTAAGTCCATGATTTTGGATAAATCACGTTATAGATAAGAATCTATGTTAACTTGTTCTTTGTGAAAGCAAAGAACTGAACTGCGGGGAGGACATTTATTTAAGATCTTTTCTCATTGATCAAGGGAACAGTGAAGATATTTTTGATCATAGTTATCTATATCATGACCTTTAGCAAGGCATTTACACCAGCTTCAGGACTTCTAGCTATTCAACCTTGAATATATCTCCAGTAGTTCCACATTATCATGCATGTCACAGTAGCTACAACCTTTGAAATTATCATTTTTGAAAATGATATCATTTTTGAAATTATTAATTCAAAACAGGAAAAACTTGCAATTTTGTGTCTTCTTCGGCTGTAACATTAGAAAGGTGGCAAATATTGAGGGGCCTTCCTGTCCCTTTCCCCACACTATCCCATTCCCCGTCCCATACCATTATTCTTATGGATTCTTTGTGGATCTAAAGTCCACAATGTCTTTAAAGTAAAGTTTCATTTTGACAGACAGAGCATGTTGCCTGGTGGAAATTCCCCTTTCTCACGGAGGAAAACTTTCCTCCTCAGGCTGCACAAATACAAGCTGCTTGTGAAGAGCTAGAGTCCTATTCTCCAATGGTGTAAACCCTTTGACTTCAATGACAGCAAACAATTTGACTACAGGATCATTTTGTGTACTGTAGCCATTAAAATCTCTATTGCAGTTTTTATCATATAAAGAAATCTGTTGAAGGCACCTCAGTTATTTGGCAAAGTGCTGAGCACTCTGGATCTGATATTTCTAGGGCTTAGTATGTGGGCTGGTTACTATGCAACTGGAATTTCTGTTTGTTTTGGAAATACAAGATTTCTTTTTTGAGAGCATAGATCAGATGAAATTGCCAAATGCAATACTGAAAATCAGAAGCAAAAAATTATCCCTGCACATAATTTCCTTTTAAGTGCTTGAAATCACTGTTCTCTGTGTCTGTAACTGCTAAAGGATGTACATGTCTTAAAAAAAAAAAAAATAAAAAAAAAAATAAATAAATAAAGGAAGTTGGTCAAAGAAAAACACACACAAATCACACAAATAAATAAAATAATGAAACAAAAATATAACAACAACAAAACTGACCCCACATAATACTAAAAAAAAATAAAAAATGAAAATAAAAGTAAAATAAAGGTGCAAAACAAAACCTACTTGTCTCTAAATTACAGAGATGTATTTGATGGATGGAGTTTTTGGCACAAAAGGAATTAGCTAGATGGTTCATCCAAAGATCAATAGTCCAAAGGTCAAACTAGTCCAAAAGTCCAAAAATAGTCCAAAGGTCCAAATCCAAAGGTCAGTAGCTCAATGACCAGGTAGAGACCACTGATGAGTGGTGTTCCTCCGAGATCTGTTTTGGAATTTGTACTATTTAATATTTTCAATAGTGTCACGGACAGTGTGATCGAGTGCACCCTCAGTAAGTTTACAGATGACACCAAGCTGAGTGATGTAGTTGACAAGCTGGAGGGAAAAGATGCCATCAAAAGGGACATCAACAGGCTTGAAAGGTGGGGCATGTTGGAGCATATCAAAAGGAGGGCCATGAAGATGATCAAAGGACTGAAGTACCTCTCCTGTGAAGACAAACTGAGGGAGTTGGGGTTGTTCAGCCTGGAGAAGGCTCCAGGGAGGCTTTATAGTGGCCTTCCAGTACCTGAAGGGGGCCTACAGGAAAGCTGGGGAGGAACTTTTTGTCAGGGAGTGTGGTGACAGGACAAGGCTTTAAACTGAAAGAGGTTCATCTTTAATGAATCAACTGTTCTATCACCTTCTTTTGTCATGTTTCACATGAAACACTGTTTCACAGTGAAAGTAATTTTGACTTTTATATTTTATACTGAACTCAATTCCCTCAGATATTGTTAAGGGACATATTTAAGAGACTTCCAACATCTGAACAGATTCAGAGCTTTAAATTAGACCGCTGTCTTTAATTTAGAGGTCTATATTCTATTTTAGAAACATAAATTCTATTTTGGAGCTTTCCCTAGAAACTCATGCTCAAACTGTGACTAAGAGGTATGAAACTACATGTTATTTATGGCCTTAAATATACTATCTTGGTTTTGGCAGAGCTGAGAACCTTCTCCCGAGTGCCACTAGAATTTTCTGTCACACTGCACCTCAGAAAAATCTTTTTGAAATTTGATTACTTCTTTATTGAAAAATTAGAATTTTTAACTATCAGCAATACAAAATAGACATTTTCGCCTCAGAGTTTCTACTACTCAAATTCTTAGCTAGTGTCAATGATGATTTACACCAGCTGACACTCCGGCTACAGATAGCCAACTGATCACTTTGGGAACTTTAAGTGACCATTTAAGCATTTAACCTTAGACATATAAGTTTTCAATTCAGGTCTTAACAGCTTTGTACTCATCTCCATAAGAGAAACACCTCCCTTAAGAAGATTTCACGTTATCAGGTCTGTTTTTCATTTAATCAACAAGTAGCATAGCAACTGCCTTGTCTCTTATTAGCTATGAGAGCTTAAGTAGATACTTCAAAGCCCCTCTTGAAATTATAATGAAAAACAATTTCTAACTGAGAACAGTAGAAACATTTGCTTTATGTTCCCACGGCACCAGAGAAGAAAGAAGAGCACAAAGAAGCTGAAGAGTAATGTGTTGACAGAGAGAGAAGCTGACGGCTAGGAAGACATCTAAAACAATAAACATTGCATGTCATGCCATCAAAATATTTCAGAGGGCAAAGCAGTTCAGGAAAACAGCCTGCTTTTGTAGCGTTACATTTTATTTTTCAGATGCTATTTACTACAGTAAAATTATAGTGGATGTCCCTTAACTTTCCATTGTAGGAAATGGCCAGCAATCAAGCTGTATTGTTACCCCGAAGGCTAAAAGAAACAGCTATTTAAATATTGAAAAGTATATTTGCAAAAGAGCCTTTCTCACTGCAGGTGTTTGAGTACTATTGTTTTGCTTGCACATTCATATTTTATACATCCTGCAAGAATTGCTTTATTTCTGGATGTGAATTCAGAATTTTCATATTTCCTTCTCTTTACTCCTGTCCACTTCTGTTGTGCTATTGCAGAGACTCAGAGAGAAAAAACTGCTTAAAACATATTTATGTTTTAAACATAAAACATATTTATGTCCTCTAACCCTAGTTATTCACAGGGCACCCGTGTGGGCTATGGCAGAGATGACTATAGTACTTGAAATGTTGTCATAACTTCAGGCAAAACTAGGGTGACAGAAGCAAAGACCTGAAGACACCCAAAAGACAGAGTCAAACATCATCCAGGATCTATTTACTGAGTGAATCTGTGTTGCAGGTTGCTACTGAATGTAATTTAAAGATGAAGACTGGAAGACGCGGCAGTATCCAACCTACATTCATGAGACATCTACTGCAACACCCACCACTCACTGAGGAAACTGGTGCTTATTCCTTTCTATGCCAACAGAATTGGCATATCCTACCTTTCATATATTCCTGGCATATTTTGCCTTTCCAGATTATTCATTCATGAGTCTGCACTCCAATTTTCTCCTTGGTTCTTTGCCACCTTATTCTGATTTTGAATGAGATTCTAAATTTCCCAAAGACACAGTTCCAAACAGGCCACCAATTAATCAGCAGGTATATTTAATAATTACTAACACTTACGCTAGTGTCTTGGATGATGTAAGTCTGGAAAGTGTATCCATTTTTCATACCTTGGACCACAAATTCATGTAGTTCTTGTTATTTATTTATTTAATAACTGCTACATTCTAAATTCTTAACTTTAGCACTTTCCAAACCCAGCCAAAAAATGTCCTTTTTTGTTTGTTTGTTTTTGTTTGTTTGTTTTTGTTTTGTTTTGTTTTGTTCTGTTTTTTGTTTTGTTTTGTTTTGTTTTGTTTTCCTCCTGGGTCCCACCACTTTTGAAGAGTTATTTCATTATTTCTATATTCCACTCACAAAATTCTGTATAAAACCTCATTAGCACATTTCTTTCTTCATTCTCTATTTCACAAGCTCAGTTGCTGAAGTATTCATTTGTGCTGATAACTGGGCAAGCTGTTCCCAGGTCTGGAGCCAATCTGTAGGTCAGCCAGTTGGAGCAGTGACAGAAACACTGAAGTGCATATCATCCCCCAGAGGCCAGCAGCTCTCCTCTCAAAATGTGTTAATTCTTTTCTCATGTTCTGCTGGCCAATGGCCTTTAACTTGATGTCCACTCCTTCATTTTCTAAGTTGGCAATTGCCTTTTGGTTTTGCAATGATTATGTCTGAGTACCAAAGCTCTAAGGCTACACTGAAAATACAAATATCCTGTGACAAGATCTTACTACAGAATCTACCTTTATCTATAATAAATAGATAAAGTAAATAAATAGCATAACTTTTAGTAACATTTAAGCATTCAGGACTGATTAAGTCTGCAAATTTAAGAAAACTCAGAGCTGAAGTTTTTTTTTCTTTTTTTTTTTTTTTTCCTTGAGCATTAGCATTACATTGAAAGGAAGGCATTACAGCATAATTTCAAAGACTCTTTTAAAGCTAAGTGTGGTGCAGATGGTTGGAGGAATAAATGAAAATACATCATTCTGCAGTTCCAACACCTTTTGATTTAAATGGTTTAAGTCAAAAAATCAAGGTTAATTCTTGCTTCAGGCAAGACAGCAGCCCAGCATACAGTGCTGTATTCAGCACAGTATGGCTACAATTTAAAGCAATGAAGGTCTGCAATTTAAAATGATTAAATTAAGTAAAATTTAAAATGAAGACATACCAATGACAGAGGTGTTTAGCTAGTGTAGGTACAAGAATACACCGATACTGTGATCTCATGTAACCCAACACACAGGTGAGTTTTTGCTGGAATAAATTCCTCAAGAGGTTATAACAATATAAATGGCAATATAAACTTGTGCTTATAGTGTATCACGAGCTTTCCAATAGAAATTTTAAGGAATATATCTTGGGTGACCTCTGTGTAGAGGAGGAGAGTGATAAAATTTCCAAGTTCCACTGCAGAGGACTGAGAAATATGCTTACTGAAAATGTCCTGACTCAGCTTAAAGGCTTCTTTTCAGAGCCTGTCATTAATGATCCAACAAATTTTTCCTAAAGCAATTGGGTCATTTATTCTCCACAAAAGTAACACAGCAACAACAGGGGAAAGGGTTAAAATAACATCTACATATAAGGAGAGGAGTTGCTGAAATAAATGTCTATAGAAAGCTTCTATCTTCTACATGAGGTCTTTTGCATATTGTTCCATTTTGTTACATTAGGCCCTAGGATTTGCTTTGTTTGAGCAAAACCAATGTATCTCTCAGAGAGACTTCAGGGAGACTATTTAAATTCTTCTCCTCCATCTTTATCAATTTGATCTCCCCAGCCTTTATCCTGGTTAATACAACCCTCTGAGCTCACAAAACAGCAGAAGTAATACACCACAGGTGCTGGGGAGTGGCTATTTTAGCTGCTGTCCATCCTCCTGATCACCCAGATATGGAATTTGGATAGTAAATGCATGACCTTCTTAACATTTCTCATCAAGCAGTGCCCATATATCATAATAAATGTTTTACAGCCTGCCACCCCAGTGTTGTTCATTGAGTGGCATTAGTGTGGTTGGCACTGCAAAGCAAGCAGTAGAAGATGTGGATATCATCCCAAAGGGAAAATGCTTTTAAAGTTCATTAGAGGAAACACATGTTGCTGCCCTACTGCCCTTGCACTTGTGAAAGAATAATGCCATCTATGTAAACTGAGTCTGAAAAAAAAAGATTTGCATACTGCATTTTGCACTTTTAAAGCCAAATTCTCACCTTCTGCATAAAACAGCTGTTAATAGAAGGAGAGGTTATCTGGTATTCCTATGGCTATTCCCATGCATTTAATTTCATTGTGTGCTGCATTTGTTCTTTTCTGCCACCTCCTCTCTTTTACTTTAAGATCTTTACAATTATCAGGCACAATCTTTTCATTGTGTTTTCGCATCACACACAGCCCAAGGAGCATGATCCTTGAAGCACTGTGAAGTCTGCAGCACTTTTTGGAGCTCTTAAAGGTCAAGACAATGGCGCCTATATCAGACACATTGCCAGAGTTCATATGGAAGCCAGGGCCCCTGCTCACGGACCTACTCCACTTGCTTGGGACAAGAGACAGCCCATGATGGAGTTTGGGCTGTAGTGCAAACTGTCATGACAAGAGGGACTTCAGGTGAGGTTTCATACTCAATGTAAGCTAAACTATATTTGTGCTTGAAGGCTAATCCTGCTCCCTCCTTACCCTGACTTCTTGTTCCCACCTAATCTCTTGTGCTAGTTGCAAGTACTGTTACAATATGATCTTCATTCCTTGTTTCAAACATTGTTCTCACCTACAGTAACTATCAAATGTGGAAAAGTCATTTCAATGCCTTAGTTTTTGCAAATTGAAACTCATGGAGCCAAATACATTATTCTGAACTGACACCAGTATGGCTGATAGCATGTGGGAACAGAATGAGCCTATTGCATTAACTATTTTCAGGTCAAGTCTTGCCTATTTAAATTGATCTAATGTATGTATCCTTGAACAAATTCTACATTTCTTTAGCCTGTGCAACTTCAGGACCCATGGATGGGGTTTGTAAGATGTAATTCTAGTAGATTCTGAAATGATTTTCTTATGCAGGTAACTCTTCAGATATTTTCCAAATAAATTTTATCAGAAGTCTTTCAATTCTTATACCATTTTATATAGAAAGAGGGAAGATATTTCTTCCAATATTTACTGCATTCAATTTTGAAGATCCTTAATGAGAGAGCATTAGCCTACATCCCAAAATCATTCCATAGAAACACAAAGAACACTGCCTGCAGCAGGTTCCTCTAGTTAACCCAATTTACAGTAATAGTCCCTGAAATAAATTGTACTGGTGACGTATACAGCACAAGCATACACTAAGTAAAAAAGTGCTGAAGAAGTAGGATTTTATGGTCATTTTTACCAGGAAATTAATTCAATACCACTCTTTAAATTCATTTTTTTCCCCAAAACAAAGGCCTTTAAATTAAAGATCCTTTATACTGTTATCAGATACGAAAGTGATTCTACAAGAAATAGAAAGTTATTGGTTCAGCAGTCAGCAGGAGGGTTATAGGCACGTTAAGGTACTGATTATAGAATCCCTGTATAAATCCGAATTTAAAAGAGCATATTCCCAAATAAGGAGCCTTGTCTCTCCTGAGAAGTTCAGTCACTTGTAATTGATCTCATTGTTCTGCTGCTCTTGAAATACAACCTGTTCTGCACTTCCACACTAGCCAGGCTGAGTCAGGGTCAGGACACTCTTTAATCTTTGACCCAAACTAGTTTTACCAGCACACACATTTAGCTGCAGTGCTTTCTGGGATTCTAGCCTGGAGCCTCTGAGAACACAGCACATTTGGAGGATTTTATGGATTCTTCTGGAAGGGTCATACATTCACAGGTCGTATGAGAAACTCCTACTATTTCTTCTGAAATGCTGGGGTTAGGGGGGAGTTCAGTTGGATTAGAAGCCATTTACATTGTTGAAGCAGGGACATTTTTTATACCTGTGTGCTTAACATTACTAGCATTTCATTTTTTCTCTTAGTCAGCTTTCAGTGGAATTGATCTTGACTTAAGATAGGGGATGACCTCTCAAGGTCATGCCCTTTCTGTCATCTGAAAAGTATTAACCATGGGCCACTCTAGGCCTTTTTTTCAACTGGCAGGCATGCTGCCTGGAAGCACAGTTTTAGATTTGACTTGTTAGTAATTTCTATTTTGAACTTTCTTTTGCTTTACAAATTCTTCTATGCTTACTATATTCTTCTGCCTGTGAGTATGATGTTTCAGCTTCTTCCAGTCTAAAACGAGTGTTATCAGCTGATCATTCTGAGCAGTAAACAAAAATTGCTACCAGGTCACTATTCTTAAAAGCAATAATAAAACAGTTGCACAACACTTTTTAGCTATGTCTCATAGGAAGCAATTGACTGCCCCTCACACAACACGATGTACATCCAACGGTACAGCGCTGACTAAAGGCAGAAGTTCCCATGATGATTTCTTCCAGTGAGGTACATATATTACATATAATATATTATATTATGTAATATATATATATATATATTGCGTAATATATATATATTATATATATTACGTAATATATATATTACGTAATATATATAATATATATATATTACGTAATATATATACGTAATATACGTATATATACGTAATATATATACGTAATATATTACGTAATATATATAATATATATATATATTACGTAATATATATTATATTACATATTTAATACACTTTAGCTTAAAAGTACATGACTTAAACTTCCAGTCATCACTTGCTATTTCCTTCCTCCTAGACTGAAGGGTTATTTAGTACCCATTGCATTCCTCTGTGAAAGTACTGTGACTGTGACCAAGGGCAAGCCTATATCATGGTGAAAGAGGCATCTGAGGCATCTGAGCTCCTCAATTTATCCTAACCAGCAGAACAGGAAGAGTAGAGCAGCACTGTACTGAGCCACCAGAGCTGATTACACATTAAAGAGCCCAAATCCAGAGAACAGCATAGTTGCATTTGCAGGCAGGCTACAATTAGAGTTAATTATTGGTACCCTTAGCATGCTGAGACATCACATTAGGTTGCTCCTTCACTTTGATCCGTAGGTCCTTTTCAAAGTCCTGTTTATGAAAAGATCCAGATCATCCTGCCTCAATGATTTATCCTTATTTATTACTTTATGAAACATTTTTTTTCCATCTTTTAATTACAAATGTTATCATAAGTGATTTATTGTTTACTTTCAAAAATAATCAGTGAAGTCACTGAACGGTATTAGGACTGCTACTGATCCCCATGAGACTCCATTATAAATATGTTCAGCTGTTGATAATTTCCTGGAGACAATCTCTTTTTAAGATCTATCACTTAACCAGTTCTTAATTCATAAAACATTTACTTTATTAATAGTATATGATGCCAATGTTTAAATCAGAACATCCTGTGTTGTTAAATTCAAATATTTTACAGAAATATGATTATTCAAAAAAGATTGCAATTTCATCAAAGAATAAAGTGAGATCTTTTGACATGAGCTTTTCATAAAACTATGTTGTGAGGAATTAATTTTATTTCTATTCTTTAATTATTTCTCTTCCCAGGTTTTCTGTTATATTTCCTAGAACAGATGTCAGACTAATTGACCTACACTTACTCCAGTCATCTTGTCAGACTTTTTGGAATATTAACATACTAGCAGTTTATTTTCAGTCAGCTGAAGTTTCCTTAGTATTCCAGAATTTGTTTAAAAATGAGGATTAAAAAATTCCTAGAGCAATTTGTGTGTAAACCATCTGTGTCCACTGAGTTAAAAGCCTTCATTTCTACTGAAAGTTGTTTTGCATTCCTGAGATCATAAGAAGCTAGAAAGTTCACTGTTCCTATGTGGTAGAAGTATATCAAATGTATTTTCTTTCTACAAATTCAGTTATTTTATTAATTTTAACTTTTTAATATCTTCTAATAAGAATTAGATTGTTTACATCCAAAATTAAGACAATTCCATATTAGGTCATACTTTGCTTCTAGTATTCATTAAAAAATACATGATGTCATGCCAACATCTTCCCTCGTTACTTTTAGCTTCTCACATCCTCTTCTGGATATCTTTTAACCTCGAAGTTATATACGTAGGTATTTCTACATATTGTACCCATCGTGTTTTCTTTTCTTCCTGAAACTAGGCTTTAAATATATATATATACACAACTTAGAGACTAGGTTGTGAAATAAATTTTGAAATAATTAATAAATACAGAATTAATATTTGAGATATAACTTCTCTTCTCAACTTAAATGTAGGCAAACTGCAATCAATAGTATTTAAGAAACAAATTTCCAGTCCAACACCACTCTTACTGTTATGTCACTTAACCCAATCTTTTACATTGCTGTATAAGCTTGAAAGCATGAAAAGAAGCTCCACTTGTTCATAAAGAAAGTTATGAGTAAAGCTGACTTTTGTGATCATAGCAGACTCTGTCCTGAAGAATAAGGTGAAGTTATTCCATGTCTTCACTTCAGCCAAATGATGTCCCTTTTGGTTTCTCTACTAACCTGTAAAAACGAAATCTCTTTGCAAAAATGTTCATCATGACCAACTATATCCCAAAGAATGAGGAAACTTGGAAAAGGTAAAGTACATTCATATCTAAAGAACTATCAAAGAGTGTAACGAAATAACCTGATTCCTCATCAAAAACACCAAACTCAATGCAAGGGCAGGCATCTATTTTCATAGAATCATAGAATCATAGAATATCCTGAGTTGGAAGGGACCCTTAAGGATCATCAAGTCCAACTCTCGACACCGCACGGGTCTATCCAAAAGTTCAGACCATGTGCCTAAGTTCACAGTCCAATCTCTTCTTAAATTCAGACAGGCTCGGTGCAGTGACCACTTCCCTGGGGAGCCTGTTCCAGTGTGCAACCACCCTCTCTGTGAAGAACCCCCTCCTGACATCCAGCCTAAATTTCCCCTGCCTCAGCTTAACCCCGTTCCCGCGGGTCCTGTCACTAGTGTTAATGGAGAAAAGGTCTCCTGCCTCTTGACAACCCCTTACGAGGAAGTTGTAGACTGCGATGAGGTCTCCCCTCAGCCTCCTCTTCTCCAGGCTGAACAGGCCCAGTGACCTCAGCCGTTCCTCGTACGTCTTCCCCTCCAGGCCTTTCACCATCTTCGTAGCCCTCCTCTGGACACTCTCCAACAGTTTCATGTCCTTTTTATACTGTGGTGCCCAGAACTGCACACAGTACTCGAGGTGAGGCCGCACCAGCGCAGAGTAGAGCGGGACAATCACCTCCCTTGACCTACTAGCGATGCCGTTCTTGATGCACCCCAGGATACGATTGGCCCTCCTGGCTGCCAGGGCACACTGCTGGCTCATATTCAACTTGCTGTCTATCACGACCCCCAGATCCCTCTCTTCTAGGCTGCTCTCCAACGTCTCATCGCCCAGTCTGTACATGCAGCCAGGGTTTCCCCGTCCCAGGTGCAGGACCCGGCACTTGCTCTTATTGAACTTCATGCGGTTGGTGATCGCCCAGCTCTCCAACCTGTCCAGATCCCTCTGCAAGGCCTTTACGCCCTCATTTGAGTCCACAACTCCTCCAAGTTTGGTGTCATCAGCAAACTTGCTCAAAATACCTTCTATTCCTACATCCAGATCGTTTATAAAAATATTGAAAAGTACCGGTCCTAAAATGGAGCCTTGAGGGACCCCACTGGTGACCGCCCGCCAGCCTGACGCAGCTCCATTTACCATAACCCTTTGGGCCCTGCCCGTTAGCCAATTGCTCACCCATCGTATGATGTTTTTATTTAGCTGTATGGTGGACATTTTGTCCAGTAGGATCCTATGGGAAACCGTGTCAAAAGCCTTGCTGAAGTCCAAAAAAATCACATCAGCTGGTTTCCCTTGGTCCACCATACGGGTGATCTTATCATAAAAGGAAATCAGGTTAGTTAGGCAGGACCTACCCTTCACAAACCCATGCTGGCTGGGACCAATGACTGCTTTGTCCCCCAGGTGCGCCTCAATGAGTCCGAGAACCAACTTCTCCATGATTTTACCAGGCACTGACGTGAGACTGACAGGCCTGTAATTGCTAGGGTCTTCTTTCTGACCCTTCTTGAAAATTGGCACAACATTTGCCAGCTTCCAGTCTACCGGGACCTCTCCAAATTCCCAGGATCGTTGAAAAATAATTGATAGAGGTTCCGCGATGACATCCGCCAGCTCTTTCAGCACCCGGGGATGAATCCCATCCGGACCCATGGACTTGTAGGGATCCAGGTGGAGTAGCAAATCCCGCACACGTTCAGGGTCAGTTGGGAGTTTGTCATCCCCACCGTCCCGGTCCTCCAGCTCAGGGCACCCTGGGTCCCGAAGCCCATCATCGGCATTGAAGACAGAGGCAAAGAAGGCGTTAAGCGTCTCTGCTTTGCCTACATCATCGTCTGTGAGGAGACCTTCCCTATCAAGGAGCGGCCCTATGTTTTCTTTAGTTCTCCTTTTTCCATTTACATATCTAAAAAAACCCTTTTTATTTTCTCTCACAGACACAGCCAGCTTCAACTCTAGCTGTGCTTTGGCCACTCGAACTTTCTCCCTACAAACACGAACAGCATCCCTGTATTCTTTCCATGACGCCTGGCCCTCCTTCCAGTAGCGAAACACTCTCTGTTTCCGCCTAATCTCCATTAGAATGTTCCTGGTCAGCCACGCCGGCCTCCTGCCCCGCCTGCCTGACTTGCGATATTTTGGAATTGCCTTATCTTGTGCTTCTAGGAGGCATCGCTTAAAGAGTGACCAGCACTGGTGGACATCGAGGCCTTCAAGAGCAGTTTCCCAGGGGACCTTACTGACTAGTTCCCTGAGCAGCCTGAAGTCCGCTTTCCCCATATCTAGGGATGAGGTTTTGGTGGCACTTTTCCTTCTGTCACCATAAATTTTGAACTCAACCACTTCATGGTCGCTATGACCGAGGCGGCCACCAATCACCACATCTCCCACTAGACCCTCTCTGTTTTCTAGCAACAGGTCTAGGAGGGCTCCTTTCCTAGTTGGCTCCGTTAGCACCTGTACCAAGAAGTTATCATCTAGGTGCTTCATGAACCTCCTGGACTTGCTCGTGTCAGCCGTGTGGCACTCCCAGTTAACGTCCGGCAAGTTGAAGTCCCCCATAAGGACAAGGGGAGTTAATCTCGAGGCCTCTCTTAGTTCTGTAAAGAATAATTTTATATATATATATAATATAAAATATATATATATTTTATATATATATTTATAAAATAGGGCATCTATTGAGCATCCCTCAGCTTTCAGCTGAATCCAATTAGTAGGGTAATTTGCAAAATATTACAGTGGTTCATAAGACATTTAAATTAACTCATTATCTGTTATCTGAGCACGTCATAAGCTTTGCAACTCAACAACAAAAAATTTCTCTGCCTTTTACTGTAGTGTTTCATTAATGGAAAATGAGGTTCAAATGAAGTGTTCAATATCTTATGCAAAATATGCAGCAGAGCAGGGATTTGAATGCTGTTCTCCAAAAGCTTAGAGACATTAACTCATGTACTGATCTCCCTTTCTGTAAAAACTACAGCTGTTGTTTGGATGAACAAGGAATTTACTTCCTGTGCAGTCAGTTCACCCCCAACAGTTCACCCCCAGCAGTTCTCAGATTTACTTTCTTCCAGTTCTATTACATAGCTTATCTGTTTCTAAATCTGAACAGTAGATAGAGAAATGGACAGCTTTGGAATGAAGCTCATGATGAAATAATTTATAATAATTCCAGATAGCCTACTAAACCTTTATCAGTCTATAATGACAATAAGCTTACAATAATCTACATTCCTATCTCCATCTTTCATTATTCTAGTTAGATTGTTTGTTTAAGCCTCTTAACCTAATTACTGAAATCCATTGTTCTCATTCGTGCCATTTGTTACCAAAAAAAAAAAAAAAGTTTTCCTGCCAGAGTTGGAAAGCTCCCAAAGCATGCGGTTGGCTTCAGCACTTCTCTCATTCTCACAAGCTTAGGCCAGCACAGAACATCTTTGTTTTGCAGTTGTCAAGGCTCTAGCAGTTGTTGGGGTCTCTGCAGATGGTACATTTGCCATCCCTTATGGACAATATAAAATATGTTGATACTGACATGGATATAATTCCCAGATGAGATTACTGAAGGTAATTTTTCAGGAAATGGAAGTGTTGCAAATTGATGCTGGAATAAGGATTGTCAGGAAGAGAACAGAAACAAACAGACTTTCCTGTGGCAAACATCATTCTTGTCTTGTGATAAACTTATAAGTAGATGCTGCCAAAGGACTTTGCAGGAATTTTTTGCATTCCTTGCCATCTCATTCCAGTTCATTAGCCAAACTCCTTTTCCCACAGTGTATCTATATTCATGACTGACTTTTTGTACAAAACGAAGTTCATTTATGAAGTTCATCCTCAACTTAATTGAAAAAGTGGGAAAAGTGAGGATCTGTGTTAACATTTATTTGGTACAATCCTTCAACTCTGGTGTTTGACTTTTAAGTAATATGACATCTTTTGATACAGATGTGGTCATGGTCAGTTAAATTCCAATAGGAAGTGCAATTTTTATTTGTATAACAGGTGCGCTGAAAGTATGTGGTATAAACCCTTGAAAATGAAATGAGATTGCACATCATTTTTTATGTGTGACATGAATGAAAAAAGCATGCACTTTTCCTTGTACATACTTTAAGAACTTCTTTGCAAAAAAAAAAAAAAAAAAAAAAAAAAGATTTTTAGGATGACATCAAAGTTTTCTAAGCTTGGTGAATTTCAAGAGCTTTAAGACATGTATTTAAACATCTAAACCATATGTGAAAATCTGTTTTGTTTTGTTTTGTTTTAACACAGAATTGCTATGTATCCCATGTTTTTGTACACAAATGACCTGCAATCTATATTTAACATGTCTGTATTTGTTATTTTTCTGAAGGTCCATTTTGTCCCATCAAGTTTTGTCCATATTACATCTCAAGCAGAAATAAAAACTGAAAATAAATTATCCAACATGAACTCATAATATGCTTAATTCAAATTTTACTTAAATTAGGTTTAAAGCAATCAGTTTGGGTAGGAAGTCATTCTTTAGATAAAAGCTTTACTTTAAACTGATATGGAAAGCATATCTTAAACTGATACGGAATCCATGCAAGCTTGGGGAAGAGCTACTGAAATGTTGCTCTGCAGAAAAAGAACATCAACCTGAACATCAACCACCTGTGTGCCCAGATGGCTAAGAATGCCAATGGCATCCTGGCTTGTATCAGAAATAGTTTGTCCAGTAAGACTAGGGAAGTAATTGTCCCTCTGTACATGGCTCTGTTAAGAATACACCTGGGATATGATGTCCAGTTTTGGTCCCCTCACTATAGGAAAAATACTGAGTTGCTTGAGCATGTACAGGAAAGAACAAAGCTGGTAAAGGACTGAAAAACAAGACTTATGAGGATCAGCTAAGGGAACTGGGGCTGTTTAATTTGGAGAAAAGGAGGATGAGGAGAGATCTTATTGCTCTCTAAGACTCTCTGAAAGGAGGTTGCAGTGAGGAGAGTGTCAGAATCTTTTCTCAGGTGACAAGTGATATGATATGAAGAAATGGCATCAAGTTGCCAAGGTGAGGTTTAGATTGGATATTAGGAAAAATTTCTTCATGAAGAGGGTGATCAAGTATTGGAGGGGGTTGCTCAGGGAAGTGGTGGAATCCCCATCCCTGGAGGTATTTAAGAGATGTGTGTAAGTGATACTAAAGGACATGTTTAGTGATGGAATTCTGTAGGTCAGGTTGATAGTTGGACTTGGTGAACTTGAAGGTCTTTTCCAACCTAAATGATTCTATGATTGATTCTGTGCCCTCCAGATGGGCATGCTCCTGCTATTCAATGTTTATTATGTAAAAATACACTGTGATCCTACCTGAAACATGAAAGGTTCTTATGTCAGTTATTCCACACTGATAGCCTGTACCTAAAACAAAATTTCTCATGGGATGTCCAGGATCAAAGCATCTAGCAAAGTAAACATGAGCTAAAAATATGCAGCAAATTGCCCTTTTTATCTCTCCTCCTCTTCCTTCTTTTCCCTCCACCTCTACCTTGAGCCTAGTATAAACCATGTCTTACTTCCTACTGAACACTTTTCTTTTATTCAGATAATAGGTCATAAACACACATTTCTTTCATGAATTACTTCTGCTATAGTGAATAACCTGACTAGTTCTAGCAGGGACATACCTTCCTGATACTGTGATGAATCATGAATTGTTCACACAAATGAGACTGAGTTAATTTGAGAGAGAGAATCCAGAAAATTTAATAGTTTATTTCATTTTATAAACAAGGACATCTCTTTTAGCATATAAGTAAGATATATAGGAAAAAATCAATTAGTAAGCTAGTTTTGATTGTGTATCTCTAGAATGTGTTTGTATTCTGTTTGTGTATAAAAGAGCTTTGAATATCTTACCTCTGAAGTATGCTGCTGAACTACTGTTTATCAGAGCGTTAAAAGCTGTCAGATATCAAAAGACATATCTTAAATATTATGGACTGAAATCCTAACTTCGGTGGATCAAGGGGACCATGGCATTTATTTCAATGACACTGAATTTTCACTCTCTGTAGCAAACTCAGCAATTCTCTTTGCCCACAAAGTGCTTGGATCAGGTCTGTAGGACATTGCAAAGTCCAAAGAATTTTCCTTTTCAGAAGCTTTTCAGAAAGCCCTTTTTTGATTTGGAAGTGTCTGTAGGGCAGATTCTGTCAAGGCGGGAAAGTCACCCCTTCCTTCCTTGACCTCAGGGAAAATAAGAAAAAGAGGGTCCCATGAGTAATGCAAATCTCCTTCAATAAAAAGCCATGTGCTTTTGCTAAGTAAGATAATAAGTAAGGTGATAGTTATATAACATGTGTACAGCTTTTTAATGTGAATTAACTGAATATTATTAATATATATCAAATAATTATAATATATATAAAATTAATTTTCTTGGGTTAGACTTTATGGGTTGTGTTATATGTCAAACAGTTATCTGTTACAATACAGAATCAATGTCTATGTGAGTAAATTAAATATGTAAATTAAATATGTTCTCCATCATTGAGGTCAAACTGCACAGAAAATCCTGCACTGAGAAAATTGCACTCAGTGCAATTGGAGTTTACCCAAATGGAGTGTATTCATCCCATGCTAGCTTCTGAACCAATTCTGAGGTACATCTTGAATATTGACATGCCAAGGACCTTTCAAAGAATTTGACAGCAGAGATGGTGAAGTTCCAGTCCACAGGGATGTTCAGTGAAGCTACTCAATGGACAGATATATATGATAAAGTCAAAGAGCCCAAGAGAATGAAGATGCAGAGCACACCCCCAGTGTGGTCATCTGGCCATACATTAGCTTATGTTCTCTGCCACTGCCTGCAGGACTTGAAGGTGCTAACACACCCAGGGGAGAGTCATAGAGCACCTATGATAGATGCACCATTAAAGCCAGTCAAATAACTAATTTAAGTGCTTCTTAGATTTTATAAGGAGTTGACAGCTGATCTTTGACTGTAGTACAGGATGCAGTGTATTTAACACTCTGTGCTAATTGCGTAGTTAAACTAAGCAGGTACAAATCCTCTGCAGCTCTCTCCTCTGAGCTAATTCCCTGACGCTTGATTAATAAGAGTTGGTAGAAATTAGACAAGCTCACATCATCAACACAAACTGAAAGTGCATTCTAGTCTCAGATCAAGTGAATCAGCAATGTATTAGCAGCGCTTCCTGCCTTTTACAAGTATCAGTATTTAGCTTACCTCAGTGACTTCAGAGTGTCAGTGTATTTCACATTTCCATTAGTCATTCCCAAGTGAAGTACTGTAATTGATTCTTTTTTGGTCTCCACTGGTGATAAAGGTAATGGATTTTTTTGTCAAGCAAATGGACTTCCACTAAATGTCTGTTTCTTCATGCCACTGCCTTTTAAGTAAATGGTGAGGCATATTTCTATAAATAGACAAGTACCTGGAGGGGAAAAAAAAAAAAAAAAGTGATAGAGAAAGTGAGAAAGAAGGAAAAAAGAAAAAAAAAATAGTGGAAAACCATATATTTCCTGACATTGTACCTTTTATGATGGTTTAATTACTACAAACACATGAAACACATGAACATACATTCTTGAACCACTCATATCTTAGGGAGCACTGCGGGAAGCTGAGAATAATTTGGATGTTAACAGATACTGCTCAAAATACACAAGAAAAATGAATCAAATGCCCCAGTACAGCGTCCGTGGTTTCAGTCTGGGGAAACTGGTGTTCTCAGAAAAGGTTGCAGGAGCAACTCACTATTAAGAGCTGTGGCTTGCAGCAACAATTGATATACCATTTCCTAGCAGCTGGTCTGCACTTGAAAACAAGAGGGAGCAAAGCCTGAGAAAAGCAATCAGCTGTATTTGTCACAACTCTATGAAGTCCTCAGCTATGGATATAGTTAACTCAATACAGCTTCACTGCATGCAGTGAGGGGCACCATGCCAAGAGTAGGGGTAGAATTACCTTGAAAAATGTTCGGGATGCCAGGTTTTTAGGGCTTCCTCTGTACAGAGCAGTACCATCCACTTTGTAATGCTTCCTTTTGCCATCTAGAATAGACACCCTGAGCAGGTGTTCCTAAGGAACATCCTGGATTATGTTAAAATCCTATCACATCTGAAATCTCTGGGAAGAATTTTTTTCCTCCCTCTTGGAAACTCAAACTGCTGATTTCTTGGCTTTTTGCCAATGCTTCAGCAGAACAGAACAGAAACATCTGGACTCTTGCCAAGATCGCATGCATGTTTTTGGGAGGTACAAAAGTAGCCACTGGAGGTAGAAAAATATTAGCATTTGTCTGCCAGTAGTTGTCCTTTACTTCTTGACATTCACATGAAGATGTCAAAAGAGAAATCCTGGTATTCTGAGGTTTTCAGAAAACTAAAACAGAATAGGTATATGCATGGATAGCTCACGAAAGATTCCTGGTGGGCTACTGTGGTAGTTTTTGTTCCATCTTTCCATTTAGCTGATTTTATGAAAGAAGAGCATGTGTCACCAAAGACAGATTATGTTCCACTATATTCACCCATCCTGTCATGTCTATAAATTAAATCAGAGACTTACAGAACTGGGTTTAAAGAACAAATCTTTCAGAAAAGGCTTTAAAAAGGAAAGCATGCTTTCCATGCTGTTGTTCTTGGGTGAAATATATAAATGTGACTAAAGCTTTTGTATATTTTTCCCATGGCAGATTTTCAAAAGGAATAGTATATTAATCTGTAGCCAACCATGTTTGGGGATACTCTCTTCTGAAATTTGTCATCAAACTTGGTATGTTATAGTTTTCCTCCTATAGTCTACCTCACAGTCTAGTAATACTGCCATTCACTTATAAAATGCTGCAGAATTTTATGTTAAAGATGGATAAAGAGGTCATTTTTATAATGACTATTAAAAAAAAAAAAAAGTAATCTGAAGCAAAAAACCTTATATGTTAATATAAAATAGAATTTATCATAATTGGAGATTTAAGGGATTCATTAGATTGTTATTCCAAGACCCCATAAAGGTAAGATATAACTTTCAAAACAAATTAACTATTGTGTTTCCATTTCCTTGCAACTTATGTAACATGCCTGAGCATTTAGAGACTTTTAAGAACTTACTGATTAAAACAGCACATCTGATTTGAACCTAAGAGTGATGATACTCCAGAAGGACAACAGTTTAAAGGTTTCCCTTCCACATGTAGATAGCACTGCAGAGTAAAAGTGAAGGGCAGTTGACATATCTGTGAGACTGTGGTCATCAAGCAGGAATATATCTTGATGTTCACTTGGCAGAGTGAATGTGGAGCTCCTCACTGGGGCAGAAATGGGCTGACTCCACTGGAATATTTATTGTTTGGATTGCTGTTATAAAAGCAATTGTCAAGTTGTCAAAAAGCAATTGTCAAGTAAATTGTCAAATTTACTTGACAAAACAGTATGTCTGTTTATTTTTGTTGTTGTTGTTGTGGTTTTTTTGTTTGTTTGTTTGTTTTTGTTTTTTTTTTTCCTCTAGCATGATAAATCTTACAAAACATTTGTATGTCAGCATTTCTTCCCCTGCTGGGACAGAAGGTGGGCATAGAAAAATAAGTATGGCAAGTAGTTTGACTCTTCTTAAGAGCACAGGTTCCTCTCTAGCATTTTCTATTTAGTGAAAATAAAATCACGTTATTTTAAGTCCACATCCTTAGCTGGTGTTTTGTAACATGATCTTACTGATTCTGATGGCTGCTGATGCCAGTTTATTCCAAATGAGGATTGAGTTGTCATCAATAAATCACTTACCTTCCAGATCTCTCTCTTTTTTTTTTTTTTTTTTTTTTTAGTTGAACATTATATTATTCTTTATTTTCATGATAGATATATTTTGAATAAGGTTTCTCTCTGACATTTTCAGCCATGTTCCAGTTTAGAAATCTAATCTAATTTATTTATCTAGACATCTCCCTCACCCCCCACCTCCCATATCAGTGAAACTTGTAGTCACTTCCAAAGAGTGATTCATTCTGTCCTAAGACATATTTGGCATGAATGTCTTTCTTCAGAGCTGCCTGTCTTTTTCTGTGGAGGCTGATCCTCTAGGCAAATCACAAAGACTGGAAAAGTTAAGAGACATGAATCCTAGCCTGGGCTTTACAGAGACAGAGAAACACTTAACTGATAAAAGGGATATACCAAGCTCAATCAGATGACTGAAGTTAGTTTGGAGATGAAAAGTGATTACTCCAATACCAACTCACTGAGCCCATTAGACAACATTGGAAAGCTGGAGGTGGTCTTTTTGGAAAAAGATGACTAAGAAGAGAAATGCAAACATTTTTCCCCCCTCACACACATCAGAGGACTCCCTGTGACACCTTCACTAATCCACAGCTGCATTGTGATCGGGCTGTGGAGGGTGTGATAGCTCAAAGTGAGCAGAGATTGGAAAGGGAGTGGATGTGGAGGAATCAAGCAGCACGGCACTAGCACTGAAATGGCACAAGATGAATTCACCAAGCAGCAGTCAGGGACCTCACACATCTGTTTCTCAGAGCTCAGCAGGTCATCTGCGATCGAGAGAGATTGGCTCAGAAGACATGGAAGATGAAAACTGATGAATTACTACAAATACGTTAAAGAGAGGTTCCTGGAGAGACAAGCAACTTCATCTGCAGCAGAACTAATGAAGCCTGGCTTTTTAAATATTTTTTTTATGGATTTGTGTCTTGTGGTTATATTCTCTGGTGTGAATACCAATTAAAACTTTTCCTGTGGTTGGAGCAGCCATAATAGCTGTCTCCTGTGTGAATTCTCCAGTGGGTGGAGAGCATGCTGAACCTTGTGATCGGAGAAGGTATAAGTTGATTACACCACTAATGACCTCTCTCCTTTCTGCTCACTTATTCCTACAAAATTAGATATTTAATTCCTTTAAAATTCTGTTGGCATGCTGGGTTGAAACTAGTTAAGTGATTCAGGAGTTATTGGGATGTAAATGGAAATGATGAGCAGACCAATGTGCATATTTCTGTACATGCACAAATGCACTGCAGTCTAATAATATTCATTTCACTGTGATCGTCATATGATATGAATGTATATATATGGATTTATGAAACTATCTGCTGGGTAACATTGGCTTGTGAATTAAATAAAAAAAGCTGAAACATGCCTTCTACCAAGGTGACATTGTTTATTAAGATAACAGGGAGTGGGGAGTGCCGAAGTGGTATTGAACCACAGAATCGTCTAGGTTGGAAGAGACCTTCAAGATCACCTAGTGCAACCTCTGACCTAATACTAACCAGTCCTCCACTAAACAATATCACAAAGCTCTACATCAAAACGTCTTTTAAAGACCTTCAGGAATGGTGACTCCACCACTTCCATGGGCAGCCCACTCCAATGCCTAACAACCTTTTCAGTAAAGAAATTTTTCCTAATATCCAACCTAAACCTCCCCTGGTGCAACTTTAGCCCGTTCCCCCTCGTCCTGTCACCAGGCACGTGGAAGAATAGACCAATCCCCACCTTGCTACAGCCTCCTTTAAGGTACCTATAGAGAGCAATAAGGTCACCTCTGAGCCTCCTTTTCTCCAGGCTGAACAAGCCCAGCTCCCTAAGCTGCTCCTCATAAGACTTTTTCTCCAGACGTGCCTCTTGACTTAGTAGGAGTCAGTACAGGCTAGTGAGTAAGTCACTGCACGGGACAAAGGAAATTCAGAATCTAACTTGATGGGGTAATTTTGGGAAAGCAACTTCAGCTATAAGTTTTTGTGCTTGTAAGAGAAGACTAGTGAACCCTTCCATCTACAGTGGTATCTTCTTCATTAATTTGATAACACATTTTCATTGACTAATACCATTTAAGTAAAGTAATGCTCAATTTTTATGATGGTGATGGTAATGATTATTAATTGTTAGTACTTGTGTGGCCAGGTAGGAGCTATTTCAGGTGACAGCACTTTCTTTTTTGGGGAAACAGAAGTCACCTTCAAGAGAAAGTCCAAAGCTCTAATGTAAAAGTTGCAAAATCTTAGCAAAATTTGAATGGATTTTCTTAACACTCGGTTCTTATTGGCACTGGAACAAGTGGACCAGTTCTCTGAGCTACTTACCGAACTCCTATTTTTAGTAAATTTTAAGAGTGACAATAAAATAGGAAAAATGGTCTTATATTTAGCACTGTGCTGGCTTCATTTCCTGACTTGGCTACAGCCTTTCTGTGTGAGCTGAAATCTTGTATCATCTTTCACCTTGTAAAATTTTTCACTGTCTAATACGGTCTTTGTAAACTACTACTTCTTCCTCTTTTTAGATGTAAAGGTACTAAACCATCTATATAGAAGCCTATACATAGATATATATGTATATGTGTATGTAGGTATATACATATATATACATATAAATATTAAGAATATTAATGCAGTTCTGGAGCTACTTAATACCTCACAAAGATGGGATAAACAGCTGAATTAAAAAAAAAAAAAAAAAAAAAAAAAAAAGCTAACCTTTTACTACAGAAAACTATTTGTGGAATTCTTATTTTGTTCTGGAATTTTAACAAAAGCAAAAAAGCAAGTGTTTTTGTTTGTTTATTTGTTTGTTTGTCGTGTTCCCCCCCCCCCTCCCCCCCAGTCTTCCCCCAGCTAAACACTTAAACACTAAGTAGAACATTTTTGTAAGGGTTAGTAGGTGATTATTCCATACTATGCCCAATGGTTATATTAATTAAAATACTACTAAACTGCCTTGCTCCAGAACTATCAGCCCAGATTCATTCTTGTGGATTTTGGTGTAATAGGACTCTCAGAAGAAGACCATTGCTATGATCAAGTCAAAATGGTGATCCCATCTGCTTGCAGTCAGAGCTGGAACATAGAGTAAAACCAGCTCTTCCCAGATGTCAGCAGAGAATTACCATATATTCGTGGATCTTATTCTTGAGGAATGTTATGCCAAGAACACCCCCACCTGGTCAAGGAAAGAAATGGAGTCAAAGAAAAATTACTGCATCTAAAATATAGTGAACAAAATCCTACAGTGTTTATCTTTGGAAAATTACTGTCCATGAATGTTAAAGCATGAAATAAATTCTACAGGTCATGGAAGGAGAAAAGAAAAAAGTTATAATTGATGATTTTAGTTTTGTGACTATTCTTTGGATAATTTGTCACACAATCTGTGTATTTCGTATTGTAGTGTATATAGTCAAGCTAGCTTGCCTGGCCTGATCATCAGTCAGGACTCTACAACACCAGCTTCAGCACAAACTACTTTGATTTGTTGGTACTGAAGAAAAATTTCTTAAATAATAAACCCAGGTCTAGATATGGAATTCTTGTATTTATAGGAATTATACCATACTGCACACATTTAGTATTGAATCCTCACATACATCTGTTTATGTTGTTACTTGTGAATTCATGATAAAATCTTATTTCCCAGAACCTAACGAAAAGTGAAATACCCATAAACTGCTTTAATCCTCATTGAAATTCCCTGTGAGTTTTTCAGTGATACTGCAGTGATGCTTGATCAGATCCCATTCGGAAACTAAAGCCAACAATATATTATATAATTCAACAAATTTAAAAAGTAATGGAAATGAAGCATGAGCCCAGAGTTACAATCTCATGCAGGACTCGGGTAATAATTTTTCTACCATTCTCTTCAAAAGGACTCTTAAGTTACAGCTGGATAAAGCAATGGATTTTATACATCTTGAGAAATGAGCACAGGCACATTCACTGAAGGGAATTTGTGATTTTTAGCATATGGATGATTTAGATTTTTTTTATTATTTATTATTTATTTTTAGCAAGATTTGTACAGTGTTTAGCATTCAATCTGAGCTGCCACCTTCTTGCAGCAGTGCATAAAGCACATCAACATGAACTTTTTTCCTACAGTCCCTCTCAACTTCCCAAGAAGAGCAGAAAATCAAATCAAGAAAGCCTATTTTATTTACTGTAGACAATCAACTTATAATCATCCCTAATTAGACTTCCAACAAGATGTTTGGTTCCAGTCCAGAAGTTCTTAATTAGCCTATATAGTCATTGATTTCAAGGGGAGTTTTATCTGAGTCAGGATTTTGAATGAGGTCATGAGGAGTGAGCCTGGAGGAAGCAAGTGGAGACTCACCCCTACACAGGTGTGTGGGTGAAGTTACATGGAGCTTCTCCAGCCCCTGTAAGGAACAGGCTGTTTGTGTAGGGAACAGGCTGTATTTTTACTGAAATTTAGAGGTATTCAGGCAGGGCTCAGTGTGCTTCAGAAAAGGAAAATAAAATAAATCTCTTTCTTTTTCTTTTAAAGGTAGGGAAAAGAAGTTCACAGTGAAGTTCAGGAATAGCTAAGCTTTAGAAATATGAAATGAGGGACTGAATTTAACACTGAGTTTCTGTGAAAAAAATAAAAAAAAAAATAAAAAAGCACGTGGCAGGAGACAGGGAGGAAAATGCAAGCAGGATGCAAAGAAACTGAGGCTGGATCAGAGATGGAACCAGCTGCCTGGGTGGGGACTTTGGGAGGTCTCTGGCCAAAATGCCTGCTCAGGCACAAAAGAGAACTGGTAGGTCTGTAACAGTGCAAGCACTGAAATGAGAAAAGGGAATGAAGGGAGAGATATATGGGAAGACAAGGACTGAGATATTGCAAAAAGTACAATCCACCCTGCCAAATGTAAAGCCTCCTGGCATGTGGGTAATCAGATTACTTAAGGTAACCACCTCTGTCACATGGACAAAATAATATACTTTTCTCAAAAGTGATGTATTAATTCTCTGAAACAGATGAAGAAACCTGGACAAAATTTTCTATGTGCATACACAGAATTCCATACAAAACAGATGCTTGGTCTAAAAAATAATAGGAAAAAAAAAAAAAAAAAAAAAGAGAGAGATATTCCAAAGAACTGCAAATGTATTCCTATAAGCAACAATGTCTTTAACCTTAACAAGATACAGGAGCAAAAAAAGTCTTGGAGGAAAACATCCAAGACTTCAACATATTATTTGAAAGATTTAGCACACTGGGTACACATAACAGTAGGTAGATGATGAAGACCTGTAGATGTAAGTGTGTAAGTGTAGCAATCAATAGGTTTGTATTGGTTTTATAATTATTTTCCTATTAAAGCTAAATTAGCTAAGGTATATTTCAGGCATTTGTTATAATCTAAAGTATAGCCAATAATTCTTATCTTATTAAAGATAAGAATTTTATAAAAATATTTTATAGAATAAAATTAAATTATTTTATAAAAAAAAAAAAAAAAAGATTGCTTTTTATTGAAAAGGCCATCTGAAAATCTTTATCTATGGAGTTTGTCTCACAGCCAACAGTGTCACCAATAAAATGTCTCATGGAGTGCTCACTGCTGCTTTGCAGAACTGAGGACTATTAAAAGTACCAGGTACTGATCATTTTCTGTCCTGACACACCCTAATGCTGGTGTTGCCCTTGGATCATGTCTCACTCCTTTAGGACATGTCAGTTCAGCATCCAGCTGACCTATCCAGCATTCCTGGCATATCTTCAGTCAAGCCTCCTGAGCTGATATCCATAAAAAGCCACTTTAGCTGACAGAAAGGTTACAACACAATACCCTGGTTTTAAATGCCTACTTTTAAAACTGTGCTTCATAAAACTTATTTTTGCTTGGGCCACCCAGCTCTGTTGCTCTTTGATGCTGCGAGGAACAATCTTCATTCCAGTCTTGTATCTCTCCCCCTGGATTTTACCAAACAGTCTGAAGGGGAAGAACACACTATTAAAGCCCCTCACAAAATGAATATTAACTCTCACAAGTCACGTATAGGAGAAAAAGTCTGCCTCTGCACTTGTCCCTCTTACGTATTCTGTGCATGCTACAGTTCCTCTCCCATGCAACCCAGGCAGTTTTCTTAGGATTATGTTATTTACATTCTGCCTAGACCTATGTGGATCCATACCTCTCAGCACAAGTGATTTTTACAGATTTACTATACCAGCCAGAGACCAAGGTAGGATTTGATTTTTATTTTTTTTATTTTTTCTTGGATGGGATTCACAACAGAGTCTCAGGGGCAGAACATCCCCCAGCTGTCTGAGGTGGAAGGTGCTTTTCACAGCATAATCTCTGCTTAAGACTTTTCAAAGGAGCAGAAAAAAACTGAGACTCTGACACATGATCAGGTTATTGAATATTAATGAGTTACCATGCATCAGCTGAACCACAGAAGCTCACTGCATACTTAATCTTTGCCCATTGCAATTGCCACAGATAACATTAAAGAATTACCTTTTTCACTGAGGTCTGGTGTGACTCATTTTATCTGCATTTGTTACAAGCTAAAAGCACTCACAGAGTCAGTTACGGCCACTCAGCTGACATGTGGTAACTCATGAAACTATGGTCACAGGGGATATAGGGAAATGAGCAGTCAGGTTCATCAAAGGTTCTCATGCACTCCTAAAATGTCATGTCAAATGTCAACATGGTAGAAAAAGCACTAGCAAATATCTCCTGACTTGAAAAAAGACATCCTTCAGCTGTCAGGAGAACAATGCAGTGATAAGTTGAGCATGGCTTACATTTTGCCTGCACAGTGGCTCTGTTCCTAAGCTCCCTGTCCACCCCAAGAGTTTGTACTTCACCCCAAAAGAGCTCGTTTCTCACCAGAACTCCTTTGCATGGCCACCATGTTCATGACAAGAGGATGCTTGTGGACCAGTGCAGACCCTTTTGAGAAGGTTGTCTCTGGTCTTCTCCTATTGATCCTATTGAGTATGCTGCATAGTTTAGCTTTAAAAAATATATTTTCAAGTTTATGTATATAAACATATCAATCAAGCATTTCAGATTATTAAGAAAAATGGCCTTTTTGACCTTTATTGTTTGTATTATTGTTTGCTTCTATGAGTTACTGAAAAAAAAATGTCACATGGGATCTACCTACAAGAAGTGTTTTGCTTTTAAATAATACCACACAGCTGCAGGGAAAAACAAAAAAATATTAGTGGGTAATTGATATTTTGCATGGTCTCAGGAGGCAGAAGCCACTGAACACTTTAAAAATGATATTGCTGAGGTAATCAAGTAAATACATTAAGCCACAGCGGTCATGTGAAACCAATGAACATAAATGCCAGGATAGAAGTTCCTATGGGCCACCAGGTGTTGCAGTCTAAGATCTTTTGGGTTATGGCTTTCAAAGTTTCTTCCTTGAAATACGTGATGTCTGTGCACCTGGACTGTCTCTACACTGATCTCCAAAGTTTCCAGTGATAGGATTTGTTTGTGCTGACACAATATGCAGTGTGGAAATGTGCAAGTCCATTCTTCCCTAGGTCCTGTAAAATATAATTCAATGAACAAACAACAACAACAAAACCACAAAACCCACATCTTCTCTTGTTATATATGCACTGCTAGCATTCTGTCAGCCTTACTTGTTTCCCATTAAAATCTCAATTTCATTAACTCTTAATTTCATTAATTCCGCACATACCAAAGTCACTGGAAAAACTCCAGCAAGAGTAGAGTTATGGCAAAGCTAGATTTTCAGAGGAGATAAATAAATTAATAAATAACCCAAAGAATCATTAGCCAAAAATCTTACGTCTTTTTGTTATTGGCACCAGAGGGTGTCTGTACTTAGAAACTGAACCACACTGAAGCCCATTCCCTGGGCTCCCAGGCCAATTGGCACGAGCAGACCGTGTTCAGAGCACCAAGCCACTGGTACTGCCAAAGCAGGTCGCCTGCACTCAAGCCACAGCTGGGACAGGCTGTTCTTTGTCGTTTGGAAGCCTCTGACAGACTCAGGCCTAACGATACAGATGATTGAGCTCCGGTGTCCAGATGCATCTCCTGACACTTTCCTAACAGGTTATTTTGAAGTTTATTGTCTGCTTCACAGACAACAAAAAAACTGTTGCATTGGTATTTATCCATAGCATAGCTAGGGCAAACCTCTTCATCTGCTAAGAAGAGACAAGAAAAAGCTTTAAACTAGTTACCAAGACAGGGGGTAGCTTTTACACAACTACAACTTCTCTGTAACACCAAGCTTTGATTCGCCAAGGTGGAGAGGCTATTTCTACTTTTTAATTAAGATTCACAAGATAAAGACAAAGTTGCAAGCTTTTAGTGTTAAATGTAAAGGAAATTGCAAGCCCTAGCAAAAACTAGATGCTGTGAGGCAGAGTGGGTTCCTCATTTATGAATGATAAAAGTGTTCAGCAAAAGTAATAAATGTGAAGAGGAAAATAATAAATGCAAAGAGGGAAACTGCATGGGTCACACAGTGAGGACATGACATTCATTTCTCAGCTCTGCCTGCTCAGAAAGGAGCCATTTGCTGCCGGTTCAGTTAAAAGTTGCCCCCTTCTAACCTCGCAGGAAGTTCTGTGCAGCTTTTCACAGCCCATAATTTCCATGATCCCACAGGGGGGTGGAGGGCTGCAGGGGAGCCCTGTCGCTGATGGGAAAAAGATTAGCACGGCTGGCAAAGACACGGAGCAACACGATAGGGAAGATAACTCAGCAGAGTGTCTACCCCAAAATGACTTTTTTTCCCTTTTTTTTTTTTTTTTTTTTTCCCCTAACAAAATCGCCGGCATGTTGGCCTGACAGCCCCCCGGTTCACTGGGATTAACATCAAGGCTGCGGCGCAGGAGCGGTTCCAGAGTGACCGGAGGGAGAGACAATAGACAAAGCCGCTCTCTTTCATCTCGGGGCTGCCGGAGCAGCGCCCTGACAGGTGATGGATGAGCAGAAACCGACACGGCTTCCCCGCGTCCTCCCCAACACTGCGCGGTTTATGGCCCAGCACACTGCGCCCATTATACCGCCCCTCGCCTCTTCCCGGCCCTCCTCTCGCCCTCCAACCCCCCCCCCCCATCCCCTCATCCCCTCTCGGAGCCCCCACCCGGAGCGGGGAGGTGCGGGGGGCTGCGGAGCACCAGCACCACCTAGAGCCGGGTGCACTGCGCGCCTGCGGCCGGGCCCAGCGGCATCATCTGGGGCACAGCCCGAGGCCTCCGGGGGGGAGGGCGCAAATCCGCCTTTCTCTCTCCCTCTCTCTTTTTTTTTTTTTTTTTTTTTTTTTTGTCTTTTTTTTTCCCTTCTGTTTATCTTTTTTCTTTCCGTTTTTCTCTTCCCCCCCCCCCTTCTTTTTTTCCCATTCTGTTTTTCTTTTCTTTCCTTCTGTTTTCTCCCTTTAATTTTTCTTTCTTTCCTTCTGTTTTTCTTTATCCTTCTGTTTTTCTTTTTCCTTCTGCTTTTCTTTTTTAATTTTTTCCCTTTTCTCTTTTTTTTCTTCTGTTATTTTTTTTTTCATTTTTTATCCTTCTGTTTGTCTTTTTTTTCTTCTGTTTTTCCTTTTTCTTCTGCTTTTCTTTTTTCTTCCATTTTTGTTTTCTTTCTTTTTTTTTTTCCTTTCAGTCTTTTTTTCCTTCTGTTTTTCTTTTTATCTTTTTTTTTTTTTTTTTTCCCTTCCTTTTCCCCCCTTCAGTTTTTCTTTTTTGTTCTCTTCCTCCTTTTTTTTTTTTTTTTTTTTTTTTTTCTTAACTCCTCCCTCTCCCCAAGTGTTTATGAGTGTTACTGTTTGAGTCTGGGGCTGGGCTGTTGCAGAGGGAGGAGGTGGGAGAGTCTTGCCCCCCCCCCAACTTGACCCAGGACATCACTGTTCCAGGGCTTTCAGGGACCCTATGGAGGGGACAGCCACAGTCTGGTTGCTACAACCTGAGCAGTGACACAAATGGACAGGTGGTATTCGGGCTTTTGTGTAACCCAAAATGCAAGAGGCAGAAGCAAATTGCTGAGGTCACAGAGAAGCAGCCAAACTCTTGTATCAGGAAGTTGGTGTTGCTCCGTGTGTGTGCCCTCTGTGTGTGTGCATGTGTGTGGCAGGGACACCCAAGCCTGAAAACCTTTCAGTCATCTGTCTTCCTGGGACTTTGTTGCCATCATGCTTTTTTTTTTTGCCTCCATTACATACTTAACCACCAAAAGCACCAAACCCCTGTTAAGCCCTCTATCAGTTTTGGCACTCCATGTTTTGTGGTCGTAATTACCATCAGATGTAAGCATTGCACAAATGTTATGGAATATACTTCACAAGGCTCCCAGAGGGGCATGTTTATTGAGGAGTGAGAGCACAGGAGGTGGAAGGGAAAAGCGCATTCTTCCTGCCCTGCTGTCCCAGCCTGCTGCTGGGACGGCTGTACCGCCTCTTCACAGGTTTCAGCCCAGGAAGACTGTAGCCTCTGCACATGGTGCTTGTCCAAAAAGATAAAAGCTATCTACCTGTTTGGTGGGTCAAGACCTTTCTAGCTAGCTGCTGCCAAATGAGGAACTATTCCTTAAACTCCTTTATAGCAGCTTAATTAGCACTCCAGTGATATGGACATTTGACTCCTTGATTGACTTCCCTCCAAATTCTCTGAAGTCTGAGGTGCTTTAAAGTATCTAAAGTCCTCTCGGATCTGTGCTTCAAATTCATACTTACTAAATAAATAAATAATGTAAAAAAACAAAACAAAAAAAAACCTTTTAAAAACCTTGAGCAGCTCAGTGGTAGTGCCACTTTGTAAGCTTACAAAAAATAAAAATCTCTGAGCAGAAAGCAGAAAATTCCCTGCAGTTTAACCTAGATTTTTTTTTTTAATTCACTTTCAATTATATTTCGGACAATGAGACAAGAAGGATCATGAAGGATTAAGTACTAATATTACAAAAATACAATAGTGTAATTATTTGGGCAAGGGAAGAAACAAGAATAAAATAAAGAACAAGTGATCTTTTAAATGAGCTGAATTTATTCATTTTATGTATTACGTGTATGAAATTTAGAATATTTATATTTGCCTTCCTGCAGATAGGTATAGAAATATTATATCCATTTTATCCTTTTTTTTTTTTTTTTTTTTATGTGTCAGCATAAGGGTGTACTTCCCCTGCAGATGCTGTTACTGAGCAGAACCAACCTGTGTGTGTGTGTGTGTGCTCTTGAAGGATAAATCAGAGAGTGCTAAGTGTTTTGCATTTGGTGTGCACATCCAATGGAGTTGTTGCACCTCTAAATGATGATTCAGAGACATAAAAAGATGGTTGGGGAAGCAATGAGAAACTGTCTGAGTTTGCTCTGGAGAGACCCTGATAGATGTGCCATGTATTTCCCCGGTATTTCCTATGTTATTAGTCAATACACAAAAACTAATACTTCAGCAAAACACAGCAAAAGTGATTAATTTGGAGGCCCTTGAGTCCACAGTGTTGTACAGCTGACAGTTTTATAAATTCAGACTTCACTTGAGCAATGACAAATGCATGCCATTAAGCTGAAGAACAATACTATGAGGCTGAACAAAGTAATATAAATGATAGCTAGACGGACTAGAAAAGCAGCAAGATAGAAAGTTGAGGTGAAGTGCTGTGGCTTTAAAGGTAAAAAGGTAAACCTTATTATCAGGCTGGTTTGCTTCTTGAGACTGGCAATTTCCTGACCTCAGAAAATGCACAGACCTGATCTCATTAATTTCATGAAGCACTTCACATTGCTGATAAATAATTATTTACATCTTGATAGCACATAAATATATATTTTAACAGCATTGTAATAATTTTGTGTAGCAATGGTACTGTATTAAATTACATAAATTTGAATTTGATATTCAGAAACCCTTAGAAAAATTCAAGCTTTGGTTGGCATTACTTGCCAAATGCTATCCTCCTCGTTGAATATCCAGCTGCAAGCTGTACAGAGTTATATTTAAAACAAACAAACAAACAAAAAAAGCAAAACAAACAAACAAAATAAAAATTAAAAAACACCTTTATTTCTATAACTTGCAATACACAAAACTAGATTGCCTGTAAGGTCCGTGTCCCTTCTCAAGCCTTTGATGAAATTTTCACCATGCTATTAGATGATTTCAGTTGATACAAAGGCTCTGTTTTGCTCAATTTAAGGCATCAGCTGGTACTTAAGAAAAAAATAATACTTCGTAGAAAGTGAGAGTGGTTCTAATCTAACTGATAAATGGTTTAAACACTTTAAATTTTACTATTAGTGAATAGAGATACTTTTAAGAAACAAGTAAAGACCTCCAAACTGTACTTAACAGGTTCACCCCCTGAAATGTGTTCTCTCGTGATGCTATGATTTTTGGATCCCTAAAAGTAACTTTAATAAGGCTGTAGGGGTTGTGGGACACAATTGTTTGCCGGAACATAACAAGAGCTGTTTTGAAAACTGGGCTGTAAACTTTTGCTTTGACATCACAGGTGATCTTAACATTTCCATCAGGCAGAACTTACACTCAGCATAAAGTTACTGGATCTAGTCCAGAGAATTTGGCTTGGATGAATTAACGGAGCTGAACAGAAATCCCGGGAATACCTCTCTTCACTGTGACTTACAGGGGCACCGGTGGACATAGTCAAAATTTTAAATTAAAATTAAGAATCTACTAGCTTTGTCATACATGTGTTTTGTATGATTTTAATGAAACAGTTTACACAGAGTAACTGAGCAATATTAATCCCATTTATACAAGAAACGTTACCATATTACATAGCATTGTGTCATTAATGTTTTGGTACCTGCTCTGGTAAAATGAACTGTATCACAATATTTTATTTTTTTTTAATTGACTTGTTAGTGTGTCCATAAATTATAATGCTTGATCTTTCTATATACATCTCATGTTCATGTTTTGAGACTTCATCTCACTTGTTCCCTACCATTGTTACTAAAGACAAACCATTACTATGAGCAATTTTTATACACATATTAACTATGGATTACTGAGATTGCTTAATGAGGTTTTAATTTTCTGTTAAATATTCCTGACAGAGGAAAAAAATCAGTATATAATTTGAAAAAAACATCATCTCATGATGAAACCAACTTCCAGTAAGTTTTGTTGGAAATATTTGTGAGAAAGCCTTTACAGTTCTGCAAGAAATTATCCTGCATAATGCTAATAAAGCAGAATTAGCTCAGGTTGTTGCTGACAGCAGAAAACTACTCTGTTTTTTCACCCTATCAGGCTACCACACTTGGAAAGTATTATAAGCAACTACTAGGAAAAAGAAAATTAACATGGGGAAAAGTGGAGAGAACATTTGGTTTCCAGTTGTTCTTGTGATGCAGTTTGCAATGATCATCCTCAACTGGGTCCTGACCCAGCCATCTGAGTGAAATCACCTCCAATGGAAGCACCTCTCAACACACAGGCACAAATTTAGTTGGGTTTGCTTTCTTCTTCTTCTTTTTTTTTTTTTTTTTTTTTTTTTTACCAGACTTTTGGATTATGCTTTATTAAACAACACTGGAACTCCAAGGTTTTAAAAGGGAGGATCACTTTTCTCAAATTTTTCAAAATGAAGTAAGATGCTGCAATACCAAAGTGTCTCACTAACTGATGTTCACAGGCAGGAGTCCAGCTGGCTGGAAGGAAGATAGGCTTTGCTAATTTTTGGCTTAGTTTTCCAGGAGGCTTTTTTTTTTTTTTTCTGTTCCTGTTCCTGTTTGAGATGCTCCAGCCCTGGTCAACTTGATACAAATGTTTTCTTCAGGCGAATGTTGATGCAAGTTATATTTTCCTATGATTGTTTCTGTGAGGAATATCATAGAATTATAGAACAGCTTGGGTTGGAAGGGACCTTAAAGATCACCTAGTTCCAACAGTCCTGCCATGGGCTCCCTACATCAGGTTGCTCAGGGCCTTCTTCTAACCTGGTCTTGAATGCCTCCAGGATAGGGCATCTACAACCTCTCTGGGCAACCTGTTCCAGTGCCTCACCACTGAGTGAAGAATTTCCTCCTAATCTCTAATCTAAATCTCCCCTCTTTTAGTCTGTTGTGTTTGCAAAAAAAAGCTGCAGCCATCTTGCCCCACCACATGCAAATGTCTCATTTGCAAGAGAAGAGAGGGTAAAGGCAACTCACATTTCCTCTTAATCTGAAGAATGGATGTTAAGAAAGAGGGAATGTGTGTCTGATGACCTCAGGCTATGTCTATGCCTGAAAATAAAATGTATGGAAGATCATAGCCTGGCTTACACCCAGGCACGTAAGCATTCTTCCCTCCAAAACCAGGGTTGATTCAGGTAAAATCCTCGTTCATTTGTAGTGAAGTTGCATGTATCTCTCACCCTCTTTCTGTTTAGTTGTTGATGTTTACTCTAATGTTTTTAACTTGAAACTTGAAGAAAAAAATCCATCACATCTGCTCATCGGACTCTTTAGACAAGCAGTACTATTGGGCTATTACAGCTCTTTGTCATATAAATAATGAAACTTCCTGAAGCAGAAGAGCCTTTTTGTATGGCCTGACAAAGACCGGTGAAACAGGACATTTTGATGAAATGATATTCCTGTTTAGGAATTCTGTGCAGTGTACCTGTCTCTTATTTTATTATTCTTACTCTGAGGAGCAGACCACAGAAGGTGTGAGCACACCTATGTCTGCAGCACCTAATAGTTGGACTCAGAGACAATGCATCTTAAATCTTATCTTTGCACATAACTAGTACAACTAAAGCCCATCCTGCTGATTCTGTATACTTTTCAACTTGCTTTGTTTTCTTGGCACTGATGAAGATGATGCCGGTGCCCAGATGTTATACTTATCAACCATGCTGTTTCTTGTGTTGGGAGTACTGCAGAAGTTATAGTCTCTTCATTAGGCAAACATTGTCTTCTATCTTAAACACACAGAAAAATCTCATATACATGTATGTGTGCGTGTATATATATATATATAAATATATATATTCCCTTCCTCCCCCCCGCCCCCCCTCCCCCCCCCCCCCCCCCCCCCCCGTTTTTATACCTAAACTCATAGCAGCCTGCATTTCTACAGAGACACTGTGGTTAAAGGGAGTTCAAGTATAAACTGCCAGCAAGGGTTTTGCCTCAAAATGCAGTGCTTGGTGAGGTCGCATCTTCTACTTGGATAAATTAGAGTTACACAAATAGACAAAAAAGTGACAAAAAAGACAAAAGAGAGACACAAATAGAACTAATTTGTGTCACTTTAGAAATGGTTTCATATATATATATACATATATATGTATAAAGAATAATGTTCTTTAACGTAATGAAGTCTAAGGGATTTGTAAGATTTCAAGTTTGCAGAAGGCTGGAAAATAAATTGACATTCAAAATCCTGATCTTTCTGTGATGAAGATTGGGACAATTGAGTTTTATTTTTAACTAGATAACTCTCTATCTGGGCTTTTCTGGTTGGCAAAAGCTGCTTCTGCATCACCTTCTTGCTGACTTCTCTACTCTGATGCATACTGCCCTCTGCACTACTGCAGCAGCACCTCTGAATGCAGAAGGATGGGCATTCAGCTCATACCATCCTTCTTACAGATGTGTTCAGAGCTGTCACAAAGCTGTATATATATATATATATATACCCATATATAATATAAAGCTTCTTTTATTTGTAACTGGAAGAATATGGAACATCTTAGCAAGTACTTTATAGATAGATATAATTGTGTAATTCAGCCACATGGTGTGCATATATAAATGTTGTAATATAATGTAATATATTGTGGTAGCAATATTTATTTATTTATTTATTTATTTGTTGGTCCATTTTAGGTGAATTACAAGATTACAGTTTCCCCTTTGAAGTACATTTTATTTCCATGTGCACCATCCTGATCTTGCTTCTCTGTGTTTTCCGTGTGAAATATGGTTTGCCTTTCCAGTCTGGTTATAATGTTCTGGCATAGCTTGCTTATGGTTTACTCTGGCAAATCAGAGAGCAATCTGTTCTACAAGTCGGTGAGCTGATACTCAACCTGCTGCCAATGCTTTCTACAGATAATATCTACAGTAATCCCTGTGTGCTACAAATGTTTCACTTACACCCTCCACTTTCTGTCTTCTCAAACAAGGCACAAGACAAAACAAACAAAAAAACTGCTCTCACAGGCAAAAGTCAACAACCTAAACAATATGGTGAGAAGTCTTTATGTCTCTGATGTTGTACAGCCACAGTTAAACCAAAGCTTGAAGTCTTTGCTCAGTCTTCAATTAGTCCTTGCTCAGGTAAGGACCTTACGGAAAGAAGGCACACCAGAGAACATCATCTCCTTCTTTAGGTATCACCCACTCTTATATTTAGGCTTTGTAATAATCCCCTTTTATAGATAGGCAGCCCAAAGATGCCCTTGTGCCCTTTCATATATCTACAGGGTAAAAAAAATGACATAGTTTCCTGCATTGCCCTCATTACCTTCCCATTATGAATTCAGTAATAATGTGTATAGCTAACATGTAAACATGTAAGGTTTCTTTGCGTAGGCTTTTACCAGGGGGATAATAAATTCTTTTTCTTTGCATTTAAAAAAAAAAAAAAAAAAAAAAAAAAAAAAAAAGGAGTATTTATGTAAGAATTACCTTCTGATGTTATTAAAACTAATGGAATTGCACTAGGATAGAAATGATATGTACAAGAAGAGCCTCAGGCTTCTAAGCCATGTTTACATTGGCATTTGAGTGAGGAAACCCCTTCTCTGAGCTGTACACAGATCATTCTCTATGCAGTATGGTTTGTATAAAGATGTATTGTTCCCTGTTCCTACTCACTCAGAGAGCTTTTTGTGTTTTCACTGTTTTTATTCCCCCAAATCTTACACGCAGCCCATTTTGTCTCCTTTCATCTTACTGCTGCTTTGTCCTGCTTCTTTCTTCGGCCTCTTTGCAGGATGCAGTGGAGCTCAGACTCTCAACCTCTCCTCAGATGAGTGATGTCTCCCTCTTACTGCAGCTTGCAGCACTGGCCAAAGCACTGATCATCCCTGGAGAGATCCCAGCACACACACTGACCACAGGCTGGTGAAGTCAGCGGCTCAGCATTTAGCTTGTGTCAGCAGTATCTCACACACCCCCAGTTTTATTCTACAGAAATATATAAAAAAAAAACAACAACATGAAGAAAACACAAAACATCTAATATTGTATTAAATGTTGCTTACAAAACATTGTATTTAACAGCCTGTGTTGAAAAGAGAGAAGATATTTCTTCCCCAGGTGAGATCAAGGTGTGATGGAAGAGATAAAGAACAGTTCACAAAATTCAGCTTTTGCCTGGCATGATTGTTTATTAAATCCAGCTTTATTACTATTAAAGTTTTTTTTTTGTTGTTGTTGTTATTTTCTTATTTGAACTATAATAGTTATAAAATAATAGTTATCAATAGATAATAGTTATACAGCAGGCATAAGACACTGAGAGTAGCATTTTACCAATCTTCAATTATACTACACTTCATCTTTATTGAATGATATTAATTATAATTCATGGCTTTTGCAAGCCACTCTTATAGTTAAAGGACACTCAAATCAAAAACAAAACAAAGAAAACAAAACAAAAACACGAATATAATGTCTAGCTCCAGTGTACTCATGTAAGCCACGTTAACCTTTTGATTAAATAACCTAGCTTTCTGTAATTATCCCTATTATATGAACTGATAAATGCAGTCAAAAAATGGTGGCTTTCCTAGTGAGAGGAAGATATTCATCTTATCAGTTAATTCAATGGAGGCTTTAAAAGTTATTGTTAGAATGCTAGTATTTTATCTTAATGTTCACAAACTTCAGTCAGTTTCTAATGTAAATTCTTCCATTTGAAATGAGTTACAGTGTTTCAGAAGGGGATGAGAAATGAGATGTATATCCCTCATATTTCCAAATCCGTGGTAGAGTTTATATTTCATCAGCTGGCTACAGTTTTATATAATATTATGTAATAAAGTTAAACATTTTCCTTAACACAAATGTGTTCATTTAAGGAATAAGTGCAGAAAAGGTGTAGCACAAAGCAAATATCTGATGAAGATCCATTTTCTTTCCCTAGCCAACATCTGAGTCTTCTTGGACCGCATTTTTTGGGGGTAAGATTCCCTCCTTGGGGACAGGGTGATGGGGTCAGACTGATGCATGCCAGGACTGAGGCTCAGCACCCTGACCCTATGCAGCTGTATGGCTGGAGCCTCTGCATACAATAGTAGCAGATTTATATAGAGAACATTTCTTCAACCACTTACAGGAAATCAATGTGAGGTACCATCAAAAGCTTTACAAAGGCAAATTACTTGACATTGCTGCTTCTCCTCTGCTACTTCTTCCTCTCTGTTAAGGAAACCACATTTCTTTAACATGGTCTGACATGGCCCATTATCTAACAGGGCTCTTATTTTCAAACCCTGTCCTGCTTTTTAAGGACAGCCACTTGCCTTTTGAAGTAATCACATGTCCGTGCTAAGCCAGTTCATTATATACTCTATGGTGAAGTTCATCAGGCCCAGCCTACCACAAGTATTAAATTTAGCTAAGTTTGAGGCACTGAAGCATGAACTTGGTATTTAAGGATATTACTTCCAGTGTATCTACTACTTGCTATGAGATAATCATGAAAAAATACTAGCTGACAGACAATGAAATGCTTTTTCAGTTTTTTTTCAGCTGTGTTTTCTCCGATTAGTATTGTCAGTGCTATACATCATTGGAAACATCGTCTATCTCCTTAGGCTGTTTTAATGCATCCATGTCTTTAATATTTTATGTTGAGAAAGTCTCTTTGTCTAAAAATATCTTCACTAATATCAATCCAGAGTACATTCACGGAAATAAGTGCAGCAGTACCTGTAGGACAGAAAGAGGCTTTTTAGGTATTCCAAAGGGCTAAATTGTTTTGCAGTACCTCTTGATTTTATTGCCTAGATCTATAGGCTTTTTGTGAAGCCCTAAACATTTCCAGGTCCCCCTGTCCCTAGTTGTTTGTATTCATCTTTCACGTTCTGATTTCACTGTTTAAAGGGCAAGGAAAGTTTACTGAATGGAAAGACCTTGGAGTCTACAATATCAAACAGCAGAGTGACCTCAAAGGAAAACATATTTCATTAAAAAGAAAAAAGAGTTTCCTTGCAAATCCAGCTTGTTTTACCCACCCAGATCTGTCTTTTTGCTGCCTCTGTGGTAACACATGTTTTATATGAATCTATATTAAGATGAATTTTAACTTACAAATAACTAGATACAGCTATGCAGTAGGAGGGAATTCCTACAAGATGATGTAAAGTTTTTTAAGCAGTAAAATTAAAAATAGCACATAAAACCTGACCAGTAGATTTGGATCTGAACCAAGGCAACACATTTGGGAAACATTATCAAGTTTATCAGGGGTAACATATCACAGAAAATCTGCTTCTGTTTATATGCCATTTATTATTCATTTTTGACATTTCCCTTTTTTCTTCAACCTTTTTCAAACCCTAGACAAATATATGTTAGACTTAACTGAAATGTGAGATAACAGACCAGCCTTTTTATTTCTTTTCCTATAAGACAAAAGCAGATCTGACTAGAAGCAAAAAATAAAATAAAATAAAAATCTGTAAAGTATAAGTACAGGAAAAAAAATGTTGATGGAGTAGCACTGGTAATAAAGGAAAAATCTGTTTCACAATGAAAACCAAGAAAAACTGAAATGTCTAATAAGATGAACCTAAGGGCCAAATTCTGTCCTTCCCTATACTGTCTTGCATTTCCTGATGTATAAATAGAACATTACAGACTGCTTACTCACATGAGCATACCATATTCATTATATATATATATATATATTTTTTTTTTATATAACTAGGACATCTGTATTAATAGGGCTATGCCACCCAAGACATTTTTGCCCATGCTTTTCAGAATGTTTGCAGATCTAAACAGTGCACAGTTGCCAAATCTAATTAAGGGAATAATGCACAAAATTCAAAATTAAAGCAAATTAAATTCTGGTAAATGACCCAATCACTAAGTTTTACTCAGACAAATTCTCACTGATACCGTTGCAACAAATTTTAAACTAGAAATTTTGTCTAAGAGTGAATATAGCCATGACTTTTACTTGTTATTATCTGTCTTCAAAATAAAAGTAATCATTAAACTCAGTTTAAACCTGATCCAAAGTCAGCCAAGATGCATGTAACCTTTTCTACTGAATGCACTTCATATAGGTTGGAGAAGACCTATAAGATCATCTTGTCCAACCTTTAATTTAGCACTGCACCATAAATCCACCATTAAACCATGTCGCTAAGCACTACATCTACATATGCTTTGAAGACCTCCAGGGACAGTGAGGACTCAACCACTCCCCTGTTCCAGTACTTTATAACCCTTTCAGTGAAGAAATTTTTCCTAATATCCAAACTAAACCTTCCCTGGTGCAACTAAAGGCCATTTTCTCTTGTCTTATCACTTGGTGCTTGGGAGAAGAGACTGACCCCTGCCTTGCTATAGTCTCCTTTAAGGTAATTATAGAATGTGGTAAGTTCTCCATAGAGCCTCCTTTTCTAGAGGCTAAACAACCCCAAATCCTCCAACAACTCATAAGTGTTGCTTTCTAGATCCTTCACCAACTTTGTTGCCCTTCTCTGGACACACTCCAGCACCTCAATATCCTTCTTGTCGTGAGGGGCCCAAAACTGAACACGGTATTTAAGGTACAGCCTCACCAGGGCTGAGTACAGAGGGACAACGACCTCTTTAGTCTTGTTGGTCACACTATTCATAGAATCATAGAATATCCTGACTTGGAAGTGACCCACAAGGATCATTGAGTAACTCCATAATACAAGCCAGGACACTGTTGGCCTTGACCACCCGAGAACACTGCTGGCTCATATTCAGCCAGCTATTGACCAATAACCCCAGGTCCCTTTCCACTACTGAGTTGCCCATAAGTAATTTGTGACTTTCTTCAATGGATCCAAATGTAAAACATCAACATGTCTTTGAAAGCAGTTGACATTGCTTTGTTCTGATGTTCAGATCTCTAGCTGAGGTGAGTATTCATTTTTCTATGCTCAAATGAGCAAAACTTCTGGACTGGATTCAGAAGCAGATCTTTACTACATATGTTCTAGAATACACATATATCAGCAAACACTTTTCACATGTCAAAGAAACAAAACACAATACAGGGCATAAAATAGTGGAGACATTTATTTTAAAATACAAGTACAATCCCAGAATATAATAATATAAACATATATTGTTTATTTTTTTTAATACATGCTGCAGTTTTGAAAGTAGATATATATATATATATTTAGAATCTATGCAATAAAACTGTTCTGTGATTTTACCAATCATTGCATGCTGTTGCTGATGCAAATGCTTTATTTGAATAGCTATTGAATATTTTCAGTTGAATGGTTATTTATGGTAATAAAAGGGAAGATTTATTTTTAAGATTCTTGTAATTACAGTGTACAAAGACTGCAGATTTACACCCAGATGTTATGAAAGAAATTTTGGATAACTCTCCACTACTGTGGCAAAGCACAAAACTCATGTTTTAGCAAACATAAGTTAACATGTCTTAAAACATAGTATTCAAAGGACATTTGTTCAAAGTGGATACAGATGGAAGAGACCAGAGAGTAAGTCAAAAGGAGTTCCTAGTAACCCAATAAGGTTGAACTGCTGAACCCTGTGGTGGAAATTAGCATTGCTGGTTATGCTGTCAGGTAGCTGAGTGCTACTAGAAAAAAAGATGATTTATTAGAGCACATGAAGAAAAAGTTACAGCTTGTAGGAATAAAGAGTTTTTTTTTCTCTGTATTCAGCTTGTCAATTCAAAGGCTAATGACTTGAACAGACTTTGAATCAGATCCTCAGAAATCAACTAAACCTGTATGAAAACAAAATATTTTATATTGTTGCTTTTGTTTCCAATCGTTCATTATTGCAGAAATCCCAGCACAGGACAGCCAGACAGTGCACTAGGCATTGCTCAAAGCAAAAGTTCTGCATAGTGGGAACACTAAGATGAGCAGATGCTTCTCCTTCTGACCAGCGTAAAAGTTGGCATTCCATTCAAACCAGGATCTTGGCCTTTCAGTCCAATGCATGGTCCATAGTGGAGAGACTGAAAGACATTTCTAAAGGGCTTATTCAGTGCATAGGAGCTCCAGAAAGGATGAGGCTCTTCAGCAGTCTGTCTCTCCCCAGTCTTTGGAGGACTGCATAGAGGAGGTCACAGTTTGCTATCTCAGACAAAGCCCAGCGCTGCTTTAAGTGATACCCCTTGAAAGACCAAATTAAAATAAAGGTTCTAAAACCTGCCACCATTTTTTCAAGATGTCTGTGGCAGGCTGGACTCAAAAATCTATGCTTCAAATCAGGCAGGCCAAGCTGAGCAAAGCTTAGGAAGAATTTACCTGCTTCAAACACAAGAAAAAATGTATTTTCTATTTTTTTTTTAATGGATAAAATAATAAATAAATAATAATAAAAATAAATTAATGCCATTAAGAAGAAGGTGAGATGACGTCTTTTTAGCAACTCTGACCATGAATTATTTTCATCCTGCTTTCAAGATCAGGGAGGTAAACGACCCGCCACTGCAGAGTCTAAAATGCTATCTTTCATTTTTATGCTTCTTGACCCATGAGGTCAATAAAAGATGTCTCAGAGGAATTATTCCAGCAGAAGTTTCTAATACAATTGTGATACAATTGAATGAACGGCTCAGGAAAAATGAACTTTCCCAACACACACAAACAAAAACCAACAGATTGACTTTCCAAAAAAACTCGTATTTCGTGGCCCTTTAATTTTACACAGAAATGGCCCCAAAATTCCTGCAAAAAAATAATCTGAATTAAATTGAAGGCTGCATCTTTCAGAACTAAAACTCAAAAATATTTGCTTGTTAGTCTTTTGTTGGTTGATTTTTATTAAATATGACATTTCAAATTGCTCGTAGGGTCAGAGTTAAAGAAAGGACAGTTTGCTTGCTTGTTTAATTCTATTTCATAAGTATGAAAGAAGTGAGGAATATCAAATTTTCCAACTTGAACAATTCTCAGTAGCTTGGACTATATCAAACTCTACCAAAATTGTGCTGTGTTTTCTCAGTTCTGTTACACCATACCTCTGGATTCAATTTATTTGCATACTTTTGTAATTCCTGTGTAGTAAAACTCCATTTTCCATTTGGAAAATAATAGGGAGGACTACTGGTGCTTGTTTGTAAAATAATCTTGTTTCAGAAGTAATATATTCCAGCAAATTAATTTAAATTATTTTCCAGATAGCATATATTTGACTGTTTCTATTGACTTCATTTAACCTGTGCTGGATTACATTATTTAAGGACCTGGCCAATTATACCATGAATGGCAAAAAAATAAAGAGCAAAACTATTTGTCTTATTTGGTCTCAATTAAAGTAACTACAGTCGTACAACATATATTCAGAATAGTGGGTCTCAATGTCAGTGTGAAACTAGTGAACAAAAGAAATCTTCATTAGGTTTTTAAGCTTTCAGATTTAATAAAGCAAATGTCACTTTGACAGACTATGTAAAACAAATGTGGCATTCACCTTGAAGTTTTAAAACACAGCTGCGAGGAACTGCATAAGTCAGTAGTTACAAAGAATTGCATGTCACTAGTTAGAAATAATCTTCCACTGTAGGCCTGAGTATGTGTGATCCAAAATTAATCAAAAGAACAAATATGATCTGATATACATAACACAAATCTCCACAAAATCCTTTAATAAGGTTGGCTAGATAACAGAAGTTTTCTTTACCTAAATTAATTTCTTTAAATGTACTTTGTGGTTTGGTCTTATATTGGTACATTCAGTATCTCAGCAGCTAGGACTATATCTGCTCAGTGAAGTTCATCTAAGAATCCTAATTTAACTCCACTGTAGGGAATCATGTTTGGGAAGGTTTCTATTAAAAAGCCTTTGAGCTATGATGCTGCATGCTATTTAAGCCTGAGTTTCATAGTTAAAATGCTTATAATTAACCACAGCCTTGTGTGCAAAAACAAAACAAAACAAAAGACATGAAAAGGATTATAACCTAAACCAAAGACACAACTAAGAAATGCATAGAAAATTCTGTCAGAAAACAAACAAACAAAAACATATAAACATAACATTTGATTTAGAAATATATCTGAAATTATCAAACTTTAATCTCTGTTGTAAAAATTGTACAAAGTAACTATTTTCAAAAACCTTCTCATAAAAAATAACAAACTGTTTAGTTCTCACATCTCTGAATTCACTGGGAAGACTCCATTTACAACAGGGCAGATGGAGGCTGTTTATGGGTGAGCTAAGGTGAGCCACCTCGCATTCCCTCACAGGCAGCTTTACACACAATAAGGCTAAGCATCAAGTAGCAGAGGTTGTAGCCTGAGGTGGGCCCTCAGGCAGCAAATGGAGTGGAAACTGAGGCCCCACACAATGCTGTGCTGCTGTCAAAGAAAGGGAGGTAAGGTTAGTTAAGCCAGCAACCTGCTTAAACCTTGGCATCCTGAAGTTATGCCTGTAAAGAGACAAAGTTCTTCGTCTAGGGTAGAATATTTTCCTTACCAAGCCCTCTCCATATGACATGATTTGACTTGGGACATTGCCACATCACACAACCACATGGGAAAGCAATTTCTGAACTGCACAGTGCCTGCATACGTTCCAAGTCTTTGTCCTCTTTTTATTATGTATAACCTAAAACCTGTTGAGGTTGATCATCTACTGCTATCCTCCAACTTCTTTTGTGCATCTAAAGATAGAAAATCTTCCACAATTTTCAAGGCAGTAAGGAAGTATCTGTTTGCCATTTCACTAAAATTAATGGAAATATTATTTAAGTCCTAGGATTGCTCTGAAGCAAATGCAGCATCAGAATAAGAACAATCACATGGGCTGTAATAGCAGTTATGACCAAAGTCACATAAAAATTTTCTGAACTTTAAATTCTTTTAGCAATTTTAGAATTGCAAGAGTAATGACAATATTCTGATGAAAATGTACAGACCTTAATACCCAGGTCTGTACATTTGTCACAGTCCAAATATGCAAGACAAGAGTTTGATAATTCCAGCTGGATTCCAAATTGAGATCAGCTGAAAATTCATAATGTATCTTCCTGTTAAACTAGGGATTAGTGCTTGGTTGGTCTGTTTTTTAACTATATACTTATTGATTTTCTATAACACCTACTGCACTGTTCTTTTTAGTTTTAATTTCAAAGCAGTCAAGAGCCAGATCTCTGCAAGATTATCGGGTTATGTCATTGATCTGCACTAGCAGAAGACTCAACTTACTCAGTAATAAGCAAGTTGGGTCAAAGGGCACAACTGAAAAAAACACAAAGAGTATCATTTACACCCATGTCAATCAGAAACAGATCTTTTGCAATCAACTGAGTTATATTTATGTCAAATTGATGCAAAGAAGAATCAGGTTTGCAGAATTTGGATCATTTGGCAGTCAGGAATTCACCTTTATTAGTCTACAGCAGGAAGCACTACAAACTACTAGGTTAAAATATTAAATCTATTAGATGTCTTTTTTTTTTTTTCATTTTTTTCTTTTTTTTTTTTTTTTAAACAAACAAGGCTTTATTCACTTACAGATGAATAAAAATTGTGTCACTGTTTCAGTTCACTGGCTTCCATTACATTATCTAATGTGCTTCATGTCCATAGATTCTAGAATTTTGCATCAGAGATTTCATCTGAGGCAAGAGAATAGTAATTAGTGTCTTACTTTTCAAGGAAATAATAAATAAATAATTAATAATAATTATTATTATTAATAATAAATAATAATAAAAAACCCTCTTAAAAATACCTGAAACCATCAACAAACTTTTCAGATAAGCGAGATTTTATATTTCTTGACTTTTTATGTTCATTGAAGCATACACTTCTAATAGTTTTAGAAGACACAGAATCACAGAATTTCTAGGTTGGAAGAGACCTCAAGATCATCGAGTCCAACCTCTGACCTAACGCTAACAGTCCCCACTAAACCATATCCCTAAGCTCTACATCTAAACGTCTTTTAAAGACCTCCAGGGATGGTGACTCCACCACTTCCCTGGGCAGCCTGTTCCAATGCCTCACAACCCTTTCAGTAAAGAAGTTCTTCCTAACATCTAACCTAAAACTCCCCTGGCTCAACTTAAGCCCATTCCCCCTCGTCCTGTCACCAGGCACGTGGGAGAACAGACCAACCCCCACCTCGCTACAGCCTCCCTTGAGGTACCTATAGAGAGCGATAAGGTCACCCCTGAGCCTCCTCTTCTCCAGGCTGAACAAGCCCAGCTCCCTCAGCCGCTCCTTGTAGGACTTGTTCTCCAGGCCCCTCACCAGCTTCGTCGCCCTTCTCTGCACCCGCTCAAGCACCTCCATGTCCTTCTTGTAGCGAGGGGCCCAAAACTGAACACAGTACTCGAGGTGCGGCCTCACCAGAGCCGAGTACAGGGGGACGATCACCTCCCTAGCCCTGCTGGTCACACTGTTAAGACGTGTTAATTTTAAAGCATATTCCCAGCTATACAACCACAAAATGTCTTCCAGGAAAGATTAAATTTGGGAACTCCAATTTTTGACAGAGGTCTGATTGGAAGAATTGCATGGGAAACAGTCCTGAAGAGGACTGTAGGAAAAGCTTGTTTTTCATGGATCACCTCATCCAAGCTGAAGAATGGACCATCCCGATGAGCAGAAACCAAGGAAAGGTGGCAGATGCTTACGTGGATGAACATGGCATTCCTGACTAAACTCAAATATAGAGGTAACATACAAGAAATGGGAACAGGAACAAGTGACCTAGGGAGAATATAAACGCTGTCTGAGCATGCAGGGTTAGGATTAGGAAGACCAAACCCTCTCTGGAGTTAAATCTGGTGAAGGACATGAATAGCAGCACAAAGTGCTCCTACCAGTGTATCAAGAGCGACAGGAAGGCTACAGAAAATGTGTGCCCACTGCTAAATGGGGTAAGGGACCTAGTGACAAAGAATGCAGTCAAGGAAATCAGTGTTTCCTTTACCTCGCTTTTTAACGGTAGGATTTGCCTTCAGAAATCCCAGGCCCCCAAAACCAGACAGAATGTTTCGAGAAAAGACTTACTCTTGCTAGAGAAGGTTCAGGTTAGGGAGCATTTAAACAAATTGGACATACACATACCCATGTGACCTGCTGAGAAGCACAAAGAGTGCTGAGACCTGGCTAACGTCACTGAAGACTGGATGAAAGCAGGTGTAACTCTTTAATTCAAGCAGGACAAAGAGACTTTAGTTAACTACAGGCTGGACAGCTTCACCTAAATTGATGTGAATTTGATGTGACAAGTCCTAGAAACTATTTCCAAACATAAAAAAGGACAAGAAATTGCTTGGGAGTAGTCAGCATTGATTGATAATAAGGAAATCATTGAATCACAGAATGGTTTGGTTTGGGTTGGAAGGGACCTAATGCCATCTAATGCCACCCCCCTGTCAAGGTCTGGGACACCCTCCACTAGACCATATTGGCCAAAACCCCATCCAACCTGGTCTTGATCACTTCCAGGGATGGGGCATCCACAGTTTCTCTGGGCAACCAGCTCCTTAGCAACCTCAGAGTAAAGAATTTCTTCCTTATACCATGTCTGATAAACTTTATAGCCTTCTTTGATGAGATGACTGGCCTGGTGAATGAGGGAAGATCAGTGGATGCTATTTATCTTTACTTCAGCAGGGTTGTTGACACTACCTCCCATAATAGCTTCATAGACAAACTGATGAAATATGGATGAGATCAAAAGACAGAATTATACTGAGAAATAGCTGAACAGCTAGGCTCAAAGGGGTTTTGATTAGTAGCACAAAATCCACCTGGATGCCAGTCACTAGTGGTATACCCCAGTGGCTGATACCGGGGCCACTATTGTTTAACATCTTCATTAATAATCTGGAGGGAGGGACAGCATACACCGACAGGAATTTTGCAGAAGATACAAAACTGGGAGGACTGGTCGATACATCAGATATTTGTGTTGCCAACAAGTATATTATGAAGTTCAACAATGAGGGTTGCCAAGTCCTGCACCTGGGGAGCAATAACCCCTTCCACTAGCACAGGTTGGGGGCCAAGTAGCTGCAAAGCAGCTTGTCAGAAAACAAAATAAAACTGAGGCATCTGGTGTACAGGAAGATGGGCATGAATCAGCAATGTGTCCTTACAGCAAAAAAGTAAACAGCATCCTGGGCTGAATGAGGAAACTCTGCTCTAGATGAACCTGCTTTGAGCAGGGGAGTTGGACTAAATCAGAGGTACCTTCAAATTCAGCTACTCTGATTCCATGAAGCCCTTGAATCATATTGTTATTTAAATAGTTTTGTTCTTTTGTATTTATTCTTGGTCTTTGAAGACCTGTTTTGCAAACTTGGAAACTGAAGGGGAAAAAAGAAAAAAAGAAAAAAAGGAGAGAGAGAGACTTGCCTACATCCAAATAGTTTTTCTGTAAGGGTTGTAGAGATATTTAAACATGAATGCAGAACTCTATATAGCTAGAAAAAGTTGTACATGCAAAACATTAAATAGCTTATCTGTGGCCTATCACATATCAGCAAATACAATCTTAGCAACTATGCTTTGTGACAGCCACTTAGTAGTAGCAGAAAGCTTAGAAGTCATAAATTAATTAATAAACGCTTCTGAGTTGAGATTAAACCCATTCATTTTTTGCAGCAGCAAATTCTAGTCTTTATATCACAACTCTCCCCCCACTTTTTTTTAAAGGCTACTCTGTCCCAAACTAGTCACACATATTTATGCACATTTTGCAATGCTCTCATTATGAGGCTTAAATATTTACCATACTACAAAATATGTATTCTTACGTAATGATGAACCAAAATAACAAGAAGAACTGATAAAATGGAGATCAATAATTTTGACTGTTAGTCTATAGAACTTCTCTTCTGAAAGCAAATCATTTGCTCTTATCTTAAGATTAAATGAATCATCCTCTGGTTATTACTGATTATAAAGGCAGCCTGTGACGGCCACCACAGCCTTGGGTGGCACACACTTCACTAATGTGCAGTTATAAATTTCATGGAAGGGATTCATCTCCTCTTTTTTGTAAAGCTGTATCAACAATTTCCCCTGGACATGATGACAAATGATACTATTTGTCAAAAAATCCAGGAATTGTTTAACTGACTTGAGGTTGTATTGTTCTGGCATGCAAGTGACACATTTTAAATGCTTTTTAAAGAAACTATAAAATGGATACATAAAGGTGAGCCTATTATAACTCTGATTCAAAACTTAAATAAAATCCTTGTCAACTTTTAAATGTTGTCTCTAAATACAGACAGTGCCAATGCTTACTGTACCAAACTTTTTATTATTTCAAACAAACTTCTGTACAAAAACATCACAGCAGGCAAAGAAATTCAGTGGCTTCAGCAAACAGCACATGACAACTTGCAGAATGCTTTAACGTTTACATTTTTATTATACAAGTGACAAATAGCTTTCCTCCAGGCTACTTAAAGACTTCATTGTTTGACAAATAATTGCAGGTAAGCGTCTATTAACTTTAGTTACTAAAACTCAACAGAATAACCTTTAATCCACCTAAATTTATCTAACTGAAAGTGGCTATGAACAAAACAGGATTTTCCCTAATATACATTTGTAAATGTCCCCCAATTAAAAATGGAGTTTGTAAACAGTGGATTTACTACTACAAAATAGCAGTGTGATCACCGCTTCCAGAAAAAGAAAAACTACTCGCAATTTCTAATTCTGTTCCTGACGACAACATAGTGATCTGCCACAACTGCAGATCTCTGAAATGAACTCTACAGTTGCAGTGGTATCTTGTAACATTACATGTATAACACTAGCTTCTGTGGGTTCTCATAAGATTTGAGAAACCTCATAGTGGCAGTTCTGCTCAGAAATAAACTCTAAGGCAATTCCTATTCCAAAGAACTTATGATAGTAATACTGTTTAAGGACCAAGTTCAATGACTAAATTTGTAACAGCGCAGCTGAGTTTTAGCAGACCAAATGCATCTTCAAAGTCTTATGGGTAATGTTTCAGAAGCGAAATGCATGAAAATTCCAGTGACAGCACACAAACCCTGATTGATGTACACAAGAATAAACAAATACAAATCTGAATCTGTGCACAAGCACTGGAGTTTTCATACATACATGCAAGCAAAGTACACAATTGAACACATTTTCACGTGACCTCTGCAAGAATATGTACAGCAACTGTAGATCACTCAGAAAAGACACTTTAACAGAGCATGAACATTTTGCTGCTTTTGGCAAAATATTTCTATTCCATTTACTGGAAAAATTACTAGAAAGAAAGAACAAACAACTCAGCAAGGAACTCAAGTCCTTGAAGCATCAATCACACCTAGAAAAACAATGAAGAGCAGTCAGCTGAAACATACCTCTGTGTGGATTCTGAATCAGCTGATGAATATTACTACCCAGGAAATTGATGGAGTGCCTAAGAACAGCTCAGGTCTTGAAACTCCTTTATTTCATCCCTAGTCTAATGTGGGCAATTTGACACTAGGGAATTTTACTGCTACAGAAAAGCATTCAGCTTTATACAGTTTTGTATCAGCAAAAAAATTATTTACCAGGAAGAGCTGTCTCTAACAGATAATGTTTACCATGATATATTTACACTGACAAACTCTTTTCTCAAGTCAAGGCATTAGCATTTTCCCTTACCTTTCTAAATCTAATAAAATTCTGTATAATTTTCAAAATCTAGCAATGGTCTTGAAACACACTTCGTGTTTATATTGAATCTGAAAACAGGTATTAATTTCCTCAGTGGTGGAAAGGTATAGGCTATATTTATTAGAGGTAAGATGACCTCTTTTGCAATGCATTTTTAGATGTCAGCCAGCAAATAATCCTTAAAATCGGATGTCCACTTATTACAGGAAAGACAATATATTTAATGAGGATAATGAACATTCAGGTATTCTTCTATTCATACAATTTTACTTTCTCTTTGATTAAATTTCTCCTTTAAAGTTCCTTTTTCTATGGCATCTCTGATATTCCAGTTTATCTGATTTCATTTTGTCTTCATTACTACCTACTTCTCTGGAAGAGAAGGCATTTAAGGATTAAAATACACAGATAAACTGTTGTAGCTGAAGTATCTAAGTAGAAAAGGTATTTTAAAAGTCAAAAGATAAAGGCTAGCATAAAAACTTAGGCTGCACTATATAAAGTCAGTCAGGTTATGATTACAGATTCATATATTTTAGCAGTGCGAAGAAAATGGTTATGTAAATACACACGAGTATTAACACCAACTGTATTAAATTATGTAAACATACACATCTTCTGTGGTCAATACAAACATCTACTTGTCTCAGGATACTACTGCAGCATAGCTCGGATTTGTTTTGAAGTAGATTCATCATTCAGGTGTTTTGTAGTGAACCTAGAAATTACAAGTTAGAACAATAAATAAAACAGTAAATACAATAAAACAAACATGGATAATAAGAGTCTGAAAACTTCATTGGCTTTTTTGGAAGTCAATACAGGTCAATTACACAAAGACCCTTGTATATTCCTTTACTCACTGATCACTGGAATTTAATTACTATTAGTCTGGAGCTCTTTATCTTTTAATTACCCTTTGCAATAAATTATTCCTTATTAATAGGTGGAGAAATGCTGGCCTCAAGCCAACAATCATAGTTACTTCAGTGTTGCAAGTGTTTTAATTTAAAAGATGGGTCTGCAATCAAATACAGTGCCTGTGATCTGGCAGGAAACTGAAGTCAAATCATCATATTTCAAGAACAGATCTTGATACTGTCTATGACTTTTTTTTTTTTTTTTTTTTGGCAGACTTATCTTCTTTTTTTTTTTTCAGTTAAAAGCCTCAAAAGAAATATAACAAATAGAAAGCAATATGAAATAGGATAAAAAAATAGGAATCTAGAGGAATCCTAATTAGGATTTAGGAATCTAGATTGAATTTTGGCAGAACCTAAAAGTTTAAGAAGCTTTTTAAAATGTCTTCTAAACTTGCATCTTATGATGTACCATCACACAGAGAATCTTCTTGCTTGCTTGCTTGCTTTTTAAACCAGCAGTTTATTTTGTGCTGAGTTAAACTATTATGAATATCCTAGGAGGACTGAAAGAGCTTTAGTGTGTTTCTTCCATTTAAGCCCAAACGCATTTGCCACTATGTATGTTTTTGGGGAAATCAATTGCCACCCAAGCTCAAAGGACAACCAACACCTGTAGGATTTAAGTCTGTATCAATTTCAATTCAAAAGACATAAGTAAAGATGGAGGTGGTTATGGCTGTAGATCTCTCTCTATCCTAGTCCTCTACAGCTAAAAAATTCAACACAGCTGTGAAAGATTTGTTACTATGATGCCTTTCTCAGTTTCAGAGAGGTCAGATCTTTGTGTCTTGCTTTCCGAGAGCGCCTCAAATGCTCAGGTACAATATAGGGGTTTAGGTTAGATGTTTTCCTTAAGTTGTACCATTTAGCAACATTAAAATAAAATAATTCACTAGATCGCAAGGAAAGAGAAAAGGGAAGTAATGATGACCCGAGAAATAGAAATTTTGTTCTACACAATTCTATTCTATATTCTATTGTAATTCTTTCATTCTAAGTGTTCTAACTACTGAGATATTTTATATAAGAAATCTTTCTCTATCTGTGCCTTAAAATAAAGCTCAAACTGTCTACTCCAACTGATGGTAGATGTAGATCAGTGCTCTAAATTGCAACTTTCCTGAAATTTGCAGTCTCTTTCCTGTCCCTTCCTCTAGTGTTCTCTATTACTGTCTCTGCACAGGCTGCTGTGGTTATTGCAAACAGCTTTGAGGAACCTAGCTCTTCATTTCTAGCAGTCACTTCAGCTCTGAAGTTGGCTTTAGAAAGTGCTTGTTGAAGCACCATACCATTCCAGTTTTTAATACAGTTCTAGACAATTTGTTGGAGATGTCTCAAGAAGATTGTGGTAGAGCGCGCAATTAATATTCACGTCACCTAACCTTACTTATATAAAAGTCATTTATCTAATTTGAGATTTCTGATCGTGCTTGTAAGCAACAAAGACAGAGAAGTAGACAAATGCTCATTTTTTCCCACTGAATATTAACTGAGCATAGAAAACACGCTTAGCTATATTGTTTACTTTTTAGATAGCTAATTTTTAGGCAATTGAATGAACTTCTACTTAAGTATCACTGACGTAGGACACTACAACTTCCAGTATTAATTGTCATTGACTATCAAAGTGAAATGAAATTGAAAGAAATTAATATTACTTAAGAAAATCCCAGGTGATGAATGCATACCTGAAAGGACAGTTTTCTTAACAAAACAAACTTCTAGGGTGAAAAGTCTTAAATATGAAGAAATTGGGAGAAAAAAAAAAAAAAAGAAAGAAAAAGAGGAATTTGTTAATTTGTTAAGGCTGAATCAAACAATTAATCGATACATACCTGAGAGCATTCAGAAGTCCTTCCACAGTGTCAGGTGGCTGTTCCTTTAAAACTTTTATGCATCCCTTCATCTGGGAACAGAAGCATGCCACTATTGAACAATAATATATGAATTGCACTAGCTGAAAGCAAGGAAAAATTTCACCAAAGAAAGGCAGGTTTTTTTTTTTTTTTTCCTACTGAGTGTTAACGATGCTTTATAGGACACAATAAAAAGTGCAACTTATTTTAAATTAGAGAAAACACCTACTTTACTAAGTAGCTGTTGATACTAAATTATAAATCAAAAACGTTTATTTTAACTAACACAATTTCTCCAATTCCAACTGGAAAAGAGTTCAAGAATAGCTGATATAAGCTAAAAAAAATCAAAGAGATTGAGAGAGAGTTCCATATCACTGCTGATAGGAACTATCAAAAGAGATGTTTTAACTTTGACTTTTATTTTTATACTTGCACACAGAGAAGTAATTTTCAGTATTTAATTTATAGTTGTAAACGGCAATAGCTTATGGTTTGTTTCATAACTAGTGGTTTCTAACTTCATCTGAGATGAGAAGTCTCTGGTGTTGACTTTAAACATGATAGTGAAAGAACATCTGCCTTGGAGACTGTAATAATCAGGCTAAAAATACTGTTCAAATTTACAAAAGATAATAAAGCAGAGAAAGAAGACAAAGAACTTATCTGACCCAAAATACAGACTCCTTATATAGTTCATAGAGAGAAACAGTAAATTCCTCCAACCTATCCAAAATATAATTTCAGATGTAGTGAATGGTACCCTGGAAATACATATTTCTTCCCATTGCTATGTAGATATCCATTAGCTATTCAGAAGTCAGTCTAGGTAAAATCAATCTTATTTAAAGTAACAGATAAAGACATGGCACAGCCAAGATGTGATCTTTTTCCAAGTCACATTACAGTGCTAAATCTACAAGCCATTATTTTCTTTGTAGCTATAGAGCAACTCCGCCTTATTATGGAAGTGGATGATTAACTGAAGTCAGGATCCATGTATTTGCCAATAAAAATTATTTGGAAAATGTGACTCAGCCTCCTGTACAAAGACTGGTCTAACAATTTCTGATCACTGTTCAGTTGGCTTATTTCTACCTGTAACATAAAACTAGCAATGCAAACACCAAATCAGATGAAATTCTCAGGGTAGCAGCACATGTATTGTTAAGTGACAAAGTTACTTCTCCTGAACCAGAGAAACTCTGCAATACAGTATGAAGTACACATTCAGATGTCCCATCAGATCAGACAAACTCAAAAAGGATAAAAATTCAAAGCATTCATTTCCATTTTTGTCAGCCTCAGAATCCTTAAAACAATCAAAAAAATAGAAGCTCTTAGGGTATCTAAGCTAGGTGCCTATCAGCAACAGCTTGAAATACAACTCTTTGGTATCCAGCCTTGAGAGAGTAACAGAAAGGTAATTTGTTCCATTGTCCCTAAACTCTTCAAATGGCTCCTAAGAAATGACTAGCTTGGAGAGTAGCATTGTTTTTTTTTTAGTATGCATCACCTGAAATACAACAGGAATATATATATATATATATATATTTTTTTTTTTTTAAGAAGAATCTCTAAACTAATTAAGCAAATTAATAGTTGAGATCATATACTAATTTTTTAAAACTGAGTTGTACATTTCCTTCCTCCCATTTACGCTGACTATCCTGTAAGATTACAGGGTTTTAGGATAAATGTGATAAACAAAGTACGCACACTGTATATTTGGTCCTGTGAAAATTTCTACTTATGTATTCTTTGAAGGCAAGAGACCAAATTAGAAGTCAGGAAGTCTGAATTTAATTCCCAGACCTTATCTGCTGCATGACTTTGAGCAAATCAATTCACCTCTTTGTGAAATCCCTTTCCCTCTGTTAATCAGAGTCAAAGAGATCCAGTAAAATATTGGTATCCACAAATAAAAATGCTAACAAAGACTCAGTGTCATGGAGTACAAAAACATATATGTATGTATATATATACATATTTTTTTTTTTCTTCCTTTGAAGTAGACTGTCTTGTAAAGGGAAAGATTTAGCTTTTTTCATTAATTACAGATTATTTCTTCTGAAAGATGTAGTTCATGAGATTTAGGCTTGTAAAAATATGTAGCACCAATAGAGCACTTTTTTGTATGTGCTTGCGATATCTCAGATAAAAAAAAAAAACAAAAAAAAAAAACACGTTTATTTTGCTGTGACTGTTCATGCCAAAAATAGAACTGAAGGCTCATTATCAACATTACAACAGTAGCATTTCAGTTCTGTTACTTTAGATCACAGACAAAGCAGAGACAATGTAGAATATCTGCCTATTTACAACAGAGCTACAGCCAAGGATAAGCATTTTATTATAAAGAGATTACATGATTAATAAAAAATTATGACCACAGAACTTATTCAAGGTTAGCTATAATACAAAATTATTTTAGTATAACTCTACAGTTGGTAGAAAAGCGGAGCTAACAAAGACAAATAGGTATCTGTGTCTGAGAGAAAATACCTTATTTTAATTTCAAACAATCTGATGTGAAAGTATGCAGGTAGCATAAATTTTAAGTTTTGCCATTCAAAAGTAATTAAAATGATTTATACAGAGTTGTAAGCTTGTACTGAAAAAAATCTGCAAACTAGTTTTCAAACCTATGGAATATTAGAAAAAGTAATTCTTACATCAATCTTTGATGTCTTTGAGAAAGCTCCCACAGGATGAACATGATCATACAGAATAATAACTCCCACCATTACACGCATGCAGAACATAAGAGTCTCTTCACTGGTGAATCTACTCCTGTACTCTCTGAAAAACAGAACAAAAGAAACAACAAGTCTTGAATTTTTTTAGCTTGATAGCTTTCCAAACTAGACTATGAATGTGTGAAACCTTAACATTGTACTTAAATGTAGTACAAGAAGAAGAATTTTAGCAAAATTTTAAAGATCTTTAAATTGCATAAGTCCATGTCAATTTAGAAAGAAGTTCAGAAAGCAAAGAGATACGGAAATCTGTCCTATTGACTCTTCACAGTTTAGATCCTCACTTCTGTGAAGCCATCAACTTAGACATTTTGCTGAAGACTTCCATAGTTAATGAAAATATGATGGACAAAAATTCTGCTTCCGTTTAGTCTTAGCAATGCAACATATTTGGACCTCAAATGAAACCTACTCTTTTTGCTTTCTTTGAAACAACTAACATTTAGGTGGGATCTAATTTTAGCAGCTAGGAAGCTTAGGGCTTCACCTAGGTGAATCATAGCCATTGCTCTCTCCTAAGTACATAGGCAACTTCAACAACCCAGGTTCAGTAAACATCTAAAATGTAGAGGCACACTATATGGGACTTGACTGAACTCATTCCAAAGAGATTTTCTGTGATTTTTGAACGGCAAAATAGGAGTATGGATGGCACAGTTAAGTCAGTCCCTAACAGCTCCAATACCTGAAATCATCACAAGAAATAAAGAATTAACTACAGTAGAGAAAACCAGAAAGTCTGAAAAACGCTAATCACTGCTATTTTTCCAGCAAGTATTATTTTGAATAGATAATACACAGACATCTACTGTCATTCATTGGCTTTCAATATAAAAAAAATACTTAAATATTAAAAACACCAAAAGCTTTACTGTACTATTTCTCAGTTTACAATGACTTCAGATTTTATTCTTCAGTTTACAACTACTATTAACACACCATCATAACATGACCTGATTTAAAGGCTTCAGACATTTACATGTGAAAATATGTGATTATCCCACAATTAGAACTAAGAACTGGATAATAAAGTCAATTTTCTTTTTCTAACTCTTTACTTACTGTTATTCTAATTTTGCCAAAAAATGAGCTAACACATAAGGTTAGTTTTCAATGATGCATTTTAAGATGTCCAAGTATTGTGAGATGAGCCCCACCTCCTATATACACTTCTCCAGAATCTTCATAAACAATCATAATAACCTCGGGCATTCTACCCTTTACATACCATTATGAGCAAATAATTCAAAGACAAGAATACTACTGTGAATCTATCTTGTATGTGTTTTTCACTCAGAGAACACTTCTAACCTAAAAAATACTTGGCCAAAAGCACAGCTAAACAATAGTAACTCCACTGGCTATAATAATGCAAATAAGTAAGAAAGCAACTATACAGTTTCCATACAATTGAACTTTCCCATATCCAGAATAAGATGGCTGCATCCAAGAAAGACCTATTCAAATTATCTTCAAAATAGTCCCTGTGTATCACCTGCAAAAATGCCACTTGGAAGAGCCAAAACCTGTCCTGCTAATAATTTAGCAGAATGGGCAATCAAGAGATGGCAGTTGGCATATGACTCCGGTTAGACAAGACACAGATATTGAAACCTATGCACTTAAATTACACTTGTATGTTAACCTTTGTTGTAATACAGGCTGACCATGTAATCCCAACCTAACAAAATTCAATGCTGATTGATGAAAAATATTCTAAGATGGTTAAAATAGGAGGCAAGGCTTTCTGAAACAGATAATGCTTTCTATACCAATATGATAACACGATAAAAATCTTGAAAAACAAGATTTAAGGTAAAACTTACGGTGTTTCCAACATGACTTTACATACACTAGCCATAGTACTTAGACAGTCCGTTGTATTTTCAATTGGCAATGTTTTGTTCTAGAAGGGTTAAAAATAGACATTGTTCAGTAAATTGTCTTGTAAAATTAAAATTAAGAATGTCTATGCATTTCTCCCATTTCTCCCCCATTACCTACTTCTGATACAAAGTGTGTAGTTGCATTACTGAGTGTTTTCAGCATTGGTGTGGCCTCAGCATAAAACAGGGACATCCTATTGGCCATTTCATTGTTTACTTCATTCTCAATGTCTAGCTGATAAAAACACAAGAAAAAATAGTTAGTAAAACTCTTAAAAATTTTGGCAGTAGCAGGATGCTCATATCAGCAAGCAGATTGTTGCATGAATAGTTCCAGCCTAATCACTGCTGATTAACTCTCACTGTGAGGGACAGAACATGACAGCTTGCTAATCAGAATAAAAAATATTACCACAAATGGTGTAAATGTGTGCAAAATAATAAATACATCTGCATGAACAGCAGATCAGCTTTTATTTACTTACATGCATGTTGTTTATTCTGTTACGGCTTATTGTTCGCCTATAATAACTGAAGTCATTCTGAATTGCTGGGTTTCTCATCTTAGGGAAAGACAAATAGGAAATAATCAGTTTCAATTCAAAATATATGGAAAAAAATAGCATGTACTAAAAGATTTTATTTACCTTAAGTTCATCAAAACGAAGAGTAAAATGTAAGATTTCTGCAAACTCTTTAGCCAGAGCCTGTTCCCGTTCCAGGTGTTGAGTTGGAGTATAAGGTGGGCAAGTCAAGGATTCCAATAAGCTTTGCAGGGCTTTTTCTAAATAAAATAATAGAAGCACAGCTTTTATTCAGTCCATATTATGACAATTTTTACATAGGTATCTAAACATACTTTGTTAAAAAGGAAGGAACCCTTTGAATATGCAGAGCCCAAACAGGAATATTCTTCCTTTCTATTCTAAGGTGAGAAACACTTGTCAAAGACACCTGCCTCTTTAAGCTGTCATTTCCTCTCCATTTTGCATCAGTGAGCTCCTTTCCCTTACTTCTCCTTTTCCTTTTTAACACCCTTTATCTAGGATCCCTATCAAAAATTGTATGGAGAAAGCATTTTTCCTGTATTCAAATATCATGCCCTCTCTCTTTCATCTCACTCAATTAGCCATCAACAGTAGAGAGATTATTCTGGCATCTCAGTTATTAAAAGTGTACTCTTAGGCACTGATAGCAATGACGTTCAGCTCCTGTGGTTATAATTACTAGCATTACTCAAAAAGGGTACACAATTTAGGATGTTGTAGAAGAATTCCCTTGTTTTGGTAGCTCTCCCACTTTATAAATACATTATGAATAAGTTTTTTGCACACTGGCTCTCATCCGGAATCCTAATTCAAAGATTAAGTACATAATTTTTTGAGGAGAGCAGGGATGGCAAAATCAGTTTAAAACATGCTCAGGCTTGGATTTTCACCCTGCAAGAGAGTTTATCGATATCTTCCTTTCTCTTATCTCCCTCCTTAAAACAAACAAACAAAAAAAAAACAAACATAAATTACTGTATATTTTACTATATTTAAATATATATATTTTTATATATATATGTATATATATATATATATGGTCTTAATTCATTTTAAAACCGCTCTCTTCAAGAATCCAAATTACAAAAAGCAAATTGCATTACTACAATAAAGATCAATGATGTGCTGAACAGTGGGAGGCATCAAACTTCATATTGTTACAATCACACTCTCTGCTTGTCCTCTATTTAGATAACATAGACTTAAGTGACAAGCTAATAAACTGTGATAATTTTGAAATCAAACAAAGATTAAAAGGTATGCTCTGAGAAATGTAATTGAAGGCAAATTTCTGTCGGTATCAAAAAGAAAGAGTAACAACCTTTTAAAAGTTTGTGGGAAAAGAAACATTGTCTTTCCTTAAAGTAAGCTGGTAAAACAGATAAAATAACACAAGGCTCACCTAATCTGAGTGAAAACTCATAAAAACGCTTCAGCCTTACAACCAGAGGACATACTGAATTCCACGCTTTTTCTTGCAACTGGATATCATTGGGGTTTTGTATTGCCTGAAATGAAAACATCACAGTAAAGAATGGTGATCCATGAGTAACGACCAAAAGGTGGTTTGGAAGTCTTTTTAATACAGAGTTTTAGAAAGTAAGTATTATAAAAACACAGAACAATTACAAGAAATTACACTGTACAGGAATAGAAAACTATTAAACAAAAACAAAAGCAGTCAAAAAAACCCACAACATTCTTTTCCAGCTTCCTTCTTCCTTTTAACTTGATGATTAAAAAAATATTGTGAAAACATAAGGGAAGACATTTGTATAAGAAACTTTTTTGTTTTCTTTTTAAGTTTTGATCCTTTTGAAATTTTCAACATATTCAGGGTCTTAAGTTCTATAGCTCATAATAGAAGTAAACATGAGACTGATGCAGGAAAAGATTCTGTAAGTTGAGACAAATTTTAAGTAACAGTTCTGAATTTTACTTCAGGACCAGATTCACAGAAAAAGACACCTGCAAAGTTGATATAAAGTTATAATTTACTGTGTTTCATTATTTCTCTTATACAGAACCATTATTTTCAACTTTTTTTCTATTATTTCTGATATCTGAGCATTATTTCTTCCACATTCTTATCTGTGACTTCTGCCATAAGATACATGAAAAGAGGCATTTGAAACTGTATATCAAAGTAAAAAATAGTTACTAATTTCTAATAGTAAACCCAAAAGAAATTCCAACAGTCATTTCATCATCTGATGATGTGACGTTAGGGCTTACTATGTTACCCATAATCAGTAACATGTTTTCAAAAAACAATTTTAACGAAGATTTTTGTATAGTTCGACAGAACATGCTTAGATATTGAACAGAAGCAAGGAACACATTGAGTTTTGCTTGATTTTGCTTCCAGAGAACTGTTATTAACATTAATGAACATACATCTCTAATTTCTTGTCCAGCTCCTTTGTAAGCCTGAAGATCTGCAAGCATACTTTCCGAGTCCTGCAAAACTGCACTGATCTGATTCCATACCTCCCTTTCTCCATCTGTGGGCTGTGCATCTAAGAAACATAAAAGCAAAAGGCACAAAGTCAAAAGGTAGCTGCAGTACAAATGGCAAGATTACTCAGTTCTACTTAATTATATTCAACTTGACAATGTGTTAAATGCATTTTTTTTTAAACACACAACTATACTGCACTGCCACTCTGCTAACATCAAAGTTTTTCCTTTCTTTACACCAAGGAAGGAAAACCAGTACAGTTTTGGTAAGCTCTGGCTCAGAATGTCTCTTCTCAAAAAGCTGCATTTTGAAGTGAAGCAGTATCATAAAGCAGTAGTATTAGAAAACAGAATAATGCCTCTCATTCGTGAGCTCCACAGCTTGAATCCTCAAGCAAAGGATTGTTCATGTTTCTTGCAGCTTGGGGATAAAATCAAGCCTGAATGGTGCAGTAGAATATAAACTTCCTCCAGGCTTCCCTAACTGGGCTAACTTTTCTGTAATAGGTACAGTACTATTAAACATTTTTCCTTTGTATGTCAAAGACCATTCCTGCTACTAAAATAAAACCAGTTCTGACAATGATAATTTTGTTTTTAGGGTGGGAATGGCTTGTAGGCCTTTATATTAAGAGAAATGACATTTTGAAGGAGATTAAAATGCCCACGCTAACAACACGAAATTCGACAAGTGCAAGCAAGGCACGTAGTGATAGGACAAGGGGAGACGATTTTAAATTGAAAGAGGGTAGATTTAGATTAGATAACAAGTTATTCACTCTGGTGGTGAGGCACTGGAACAGGCTGCCCCCTCCTTGGAAGTATTCAAGTCCAGATTGGATAGGGCTTTGGACTGCCTAATCTAATGAAAGATGTCCTAGCCCATGGCAGCAGAGGTCGAAACAAATGATCCTTATAAGGGTCCCTTGCAATCCAAACCATTCTACAATTTTAAGATAAATTTTCCAATTCAAATCCCACGTGATGGGATTTTTAAAGCATGATGTCAAGTGATGATGTCAGACCTCAAACATCAATTTGCAAGACAAGGTAGAGATCTTCTCCCTTCTTTTGCTTTGAAACATAAAGTTAACGACACTGATTTGACAGGATGACCTACATTTACAATTGCTGTCAGCAGTTGTAGAAACAATCACAGTGTCCCCGCAGATTTCTACAATGAGACTTTTTTTTTTCTCCCCTAAAGACAGTATTTTGATCTTAATGGAGGAAAAAAAAAAATATTGTGAAGGTAAATCTTATGTCAACTGTTAAGGGCTACTTGTTTGAATTCAAAGCAAAGAGATACATTTAGTTTGAAATTCAGTGATTAGGAAGAGCAACTATATACATCTCTACGTTAACAGGCATTAAAAATACTTTTTCTATTTAGTCTTCTCACTCTCCCTAAGAAATGAGACACAGTTCTTCAGCTATAAATCAGTACGGGATTCATTTACTCAACCCCCATTAGAAGCAAATGAACCAGTTCAATTTGGAGAGTATGGAAAGGGCAGACACTTCTGAAGACTTTCTCTATGAATTTTCAGGTTAGGACAATTCAGTTAAATATTAAACCGGTACCTTCCTTGGCTCAGCTCACTCCCCGAGACCCCACGGATATCACCCCCTGTAAACATCTTGGAGGGAAGGTAGAACCAAAGGGAAAAGTACCCCAAAGACAAAAATCACAGCTGAGACAGTGCTGTTGAACTGAACTCTTAGTGATATTAAGCTTACAATGATACTGACTGATTCTTTCCCCGAGCTGCAAGAAATTTCATGTATACACTGTAATGGTTCTCTGACCTTGTGAAAAAGAGGGGAACAAAACAGTGAACATTTATGAGTTTAACAAGGAGGGTGGTACTCTTGCTAAAATGTTACATACCAAATAACAATGAAGTAGGAGGAAGGAAGGAGTCACCTATAAATCAGTATTTGTATTTTAATTGTTAAGTAAAAGTTAATTAGAGTAGTATTACCAGCATAAAAAAAGAGAATAAGTAAATGATTAGTACAAATCACAAGTGTAAAATTTGCATATACAGGTCACCAGAAGCATGGGTAAGTTAGCAAAGTACTTCTATGTTACTTTCACAGTTAATTCACTTTAAAAAGTTTTAACCCCTAATAAAAATTTAAATGCTGTAGACTGCTCAGCATTTTGGAACTTAGGAACGGTCTTTAATAACATCCTTTGTAGTTAATCTTTATCAAATTTTCCTAATTCATCTTTTGGAAGCTGGGGTAAGGGTGAACATTTGAAACCAACCGAGCTATTTTGTATCCCAGCACCTGGGGAAGTAGGACTAGCAGAAAGGTAGATGGATGGAAAAGGGAAGGGAGAGGGAGCAGGCTGCAAAAGCTACAGAGCAATAGGCTTAGCTTGCACTTGCAGAAGCAGTTTGTATTTATGCTGAAAGTGTTTAGCTTAAACGCAAAGGCAGGGAGGATGAATCAGGCTTTTTTTTTTTTTTCTTTTAAACATGCATCTTATTTATGAACTGTACGTTACGCAAACGGATGCTCTGCTAAAATTATAGTTGTGTTTCAAAAGGGATTTTACCTAAAGATTTTACCAGGTATTTTTGTCAGCTAAAATACCTGTGATCAATCACTGAAAAAGATACAGCTTGCTTCAAACAATAACAACAACATTAAAAGGAATAAAGAATTCTTCATGGTTGAGAGTTTGGCTTTTAAAATTATTTTTCTATTCCAACAATGCCAAAGCTCATTCCCCTGTACTGTGTGTAAAAATGCCATACATGATCAAACAGTAACAGCCTGGAACTACTGCTTGGTAGCATCACCTCTTGCATCTTATTACTAGAGATCCAGCACATTCTTAAGCACTTTGAGCAAATTTATAAATAAAATTGTAGCCACAACTTATCCACACAGAATGTAAGCCCTCTCAGTAAGGTACCAGATCACTGAACTTACTGCATTTCAAGTCTAACAGTCTTTAGAGTACCCTCAAGTCTGAATCTTTACAATTCACAATTATCTTTCAGAGTGCGCTTTCTTTAGCAAGACAAAACAGGAGACCCTTGCACCTCTCTCTGATAACTGAGTAAATCCTCTTCAATTATTTCAATATACTGTATTCAAGTACAGTGTGGTAAATACTCTGGAGGGAAGGGATGCCATCCAGAGGGACCCTGACAGGCCTGAGAGCTGGGCCTGTGTGAACCTCATGAAGTTCAACAAGGCCAAGTGCAAGGTCCTGCACCTGAGCCACAGAAATCCCAAGCACAAATACAGGCTGGGCAGAGAATGGATTGAGAGCAACTCTGAGGAGAAGAACCTGGGGGTGGTGATTGATGAGAATCTTAACATGAGCTGGAAAGCCAACTGTATCCAGGGCTACATCAAAAGCAACATGGCCAGCAGGTTGAGGGAGGTGATTCTCCCCATCTACTCTGCTCTCGTGAGACCCACCTGGAGCCCTGCATTCAGCTCTGGGCCCCCAGCACAAGGACACAGACCTACTAGAACAAGTCCAGAGGAGGGCCATGGGGATGGTCAGAAGGCCTGGAATATCTCCTATGAGAACAGGCTGAGAGCTGGGGTTGTTTAGCCTGAAGAAGAGAAGGCTCTGGGGAGGACCTACAGTGGCCTTCCAGTACCTAAAGGGGGCTACAGGAAATCTGGGGAGGGACTCTTTGTCAGGGGGTGTAGGGATAGGACAAGGAGCAATGGCTTTAAACAGAAAGAGGGTATATTTATATTAGACATTAGGAGGAAATCCTTCACTCAGAGGGTGGTGAGGCACTGAAACAGGTTGCCCAGAGAAGCTGTGGACTCCCCATCCCTGGAAGTGTTCAAGACCAGGTTGGATGGGGCTTTGAGCAACCTGATCTGGTGGGAGGTTGGAGCTAGTTGATCTTTAAGGTCCATTCATTCTGTGATTCAATGAAATCTGTATATTTGTATATACAGATTCTACCAGCAAATTTTCATACAGAAAGCAAAAAAAAAATAGTTTTGGAGAGAAAAGTTATTCCATTGGCTCCATCACAATTAACCAGAATACGGTAATTCATCCACTCCATGAACAAATGAACCCTTTCATCATTATACAAGATCTAGTCAATATTTTTGATGGGACTTCTGATTTAAAAAAAAATTAAAGGCGGAAATGATGGACTCTGGACCAAATTCAGTCCATTTGTGGATGAGTTATGTATTTCAGGTACTTGGTAGTGTTGCAACATGGAACAATTTTTTTTTTTTTTTATAATATGTCATTTGTTTCAAAAAAAAGTCCTAACAATGAAAAGGTACCTACCTCATCCTTCACCATTTATGCATTAGAAAAAGCATAGACACGACTACATATCTAAGACACTAGTTCTCACGGGACAAGATTAAATACAGAAAAATGGATATGAAGCATTTACCAAGACAAAGTCAAGAGTAACAATATCTCTGCAATTGATTTTCATGAAGAGATAACAAGTCAGTACTAAAAGGAGTACTTCCAATCCGTACACCATTTCTGTATCTGAAATGCAGATGAGAAGCACAGACATTTATTCCACCCTCAAAGTAATTTCAAGCTAAGGGGATTCCCAGTGAGGTTGGATAGTGCTCGCATTTCATTAAGTGTGCAATTGCATTTGTCACAAAATACCATGGTCAGCTGGCTCTGACAACCTAAAAAGCTAGTAGTGAGTAAAGCAAGGTGTTTTACAGGCTCTACTTTCACCTCTTCTTGTCCTACCCATAGCTGAATGTGGCCAATAATTCCAGCAGCCACCAAAAGCAAGTCAGAGTGCAGCATATATACATGTATATTACTGCATCCTTCTGAATTCCTCTTACAGGTCTGTCAGCATGCCAATGATTTTTCCTTTTCCAACCTGGCACATGATTACACAAAAAAAACTAGCTTATGTACTTGAAAAAGACAAAAAGCCTTGCTTTCAACTACAGTGAATAACGTATTTCAGAGGGTATAACCCTCTAGCAGGTATAGCAGGTGAAACCTGCTATATCCCATACATTAAAAAGAATGGTACCACATAGAAACAGCATCCTACCAAACATTTAAGGCAAAATTCCAGTGTACACTGGCTTTTTGAATTTCATCCTTTCTAAATCAGCCAGAACAAAATGAAGCTCTCTAAATTGTTAGTGGCATGACACTGTGCCAAACAACTGAGTCTGAGGCTTCCTTGTTTGCTGCTCCCTTCAGTTCTGTGACAGATGCGGAGTGGACAGCCTGAGAAGAGGTGGTGTGACCTCTGAGACTAAACCACAGCTTCTTGCTTAGGGCACTCTCCGAAGTGCAGGAGACAAATGTAATCTCCCTCAGGCTGGATACAGATTACATCTCCAGCCTTCCTGCCTGCAGAGTAAGGGAATTAATTAATACTCTATTGTGCAAAAAATGGACAGTTGCTCCATTGCCAGACATGTTCTATTAATAGACAATTTTAATCATGTATGAAAAATTATAACTCAGTACTTCATGGATCGTTCCATGGTGGAGGAGGAACACTGGAAAGTAAGTGTCCTTGATTCTCGGGGGAGGGATCAGATAACAAGTCCACCCAGCTAACATTTAGGAAAAAGGGTTCAGGTTCTTTTAAGGTTCTGAGTTCAAAGAGTTTGGTCTTATAAAAGATATTTATATGTAGAGGATGGGACTGAAGGTGACACTAGAGACATTTCCTGCCAAAAACCTACAAGTTTTCCAAAGCATGTTATAAAACTCCAGTCTTTTAGGTTCAAAACAAATTGCTGTTACCCCAATCATCAAATTATTTCCAAGAATTCATGAAATAGTTATTTATTTTGTCTGAAGAGTGGGAAGTAGTAATTTGACAAAATTTCTACAAAAAAGAGCACTCATAAGTTGCTACGGAAAGAGCTTCAAATACTCAGAATTCATTTATTTGTTACTAATTTAAAAAAAGGTGAAGGTCTAACAGAATGTCCCTTCAAGAACAGAACAGTTCTTGAAGGGACAAAAACAATTTTAAGAGAATTCACCCTACGTGCTAACAACGAAAGCTTTCATTAGCTGTGAAGACCATAAACTCTCAAGATTTGTCATGTACTCACTCTTCCTAACAAGATTTTTATTTTTTTTGAGTTAAGAGCAAAGGAGGAATTAAGACAAAGTGGTATATAATCAATTCAAATACCTATCATTTTGAATACAAATACACAAAGTGTAGAACAGTAATTTGCTTTCTGTAATTAAAATAAATAAATCTGGGGTTTAATTAAAACATAATTCTGTTCTGGAAAAATCATAATTTCTAAGAAAATAAATTTATTTCTGTTGCACAGAACAACTCAACCTTACAACATGTTGCCTAAAAATTAAAGGTAGTAAGGGAAACTAGTAAAATAAGTCTACTGACTACTATGCTGACCTTATTGTGCAGTTTCTTAACTGACCTAAGATATCTAGATCTGTTCAATTGCTTGTCGTTCTCTCCAGCATTTCTGTTCTCACTCATGTGACACTGTTAGGGCTCTTCCAACCATGCAGTCATCCAGATTACTCTGATCTCACTGGAAGAATACTTAGTAGGAAGTTGAAAGCTGGTAGAATTTTTTGTTTGTTTTGTTTTGAACAGCTAGTTCCTAGCAGGGTCATTATCCCACATAGTTATCTGACTTAGTTATATGACTGGTACAACCATATTTGTACATGTTAATTCTAGCACAAGGATATAAGACTACGTGACAAATCATTGGGGATCACCCCTTTGGAGCAGCACAGAGCTAGATCAGCTTAAATTGATTATCAAGTGAATTTAAAACCTTCACATTCTTCTTGTGCTTCCTTTGTATAAGCACTCATACTACTTTTGACCAACATCAGCACATAAAACCCCTGACTCTGGAGGTATGAAGACAGATCATATTTGTTCTACTCCTGCATAGTAGGAAAAAGCTTTTTTTTTTCTTCCTAACAATATTCGTATGGCACATTAGATGCATAGCAGGAAGAAGTATGTCACACACCCTCTTTTCAGGTACAATAAATTCTAAATGAAGAACAGCAAAATGTACTATGGAAGGAATATCCAAAAATTCTGTAAACATTTCAGACATAGTGCTGACAGATTTACTTTGAGATTTCAGCTTACTGCTAATGAAAAAGTGCACAAAAACTAAAAAGCAATATCCTGATGCAAAAAAATGGAATACAGTAAACGTATCAACTCAACGTACCTCTCATCTAAAAAGGGACATTCTACAGAGTATTTCCTGTGTTTTTATAACGTTCAGTTATAAATGCAGTTGAACTCAACAGAAACCTCTCTGGGATACTTATACTTGCACAGCAATGTTTTCAAGAAAGTTACTGAACAACAACTCCACTAACACTTGAAACTACAGTTTTACCTATTTAACTTTGGTTTAGTCATTTCGCAGTCTAAAGCAGAGATGAACACAGATGTGAGTTTTTCTCTGATGAATCTGTCAGAATAGGTGTGGCACAGTTGGATAAATCCTTGTGGACAGAAAGGGATACTGCATTTCTACAATCCAGCTAATTCGTTCTTTAAGTCTCTTATCTAAGGTCCATCACACTTCTAGATGCAAAATAGCTGGAAGATTAGTAAATATTTAAAGAGCCTGGCAGCTAATCTTTTTTATGCAGTATATTTGAAATTGAACGAAGGAAGCCTGTGATAGTCTTATACTATTCATAAGCATAATACAAGTACCCTTGAAACTGCATTTTGGTTGAAGGCTTTATTGACACAGAAAAAGAATATTTGCTCTCCTTAAAATAGGTACCTAACCTGTCTGTATTAACCTGAGGATTTGTTTGTATGTGTGTATATATATATATATATACACACACACATGTATACGTGTGTGTGTATGAACATTTCTACATATTTTTACATTTATTTGAAAATTACTTTTTACATTTCAATGAAAAGCACAAGCTATTTCACTCTGCAGACTAATACAATTTAGGGGGAGAAAAAAGGAACAAATTGTGTAAGAAAACATTTGTCTCTACAGTAACTTTAACTCTGTCTTAGTTTAAATTTAGTGGATCAAAACTTTACCTTCTAACACATACCTACAATGTCCAACAGCTACAGCGACTGGAAAAAACAACTTTTGGAGAAACTAGAAACAAAACTCCTAACTCAGCCTGCAGACACATTAAGTCTTTTGTAGAGAAAGAAAAGAATAGAATTTCTTGCACCTGTCGTGTTCTATAAGGATGCACTACAACACGCTGCCCCTGGCATCCTGCAGTGTCAGGAGCTCATCACACTAAGGGTTTTTCACAGGAGAACTGTAAGTAATGCAGTTCTAGTCTTAAAAATGTGACTAAAATTACCTTTTTGTTATAACATAAAAGATAACATCAAAATATCTGAGACTTCTGAAACTATCAAAATTTGATTCTACATTATATTCTACATTATATGAAACACCTTTCCAAAGCTTTGGAAAGGCTTTTTTTTTTTTTTTTTAAACAAGGAAACTTTTGTAACTGCATTAGGTTCTAATAATACTTCTTACTGCTGACATCAGGTATGTAAGAATAGAAATCCAAGAAAAAAAACTAAGAGTACTCTAATTATTTGACTTCTCTCCATAAGTTCAATACAGATATTGATAGGTTTTTGGCTATGGTGAATGCACTTTTAAATATATGAATTTACAAACAAAACAAATCTTCAGCTTTTTGATTATAATCAGCATACAGTCACTTTACAATGGGTTTCTCAATTACAATTACTTCTGCATCTCATGAAACACACATAACACCAGAACTGTCTACCAGATACCTGGAGATTTCAGTGTATGCTCACGTGTTAACATAGAATCATTTAGTTTATGTTTGAGAATGCATGAGGAACGTCTCTGTACTTAAGCATAGTCCCAACTATCTCATTCAACAAGGTATCAAAAACTGATGTCAACTCCTGATTGGAACTACAGTGGATGTATCTTTAGCAACTATACCTTAGAGATACAAAGCCGAAGGACTTTTAGAGACCTCTGAATAACCAACTCTAGTGACAACCTTTACCCACTGAACTGAAAACTAAATCCACAGAAAGTCACATAGCCAGCAATATGCAGATTGGCATCTGGCCATTAACTGAGAACGCTTTAACACCATTCAATGGCTAAGGAGACAAAAGCATGCCACTACACACCTCTGTTGTCACATCCCTTCCACAGAACACAGATTTCATTCCATAAAAATCTCCAGGACTTTATTTCAATCTCTAGGTAGCTGTGCCTGACAAGTGTGTGTGTGTGCTTACACCAATCACTTGTACTTCCCTTGGGAGAAGGTGCTTTGGCCCATTTCAGTTCTTGTTGGCAGTGCACTTTTAGAAAGGCAATAAAATAGGTATTTTCCCCTCTCCCTCCTACGAGGTCTCCCACTGCCAGGCCACCTGTTTCCTGCTACATCTACATTCCTGGTTCATAGGACTTTCTTACAATAGAGGACATGATGGGACTGATTAAACCTGAAGGCTCAAAGCAGCTGAAAACCTTTGTAATAGCTTGGCACAGTGCTCGCTCTGAAGTTTGATAGTAAAAACTACATGATCTTTTGGATAAAGATTTGACATCTCAGTTTTACAATAAAATTGTCAAATTATATAGACAGAGGGGAAAACGGCATAGATGGCTTGCAGTACCTTTTTTCTAAACCCCAACTAGCCAATTAACTTTTTCCATAATTTAAAACTGATCCTTCTTAACATAGTAAGATCGAGATGAGAAGATTAAGATACGTACAAAGTGATATGCATACACTCCAGTTCTGATCCAAGAAAGCAAGTTTGAACAATTTCATAAGATTTACATGTGCTTAAATGACTTTTTGAATCAGTGCTTCTGAGTGAGCACACACAGTCTTAGCTCATGTAATTTTTTTCAGAAAAAATACTTTCAGAATAAATTATTTAGTAAAGCCATTTCAAGGTAATAAAATTGATGCCTACTCATCTGGAATTCTCTCAAACTGTTCTTGAAAATGAAGTCATTCAAAAAGTGACTTTTCTCAAAACATTTTTGTTTGTTCTTTAAAGATATTAAGAGACAAAACATTATACACTGTTAGCATTTCAAATAAAAAGCATTTCACATAAGTAATGGAGTAAGATTAAACTCATATTTAAGGACTTGATGACCAGTTTTCAAGACAATGTCTAGAAGTACATGCAGGAAAACTGTAGCCAGCAGAACTGAAATAGCTTTGATTCAGAGACAGATGCAACAAGGAAATTAGAAAGCGAAACACTGTTTGCAAATTGCTAAACATGCAATTAAGAGAGATGCAATCAAGCACATACACTCTGACCACTTCATTACTTCTTAAAAATGATAATAATCCTGTTAAATCAATCACTGAACCAGGCAAAAACTGTGCCACCTACACTGTTGACATTTTAACAAGATTTTTATTTCCAATATATATTTGCATTCAATGAAGCAACAACAACAACAACATAACTGAATGTTAAAGGAAGCTGAGGTCAAGTTCATTCATATGCAAAAAATGGTTTATAAATCTTCTGAAACTAAGTTGAGGTAAGATTTTACTTGAATGTCTATCATTCTGCCCTCTTCTCTGCTCAGAATGAATTTAAATCACTTTATATGGTTTTATAAATATCAAAAAACAATATTCAACTGAAGTGTAATTTGATTTGCTTGCAAATCCCTTTTGAATTGCTTTATGATGCGTAAGCGCATGCAGTTTATTAGGAAGTAATAAGCAAAGAAGGCAAGCCAGGCAAGAAGCTTTGCTCACTTTCAAAGTCAAGGAAAAAATTTGGCCCCTGATCAAGCTCTGTGCAAGTGAGAACTTTTAAAAGATTTCCCATTTGGTTCCTGAAAAATAGAAAAGGAAGAGAAAAGGAGTCCTGAGTGAACAAATGGTTTTAGAGACAAGGACTTGGACAGACTGGTTGTGCTGGAAAATATACACTGCAAGCAATCAGATTTTAAAAGTTTTTCCTCAGTTTGCTGTTAAGTCAGGGAAAGATTCTCTCATTGTCTAGTAATTGTTTGAACTTACTTTCAAAATCCAGGAAAAAATGTGGATAGTTTTCAATTTCCCTGGTAAGGACCTTAAGAAGATTACCCATCCCAGCAAACCTAGTAAATGCAACAAAATCGTAAACAGTTATATATGTAAAGTTAGAATACTATAACTAAGGGCTTGACACAGTCTGCATCATGTATTAAACATTATGGCAAGTTCTGGACCATGAGAAACATTTTGATGGTCAGTTCAGTGATATTTATGTGTGGGGACAGAGAGAGTAAGACCTTGGATAAATACAGAAATAATTCTGTTCATCAAATTGGAATTTAAACAAAAGTATAACATTCCTAAGTACAGACAGATATTTATGAGTTTATTTACTTAGCAAAAGAAACAAACTCAGAACTGTCTATATTTGTAAATCCTCTAAATTGCTGGACTCAGATTGCTAAATAGCATTCCACAGTAAGAAATAAGGTCTTAATCCCTGGTTTGGATTCTTAAGCATAAATTCACACATTATTGCACTAAAATGACTCAATTATTAAAGAAAATAAATTACTATATTAGAAACCTAAAAAGTCCATTTCTTAACTTGTAAGTATTTTTATGTATTTTTGAAAAAAATACTGAAGTTCAGACTCTACTATTTATCTGTTATTCCTATCTTGTATCAACTCAAAAACATTTACATGTGAAATTATTAAGAAAAACTCCCAAAAGAAAAAGTGACCAATTCTCAAAAAGGCAAGTCTCTGTGGAAGACAAGAAGGAAGGAGATTTGAAGATATTTTTTTTCCCCCCACTGGTATGGTCCTTAGAAAATTCCATTATTCTAAAACTATGTGAAAGTATAGCTTACTTGGGTAAGCTTAATTGTTTTTTTCTCAGAAGAGAGGAATTAAACCATGAAAAGCTAGAATAAAGAGGGTCTGCCTGGAGGGATGTAGAAAAATGTAATTTTAGATTTAAAAGTCAGATTGAAAACTGTTTTTTGCCTCAAAGATAAACATTCTCAGTACTCTAAACCATGGCTCTTGAGGCTTACATCTGATGCTCATCTATTTTTCAGTTTAAGACTTTTCCCACTTAAGAAATCAGAACACACACAAAAATGATTCTAAGCATGTATACGGGTAAAACTTCATTTGAGGAGACAAAGATTTTTTCTAAATTTTCCCTCAAGCATTACAGAAGAAAAAGTATCATGAGTTCTAACTGCTTCATGCATATAAAGGATACATTTTTATAGCAGGAAAACCTAGAAAGGTAATGTAAGGCTTAGAGATTTCAAAGCAGTCATAGTCATCCCATAAAATGATATAAATTTAGTCAATAATCCGTTCCGAGTACACAGTTTCATGTAAACCAGGTTTTTGTTACACATGCTTTGCATAAAGTATTTCTTCAAAATTTTCTCTCCAGAACAGATCTAGTGAGCAGACTGTCAAGCCCTTTACAATTAGCATCATCTTGCATACGCAATATTGAAACATGAAGAAACATTCTCCATTATTCATAAAGTCATGTCCATTTACATGCAGAAAAAAGGAAATACAGTTTTACTTTCACAAGTTCTACACTTTATGAACTGAACCTAAGTTTCTGATTAGCCTAAAAAGGGGAAAAACATGCAAACAGGGGAAACAACTTTACTCAAGACAAGGTTTAATGATGTATAATATAACATCTCATCACACTGAAATATTGCATAAACATCATTTAAGAGGGACAAAATAATACGCATATAGTTATTTTCCTTTTCAGAACTCGGAAAGAAACAATTTATATTATTAAGAAATACTACCACAATCTAAATTCAGTTTTCATTCTTCACATTCAACTCATTTTAAGCCGTATCTTACCTCATTGCCTTCAATCTTCAGAGAGAATCCAACCATTTCTTCTACTGCCAAAGTTAGCACTGCATCCAAAGACTGTTTTAGTTGATAGCATGCTTCGAACAGCAAGAAAGCTGTTCCCTTTGCCAAAAACTGCAGCTATGAGCCCTTATTTGCATGGAATAGCTTGAAGTCATGTGCCCAATATTTGGTTTCTTATCCTTCTTACAGAACTACAGCACACCAAAGCTGTGGAGATTTCTAAATATTTTTTCTTGAATGTTTACTACATTTCTTAGCTTGTTTTTCATTCTATTCCCCTCTACTTCAATCCTCATTTAGAAAATACATTCAGCTATTTATGTTATAAGTACTAAACAAGAACTCTCTTGCAAACTTTATACCAGGGTCAAACCACATTTTGTAGAGGTCTTAAAGGCACTGGTTTGATGTCATCTATTTCCAATACACACAAAACCAAAAAAGTACGTGATATTATTCAACATCTAGAAGGCACGGTTTGGGCGTTTGATAAATATGTCATTTTTTATGTTTTGAAATAATTTCTTAGTGTTTTCCTAAAAGCAATACTAAAAGCAAGATCTACTTCCAAGTAAATTTTCATTTTAATTATAAGTCTTCATTCAATATTAAGTTTTTAACTCCGTATTAGAAGACCAACCTTTACCATAACAGAAGTATTGATAAGCATATTGTCCTATCCCAAGCTGAATTATTTTATTCTTTATAGCTTGCTGCTTCCCATGACTTGAATCTTCCAAACTGTCTTTCCCTGGAAACTAATAGTTTTTCAAACCTCAGGAACCAAGTCACTTCCAAGATGATTTCTTAATGAGATTTCAAAGATAATTCAATTTCATTAAACTGGAAACCATTTTCCTTTACTTACTGTAAAATCAGTTCAATGTTGAAATACAACTCAATGCATGCATAAAAACATTGCTGTTGCAGCGATCCTAAATGACAGCAGCTTCTCCTTAGTGTCCAAATCCATTAAAAATTCAATTTTTACAGTATGTTTTAAAAATGACATGATGATGTTTGCGTTTTCATGTTTCCCACTTTTTCCAAACCATCAAAGCTTATCCAAAGAATATACATAAACATACAGAAAATACTAAGGTATTGTTGACAGTTTAATCCGTATTCGATACTCAACATTTCATTAATTGCACAAACAAACCATAAAAAAGCAGCAAACAAGAAGGTACACTTAGTATCTTGTGTTTCATATACAGCTATTCACTGGTATTTAAAAAGTCTTGAGCTTTGAAATAAAAATAACAGACTGATTTTCTATTGCATCATCACTTTGTTCCTAAAATTGCATTAATTTAGTTTGGACATTCTCCAGGTTACTATTTATGATGGGTAAAGAAAATTCTTCTCCTACACTAAAGCAATCAATGTATTTTTGAATAATGATAAGCAAAACACTCCCCAAAGTGCACTAACTGGGTATTATCAACTGAATTTTGCATGTCAAATGCTAAACAACATGTTATTTAAACTTTCTTAAAAATATTTGTATTTGCTGTTTTATGTCATTATATAATTTTGATGTGTGGAGTTTTTTAATATTTCTAATTGATAACTACAATATTCTAGATATTGCTAAGTAATAACTTTATAAAATGTATTTATTCTTCCTTTACAGGACTAATTTACATCAGCGTAAGCTCAAAAACATCACTATCACTAAACTACGTTGAAGGTAGACATAGAGAGACAAACATTTAAACACTGTATTAGTGAAAAAAAACATGTTCACCAGCTCAACCCTTTGCTGATCATCAGCGTTCCTTTGCCAAATTTTGTTTCCTAAATCTGCCTGCTTACATAAACACAGTCTAAAAGGCTTCTGTCAAAATGAGCTAGATCAGCAAATACCTACTGCTTAAATTCATTTTTATCACCCTAACTAAATGGGGCTGGGAGTGTTCTCATGAGCAGCTCCACCGGGAGTTTCAGGAGAAACAGAGACTCCCAAGTTCAGAAGCAGCTATGAGTAATTAGGAATGACGACTTCTAATGGTGCATCTACGTTGATAAAGACAGGCATCCAAGTCCACAGTCTGAGGGAACTGTACTGTAGTAACCCTATTATTAAAGTAGTGGAACTGACCTTACTGCCTGAATACTTTACTCCGATTTCAAAACAAAACAAAACAAAACCTGAAGCATCTGAACCCAAGATGATGTCTCAAATCAAAAGCACAATTCCAAATTACTGTGATATTCACCTGTGAAATCTGTTGAGGTGCTTACAAGGGAACATAGCAGAAGTGCAAGAATTGGAAAATGGTCAGAAAAATATTGAGAGATAAAATCAAAATAAAAATAATAAAAAATGCTGATTAAACATCATCACAATTTCTTCATGACAATAACCAACTTTGTTTTCTGAATCACTCTTTTTTTGTTTGGGAGAAGAAGGAAGATGTAAAAGATCATTTTCAGCTACATTTTCCTACTCTATTATTAATATTTTTGCTTTTTCTTCTTCTTTGCAATAAGCATATTAACACTTACTCTCTTTATTATTATTATTATTATTATTTATTCTGTAAGAATTTATGTAAGACTAACTCCAAGCAAACTGGAATTGATGCAGTTCTTGGAATTATCCACAGAGTGATGGCACACAGAGAGACTGGAGTACTTACAAACAAGCAAAGAAAAACCAGTACCTCACATTCCTTGCCCAGGTGAAGCATAAACAGAAACAAACAAACAAACTAACAAACAAACATAACACAACAAAACTCAACCCCCCAAAACAGATGTAAAAAAGTGAAAAGTGGAATAAGAGAAGAATGTTGCTCAAGGTGAAAGTAACCAAAGATAAAAGAATAATTTCTGCTTTGAACAATTATTTTATTACAGTTCCTAGAAAAACAATGCTTCAAGCCAAGAGCTTTTGCTGTCAACAGACAGGTAGATTGTGGGCACAACTGAAAGCTACAAGAAAGGTGGGGTGTATCAGCAGGAGTTAATAAATGGTTTGTAATGACAAATACATACATTTAAATAATCATAAAATGTTAAAAGAGTTGGCCAACAATATGAGAACCTATAGCCCCAAGGAACAAAGAGCTTGGCTCATGGTTTCACTAAAATCAAAAGGTTAAAAAAAAAAAAAAAGGATTACCTCAGATGAACTTAAAACTTATTTAAGGGGGGATTTTTCAACATGCCAACCCTCACACCTGAACACACTTTGAAGAGAATACCTATGTATTTTCAAGTGCATAATATTAAAAAGAGACATCATGAAAGAATGAAGACCAGGCAAGAAAACTCTTGGGATTCTGACTTGCAGGTCACAATAAACAAGAATTGGAAGACAATGAAATAATTAGAATAAAATTACGTTTGAAATAAAGGAACTATACAACATCAAGCTGTATACTTGATGCTTCCACCTAAGTATACAGTTTGAATCAAATTCATTGACTACTGGCATCACATCCACAGATGCTTACACACTCAACAGGGGTTCAATTCCTCCCCTCTCCCAAGAAATAGAGCCTCAATCAGGTAAGCTAAACAGGATTCTAATATCTACCCAACTGATACCTGTTAAAGGTATCCTTCACAGAAACAGAACAGGTTTAGCTAGTTTGTTTCTTCAAAACAAAACCATTTTTTCCAGGTACAGTTTGACTTAGCGCTTTAAAACTTCAATTTCAAAGGGCATCTGCTTTCAACATTTGTTGATATTACAAGCAAAAACTCTACTGCTGATCCCATACAGTCTTACATACAGAATGAGAAACAGAATTCAGATGAAAAATCAGAAAGAAAAAAAAAAAAACAAAAACAAAAAACAGAACACGTTGCTCCTCTTAATGCCTTTTAATTAATGCCAATTATTCAACCTTCTGACTATACCATACATAACATTTCATACTATGCTCATAGAAAATCCAAAGTATGTGTCTGAAACAACAAGCTGAAACCCAACATATTCTAGTTCTTTGTACAGCAACAGCAAAGATTTTCCACAAAGTGATTTTTATTTTCAAGTTATTTCTTGAGAAAGTTGATAATAGGAATAAGTCTTTGCATGCTAACTTTGTTCTTTATCTATTTTACTTCTTTTTAATACTTAAATACCAAAACAGCACATAAAACCTCAGTCAAGCCAGACATAAATCCTACGGTGACTGGATTTCTTGCTGCATATTTGTTAGTGATCTGCTCTGAATGTGCCAATACGTAGGGCATAGAGCATTTTGCATGCCGAATATATATTTCTAGTTTGAAGGGGGCTGATCTACAAGCTATGAACCTGAATCAGTCTTTATACATATTCCTTTCTGCAATAGGAGTCAGAAATGAAATGATATCTTACAACACTACGCACATTATTAAATTCAATCAAAGAAGTATATTGATACTGTCAGAATTAAGATAGCTGACATACTGTATATAACAATTGCTCAAGATTTGGGGAATTAAAGAAGAAATGTAGACCTTTGAGGGATTAGTTGCTATTAGTTTAAAATACTTCCATTTGTATAATACTGATCATACTTAATATCTCCTTCCAGAAAATAAGAAAATTTACTGACTCATTTGCATTACATTGATACTGTTGACAGAAATAGCAACAATTCTACTAGAAAGAAAAAACTAAAAAACACTGTAAATAGGCCGGATGGTTTTTTTTTTTATATATACATATATATATATATATATATATATATATATAAAAATCTTTTTTTTTTTTTTTTTTTTTTAATTCAGAAAAGAGTAAGAGAAAAAATTCCAAAATATGGAATATGGGTGAGGGTAAAGGAGGAAAGCACAGGTATCATCAAGACAGCATTCTGAGAGATCCCCTAAGCCCAAAAAGGTTTATTGAGCTATGGAGGCATCTGGGTAACAGAACTGGGCATTAAGAGGTTTAATTAACCATTTACCTGTACCAGTTCCTGAAGTCGACTAGCAATAAATGTTGTTTCTCAAACACTGAGGAATTTACTAGAAGAAAGGCTATTTTAGACTTTCACTTTTATAGTATCTTTATACTGTATTTGGTATTTGTTGTAAAGATCTGGTTTTCTCTAATACTTTTAATCGGTGACAAAGAAGCAGAAAATATCATTTTAAAATATGCAATAAGATAGAATGAAATAAAAATATTCTGGAAAACAGGATTACAATTCAAAATCATTTTTGATAAACTCGAGATAACATCCAAAAGAAATTCAGTAAATTCTAATGTAATATACTGCAGTAAAGGAGTGAAAATAATAACAATAATAATAATAATAATAATAATAATAATAATAAAACACTAACAATTAACAAAACACAAAAACAAACAAAGTTACAAATGCAGATGGTCTGGAATGAAGAAAGACTGAGGAAAAATTACTTCTTCATTATACTGGACAATAAATTAAACATAAAACTAGAAAGGTGTTAAAACTCCAGATTTTTTCAAAGATTGCACTTATAGTCAAGGAAAGGGAAGGGGGGCCCATATATTGAAGAATATATTTTCTTCAATGTATTAGTGTAATCTGTAATTAGACGGGAGCTAAAGAAATGAATGAATTCCAGTAACACTTCCTTTTAGCTTCATTATCTTTGTGTCATTTTTTAATTCCTTCTGATATTATTTTATTAACTTTCACTCTTTCCCATTAGACACTCAATTCATTAGAACTTGCAGAGAAAGCTTGGGATCATAGCATTGCTGCAAAATATCCTGCCTTGAAAATTGTATTCCATTAATAGGCAAGCACATAAGCCCTCATAATGTTGGAAACATGAAGAGATTCATAATTTTACATCATGCCTAATACTCCAAGAAGCACATCCCCTCCTAAATCTATTTCCAACTAATATGTTTTACGTACAAAGAATACCAAATAAGTTTTGTGCCCCAATATGAGCTACTAAAAGCCACTAAAACTTTTTTGGCTACATTAATAAATCTGCTATTTGCCTGATGAGGGAAGAGCACTGCGGATGGTATTGAATTAAAAAATAATCCTTTTAATTAAAAATTGTATTAGATGGTGCAAATGAAAATTGAAATAACATACTGACCCTGACAGGCTTCTTAGTAATTAATTCAAATCACTACTGGAAGCTGTTATTAATTTAGCAATGAACTTTGCACAATAACTTTTATTAAGACAGTAAAATTGATGCACAGTAGTGACTATATATTCTCCTTCTACTTTCCTATAAAATCTATTTTTACTTAATCGACTAATTTTCATGATGGTTAATCACAAGCCCATTTATGACAGCTTAGTCCCTTCACGTTAAAAGATGCACGAGTCTATAGTGGCCCATTATACAAAGAAAACAGAGTATTGTTCGATGACGTGAGCAAATTAAACATATGCACAAAAGTGAATATTGTACAGTTGTTTTGACAACCCTACAATGCTACTCAGTGGATTTCCTGTAAAGGAGACATTTAAAACTCACAGACCAGCCTATAGACATTTGCTCATTCAACATGGCTTCACTCGAGTAGCTACAACACAAGCTCAGGAAGCCTTTTGCTGGTGATGTGGTGCCCTCTGCTGTCTGCATGGGAATCTCCAACCGAAAGACGTTTTTGAGTGTTTTTAATTTACCCAATATTGCACAGTACGATACTGTGGAAAGCACAAACTCGAGCTTTTACACAAAGCACATGAAAATTTATGCTCTAAATAAATCAAGTTAATTAATATTTTATCTGAAGTGCTTATCCCTTTTATGCTTAAGTAGCTAGCACTAGCACTTCAGATCTAACCATGAGTTTATATTTGCAGCGAACCATCAGTGCTAACTTCTGCATGAGATGCATGTATGAAACTGAATATTTGCAGGGACTACAGCTACAATATCAGCGGGTGAATTTCTCCTCTACTTTTACTTCCTTTTCTAAATAAAGCCAAAGTAAGCTAGATATTATTTTAATAACTAGATTTCAGAACAAGTATCAAAACCATTACATTGTTTTCCCCTTCCTCCAACTGAAACACAAAATTTTGTTTTAAAGTGGCTGTTAATTTACATCTAAAATTATGGAAACCATCATTTCTCCTGAAACATTCAATGGTGTATTATTAGCCAGGCTTAGCAGAGAATGAAATTGGGAGGCTGATGAGCTTTCTGAGCAGGGCATCCCAACCCAGCATGTAACATGTGTTACACTGGTCTTTGGCAGCAGTTGTGTTTTCTCTATGTGAACAGAAACACTATCTTTGTTTACAGTTACTCAAGAAGTTTTAATTACTACTTTTTCTTTGGAAGTTAAGAAGCAGATTACAACTTAAAAAAGAAGAAATCTGCTTTTCCCTTGGTAGTCTCGCTGAAAACTGAATACACAGGATGAGATACACTAGCTTAAAAATGCCAATCGAAAATGTAGGTAGGTATTTAGCTCCAACAGTTTTTTACTACCTTTGTTGAATACTGCTGTTTGAGAGGCAATTCTAGTTTTATAACTAGAAACTACAGAAAAGACACTGTAATTATGTTTACTGAAAAATTTAGCTAGGTTTATTTTTACCTAAAAAGGATGTAAGAATTTTTTATTCACACTTAGAGGTGAGATAAATCAAAAGTAAAACACCCTTGTAAAGACATCGATCATTACCTCTAACAAAAATTCAAACTATAACTTATTTAAATAGTTCATTTAAAAATAGTTTAGGTACAGAAACATAACTCATTAAAAATGTTAAATTCAGTATATAAGTCATACATGCACACAGATGTAACACAACATGTATACATACAGATACTACACACAAAGTTGCAAATCAGCATATTTAACTGAAAACTGAGAATTAGTTGCTTGTTAAAGGGGAAGAATGCAAATCAAGATTAAATTGTAACAAAATAATGTAAATCAAGATTAAAATAATCTACTGAACCAAAGTCTTCTATTTGTTGACTCAAAGCTATCTAGTCTATGCGTCCAGAGACAAGAAACTGCTGTACGGCAGTAAAGCACACAGCAGAATGTCTCTGTGATTTCAGCTCTAAAAGTGTCATAAAACTCAGGTTAATTTCAGCTCCGTACTTAGATGATGTGAGTTCTTCAGAGGATGGGGTGAGACAGGTAAAAAAACCCTCAATTATTCCCAATTTCATTATAAACAAATATCATGATTAGAAGATACAAATTTCCTGAAAAAAAAAAAAAAAGTTTTATTTAGGCAAATCAAAATCAGCATTTTCTTTTAATCTTCAACAGTAAAACAACCAGTCTGTAATAAAGCATTAGAAGATGACAGGAAATTTAATTATGTTTTCTTCTTTCTCCTCAGAGCCAATCAGTATTTTACTTGTAGTTTATTCAACTCACCTATTAATAAAAGTAGTATAGCTGAAAACTTCAGAAAAAAAGTGAGAGATTTAGTAAAAAATGCTCAATTGGGGGTTGATGGGAAGCAATGGAAATTTACTTAGGGAATAAATAGTTAAAAGAACACAGTCAAATACTAAAGGAGTCATAAATCAGTCCTAAACCAGTGTGTTTCCGCAGGGGAAACAATCTCTTCCATCAAATAGATTATTTCTGTCAGATACAAAGTATGAATTTCTATGTATTTAAATTTTCTATCAGATACACCAAGTTATTAGCACTGTCATCTTTACTAAGCAAAGAAAAATCCCTGTGGAAAAAATATACTTCAAGTAGTAAGTGTATAGTGACTGAATAGACTTTTTGCATCTATCTCACCTTTCTGCTATTCCAAAGCAGAATTGTTTGAAGTCTACAAAAGATTCCAGCTAAAACAGGATCTATACTCTGAGAGTGTACCAGTGCTATACTCTCCTCAGTGCCATCCAAGAGAAGGTATTGACTACTTTCAATTAGGTCCTCTTCAACCCAGTTCTTGAAGAATCGGCTTGGTCATGGCTTGCCCAGCCACCCAATCTTTCAACCATAAATGCCAAAAATAACTCATTGCCTGAAACACCATTATCTTTAGCTTACTAACAATTATATTTCACTAGCCTAAAGAATCAATGCAGTAAGACCAAGAATGTTTGATCTTTCAAATCAAGTGAAATACACAAATGAGAAGATCCTTACTTTCTTCTATGAAGTTTAACATGCTGTAATAAATGACTCTGACTTTTTAATACATTTAATCCAGAACCTGCACTGACTATCACGAACTTCATAAAATAGTGATAACAGAAGGTTCTTTGAAAACGTGCTATTATCACCGTATTCTAGCCAGGAAGAAAACTACAATATAGAAAAGGATAACTTTATGCTACTTGATTTGTTTTTGCAAAAGAGTGTAGTTAAGGCTATTACCCACTAAGTGGCATTATCAACTCAAACATGTAAATTTGACAAAAAATAATCATAGTACAGTTCATTTTTGCTCCTAGAAACAAATTCATGGAAAACCAGCTTATTCCTCATGCAAATATCTAGCAGAAGAGAAACAAGAACATTTACAAATATCTAGCAGAATAGTCAGGTCAGAAATAAAACTATCATGACAGAGATATTAAACTAACCAAAAACTTTACAGTGATATGAGTTCAAATTAGATAGATAAAGGTATCATAAGGTATTTAAAAAGTAGCTGGCATTTCAAACTGTTGTGCATCAACAGTTCTAGTGCTTCCTACTGTAAAACGTAAAGGCAACAGAAGTCACACCAGATGTTTATTTTACTTTAGATGAAATACTTTACTTTAGATGAAAAAAATAAATCTAATATATCAGGTAAACTAATTGACTGTTGCTAATTGATGCTAAAAGATATTTAAAAAATACCAACCATTTGAAAGTAAGAACAGTATTTATTACATTTCAGTAATTATTTAAGGGTTAATTTTCAAAATATTACTTAACAGTAAAAGAAAGAAACTGTAGCTTTTTGAGAAAAGTTTACTGGAGCAAAAGCATTTAGAAACAATATGAATAGAAGAAAAATGTATTAGATCGAAACTCTCATTTTAAAATAGGTTTATTCTATTCCTATTTTTAGTCCCTCATCTTTTATCACTGTTGGCTCATATGTAGAACTGCAGAAAATAATAAGAAAAAAAAAACTAGTGTCAGTGTATAAGAGACTAGGAAAATGAAATAAGCAACTACTTCTGTCTCTCTTTACCACTTCAAAGCATGTATTTTAAGCTTGTGAAATGTCCTATACATGTACTCATGTGCACATACAATGCTAGAAGAATCAAGACATTCTTTTTCCTTTTACTTATTTTTATTTTATTTTATTTTTTTTAAAAAGGGGGGGATTTTTTTTCCTCACTGGTCACCGAGGAATTGCATTAGGACATAGTCCTTTTTCCCTACATCCGCCTACGACAAACATTTGCTGCAAGTCAGCGACTCCAAAACCAAATTGTTTACAATTAACTCAAAAAGCCATTTAAAAAATTGTTTCTTTGTTCCAGTTGGAAAGAGAGACAGCCAGATGTGTGGCTTGTTGATCTTGCTCTTTTCTGACCTCTGAGTGTAGGAAGAACTGTAGCTGAGGAAGGAAGTCAGCAAGTTGTGTTAATGAAGGTGAACATTACGAAAAAAGATGTTTGCATTTTTTATATAAGAAAATATCTTTGAAGCATTTTTTATTTAAAGAAAAAGGGTATTAAAAAGCCTTTCTTTTTGCTAGTGGTGAAATATTAGAGCATTTGTTTCTATAAAAGTCAATAAAGAGTGCAGGTTCTGTTACATTTTAAAAATTCAACCCTTAATTTCAGGAATTTCATAAAGTTTCATCACCGTAAATTAGCAAACACCTCATCATTAACACCTGCCGGGAGACTGTCCTTCTTTGAGAATGCAAAATTCAGGAGAGACATTTAAATTTTGGACTCCAACTGAGTCATACTCTATTATTACAGACAATAATCAGACCTAAAGCTGAGTTCCAGATAGAGTGCACCCACCTCTTTGTAAAACACATCTGGCAAAACCCCCAAGACAATGAACAATGTTTTCTACAGTACCTTTCTTCATGTTTCTCCCTGAAGCACATGTGTGCTTTATAAATATTCAACAATTAATTAAAGTAATCTGAGTTGAAAACTATTCATTACATGGTTCTATGCACTACACACTGAGATATTTCACTAGCATAATAAAGAACAATCTCTCAAAGACTTCACAGTAACAGACATGAAACATTATCACCTTCTTCCTGAACTTTGAATTATTTTCTAGAAAATGTCTAAAATGTATTCTAAAGTTCTGTGACTACTCTGACCCTCCTTTTATCATGGTACCTGTCAAGTCAGTGAAAGTTACCATACTTGAGATGCTAAGAATGCATTTGCATGTGAAGCAAAAATTTACACCAGAAATTCAGTTTTAGATATTAGTTTTGGCACCTAAGCATCAATCCAGACTCATCAGACAGTAAATGAAGATTCCAAACTGTACTATAGGCATCTACCTTGGTTGTCTAAATTGCATTGCTGTCTTCATCTTAACAACTCACACTAGTTTTGGTAGAAAATGATAACGCCTAAGTTTTGTCAACTGGTTACTATTTCAAGAATATACTTACCATCAAAAGACCTGAACAATATCATCATAGTTCATCTTTCAACATATGCTTATTATGTTACTATTTAATTTAGAATTTATTATGTATTCTTTGAAAACAGGAAACTGAAAACTAGTTTACTCTCTTCCCACTCCACGTTCTAGTGACCTCTAAGGTCATTTGGAAAATGTTATTAGATCACCATACACATGAATATTCACACAATATACACACAAAAACATTTCTGAGAACAGTTATACAAATGTTTAACCTGATTCTGGAGAATTAGAACAGTATTTCAAGTCACACATTTGGAAAGTTTTCTAAGGGATATGGATCATTTTAAAAACAGCATAAGAGACTTGATCTTCCTCTTTGTGCTAAGAGACGTGGAAAATCTTATCATGCAAGACTTCCAGCACAGCTCAGACAGCTCACAGCTATTACCACAAAGATACAAAGAATTACTTCTGCTGCATATATAAAAATATAAATATAAAATATAAAATTTATATAAAATATAAAATAATTTATATAAAATATATAAATTATTTTATAATTTAAAATATATAAAATTTTATAATATATATAATATATAAAATTTTATAAAATATATAAATTATTTTATATTTTATATTATTTTTTATTATTATTATTTATATTTTATATTATTTTATATTTTATATAAAATATAAAATAATTTATATAAAATAATTTATATAAAATATAAAATATAAAAATTCTTTTTGGCTTGCTGTTGTTATATGGTTTTATTTTAAGAAACTTATTTTAGGGAAAAGTGTTTAGATGTTTCTACAGTCAATCTTTAAGGTCATTAATGGCATGTTTTGAAAAAAAAAAAAAATCATTATATCTGCAATAGGTTTCTAATAGCAAAAAAATAGGATTTATCAGCTAATAAAGAGATTACCAATTTATTTTTTTTTTCTACCAGTTGTAGTTCCTAGCAAGGGAATTAATAAAAACAATGAACTACGTTGTAGTAAAGATTAACCTTCTATGGACTAGATTTAAAGAAAAAAAAATCCTTAATTCAGTAAATCTCTATTTCTTTATTTTACATTCCTTGTTTCTTATCATTTCCTGTTTCTTCTAACATGTTGGAGTCTTCATTAGCTTTTCTACCATTTTTCCCTTTATTCTTTCTTTTCAGTTTTCTTATCTCTTAAGATCTCCTTGCCCTGTGCTTCAGCTCATCTCAGTCCCCCTCTACTAGGACGGATAAGACCATGAAGAACATTCATTTTTGAGACCCTCTCATCTCCAGTTCAGTAAAATCTTCTTCAACTAAAAAAAACAATTTAAATTCAAACTTAGGCCCATTCAATCTTTATAAAATGTAATAGGTATATCATATACGTATGTATATATATAATGTACATATATATATATCATATACATCATTCTTATTTTAAATTCCACTTGACTTTAATAGAATAGAGCGATGGAAGGCCCTTCAAAGGAAAAAAAAGCGTAAAAACAAAATACACACAGACACTTCACTGATTTAGTCTGTAATCCTTTCAAGCGTCACTTCATTAGCTTACAAGGTAGAAAAGAATAATTACTTACACTGCAGAAGTTAATCAAAGTTAGGATTATAGCCTTCAATCTTAACTAACTTTCCTTCTACCCCTTATATCCACCTCATCCCTTGGACCTGGGTTTGTTCAACCATCTAGTGAAACAAAACAGGAATACTGCTGGTTTTCAACTACACTGGTTCCACTTTCAGCAGAAACCTTTGTGGTCTTAAATTAATGAATCTAAACTTTCCAAAGTCCTCTGCAAGTGGCTTTGTTGCTTTTGAACAAACATCCACATGATTAGCAAATACTTTTACTTTGATAGACTGCCATTGAGATTCCTGGGGTCACTTGGGAACCGCAAATCTGCTTTGATAAATTGCCAGTCAGACTGCTGCCATGTTGGGCTTGGTTTTTACTTACAACAAATTGAAGTCTTTGTGGTCACCTGCCTGCAGCATCCCTTGCTGGATGACTCTCACAGCAGCTAACTAATGACAGAATTCACTAAAGCAGGGCCAGCTTCAAGATTCCTCTCCATATTTCATGATTTCCTTCTCTCCTAGAAACCACTGGATAAAAGCTAGCATCTCACAGGGCCTTAATTACCTTAACAAATTAAGATATTAGTCTCTTTTAGATTTTAAGATTTTAAGTGTTACATGCTGCAACAGCACAGCTCAAATGTCATGTCTGCTTCGCATTTCTCAACAGCCTAGAAAGGGCTGGCAACCAGCAGCGTGTTAGGGTCAGAACCAATAGAACCATTTCCTGCAACTTGTAGCCTTCGGGCTCAGAAATCATAACATATGGCCAAGTTAGTGTCAGCTAAGTGTTACACTGAGTTTTCCATTCTCATCCTTATAATCTGTGTGGTAAATACTAGCAGCCAAATTGGCATGACCTCCAGTATTTCACTATGAGGAAGAAGGCAATCTTCAGGGACAACTGTTGTAATTACATGTACCTATTAAAACCTTCTAGTTCTACTCTATCACCTTCTACTTCCTCCCCAGATACTGAAGTCTCTAAAGTCTCCAGCTGTTCACAAATCCTTCATCTTATTTCTCATGCATCAAATTTGTTCTTGGAGCAGAGTAAGCAAGAGGTTTAAAGACACAGTAAAGCTGATACAACAATTTGTTGCCACAAGTACTGGCACTGATTTCCTTGTGTAAACACCGGTACTTGTTGGATTCCACAGCATGCTGATCCAGAGGCCTAACCTGTCAGAAAACCTTCCAATATGTCTTTAAAATCCTACAGAGTTTCAGCAGCAAATTCCCTAAACCAGCACAAAGATGGATACAGGTGTTGATGCAACAGAAAGGGCAGACAGAACTGAACCACCACATTTTACAGCAACAAGTTAACTAAACTACTTACTCAATAACAAAATTAAATCCTATACATAGTTAGACCATGTAGAGTTGCTAATGCAGTTTCTCTCAGGAAAAGAAAAGTTTAGGATAACTGACCTCTTATTCAATCTCAAATAAAAGTGGACTCAATCAACAAAGATAAACACTCAATATACACAGTAAAGTCTAGCATATTGCATTCTTTAGCTTTCTCATAATCAGTGCAAAATTAAGGAGATACTTAACACAAACACTTACTTATGTCTTACCTAGAAATAGAGTGGTTCCAATTCACATTCAAAAATCCGAAGTGTTGATGCTAAACATTCAACGTCCGTCTGTCACGAAAAACATTTAAGATTACACATGCGATCATTGTGCTTTTCCTCTTTCAGTTTTCAGTTAAAACTTTTTTGCTTGCAAGCAAATACACCAGATTGTATCAACTGAAAACTGAAAATGAGTCTTTTAAAAGTTTGGAGCATCCAAGAAATTTTAAAATAACTGAATTCAAAAAAATCCCACTGGATTGAAATGGTCAGATATTTAAACTGATTTTTCATCCCATATAATTCTACATTACAAATTAAATTTAATTTTGATTTTCATATTAAGCATTGCCAAGATTGCACAGCCGTTCACTGGTACCGATATGTATTGCATTAAGAATGAAAAGAAATAACATTTAAATAATGAAAGGGTAAACACATTTCCAAAACATTATAATAGCTACTTATTACAACAGCTATATTTATTTAAAACAGTATTTACATTGAAAGAAGTCTGGTGAAACTGATTCTAAGTTCACAAATTAAGTTTCCTGTCTTCTGAAACTTCTAAAATAAAGAATGAAACTGAAATGCTTAACAGTGATAATTTCATTCTCAAAGTGTGTGGGGAAAGCTCAGAGAAATGCAAGTAGACCAACCAGGTCCTTTATAAGAATCCACAGGTAGACTTGTTCTTAAGATATGGCTGTTGTATCACTTCTACAACTCTCTAAGTCAAAGAACTTACAATGATGCATGTTTGCTCCAAGAACAAAGTTAAATCAACTTAAGAGAAATAAATCTGCTAAATAAAATATTGGAAGTGAACTTCTTTTTCAATCATATCCTCAGAATTGCTAATTTGGCTCCACAAACACTCTTCACAAATATTCTGTTTCACTGTTCTCATGACTATGGAGAAACAGAGGTTAAGTCATCAGGTCCATAAATCAGTTCATTTAAGTTTGGGCTCTGAAAATCCCATGGTTTCTGGTGCTGTACTTATAAAGATATGACTAGGAACTGGGCCTAATCTAACTATGAATTTTTATTCATTTAATTTCAAAAAAGTAAGCATGTTTAATCACTTCCTGAAGAGAAATTCTCTTTTGAAAATCAGGGAGTGATATGGCACAGATATTTTTTTTCTAAAAATAAGTCCCTCACTACAAATTGTAACAATTCTTATAAAAGCAGATTGAATTAAATCAGAATGAAACACTAATTTCTCAAGTAGAGCACCCACATAGGGAACTAATTAGGAATAACTCCTTTGAGTAAACAAACCTTTATACCAATTAGTAGCTGGTCGAGTCTGGGAACTCCCTTTCTCTAGGGAAAAAAGTCTATTTTCAGCATCACTTTATTTTGCTGCTGGCTACAAATTCTCTAGTTCTGTAGCAATGGAGGGTGTTTAGAATTTAATTTTGAGACAGTTTTCTGGGAATGTGGTCAAGATTTAAAAAAAAAAAAAAAAAAGGAGCAGTGGAAGACCTAAATAATTGTGGTATTAGGACTTCAGAAGGGATGAGAACAAATCCTATTTTCCATCTAGGCCAATTTTGCCCCAAAGTCTAAACAACAACAACAACAACAACAACAAAAAAAAAAAAAAAAAAAAAGGTCACAGTAACAGTGAGATGACTCAAAACAAACAGTAGCATAAGTGAAAAAAAGTACATGGGAAGGAGAATTTACAGCTTTTGTTCTATAAGAAAAGAAAACAAAAACCCTAGGGCGAGAATATTATGCCCACACCACATTTTGAAAGCATCAGTTAGGTGCAATGGTAAAACTGTATCACAGGGCATCATTCAAGGGAGGCTGAGTATTCATTTATTATTTATGACACGTGAATCTGCTAGACAACTGTTCTGTGCAAGATGAAAAGTACATGAGTTGATTCTTACCTTGCTGAAGATGATTCAGAGCCTTCCTGATAATTAGAGAGAGACTGCAATCTGTGAATTTTAAAATTTGTTTGAAAGAATTGTTATTAATCCAAGTTTTGATTACTAAGTAAAAATCAGAAAAGTTACCAAAACGCCTTTAAAACATTATAGTAATTTCCCATTTTTAAAAAGCAATGAGTATCTTTGCTGCAAGGTATCTTCTCTTGTGCATTATGCCCAAAGTAAAAGGTCAATTATCTCATAGTACAGTGCACCAGGATAGTGAACTACTGTTCCCATGGTTAGAATAGCAAGGGAAAGTTCAGACCCAGCTTAGGAAGCTCCTGTAGAGTTAAATTTGACTAGACTCTCAGCAGCTTTAACTGTCTCTATGGAGAGTTGCAAAGAATTGAAGAAAAGGAATTGATAAAACCTTTCAAATGTTTTAACTCCACTACTCGTGGGAAAGAAGCCAAGAAAGAGGCATCAGAGAACAGGCAAGAGAGGGATGGAAAAAGGACTGGAAACACCCCCACAGAACCCAGAAAACTATTGATTTCTTACAGAGTAGTAAAATAGCAACAGACAATTTTTGACCCTCCAGTCCTAGAAAACAAAGGACTAGCTACCATACTTTTCTACAACATTTACTGATTAAAGATGCATCAAACTATCACCACTTCCTTCTTGACCCATCACAAATGACAAATCTGAAAGATTCAGTAACCTCAGCACTAATTAAATGAGTATCAGTGGGAAAGCTTCGAAGAGGGTATTCCACTTACAGCACCATGTTAACTCCCAAGCTACTAAGTGTCTTAGTGCTACTAAGGTATTTTCCTAATTTCATGTAATTGAGGATTAATAGCTGGTTAATAACTAGAAAGAGTGGTCAAGCAACAGTGCACTAAGATTCATATTAAACTGAAACAAAGCAGATTTATTACAATGAATGAGAGAAAGTGAAGATGGTAGAACAGAATGGATGGAAATGTTAAGAAAAAAAAACAAACAACAAAATATTAGTACAGGTAAAGAAAAAGGCCAGTGAAACTTGATGCTTTTCAACAAGGAAAAAAGAAAAAAAAAAAAAAAGGAGTTTAGCAAATCCAGCACAGACTATTCTGACACATATTAACTGTTTTTGGAAGGTGCTCACAACTGAAAAAAAAAGACCCTAAATCAGTTTGAGAAAGGGGAGGAAAGCATTTTAGTATTTTAGATACCTTTAACTTTAAATATATACATGAATTAATCCATTAAAAATCTCATGCCAAAGTGGGCATCTGCAGAACTGTATTTATTTGATCCATAATCAGGAAAAGTTAATCAATTTGAAAAGATCAGAAATTTTCAGTCATTGAAGCCAGAGGCAATGCAGTTTAATTGAATTCATAATCTAATATCAAAAGAAAGAAAATAGAACTAAAAATACCTCAGTAAGGGCACTAGAAAAATTATGAAATTTCCACCTCTTATTGAGAGTTTTAAATTAAAATAGGCTACAAAGCTTCAAACTATAGAATCAGTCTTACATGTTTAATTATGGCAAAGAATTGCTGGAAACCTTTAAACAGATTGCAAATGGGACAGAAAAAATCCAGTCTATAACTCTATGGAATAAGGAACTGCTATAAAAAAATGAAGTTGTTTGAATGCCATGATGCAAGCACAAAAGTTAAAATATATATGACAGAAACTTTAGAATTTGTATCTTGTAAAATAATGTATTTAGATTATTTTAAAAAATCTCCATGTTCATATCACATGAGCCTTCTATAATAGTATTAGTGATGCTAAATGAAAACTTTGAAATCTAATGTAGACCTACAGAAAGGTACATAAGTATTTTCTTGAATTATATTGTTTGTTTCCGTTTGTTGATGCTTGATTGATTTGTTTTATTACATAACTTGTCTTTTTTTGGACTAAAATGAACAGTGTGGGCAAGAGTAAACTCTCCTTTAACAGGTGTAAAGTATATTCACAGAAAGCAGACTGGCTGGGAAGTCGACTAGCACAGTTACTTAGGGAGTCCTGCACATTTTTATATAGAAAAAACTAGGTTTTGGCAACAAAACCCAGCAACTATAAAGAAGTAGCTCCAGCATAGCAGAATCATGAAACTACACAAATATTGCTACTTCCACAGAATACTTGTTTCTGTATAAACCTAACACAACCTAGCTACCAGCTGACAGTGGGTTTGTTTTTTAAAAAACTGTACATTGCCTTGTGGAAGTCTTTTAATCTTTTAAAAAACTTTTTCTGGATATCCAAATGTCTTTCAAATTTAAACAATGTGTGTATATATTTTTATATATACACACATATATATACATATTTATATATAAATTCAAATGGCATGTAAAATAATGCCAGCCCAGTTTAGTAAAGCTGATACGATCGAGGGCATTTAAAAGAGACAGGGACCAGATGCCAGTAGGCTCTTCTTGTTCAGCTACCAATAAATGCCTGGATGGCCTGGGAGGCAAGTTTACTGAGGTAAAACATGTGGCCTGAGTGAGATGCCATTGAGCAGGAAAGCAAGTGCCATGGGAGAGAGAAGATAAACTACGCTGACTGAAAGAGCTTCCAGTTTTCAGATCTTGGCCTTTAATATAATATTCCTTTAAAAGTTTAGATAAGCAAAGATTGATATCAGTCTTCCACAGGAGAGCCAGAGGAATCAAGAGGGTCAACACTTTAAAATGTTTATAAAATAACTAAATACCAGTATACTCCCTACGACACTGTGACCCAGACAGGGGGTGAACAAACACATTTATAAGCAACTGGGAAATCTTGTGTCAGGGAGAAAGGAAAGGCACCTTTCAGCAAGGAAAACACCAGCATGATGAAAACGGGCAGAAACAAATACACACGCTGCTGCTTACTCTGGAAACCTCAGCAAAAAATCCAACCCTTAATGCAGCTTTAAAGGAAGGATGTCAACAAGGAGGAAAACCATCATAGATTAGTGTAGAAGAGACAATTCTGTTACTGCTTCGGTAACACCTAGTAAGTCCACTTATCCCTCTTTAAAAGGCATTTATAAAATGAAGCATGGGAGTCAGTTCCGCACCCTCAGAGCAGGCGGCTGGGGGGCCTGCTGGCAGTAAAGCTTATTATACACCCAGGGATTTGGGCCGTCACAGCCCACCACCAACTCAAACCTAAGGCATAACACAGCTGCTACTTTGAACGTTTCCTGCTGTGTAAGAAATAATTAAGGCTGTATGATCAGCATTCAAGAAAGCATTTATAGCAGAGAGGGCAAGTTAATTCTACCTGCAAATAAAGAGTCAAGTGACGTTGCATCACAGAACAAACTAAATGTGAAACAAGAGTTAAGCAAGATGTGATGTGTAATAGAGGCCAATCTCTAAATTATAACAATGCAACCAGGACATTATTCCACATTTTAGAACTCACTTACTCAAGATAGCACATGTTCCAAAATGAAGTTATGAATCTTTATTTCAATTTAAGATACAGGGAAAAAAGAGAAGCAGCAGAACACACTGATTGATGTATACAGTGAAAAACAAAGGCTTGTTGAAATTTTTAGTACCAACCTGGTACTATTTAAATATTATGCAGGAAGATGAGAGAGAGAGAGAGAAAGATGTTAAATCTGGACTCTTGTGTTCAGGGCAGTTCTTGCTGAATTTCAACTTCAATGGCACCTGCTCTTGGTTTTGGCTCCCTTTACACACAAACCCAGTCACCCATTGCACCCAGCATCCCCAGCCCAATCCACCACTCGGTCCAGCACTCTCCCTGTGGCCCAGGACCTGGTTTCTGATTGTGGGACCATTCCCAGACAGAGGGACACACGCCTGGTTCAGCAGACAGCCTGTGCTGCCCATACAGCTATTCCTCCCTCATCCCCTACAGAAGAGGCTGGGAGACAGATGGAAGCGCTACACAGACTGGATTCAACCCCTAAGTTGTCTAAAGAGACCCTGGCCCAACTGATATTACATTGCTAAGAGCTTTAATGCTGCTTTAAAAAAATAAATAAATAAAAATCAAGCCACCAGTTTTGGCAAAATATAAAGTTAGACTTAGATCTCCCTGACAGGAGGCAATAAGACAACTAAAGAAGGTTGAAATATTTGCTTGAGACAGACTCCCCAGGGAAAACCTAAAGATCATACCTGTTGTTAGCAGGTTGCTACTGTTACTTTGGATAACAGAAGGCAAAACTTAGGAAAGGGATAAGTTTTACACTTACAGTATACATGTCCCCTGGTCAGAGGACACTGTAGATGACATCTTTTACTTTTATTTTACTCATTTTGATTTAAAATGCCAGACCATTATTCTTCATAAGTAAATATATTTTTAATAGAACTTTCAAAATGGCTAATTGCCTGTGTATTCCCTGGGGTTTTTCTCATACACACAATGTGAAACTTAATTATTCTATGAAACTTAATTATTCTAAGTTGCTCAGGATTATTTTTCCAGCTTTCTAGACACAAATTCTTACCTTCAGATTTGATTGATTTTTTTTCTCAACCCTTCTAAGCACACAAAGAGAATCCTGCCTTTGCTTTCTCAAATATGCTCCTGAATCCCAGCTTCCTGAAAAGTAGGATCTGCAGCTGCATACATAATAAAATATAAAATAGAGCAGGGCAAATGGCCACACTCTGGGCTTGGCAGCAGCTAGCATGGTATAGCTTGTGGCTGGACAACTAAAATCCTGTCCCTCCAAAACAGCATGGCCAGATCCAGACAGCCTTTTGGAAACAGTCCACAGTCTATACTAACCCCAGAACTATGCTTGGGCATAATGTGGGAGAGTGTTAGTTGGCACAAGACAAAACTGTGTCACGAACAGTACTAAATTTGTAACAGTACAGACAGTTGCATGCCATATCCATTCCTTATTTAGTTCCTACTATAAACATGTATCATGATTATAGTTCCCAGTTGCTTCTGGAGAATATCATTTTAAGAAGTGAATTCCGTAAGTAGCCAATGCATTTCAGAATTAACAGGTCACCTTTTCCAGGCACAAGAGCTTCTAGCCTTAATAACACATCCTAATCGAGGCTGTTGGTGCAAATTTGTACTCTCTTAGGATTTAGAATTTTTCTAGTGTATTCAGATAGACAGAAGATGAACATCTGGGATCTGACTTCTTCATTTTAGCAAGCCTGGATTGCTGTCAGTATTACACTGGACCAGACTGTCGGCTGGTATGAAGTGGGCACAGTTCTAGTGACAAGTAGCCAATGTACAGCAGATGAGACTCTTCCCCAGACGTTACCTGCATCAGGGTGGTGGGCAAGGACAAAATTAAAATACTTTAAAAGGTTAGTGTTTTCTTTTTTTTTTTTCTTCTTCTTCTTGTAATTAACAAACTCGTCTGTGTCTTCACAAATTTCTTCTAAATCAGAAATCCTGACTTACTTTTCCTGCTAACACAAATCAAAAGAATTTACACTTAATTTGCACAAAAATAGATACAAGTAACAAGTCTTTGTGCACAAAACAAAGGCATATAATTTTTTTCCAAAGGAAAACATAGCTACACTGGATGCAAATTTTATACTTAGGAAGAATTACTGTCTCTTAAACTTTGCATAGATGTAAATGATCATGCAGTGTCACAAGGTAATGAAAAAATAGAAAAATTAAAACTGAGTATAAAAACATATACTCCTTTCACAAATGCATACCTATAAGTTATCTCAATACATGCTTCTCCAAGGCTTACCTTGAAATAGCCTTAAAATGTAATGGTATTGACAAAACTGTATATTATTCTGCGAAACCTCAACCTGCCATTGATAACTGTTAGAGTATCGGCTGCCAATCTGGTCCACTGAGCTCTGAAAAATTAAAATATCAAGCAATGCTGCCTTGTCCCTTACCCAGTGTACCAGTCCCAGCCAGTGAACTCTTGTACCCACATTTGCCTGGGAGTACTTTAATCGTAGCCCCTTGAATTATACATGCAATTTCTGTCTTTCAAAAAAGCGACATGAGCACATGCATAAAGATGATCACTTCAGTTAACCAGAAAACTAACAGATCTGCCAACAAAAAAACAACCAAAAAAAATAAAATCCAAATGCCCTCCCACATAAGTGAAGTAACAAACTTCTTAACTCTCAGCAACAGTAACATTGCTGGCATGAGACAGGCATATGTTTTGCACAGATTTTGGCCTAAATCCTAGTTCTGATGTGGAAAAAAAAAAAAAAAAAAAAAAAAAAAGTAACAAACCAGCTTGTTGGAAAGCGAAAATACAACTGTAGATCCTGAATTACTATGGTCCTTTTTCTGTTTTCTCTGACACGCTGCCCAGAATACATACGGTGTCACTAGAAAAAGATGAAGCTAGGAAATAACTGGTCAATACTGTCATCTCAGTTTTCTCCGGTTTCCTTTGGACTCCCTGACAAAAATACTTCATTTCATATGAAAGTAAATTCTTGCATAAAAGATCTTTACTTTTCACAGTTGCTTAAGAAAAAAAAAAAGTCTGGTTTCCAAAGGTAGATCCATTCTGCTATCATTCTAAAACCTGTTATGTTAGATTGAGCTGGAAGAGAGACAGCTAATTTGTATGCCTCCAAGTCACATTGTCTCATACCATCAGTAAGTAGGGAATGTAGAAGACTGACTAAAACCAAATTCATCATTACTGTGGATTGACGTGGAGATGGTTTTGAAAGTATGTTCAGGATATCAGCAGCGAGCATGGTTGGATCTGACAGATTAAGACTGTCCTGGTGCTGGCTGCACCCTTAGATGCTGAAACATAAACCAGTTGAACTCTACCTGTTAAGCCATGGTAGAAGCCGGGTGGCACTTATTTAGAGCTGTTAATTGTCTTCACTCTGTGGAAAAAATGTGACTCTCACCAATGTGAGGACTATGCTTTTTGTCAGAGTACATCAAAAGAAAGCCAGGAGACTCGTGCTTTGCTGTACACTGAAAGACACTGTAAGACTGCAGAACAAGTGGGCACAAGGCCCCCAGTCACGGAAAGCACTGAGACTTCCAGATTTGATTTCTGGGCAAGCCTTCAGAGGATCACCTGAATATTCTGTTTTCTTGAAAACTGGAGAAGAAACTTTTTAACAGTGCAACATTAAGCACTAAACTTACCCTGCATATCTACAGTCACTGGCACAAGATGGGAGAATACCACACACAGTCATTCTTTTAATCACCATCAGGAAAGTTTCTGCAGGTTTGGAGGAAAGCCTAATCCTAGAGAACTGGTTTTTTTTTTTTTGTTTTCTTTATTCCAAATTCGTTTATATCCAGCTTCCCTTCAGAATCTCTCGTCCATGTAGCAGAAAAGAAAAAAAAAAGTTATTCTAAGAATGAAATGTTTTACTTCAATGTCAGTTGAAGGAAGTACTACCACATACTCTGACAGTTATATCAAATTAAACGCAGAGAGCAGAATGTCTAACACCATGTGGAAGAGTTAGTGCAAGAAATAGCTACCTGAGTAACCTCCCCCCTGCTTCCCTTTGAGATCCGCTCTAAAACAAGTCATATGGCAGCACTTTTCTCCTTTTATGGGCAAAAAAAAAAAGGAGAAAGGAAGTCAGCACCACGAGCAGGACTGCATTGCCACGTGAATCAAGAAGCTCAAAGCTGGAAGACTACGTGCTTGTGCCTACCTTGGTGAAATCAGAACACACACCCTGGAAGAGGAATACCATGAATCAGTTGGCAGGCACTTACCACGTATATAATTATGTCACAAAATATTTCATGCTGCTGAACTAGAGAACTTACTGAAAACCAAAGGAGAAAGGGCATGTAACATAGTTGTATTTGCTTATCTAACATCTTCTTTCTTTATGTGAATGGCCTATCGCTAGATACGAATCTCTTCTTTTGGAAGCAGCTGTAGTGATAGTATGACTCAGAGCAGCAATTAAAATGCATTCCTGTGAACTATAGTACTTTCTTCTGCGTATATTTCTCTGCCAGTTGCATGCTGCCTCAGTGCCCAGCACCCACTCCCAGTGCCGTGGGAGTTTATTTTTTGTTCAGCACCAAGCTGTGGTCTACAAGACAGTCAGAGAAAGTTACAAACAATCTGACTTACCACAGCTTGGCCTTTTCAAGAAAACTGTCAGAATGTCATTAGCTCAAAACTTGGGAAAGGTAAATGATATAGAAAATTCCCCATGTATCAGGCAAAAAGGAATAAAAGCCTTTTTGTTCTTTTATCAATAGCAAGAAAGAAATCATTGTTTCTGCCTCAACAGTTAAACCCCTAAATCATATAAGGGGACTCCTACCTATAAAAAGCTAAAGAATCGAGAGACAAGAAAGCCCTTTTCCTCACCATGCACAGGTGATGGGACCATGACACTGTAAGAATTCCCATTTCCTCTCCAACAACAGGCAGTCAGGCACATCAGCCAGACCACACATAATGTATGTACATACACACAATGACCTGCAGGGTACCTGCAGACACCTTGCGTGGAACTGGGTACTTATCTGTTGGCCGTACAGGTACCTATCATTGACCAAGAGCCACCTTGCTTTTCCTCAGCTGCTGATGCGCAGTCATTCAACGTTTTATTTGAGTGCTGCAACTTAATATTCGACTGCTTTGGGACTCATCCTGCAAACAACTGAATTCAATTACATGAGTTACGCTTGCTGGGTTGCAACCCACGCATCAAAGTTAAAACACAGATAAGCACTGGCCAGGGCAGAGTCTCTGTCCTCAAAGCATTTTTTTTTTTTAAAGGAAGGAAACAGTCTTCCCACTTATCAGATCACTATCGGGTCAGATTAGATGGCCAAAACAGCAGAGCTCTGGAAGTAGTTTAAAATAATCCCACCATTTTTTGAAGTCTAACATTGCTATTACATGGAAAATTAAATTCATTAAATATATATATCTCTATATTTGTTATCGGTAAAGATTATGATTTGCTCCTGCGAAGCTTTCAAGTTTTACCAGTGGGTCTTTAACTCTCTTTTGACAAATGTTATTTCAGTATAAACAAGGGATATTTCTTTAAAAAGTAGTACTTTAACCTGTAGGTGTCCCTTTGCCTTATAAATAAATTAGAAAGCACTGAATAACTGCAATTGCAAAAGTACAAACACTTTATTACGATTGTGGTGAGTCAGACTGCCAGGATTTGGCAGCCCACAGTGTTCCTCAGCAGCAGAACAAAAGGGGATTTTTTAGGCGGATTTACTTTTGGTTCAGTAAAGGACAACATGATACTGTCTGTGCCATAATGAATCAAAACCTCAGTTAAACACAGGCGTAAGTAGTCAGACCACAATAATTTTTGCCTCACGTAATAAAAATGGACAAGAAGATTATCTATACTTCTAAGGCCTCTAATATGTATGCTCTCTCAATGTCTTCTGGATACAAAAACCAATAAAAGTAGTAAGATTATCTAGTTGCAGAACTACAAATCTGTTTTGCATGCAGCATATCCCCAGAATACTTCAAGATCAGGAATTATTTTCTATTTTCCTCTTGAGTACAAGAGGTGTTCAGACAAAACAGTAAGTGGATTTTTTAACACCTTCTCTAATTCAAAATATAAACCCTGTAGACCTAAGTATTGCATTCCCAACAAAATCTTTCATGTATTCAGAGCATGAAACACATTTTAAGAGAGACTCATTTTCCAGCTTCCCAATCATGATCTCATTTGGACTCGCAAACCATTCCCACAGTAATTGATATTACAGCGCTCTGCTGTAATACAGTCTTCTGAGAGGGTGAGGAAAGTGTTCCAGTCCTACAGGGTATTTATGCTTTAATAATAAAAACATAGGAAAAACAGTTGCAAAGTATCAGCTCCCATTTCCTCTGCTGCCATGAAAAACCCAATCAGTTATTAGGGAGATGACTAAAGTCTTATTTCCAGAAACTTCCAAAGATGCCCACATCCATCATGAAATCCCTATCTAAAGGAGTCACCAGCAGTCTACAGATGATCCTTCAAGCAAAACATCATAAAATTATCAAACCATTCAGTAAAAGAAGTCAGACTATGTGTATGTGGGTGGTAAAAATTGCAACTGATAAAAAAAATCAAGACTGTTCTTGGAAATGAAGCATAACAAATTTAACAATCTAGCCTTCTAAAATATAAAGAGGGTTGAACAACTCAGAGAAATAAATGTTTCCCCTCCTCCAATTTCCACAGCATTAGAAGAACCTCCCCCAAAAATTAGGAACAGCAAATCGCCTGTACCAAATAACAAATGATAAATACCACTGCACATCTCTTCTGATGGCTATTTAAACACAATTCTGGAGCCAATTTACTTGAGATAAGGTCATACCGATCAGTTACCAGAGAGAGTTTTCCTTATTCTCCAGAACCAATCCAGCTCCATCAGTGGTACCATCACTCAGCATTTCCGTACCAGCTAGCAGTAATGAATTTCTGCCCCACAGGTCCATACCGCCATTAATATGCATGAGAGAAACCCAAAGATGTACTTTCTGCTCCCCTCCCAGAAAGCCATTAACTCAAGCTAACCTCCCAGACTTAATATGGGGTTGCTGCAAAATTAAAAAAATGAGGATGATCAGGCTATGTACCAAATACATTAGCAATACAGAAAGTAAAACAGAAAGTTGGTTTTCTTTGAAATGCCTCTGAGAAGTAAGAAAAACACCTCTTCCCCACACTTCTCACCCTAAATACATTCAGCCTAAACAACAGAAATATTGGTAAACTACTGGGTTCAGTTCAGTTGTATACTAGAACCAGCTGTTTTAAGTTCTCAGCACCAACTTAGACCCCCCTGCATTCCCTGCAGACATTACTCCAGGCAGGACATGGGTCTTTGTACATCTTGCATCTGCCAGCAAAGCATAGACACAGTGGAAGTCGCAGGGCATCTGGAATAGGACGTGATGCCTGTGTTGGGCAATTCAACCAAACCACGCTCCAACTGTGTCCTAACCCCCAAATACAGTTGTTCTTTGGAAGGTAACTGCAGTCCACTCTTGCCAAATTCTGGACTTCATCCCCCCAGAAATTTACACTTTTAGATTTACCACTTCATATGAGAATAGAAGCACAACAATGTATTCCCATGAAAATTCCGAAGATGGCTATAATAATTCCAGCTAGGAACTTAAAGTAACTGGGATTGTAAGCAGGAAGCCCTCTAACCTAATAGGAAACAATGCTGAGAAGTAGATACCTTAAACAGCATTATCCTGGAAGCTCAAGAGATGCCTATGTTATTAAGAAGGGTTTTAAAACCTTCAAGCCTCCCTGGGAGCAAAATACAAAGACATCCCTTTCACAAAGAGATGAGGGAAGGCGTCACACAATTTTGAAGTTCTGGATGAGAAGACGAGAGCACACCCCCGAGCACCATTTAGCAATTCAAGAGCATCAGTAAAGCAACCACGGAGGAAGTGCTGGGTGGTATGCTCTCTTCAAGCTAAAATGCTGGCTCACAACCACACCTCCATTTGACAGGGCACTGCCCTAGCCAACGGACTAGTTTCTCCCAGACCATTCCCAGTGAAGGTATGAAACTGGAGAATATTTACTGGATGAAAGAATGAAACACCGATAGCAATCAGATTTCCCTCATCTCAGATGAATGTCTTGATCACAGGGCAGGAGTTGCTCTCCCTTTGGCCTAATTATTTTTTTTTTCCCAAGTAACACAATTGCAGGTGAAATAAACGTTTCCTACCACTATGGGACATTTATGAGATGCTGACTGTTGTACTTTCCTGGGAAGAGAGAGATGTGAGTTTAAGTTACTTCAAGCTGAAAAGGGGACATAGAAACAAGCTTTCCACTTCATGGGTAATTGATGCAACTAATGCACCATTGAATATAAAGAGAAGAGGGAGAGAGAAACATCATTGCAAACATTTCTTCCTTGAGTTTGAATAAATAGTTTACACTTCTTATTTATTTATAAGCAAAACAAGGTTTTCAAATCCAGGAGGATCATTCCTGTCTAAGGATGCCAAAGGCAGTTAGGCACAAGAGAGATGCCAGTCTCCAGAACAGTCACGGGGGTAACAATGCTGGATGGACGCAGATGTGTAGCTCAGTGTACCTAATTTTCCCTACAGTAAAAACACAGACAGCAGCGTGCTTTCAGAAATGAGTTTTAAGAACACCATAGTTGGCTTTGAGGCATCTAATTGTAAAATAGGCCACTCAAATAATTTATGAATTCAGGCTGCAATTCAACAGGGAGAAAGATTTTTCCTCCAAAATACCATAAATTATACATATATATACATAAATAAAAGGCTTCTAATAGCTACTTAAATTTTAAGTAAAGCCCATGTGTATCAGAGAGCTATAGGACAGTGCAGAACAGCTGTTATCTAAAACGTCAGCATAAGTCCACAGACCCCTTTAAAAACAACAAACTACCTCCAGAGCATTATTAAATTGTGAAAACTCCAATGCCCAGACATGACTCAATCTTTCAGAGCTCACCACAGATAAACACGTGACCAAATGCAACATCCCAATATATTCCATTCCATGTTCCATATATGACACCTCCCATGGCATGTCAATGCTGTTCAACAGATCTGAGGGCGACAAGTTTATGAATCACATTTATTAACTCAAAACTCTGACAAAGAAAGAGTGGCAGTAGTGATAGACATAAATAACATCACAAGTTGCATTGCTAGTGGAACCTTCAAAATTAATTTTTCACATCTTACTACCTTGACAAATTCCTTACACAGATTTATTGAAAAAATAACTCTCAGACTTAGGCATTAGCTTCATCTTTTGCACTGCCATTTATCTAATCCATGATTTTAAAAATCAACTTGTGCATTCCACTTCAAACACGCCTTCCTTTGTAAATATTATCATTGTCAGGGAAAAAAAAATAGGGCAAAATTCACAGAAAGTTCCCATAGCTCACTAGTTACGTAGTCTATGGACAAGTTGGTAAAGTAGGTAAGAATATTTCAGCTGTTGGTGAGCAAAGTTAATTTTTCTTGAATTAAGTCTGTAAGGTATGGAAGATGTGAAGACTCATAAGACTATTTCTAAACATTTTAAATCCATAATAATAAATACAAATCTTTTAAGCACCTGTGTGTCACTGCTGCCCTAGTTCATATGCACCCTACAAGATATTTGTCCTGTATCTGCTATTTTTCAGGTACAAGCAACTACTGCTACCAAATCAAGAACTTGTATCAAACAGTATATAGAGATGGAAAATAAGACACGTGTATTTCATTTTAATTGCAAGTGTAGATTGGAATTCTGCGAAAGCAGAGGAACGGTAAAATGTGTACTTCACAAGAATTAGGACCTATACAACTCCCATCATTCACATTGCTCTCATCATTATTCATACATGAATGCATAGCAGCTTCTATTACAATTTTAATTTAAACAGCAAAATTCAAATTTATGACTCCATTTTTTGCAGCTCTCAAGCTGTCCCATATTTTAAATATTGTAATTCATGCTTCTCAAACTGTTTTCTCAGATTTAATGTTACTGCTTTGCATTCATAGATAACATAAGTAGAAGGCACTGCTAAAAGAATGATTGATAATACTGAAACAGATCCAAATACATACTGAATTCAGTACACAGGAAATACTATGAGGTTTTGGCTCCTTCAAATTGATACATACTATTACTATGCATATTCCTCTGCCCACTGATACTATAACTCGCATTGACATAGTAAGTTTGTTTCCAAGGATTTAATAGGAGACCTAATGATGTCTGGATTGTATGCAGGTTTTGGATTTAGAATATTATTTTTCTGTTTTGTATAAAATGTGAACTGAATGATCAAGTTAATGTGCTACTGCATCTAGTACTAAAGAACGTGATTCCACAAAACTATTTTACAGTTTCTCTAAAAACTCCAATTAAAAGGGTATTTGGAAATACATATAAATCAATTCAGGAGGTCTTATTTATAGTATCTGTACACCTACAGTTTATGTTAAGGTAGAATTGTTATTCATCTAAATAACGTCTAGTATTTTTATATACATTTTCATCACTCATTTTGTATAACATGTAACCCATGTAAATCTGCAACACACTGCACATGCAAATCCCTGACGTCTGTGAGACTACCATAGTGCTGAGGACAAGATATTTTAGGCTGACAAAACAGTGTCAAAAATGATGTCATGAAGACAAGCTAAGCACACTAACAATGAATTATCTTCCCAGCATTGTAAAATTCACTAACAGGCTCACTATTATGGCAAAATGACATCTGCTCACAGTAACTATATAGTAGTACCCAAGATCTTCACCATTTTTCCTTTGTGAATTAACCAAGTATTTTTCATTCTAATTACTGGCATACATTGCCTTTTTAATGACTTGTGACTTGCTTATTTTCTGTTTTTAATAAAGAACAAGTTCACAGGCATACATGACTGCAAAACAGTAGATGAGAGTAGTGAAAAAGTACAGAGCAGTATACAATAAAATAATGGACAGTCATTAAGAAACCATGCAAATAATTCAGAAAGCCTCTCTTATACTTGCCATAGTTTATAGTTTCAAGTGAAACCTTAATGATCAGATACACTATACAGTGGTTCAAAATGCAGCTGAAGAATCTTATTCTTAGTTGCTACTCTATGCTTTTTATAAATTTAAATTAAACCCTTTATGCTAGTCTCAGTCTGTAATTTCATTAAAACATTTTGTGAGTTGTTTAACTTTATGATTTGTTTGTTTTTATTTCAGGCCTCGTGTGTGTGTGGGGGGGTTTACAAGAATGCAGAAAGAAGAATCCAACGTGAGAAATGTCAGAATTTATTCCCTAAAAATAAAATAAAATAAAACAGCCTTGCCAATGTATAATTTTTCTTTATATCTTAAAAAAGATATAAAACTTAGCATAACTGAGAAAAGGGAAGCATCAACTTAGTTCTCTGTGTAATATGAGTTGGGGTATTTTTGTAGACCAATGCTGAGCATGTAAAATTCTTTGCCCACAAGGCAACCTCCTGTCACAACTGCATTTCATTCCAGATCTCCCCACCTAAGCGTTCACAGTCAAAGTCATTTTTATTTTTTTTCTGACCTTGCAGATGGCAAGAATAGGAGAAGGAAAGCAAAGCAAAAACATCCCTATCCCCCTCAATTTTCCCTTTCCACATGCACACACAAACTGCATTTAGGAGCTGGTAAACAAAAACAGAGTGCAAAGATTGTCTGTATGGAAATCAAGGACTACCAGAACAGGCTGGAAACCAACACACATTACAACCCTCAGCAAGTTATTAGCAACAACGCTGAAAGAATGGGAAGTTAAAACTGCTTCTGGTGAATTATGGATCATTTGATTTTATACACTGGCATCATACATTACCAGGGCCTTAGCAGAACAAAACCCAGATAAATAAGTCCGAAGCTTAACTGTCTTGAAATTAAGTTAGGGAAAAAAAAAAAAAAAAGGCAGAAATGCTTGTGTGGTGTCTGTTCAGAGATTCAAACGATGAGATGAATTTAACATTGCAGAACATGTTTTCCATCTGCTCTCTCTCATGTCTAGCCTTCACAATGGCACATCCTTCTAGAAACGGTGCTCACAGCACTCTGCATCTAACCATCTCCAGCAGCTGAAAGTTTTCCCTAATAACCGAAGTTGTGAATTTGAACCCCCCTTGTCCCCAACCTCGAGCAAGGGCATACTTAATCCAGAGAAGGGCTACAGCCTTTTTATTTGATTGATTGATTGATTGATACCCTCAGCCCCGTTACAGCTCATCCTGGCACCTGGGCCCACAGGGAGCCAGGTGCCCACAGCACCCCGGCGTGATGGGGGTCCCTGAGGAAGAAATGGGAGCTCCTTTAGGGGCTGAGGCAGCGATGAGAGCTCAGGCACGGTCCTTTTGAGGCCGAGGCAGCGATGGGAGCTCCTTTTGGGGCCGAGGAAAAAAAGCCTCTCCCCGAGCTGAGGCTAAGATCTACCAGCAAAACGTTTTACCACGGGGGAAGGGAAAGCAAAGCTTGGCCCTGGTGCCCCGTAACCCCACTCGAGGCCGCTGGAGCCGGTGCTTTTTGAGGCAACAGTTGGTCGCCTCCCCACCGGCAGCCCCCCACCCCTCTGCCCCCCGAGGCTGGCAGCAGGAGGGCAGGGAACGGGGGGCGGCACAAGGGCGGCGGCGCGGAGGAAGGCAACCCCCGATCTGAGATGAGAAAGATAAAAATAAAACCACCACAAAACAACGCAGGGGCTGCAGAGCCTCCCGTCTCCCAGCAGGGCGCTGCGGGGGCGGCTTCTCCCTTCCTCCCCCTTACTCCCCCAATCTTTCCCCCCCCAGAGGACGGGGCGCCGCCTGCCCCCACCGGCGGCCAGCCGCAGTCCCCGAGCCGCCTTACCTGAGCTGCCCGTCGCCGCTGGCCGCTGCGGGGACCCTCGTCCATCCCCCGAGCCTCAGAGACAGCCGGCGGCGCGGCCCGGCCCGGCCCAGCCCAGCCCAGCCCCGCGCCACACTCGCAGGCCCGCCCCGCGGTGGCTGCGTGAGGCTGCCGCCAGACGCCGGCCCCGGCCGGGCGCGGTTCCCCCCCCCCGGACCCGCCTCCCGCTGCTGAAGGAGGGCTGTGAGCCCCTCAATGTCTCCCCACCGGGCTGTGTAGGGTCACAAGAGGGAGGAGGAGAAGAGGATGAAGCCTCCCCCCCCCAAGTGGAGGGTGGGGAAGGGGCGGCAGGGCGCGGGGGCAGAGGAGGCGGCGCGGTTTGAGATAAGGAGAAGAGGGAAAGGAGGGTGAGGGGGGCACCCTGCCTCTGCACAGACCTCACCCGGGGAGATTCGTGCTCCCCACGTACCCCCCAGCCCAGCCCAGAAGGGCAGGGACACCCGACGGTGTCACCCCTGAAGCCACTGAGGAGCGGCCCCCACCCGCCCTCTTCCTCTCAGCGACAGCGGCTTTGACCCAAATCAGCCCCGTTTCGACCCAAATCAGCCCCGTTTCGACCCAAATCAGCCCCGTTTCGACCTAAATCTGCCCCGTTTCGACCCAAATCTGCCCCGTTTCTCACAGGTCCCAGCCCGTCCCCTTCTCCTTTGTGGGCTTTTGACTCTTGTTGTGTGTGTGAATGCTTGAGTTCAGCAGGGCTGCAAAGACATTTTGTGTGTGTGTGTGCATTTCTGACTTCGCAGAAGGCAGTACTTCCTCAAGATGTCAAAACCAGATCTGAGTCCATTCACAGCTCGTGAAAATACTTTGTACTTCCTCTTACTGTTTGGAGGGTTAAGTAAGGTTAAAGTTGTAAAAGTGGCTATGCGGTGCTTGGTTTCCCCCTTCCCCAAAATGAGTCTGTGAGTCTATGAGTCATTTACAGGAAGAAAGAAAAAAAAATATCGCCTACAAGTAACTATTGGAAGTACAGTATAGAAATACCAGGTTATTTATTCTTCACATTGGGGTTTTGCTTACTGAGCTCTAGATGTGAGATGCTGCAAGGCTGACCACAAAGCCATTGTAACACCATTGTCAGTGCACCCAGGAGTTCACAGCTTTGGGAAAATGTGTTAGAGAAAAATGGCCTCTGTGCACTGAGCAGGTGTGATGCTCTTGAACAAGGCAAGTTTTGCAGTGCTGTGGAGCAGAGCGGCTTGGTAGAGCTGCGAGCATGTAGGATCTGCTGCTGACTTGATCCTCTGGCCTTTCACACCAAGTCAGCAGAGCAGCAACACTTACATGCCCAAACTTGTTGTCTTTACCCAGGCTGTGGTCAGATATCCTTGAACTGTTCTCTTTTGGTCTGAAAATTCCAAATTTTCTTGTCAGAAAATAATTCAAGGGACAGAACTGGTCTATTAAAAGGCTTAGTCTTTGTTACAGCGGCACATATTTAATACAGCTATCCTTACAGCACCCGGCTTAGTGGAACACTAAACTGCTGGCTTGCATTTTTTTATCCGCAAGTCTCAAAAGTACCTTTTAAAAAAAGTAAAAAGCATTGCTCCACTTTCAAGCAGGAAGAACGGTCACGTGGAAAACTTGAACCAGGAGAGAGAACTGAACCTCAGATTCACAGCTAGCAACCCTTTTCCTTGCTTATTTTTCTGGGGCATGTGTTCTGACCACTGTATAATGGACACGTCTTTAACTGGCTGCTATTACAAAAAGAAATAGCTGTCTACCACCACTGGTAAATACTCCCGTTCTGTTAGTGTGTGTTACATATGCTCTCAGAATGCCTGCACTGAATGCAGCTGGAACTTAGCCAGAAGAATATTTTGATTATGGATGCTGATAGTGTTTAGGAATTAGATATGTCCAACTTTTAAATTCTGTCAAAACAAAGGGACTGTTATATATTGATGAAATGAGCTGTAGAACATCTACCCAGCTTTAGCGTCACATACTACCGTAAGACTGAAGTTGAACAGCCTTTAGGGAGAACGGCAGTTGAGTGATAGATTTCAGATTCTCAACTTTGGACAATGACGTTACAGACCAGGAATTAATTGTTTAGTCAGCTACTTGCGTATTGGCAATACCACAGTAACTATCTGTGTGAAACTGCTATGCCAATGCAGATGTGAGACAAATTCAATTTGGGACACATTTGGTAGGATTCAGATTCCTAAATAAAGCTCTTTCTTATCATTTGGACTCTACAAGGTGTCTTATATAGTGCCCAGCTTTTGCTCAGAAAAGGTGCAGAATTCTTACAAAGTTCCATCTCATATCTACCAGCTGCATGCCAGTACCTCAAACACCCTAAACTTTTTTTAGTAGTGTAGTAGTGTTTGGTTCTGGTACTTTCGTATGGGTGTCTCAAGCATCGCAAGAAGCAGTCAGGTGCCTACCGGGTAGTGATGATATGGACCAGCTACTACAAAGCTGTGTTATCACAGCTCAAAGCTACCTAGGCTCCACTGAGCCAAGACCTGAAGGGGTAAGCAGGAATATGCAGGGCATTTCAAGATGCCCTTGGTTATCTTGCTTTGTTTTCTGCCACTCTTATGGAAGCATGCAGATCTCTTCTAGGTCCTATGACCCATACAGGTAGCTCAGACAACTCAAGATACCCACTGCTGCAGAAGTCAATCTGTCTTCACTGCAATGGAAATTTCAATCCCTAGCTGAAGACAACTGCATACAGACAACAAAAATTTGGAAGTTTGAATCTTACATTGAATCCTATCCAAAACAATTTGCTATCTTAAATCTCAGGGGAATTTAACACATTTTATTGCACAGTTATGACAATGTATATGCAACCAGTAGTCATGGCTTAACTGAACATTGTAGCATAGCACCAATAACACATTTTTTAGATTCTGTCTGTAATTTGAAAGATAACATAGAGGTCTTTCTTTCTTTCTTTCTCTCTTTCTTTCTTTCTCTCTTTCTCTCTTTCTTTCTTTCTTTCTTTCTTTCTTTCTTTCTTTCTTTCTTTCTTTCTTTCTTTCTTTCTTTCTTTCTTTCTTTCTTTCTTTTAAATGGGAATGATTGAGTCATAAAATCATAGAATCATAGAATCATTAAGGTTGGAAAACACGTCTAAGATCATCTAGTCTAACTGCCCACCTCCCACCAATGTCACCCACTAAACCATGTCCCTAAGCACCACGTCCAACCTTTCCTTGAACACCTCCAGGGGCAGTGACACCACCACTTCCCTGAGCAACCCATTCCGATGCCTGACTACTATTTCTAAGAAAAAATGTCTCATAATTTCCAACCTAAACTTCCCCTGGCACAACTTGAGGCCATTCCCTCTAGTTCTATTGCTAGTTATCTGGGAGAAAAGGCTGACCCCCAGCTCCCCACACCTTCCATTCAGATAACTGTAGAGAACAATAAGGTCTCCCCTGAGCCTCCTCTTCTCCAGACTAAACAACCCCAGTTCCCTCAGCTGCTCCTCATAAGACTTATGTCATAGACTTATGTCAAGGCTTTTGGATAAGTCACCCACAAAGTTAGCAAATATTTGAATGACTATCTACCTAGGACAGTGTAGCCTTCTGTAGAGAGTACAGTGCCTTAAAAGTTTGAAACTCAAGGTTTTAGGCACAATTGCGCTAACAATCATCTGGATGCAAACAGTGGCCTTGGAACAGATGGAAAAGTGAGTTCTCTGCTTTTGATATTTGACTTGCCAAGAAGAAGTAATAGATTTATCTAGCAGTTTTCTCAAGTATTTAATGAAGGGGTTACTTTGTGGAATAAAAGGACATCTTTCTTAATATTTATTTTAACTCTGTACAGACTGCCATGAAGGAGGTTAATACAAACAGCATTCTCAGAAAGAAGGGTTTTGCACCCACTTCAGAGATTACCAAATTCAAAGGAGAGTCTCTTCAATTTCAGCGGCCATTGAATCAGCCCCTTAATCACCTCCTCCATCTGGAAGTACTTTATTTTTGTGGTTAATGCAGGAAAAAAAAAAAAAAAAAGATAATGCTAATATATTCTATGAAGTAAATTGTATGAATATTCAGTATGATCCTGTCATCACTTGCATAATTCATGGTACCACTGATACTGTTTGGAATTGTAGCTGTTCATCACTTATGAAGACAATCCTCTGTACAGTTCTGGAATTTAGGGACATAATTTTCTGAGTTATGAGTTATACTGCTCAAAATTAGGAGTAAAAACGGTAGATGAGACATAACAAACCAAATAAATAAATGAAGAGGTGGTGGTGGGGAGGAATTAATCTGTCATTTTATGAGTCTGAATTGTGTCTGAAATTGTTTCCTACCAGAGAAATGTGCTGCTGTGGTTTGTCAGCTTATTTTTCTCTCCTCGCAAAGAATCTACTATTAGTAAGTGGGCAGAGAAAACTTCTGCTTCTCAGTTGTTGTGGATATCTTCTGCTTGAAGAGCTTGCTTTCTCAACATGCATTGAGCCTTCATTGGAAATCCCCTGTTTATTTCTCGCATCAGCTGATGAAAGAAATTAGCAGAAGCATGGGCAGACAGCCCTTTGCTGGCAAAGGGCCAGCCACTGGAGATTACAGCAGCTACACTGATCACAAAAATATAGGAGTCCCCACGGAATACAGCTGGAAATCTGACTTTGTTTACCTATTTGAAACTCAATATGTTGAAAATATAATCCTCTTTATAATGCATGTACACACCTTAAAGAGGTATACAATAAAATGTATTTGTTATATATATAAGAACATGTATATTCATTAGGCATTCAATGCAGACAATCTTCATTGTCGGTCTTACACAAATTAAACAACTTTTCTCAAGAAAGTGATATGATTAAGCTTCTGGTATAGGCTTTTAAAGGTATCAATATTCATGTATGCAATTTAAAAACAGTTGAGATTTATGAAATATATTGCTTAAAGTAAAAAGTAATTTTACTTTTGTCATTTTTGACCAAGTCAGAATAATATACATGTACATTAAATAATGAGACTTTGGTTATGTAATTGAATAGGAATGTGGTAAAACCCTAGGATATTTTTTGGGCACGGTTCTCAACTGTAAACAACTTATCCAAATATACACAGGCAAACCATAATAATAGTGTCCCTATACACTGATACATGCTTATTGGTAACACTATAACACTAAAAATCATAAAAATTAATAACAAGAAACTTACCTTTTAAATTCAAAAGTTTATCAAGTAGCTAACATAGAATATTTACTCATTCTGTATTTTTCTACAATGAAACTGCAGAGTAGTGGAATTATATTGTACAAAACAAAACAAAACAAGTTCAGATTTTCTTGAAATAATATTCCTAATGAAAAATTAATAGCAATAATTGCAATAGCTCACCGGATATGTGACGTTGCATTTATCACTATTAATGTTAATAAGAAAATGTCTAAGTACCAAACTATTTTAAGCTGGTTGGCACAAACCCATTTTCATTTGCATCTAGCAAGATGTATCCTGGCAACCGTATATTTTTGGATTTGTAACAATTTATTCTATTCATTTTATGCAAATGAGGTAACCAATACTGCAAGAATCATGAGAATTCAAGATGGATAACTTGGATAACATCGTTCAGAGCTATATATAGATGACTAGGAGTGATATGTGAGTAATATATGTATATATTTAACAATCTATTGAACATTTCTTTCCATGTACCTACCCAGCTAAGGGGTTTAACTTGCACAATTCACATACTTTTACTGCAAAATAGAAAGCAGTAGCAACCCAAGCTGTGTCCTGTGAAGTAATAATTATCACACACCACAGTCATGATTCTGTTTTGTTCTTTTTGGGGTTGAAAATGCTGCATGTTTCCCAGACTCATACAGAGTTTAATGAACTGGAGGGAGGAGGAAGAGCAAAGGCTCTAGCTGTCGACCGCATCTATGCATGCTGACTTGATAACTTGATAAGTTAACACAGTATCTAGAGCAAACATGAAGCTGAAGCTATATATGGAGTTTCTATCTTATTGTGTGCAAGTGTCATTGAAAGGACACATAAGAAAACTTTTGGTTTCGGTGCATACGTGTGAATGATTTCAATGCATTTGCTATAGGATTAGGTTACAGCAACCTGTGCATCTTCAGTACATTCTAGTATCATCAAAACCTTGTTTGATTAGAGATCATCTAAGGTGTTCAGCTGGAACAAAGCTCTGCTTATAGAAATGCAGAGTGTATAATGCCATCATAAGAACAAAACACTTATAAAAATCGTTAATTGTTCTTAAACAAGCTCTTTGCCTCAGTCCTCACTGCCAGTCTGGCTTCCCATGTCTCTTGAGTCCCTGAACCTCTAAGCGGGGTCTGTGGTAGTAAAGGCCCTCCCACTGTACAAGAACAGCAGGTTTGAGACCACCTGCAGAACCTGAACAGGAACAAGTCCATGGGGCCAATAACATGCATCACAGGATCCTGAGGGAACTGGCTGATGTAGTGGCAAAACTCTATCCATCATATTCAAAAAGTCCTGGTAGTCAGGTGATCTCCCTGGTGACTGAAAAAAAGTGAAACATTACTCTGATTTTAAAAAAGGGTAGAAAGGAAGATCCGAGGAACTACAGACCAGCGAGCCTTCCTCTGTACTTGGGAAGATCATGGAACAGGTCCTCTTGGGAGCAATGTTAAGGCACATGAAGAACAAGGAGGTGATCTGAGACAGCCAGCATGGCTTCCCCAAGGGCAAATCATGCCTGACCAATCTGCAGTCTTTCTATGATGGAGCAACTGCATCAGTTGACAAAAGAAGACTGACCAATGTCATCTACCTGGCCTTCTGTAAGACCTTTGACACAGACCCAAACGACATCCTGGTCTCCAAACTGGAGAGACATGGATTTGATGGGTGGACCAGTCAGTGGATATAGAATTGTCTGGATGGCCTCAGACAGAGAGTTGCAGTCAACAGCTCTATGTCCAGATGGAGGTTGGTGACAAGTGGTGTCCCTCAGGGGTCTGTCCTGGGACCGGTGTTGTTTATCAGTGACATAGGCAGTGGAATCAAGTGCACCCTTGGCAAGTTTGCAGATGACACTAAGCTGAGTGGTGCGGTTGATCCAACTGAAGGAAGGGATGCCATCCAAAGGGGCCTGGACAAGCTTGAAAAGTGGGCCCAAATGAACCTAACGAGGTTCAACAAGTCCAAGTCCAAGTTTCTGCACCTGGGTTGGGGCAATCCCAGACAGAATTACAGACTGGGGGAAGAACTCATTAAGAGCAGCCCTGCAGAGAAGGACTTGGGGGTTTTGGTGGACAAAAAGGTCAACACGAGCCAGCAGTGTGTGCTTGCATCCCAGAAGGCCAACTGCATCCTGGGCTGCATCAGCAGAGGAGTAGCCAGCAGGGAGAGGGAGATGCCTGTCCCACTCTGCCCTACCCTTGCGAGGTCCCACTTGAAGCACTGCATCCAGGTCTGGGGCAACCAGCACAAGCAGGACATGACCTGTTAGAGTGGGTCCACAGGAGGGCAAAGAAGCTAAACAGAGGGCTGGAGCACCTCTCCTATGAAGTAAGTCTGAGAGATCTGGGAATGTTCAGTCTGGAGAAGAGAAGGCTCCAAGGAGACCTCATTGCAACCTTTCAGTACTTAAGGGGGCTTATAAAAAAGATGTAAAGCAACTTTTTACATGGGCAGATGGTGATAGGACAAAGGAGAATGGTTTTAAACTAAGAGGGAGATTTAGATCAAATGTTAGGAGGAAATTCTTCACCCAGAGGGTGGTGTTGGACCTGGGGGTTTTGGTTGATGAGAAGCTCAATAAGAACTGTATGCACACTAATGTGTACTTGCAGCCCATAAAGCCAAACACATCCTGGGCTGCGTCAAAAGAATCGTGGCCAGCAGGTTGAGGGAGGTGATTCTCCCCTTCTACTCTACTCTTGTGAGACCCCACCTGAAGTACTGTGTTCAGCTCTGGGGCCCCCAGCCCAAGAAGGACATGGAAGTGAGTCCAGAAGAGGGTTGTGAAGATGATCAGAGGGCTGGAGCACCTCTTCCATGAAGAAAGGCTGATAGAGTTGGGATTGTTTAGCCTGGAGAAGAGAAAGCTCCAGCAAGACTTTATAGTGGCCTTCCAATACCTAAAGGGGGCCCACAGGAAAGCTGGCAAGGGACTTTTTACAAGGGCACATAGTGATAGGACAAGGGGTAGTGGTTTTAAATTAAAATAGGGTAGATTCAGATTAGGTACAATGAAGAAATATTTCACTATGAGGGTGGTGAGGCACTGGCACAGGTTGCTCAGAGAAGCTGTGGGTGCCCCAACCCTGGAAGTGTTCAAGGCCAGGCTGGATGGGACTTTGAGCAACCTGGTTGGTTGGGGGTGTCCCTGTCCAGAGCAGAGAGGTTGGAATTAGGTGATCTTTAAGGTCCCTTTCAACCCAAACTATTCCATGATTCTATGAAATACTGTATTGAATGCATTCTTTATGCTGAAGATCTGATACCCTGTCTTGCATAGAGGGTTTGGAAAGGGTTTGTAGGATTGAGTTTCTCCTTTGCAGAAGCATTAAGTTGTAAATGGATGTTACCTTCTTGGTTCCACTGTGTTAATAAAGGACATTACCACTCCCAGCTGCTTGTCAACTTTTTGCCTGTGATTATTGTTCCCCCATCCTATTGCTGGGAAGACTTGCTAATATAGTCAAAATGAGACAGGTTAGATGAAAGTTTAAATAGTAGGTCTTTACTGGGTCATCTCATTTTGACTGAACCATCCTTTTTTTTTTTTTTTTCTTTTTTTTCTTTTTTTTCACCTTAGATCTTAAAAATCAAAAATATTGCCTCTTTAGAAAGAAGTGCTTCTGCCTTTTAGTTGAACATTCAAAGAAAATTTAAGTATAACAGCACTGGTAAAGACTCCATCTGAGAGGGTGCCAACACACAAAGACACACAAACAAAATTAATTCTTCTATAATCTAGGCATTCCAAGCTTAGTCTATCACTTGTCTAGTTTATAATACAAACAGCACGGCAACAGAAGTGCTAGGAACATTGAGATAATGCTTTCTGCACTGCCCAAAAGTGCATTACTCTTTTGCTGTGTTACTAGAATTAGAAGTTATAGGCCATATACCATCTTCCTGCTAAATGATGTCAAAAGTAATTTAAAAAGGTAAATATCATTATTATTAGTAAACTACCTGTGCCTTTTCTGGCATTAGAACAAGGAAAGCTAAGCACATTTTCATGAGTTCTCTAAATAACCATTACATTTCTTCTTTCAAGCATTGAATCTATCAACAAATGAAAGAATTACTTATCTGAAAGATAAATGCAGCAGTAATTAGGAAAAGTCAGAAGCCAGCAGTCAAGAAGATGTTAAAAATGAACAGCAAATAATACTGAAACATTTATGACGATTCATTGAAAGTTTATTTACATGGGTGGAAAAAGACCCATTTCATCAATATATTGAACAATTATAGGATCAGAAGATCATAAAATGATTAATGTTGGAAGGGACCAGAGGCAGTTTCTAGTCCAACTTACTGTTCAAAGCAGGGCCAGCTTTGAGACCAAGTTGCTCTGTAATTTATCCAGTCAGTTCTTGAAAACCTCCAAGAATGGATACTGTACAGCCTCTCTGGGCCTACTGTCTGACTGTCCTCATGCTGAAAAGACTTTTCCTTATATCCAGTCTGAACATCACTTTTTTTCAACTTATGTGCATTGAGTCCCTTCCTCCTGACATAAATCACTCTGAAGAACTTGTCTCTATCCTGGATAACCTTCTCAGGGGTATTAGAAAGCTTCTGTTATTTCTCCCTAACAGTAATATACAATAGACAGTAAGTCTTTACCTCATTTTTCCTATCAGCTACTATGAATGGGAAATAAATATCTTACTCTACCTCACCTTCTTCTGTTTTCCCAATAAAGCCACCGATCCTAATCCCCTGACCTCCTCCCTGGTATGTCTTCTGTTAGCCATGTACAGCAAAGTCCCCAAAGCCATCTTAAATCATGATGTTGCTTTGAGCTTTTATTCTAGTGAAAGAAGCTCCTTGCTTTCCAGTAGTGACCAGAAGTTTCTGGGAGCCAGATATAGTGTCTCATTGCTTTGGCATTGCTTCTTGTAACAGTCCTAGTTAGACATACCACAGTTTTACTTTGAACAGTTTCAGCTTTGTCACTATGGTGCAAAACAATCCAAGTATTTATCTGACAAGATGATATGCAAACAGTCTTTTCTAGCTCATTAATAGGTGGCAACAGAAAGCTATTTCTCCTATGACAAGAAACAAGTTCATTCAGTTGTTAGAAGGAACTGAACATTGACTTATAAAACAATTAATTTTGCATGAATATGAAAATTATAAAAAGTTTTTTTTTTTTTTCCATATCCTTATAGATCTCATAGTAAGGCTGAAGCATACTCTGCTTTAATTCTTTCACCGCATTTTCTGCATTTCTTTGCTTACAAGTGATGGCTTCCTGCTGCAGGTAGCACCTTTAAAAGGAGCTGTAGGACTGAGATGAGAGCTGTGTTTCAGTTAAGCCATAACAAGAAAATGTCAAGCTGTGTCACAAATTCTACCAGAATGAAACTGCAGAAAGCCATGGATGAAGACAGAGAAAAGCATTTAAAATTTTCTTGGATAAGACAGCCTCTATGACTCAAATATAGCAGTGGAGAAAACAAGATAACTTTTCATGGCATCATAACTAGATCAAATCATAAGGAGACCTCTCTTCATCACAGAGTTTGAAATACAGCTGAAATCTTATGCATAACCTAGGTGAAAGCTGGCCTTCCTGGACACAGAACAGAGAGGAGCTCTGCTCTTTGCTGAGGTTCAGGATGAGGGCATGAAATTCCTCTCTGTGTGTTTGCTTTGTGCATCCAGTGATTACAAATGGTGTTTTCTTTACCCTGAAAGTTCAACAGTGATAGGGAATGCCATGCAATGAACAACATAAAACATTAGAGTTTTTCCTTCCCAAGCTTTAGTTTGTATCACATTTTGTCCTGAACAAATTTTTTAATGCCTTTTCATCAAGTGAAGAACAGTATAAAGAGGAGGCTTAATGCAAATGAATCAATGAGATAATTAGTGCTTTAATCAAACAAGCAGGTTCAATTCATGCAATACCAAAAAGGCATTTCCAGCTCTGCCTCCCTGACAATCTTTGCTATTAATTGAGCACATCTAGCTTGCAGTTTGCTAAATAGCACAAAGATGACGACATGGGCCATGCTACTCTACGTGGTTTGCAATCCATTGATTAGCCTACAGCAAACGGAGAAAAAAGGGGTGAGGTTAAAAGTTGTATTTTAACCTCTTAATGACTTGGAAACCTACTGACTTCAGGGTCTTGTTCAGGGTTTCGGTTTCTGGCAGTCAGCAACTTTCAGATCTTTGAAGGGTTCCTCTCTCTCCGAGGGTAACTGCCGTGTGAAGACCAGCAAGAAGCAGCACAGATCTGCATATTCAGTTCTGGATACAATAGCTCCATTCTCACTGTCAGGTCAGCAGTCAAGTTCAATGTAACTCCTCCTTCTGTTTCTGAATCAGGACTTTATGGAAATGCTGAGGATTTTTAATAAAGTAGCTCTGCTGTGAAACAAATCTGCCCTTAGTGACAGCTCTGTACTGAGCCGCACCAGCGCAGAGCTTATTAAGTCAAAATTTTAGAGTTCAAAGACAGCATCAGGTTTCAGTGGGCGTCTCTCCTGATTTGCTCTTCACTGCAACATAATTTGTTACCACCCATATTTTATTAGATAAGTAAAGTCTACATGCTCTTGCTGTTGTAAAACTGGATGTATTTCAGTAACCAGTGAACCATTCACACACACACACACATTATCAGAAGCCCAAACTTTGAGTCTTTAAACAGATTTTCAGCCTTTTTTTGCACCTAAATTCAGATGCAGTCTATGATTTCTAACCAGTAGCAAGCTCTTCCATAACCCTGGAAATGATATTTTTCAGTGATCTGTATTTTGGTGCAATATTAAATTAATGCACCACAGGGCAGAGAAGAATGTTATTCCATGGGTCTCAATTCAGTCATTAATATGACCTGACTTGTGGTCGAATCTTTCTTCACACAATATAATTTCTGATGTGGTAAACACCATCCTTTAAATTTCAGTGCCTTTATAGCCTTTGCAAAAGAACTGTTGCAGCTGATTGAATGAAATCAATCTTGAATGAAATCAGCAGCCAAATTATTTTATTTTTAAAATATAATTGCAAATTCTAGCATTACTGGCAACACTTGCATATTTTTTTCCCCATTGTTTTTATAGAAACCATAAACAACTTTTTTTTAAATATAATTCTTTACACCAGCTGATGGGATTTTGTTCTGATTTCAATACTTTGTGTTGCAATCACATGGAACCCAGTTTTTAAGTGTGGAGGGCTTGTGATAGTGTTAAATGCATCAAAAGCAATTTCCTTTAACTGAGTTGTTCTTGTGATCCTCACTAACAGAGAATGTCATTGGGAATCCATCTGCTGGCCTGAATTTCTAACTTGGTCATTGGGTCTCTCAGTCCTTTTTTTTTGAGGATTTATAAATACAAACTTAGTTCTTTATATCTTCATCCCACAGTAATCCAGTAATCCTATACATAGCTGCTGCAGATCATTGTCCAACCTCAGTCTGTCTCCCTGGGTGTTTTTCTGCTGACTGGGAGGCCTTCCTCTGCCATTGCCAGAAGAATTAAATTTTAGCCACAATTAAAAGATTTTGGAAAATAGTTTTTGAAAACAGATTGACCTCTCAGTGAGTGGGTTGCAGTGGGTAAAAAAATAAAATAATTTTAAAATAAAATTCTTAATTAAACCAAACAATTCACTATCATCTTCTGAGGTCAATTTTGTGTGTGACCAATGGACGTAGCAGGATTTGAGTGGGAAGGATCTAACTGACAATATTATTTTTCAGGGTAAATTCAGCCATATCTCTTTGCCCTTTTTTTTTTTTTTTTTTTTTTTGGTCAAATTTTCCATTTTCTGTGCAGGAAGTTTTCACTAAAATTACTTTGGTATCTGTCTGAAATGGTATGCAGCATATCATGCAAGGTGACAGTAGAGTAAATAGGATGCCTGTTAATGAAAGTGAATTTCCTTCTACACAATCATTACTTTTGTCATGCTAACTTTCCATATCCTGTAAATATGAACCTCGCCTCCAACAGGAAACACATGTGCACACGTTCTGGTCATTGAAAAAAATACAAGGCAAAATTAGCTTGCACTGAACTTTTAGACTGTAATGTTTGTGAATAGTCACAAACATGCCAAGAGGGGATCTATATAAAAACATGAAGCATGAAGTTGTAAAGTAAAAGCTGAAAATTTACAGTGATAGTTATAAGTTAACGTAAGAATGCTCGAGCATTCTGATTTCCATTCCTTCACTCTGAAGCATTTTCTTGCGAATACAATAGAATCTAAAAACCCTCTAATAATAATAATTAACCTCTGAAGTCACAGGATTTATAATACTGTGATTATAGCTACATAGTCCTGTCAATGGTCTGTTCATAAGCTGGTATAGCTGAAATAAAATTAAAGGAACTACTTGTGAAGTGCTTGTATGTGTAAAGTAACCCATGTTCATGTATATACAGAAAGATCAGGACTATTTTACAGAACAACAAAGAACCATCATTTCATAAAGAATTGTTCTGTAACACTATATATTTATTCATGCTACTATATTGAACAGCATACATGAAAAAGGTTTCATGGATTGTGTTTTAGTGAAGTTTAGTAATGGGCCTTGAGGGAGCCATGGGAGAATCTTATAAAGAACATCTTTGGTAGCTTTAATTACAAAGATACTACCTGTATGCAAGAAGAAAAACATGTATCTCTTATCCCTGTTTTCCCATTTACAACCTGACATGTTAGGACTGTGCTCCACTATATGTAAGGTGTAAGGTGTAATGGCAATCGTGGCCTGAAGAAGCTGCTGAGACAAGCAGTAATATCTCAGGAATATTGACATAGCTGTAGAAGTGTTATGTGTTGCATAAGAGAAAGAGAAAGAAGAAATCTTACAATATATTTGAGAAAAATGTAGTATCATTATAGAAATTTATATTTCTATAGCAGCTGTTATCTCAAAACATACAGGTGATGCTTGTAAAGATGACTGCTAGTTGTTTTAATTGGGACTGAGGCTAATATGTGGTAGCTTAATTTGAAAATGGCTCTCAAAATCCCCACTTTATTTCACAGAAACCTCAAAATTTCCTAAGGTCTTGATTTGAGCCTTTGCTGAGCACTTTGATTCAGCTGATCGATGTCAATGACAAGGCACAAAAAGCAGAATCTATTCTGGCTGCTCTCTGTGAGCAAGCTGCTCTTGGAGGTCCTGCTCAAAGGGTATGGAGTATGGAGCTTGTCTCATTCACTTCTGCAGAAGACAACAGGGGAGACAACAGAGGCTGATGGCTTTTTGCCTCTGAGACCCACATGTAGCCTGCAGCTGTGCAGTTGTAACATGGGATCTACCACAAGTCAAATATTTGTCAACTTCTGTAAACATACAGGTCAGGTCTTAATCAAACCCTGCATGGCTTTTATTCTTTACAGATACATGCTTTCATTTAGCTTTTGTATGTGTGCAAAAAGAAAGTAACAAAATGTGGGGCTGGTATCTGCAACTGCAACCAGAGGTCACTTGAGAGAAGGCTTAGCCATCCAAAGAATCAGCAGATATAGGTACTGGCTGTTGTTATGCAGGCAGTTCTAAAAAGTTCCTACAAAAGATCTAGTGAAATAGGATCTTCTTTTAAAAAAAAAAATAACAATCACTGCACATACTAAAGTGCTGTTTGTAGGAAGTAACACTAGGAACATTAGATATAGATAGTCAATGAGTATAGCCCTTAAAAGTCATTGCACGTCTCAAATGTTGCTACCTTTTTTTTTTTTTTTTTTTCTTTTCTTGTTGGGATGCCTTGTAATGAAGTCAGACCAGTTATGGTAGCAGGCTTAGACTGCAAGAGGTATTCATTCCAACTGCAACAATATTTGTAAAAGAACATTCCTGGGAGGTCTACTGGCTTATTTCAGTATGATTTTTTTAATAGAAGCCATCTTTCATTTGAATACTTCTGTTTATTTTTTTTTTCTTTGTTCCGTTGGTTTGTCCTGGAAATCTAGGATGCAAAATTCAAGACAGCAAAAACATTAGAATATTCATAATTTTACCAGAGTTAAATTACTTACAGATGATACAGAATGCTTGGAGGTATAATAAAAAGGCAAATTACAATATATCACTAATTTGCTTTAAAAACAGAGCTTAAAAAAAAATGTCAGAAGCTATGTAAAATTTCTTTTAATACAAATCCACACTTCCCTGATTACCGCAAAACACCAGACTCTATCTCACCTTTCCTTTCTATGAAACTTCAGTTCTGGGTCTCTGTTTTCAATTCATGTGAAACAGCAAGGTGTTAAGTATAATTAAACTTTGTTCTATTACTGCAATGTCTAATTGTTACAAGTTCCAGGATGAGGGGTTGGAGAACAGAAACAGATCACTCAACTGTTTGATACTGAAGAGAGCAGTCTTCTCATTATGAAGGCATATGAACAAAGATAAACAATAGAGCTATAAAAGCTTATTAAACACAGTTTTAATGTAAATATAAGAACACATGTATTTATGTAGTATTTAGATTCTAAAGCTTTCTCTCCTTCATCTGGCCAACTGATGGATGCTTCACAGTCCTCTGGCTAAGGATATGTACCTCCCTCAATATTAAATCTTGAGGCTGAGCAAGATCTGAATTCTGGTACAGTTCTTCAGAACTGTCTTTGGAGGATATTCAGATTCAGTTCTCCCCGTCTTTTCTTTCTATATGGTTTTCTTGGTCCTCAATTGATCCAGGAAGGAGTTTTGACTTTTCTGTCATTGGTTATTTGCCCCCTTGTGTTTTAGAAATATGATGTTCTTTAAGTTCTCTTCTATGCTGATCTAAGCATTCACTAAAATACTCATCCTAACGTGGCCTTATTCAACTCTGAGTGTTCGGTTAGGCAATATACATGTAGTAAATTCAGTTTTAGAACTCCTAGCACCAGATCAAAATATCATGGAAAAATGATAGTCATCATTATTCTAATATAAACCATCTGTGTGAGTTCAAATCTCTTTGATTAACTTCTCTGAAACATGGACCTTGTAATGGTGGGTTTTACACACAGTAAGTCATTGTCTCTCTTTTCCACTTTATGCTGCATCAGATGCTTGCCATTTTCCCATGGTCAGCATAAAGATGACAAAAAGACATAAAGCCAACTAAATTTTATATATGCAATTTGTACCTATTGTCTCATTGTGAAACTCTTCACATGCTAAGACTTATAAATCATTAGAACCTGGGAAACAAGAGCCATACTTTACACCAATATGTGAGTAGAATTAATCATTATGACTTCTGAATCCCCAGACACCGTGGTAACAAGTAACTAGAAGGAATGTAACTCCTCCTTCTAACTCTGTCCTTGAGGGATACCATACAACATGATTCATCTGACCTAACTTTAGATGTCTACATCTGAGCTAGCCATACTTTACAGACGATGAAGAGAAAGGGGCATGTGATTCATCTGACCTATTTTAGCCACATACTTTAGAATGAGTTTAATTGCAGTCTAGAAATGTGTCTTGGTCTCCTTGACCATAAAATTAGTCTACAGAGACCTGATCAGATGAAGATGTCTAAAATAGGTCAGATGAATACCATTTAAACTGTCTGAAAGCAGAGACCAGACTATGTAAGAAATTCCACAAAGGAGGGAAACTAACTAACTAACTAAAAGATTGGATCTTAAAGCTACTTAGTGCCAGGAAAAATTACAGAGGTGTCAGGTGCTTGCCAAGCCATTTTGTGTTGTAAAATAATTCATAAACACAAAATATTCCTTGCTCACTTGCTCACACGGAAACATCCAGAGCTTTTTGAGATTCCCTGGGATATTTGAAAGAATTGAACATGTTCGTCAAATACGACATTATTATCCAGCATTATTATCCAGACCATTGTGGAATGGCAGGTAGAAACCAGGGCAAACACTCTAAGATATATGAAACAGTACTAGATGTACTAGTACTATGGGAAACTACATCAGCTCTATACTGTCCTTGTAGAAGGGTGTCTAGGGTGGGTATCAGTTCCAGATGGAGACACCTATACTTAGGTTTCTACCTGTATATGTGCTTGGTGTCTGAAGTTATGGTTATATTCAACAAACATTAAATTTTGATATATTGCCCTGTATATAGGCACCTAATGGTGTATGAGGTGCTCCAAAACATCACACCTATCCTCTTACAACTGCTACAGCAAGTCCTATTCGTTTCTTAAATAGCAGCACATGGCAATTTTTTCAAAGGCAAGCTTGAGCTAAGGAAGTCCAAATCAGTATTGGTATCCCATTCCTATATTGTGCGACTCAGTAACTGCAAGGAAAAACAGTATTTTATAAAATGTAAGCAATTATTTAAGGTAAAAACATCAATTTTATTTTTACTTTATTCAGCAAGAACTTCCTTAGTTCAGAGGAAGTTGTCAATGAAAGAGACTTTAACAAGTACTGTAAATGCACTGAATCTCCTCCAGCTTCCTGTCCAACTAAGGAATCAATTTTTTTTGTTCTGAATGTCATATGTTGATTTGTATCAATTACGAGTTGGCCTCAAAGAAGTGTTACCAGGTCAGAATGTTGTTACAGAGCCACTTAAAAGTTTAAGCACAAGTACTGACTCTCCTATGAAAAAAAAAAATATATATATAAATTAAATTTTTATTTTTATTTTTTTTCCAGTACCATCCGTGTTATTGTGATGGTGTGTTGGGTCTGTATGAGCTGTTGTGGTGGAACTCGGCTGCCCACCTGAGTAAAACCACCACAGATGGACAAATTCACACTTCTTTTGATGTGACATTTGGCCTGTTACTATCCTTTCTTCATTGTTTATATTGGAATTGGGCATATTGTCCCTGGGCTGTAAATATCGATCATTTGTACTAGACTTATTCAGTCATTTTGAAATGCTTTTAGTGACCTTACAGCAAAATGTCAAAGTGTAAAAAAGGAAAAAATAAAATAAAATAAAAAAAAGAAAATTTCAGATCTCATAGGCACATTTTCCTGTTTCTAATCTCTAAAATATTAATTTCCCATTTCTAAAATATTATCTCGTGTTTCCTGTAAGTCTCAAGTTACTAGACAGATTTAAATATATTTTTCACCACATCTTATAACAACTGGAATACATATTTCAGGTTCTCATTTTATAAAAACTGGAAAAACATATTTTGTGTTCGCATGAAGAAATTTAGAAGACTGCTTCTTATGGAGCAAGTGTAGATTTTTCTTGCATAACCTAAGTTATTTCTACCTATAGTTTATTTTCAAAAGATATGCATTTATTACTATTTTATTTATAACATTTAGTGTCATATAGATCACAAGCACTGGAAAAATACATATTTTGCATAAAAGTATAATGCAACTGAATACCACATAAACCAGAGATTTCTACATTCTGCCATCACTAATCTTGGAAAAAATAATGAGATGATTATTACAGAAGAAGACATTACCACACAGTAATTTTGAGCATTAGTCAGAACTCTGAATACAAATAATGCGTAGATATTATTTTCTTATGAATACTGAACAATATTAAACTCTATGAGGATTTTAAAACCATGGCAATATTTATTTCCCTACTTACTGTGATAATAAAGCAATCACTAAATAAAGATTCAGATCTGAAAAAAATTATTCACATTTGAGGCAATTTACCCTGTGTTGGTGTAAGTGCATATTATAGATCTTGTTGCTTAGAGACATGACAAGACTGGACTATCTCCAGAATAGCAACTCACTACGAACACATATTTCAGGGTCCTGAACCAATCTTCCAAACACTATGACTCTTTTGTTCCCCCTCCTGTCTCTCCTCCCTTCCCCAGCAAACACATTAAGATCTGAGCTGAGGAAACCTTTGCCAACATTGACCTTCATTATTCATTGCCTGACTTGAATAGACTAAAAGACCAAAAATCCCTGGTCCTTCTCCCTTTTCTTCTCCTCTCGTCTTCCATGAAGGCTGCTAATATAATGTCTGCAAAGCTGTTTTCCTATAGTAGGGGACTTTTAGTCAACACAGTCATGACCTTTTAAGACTGACTATCCCAGTGCAAATAAGCATTAAGAGGAGGAAGGAAAATGTTTTAAAGGAACTAATTAATATTTTTGGAAAGATTTATTAGATTGCTTACTAAATTTGATGTTTCTTTGTTGATGTAATATTTGTTTTGTTGTACGTGTGATACCTTTTTGTGTCTAAGCATTTTAGTTTCTATCTTCACATGTTCTAAATGCAGATAATTTTAGCAGTTTCATATAGTTTATACTATATGAGTTTTGCTTTGTGTTTCCTTCCAGAGTAAATTAAATAACCATTTAATAGAGTAAATTAAAATAACCATTCAGTATTACAAAAGTCCTGAAGTGACATTAAGTTCTTTGATGAAAATTGATTGCTCCCGGTTTTTAAGACTTTTTCTAACAAGATGTTACAGGCTGGACAAGAAGATTCAGTGAAAGATTGACAATACACTTTTCTTAAATGTACATTTAGCCATTGCTGTGTCCTGCTGGAAGCACTGTTCTCCACTCCAACTTGGGAGCTTTAGATGTGCTTTAGGGTAGAGCAAACAGTTGAAAGGAATGTTAAAATGGTCTTAAAATGTTTGATCTGAACTTTTGAACAATTTCCCTATCTTCTGTTCTGGCTTCAAGTCATAAGCATGTTTGAATAAAAGCATAATTCTTAGCTACTTTGGATAAGGTGATATTTACTTCCTCATTATAGAAAGTAATCAGAAAAAGGCATCAGAATATCAAATGATAAATTGTATGAAAAAATTTCTGATGATATATGTATGGCTGAGGGTTGTACTTTCCCGAAGAGGAAATATGCTCCAATTACCTGAAAAAGGCTCCAGATATTGACTTTGTCTTGCCTATCTTGGCATGTATGGTCCTGCTTCTTTTTAATTGCTTTATACCTGCAATTTAATCCCAACTTAGAAATGCCAGGGCTCCTCTGTACCTACAGATAGGGCAGAAGGAACAAAAACTTTGACAGTAAGGAAGACAACAAAATATAGGAAATAATGCTAATGCAATAATAAAAAAGGGAGAGCTATCAGAGATTCCTTGAAATTCATCAGGAACTTTCTCATTATCATTCACTTAAGGTGAAGGCACAGATCTACTTGTGATGAGTGGCTACTCAAAACTCAGAGAAATGTCCTACACCTGTCTTTCAAAGATATGCCTAAAAATATATCACAGCTGAACATTTTCCTATGAGTCAGAAAATTTCACCTCGCATGTATTGATATAAATACATGTTGTATATTAGTTGTGTGACATGCTCCCCACCAAGACAAGTATTTTGAATAAAAGCATTTAATGGCCTGCACTTTCCCAATGAGGTAATTGGGAATGCATGACTTCCTCCATACACCTTTCATAGCAGCCTGTTCCCAGAGGAATGCAGAGAAGGTGCAGGCCATGCCCTCCCAGACTTGAAGGGAAAATTGATCTTGACATTCATGCAGGAATGTGGAGAAGAAAGTTCCTTGTGCTTTACAGACCAACCCACTCATAGAAGAGACACAACATTTTAGGTCTGAATAAGCATTTACTGTATTCAGTTTCAACCAGCAATACCAAAGTGTATTGGGTGTGCCAGGAAGCTCTTTTGATCCTCCTTTCTCCCAACATGAAACAAATTCCTCTCCCCAGGATTAAAACATGGTATGTTGTGTCATGCTGTTGTTCTGGAAAGTTTGAGTAAAATTAGTCTCAGGGCTGCAAATAATGTGAATACACACTGCACAAATGTCTGTGTGCACCTGTTCTAGAACTCCTTTCTGATGTAAAATACTTTTTCTAACTATACAAATGAATGCAGGTAAATGTTACCTTTCAAAGAACAGCGAAAGGTTGAAAAACGCTATAAGGACAGTCAAGTATTATTTTCTAAAACTGAAGACTCATATCGACAAGTTCTTGGTTAATATGAAGCAGACCAGCTGTTCTCGCTTCCAGTCCCTCTCTATCTTCAGATAACTTCAGGGCAGATGGTTCACTGAAGAATGTGTTCAATCCTATCTATTTTATTGAATCTCATATTTAGCTACCTTTGTATCATATTTCCTGCTCATTTATCATTATTCACTGTGTTTTATAAACCTGTATATGCATTGCTACTGGTTTTATAATCTACAATACTCTATTTATTGTTTTAGTATACCACTTAGAATAAATCAGGTGCCGTAAAATAGTGCCATCTTGTGGAACTCATCAGTTGTGTAGCTATTTCCATTTTTTCCCAGTGATATTATTTCCAAGTCAACATTTTTGAGTGTTAATTTTTATTGTGACATACTGAACACCCTATATGTGAAGGTCTTCCAAACTATACTTGAAATGTTTTTCAAGAAAACAAAAATGAAATTTCCCTGTTGAACCACAAAGATTCCTGATATCATCTTTTTTTTTTTTTTAGAGAAAAAATATCAATCCCACTAAAATAAATGGAAAACAAAACAAAACAAAACAAAAAAAACCCCTACTCTTTCTAGGAGACATTTTAGGCTTTGAAAATAAGGAAACTAATTATGCCATGAAACTATGTTGCTAAAAGGGTGGCCTAACAGGTTGCCCTGATAAAGTGTGAATCGTGGAAAATATTGTTTTCCCAAAATTCTCATTTATATGGGTGAAGAGTGTCCTGGATATCAATGTACTGTAGACAAAGCACTGAACATCTGAATTACTGAAGTGGTTTCAAGAATCTATCTACTATTACATTCATCTATCTAGCTGGCTCCCTACAGAACTGTGAAACTAAGCAATTTTCATGTTTTTACTCTGTGTTGCTCCTGACGAGAATGTTAGCATCTGGGGAGGAGAAATATGACTCACTGTTTATGAGTATGATATTCACTCAAAGTAAATTGAAGGATCAGGGTGAGTGTCTTCTCTTGACTTCTGTTCTTGGCTTGACCTTCAGTTAGAAAAGGTAGTGTGAGATTTTCAAAAGCACTTGGCCTTGACCTAGTTCTTCTCTAATTAAATCATTCCTAAAACTCCCATTCAGTAAGAGTTCATTTAGACTGTCACTGAGGACTTTAAATTAGTTCTGTTGCTTATTTATGCTTCAGTTCCTCCCCTCTGTATAATGGATGTAATAATTGCCTGCACTGTAGTAGCTCTGCAAAACTTCATTAGTATTGGATAAAACTAACTACAGAAGTGCAAAGCAATGCATGATTCAACTGCAGTTAAACTTGTACATCTGGCCACATGGCATTTTGCTACACAGCTCATAGGAAGCATTGTCCAGTTTATAGAATGCCACTATGATGTTTTCTTAAAAATAAATAACATGGATTGTATGATATGATTATTAATTAAATGTCAACTACAGTTGTCAACTATGGTTTACCTATGAAAATTCAGTTACCCAACAAAACAGCATTGTAATTATATTAAAGTAACTAAGTACCACCAGTGTGTGGTTTATATGGAACCAATTTGTATGTATTTCAGTGAAAACTAACAATATACTGTACTGTAATAGCAAGACTGCAGCCAGTAGGAAGAGGGATGACTGCCATCTATTCAATGTAAGGCTGCACCTGAAGTTCTAATTTTGTGCTCCCCAGTACAAATAAGAGCAGAAAAAGAAAAAAAAGAAAAAAAAAAAAAAGAAAAAAAAAAAAAGAGGTAATCTCACTCCTGACTATTATTGGGTGTTTATAGAGAAAATGGAGCTAGATTCCTCTTGGAGGTGCAGAGCATCCAGTGCAAGGGGCACTGAGGACAAAATGCAGACAGTTAAAATTCTGATTAAACATTAGGACAGAAACAATTACTATAATGAGGATGGTGACATTCTGGATCAGTTTGTCCAGAGAGGCTGTGAAATTTCCATCCTCAGAGAGAGACATGGCAAGGCCCTGGGCAACCTTATAATGTCAGTTAAATTCAGCTTTGAGATTGGCTCTACGGTGAGTGGGGAGTTGGACCACACAACTTACAAAGATCCATTAAATCATTAAATCTTAAATCATTCTCTTATTCTCTGTTTCTATGTTAGTAAATACATTTTATCATCAAGAAAAAATTACAAGAGCATTATTCTCAGGCAATAAAAGCACTGGCTACTTCCGTCTTTCCATATATCAGTGTTTTTGCTTCTATCAGAGTGCAGTGTCATTTACAATGTGCCGTCTGGAACAGAAAAATAAATAACTCTAATTCTGCTGTGTTCATTTGTTAGTATCACTGGCATATAAATACATGCATATATATTATTTATTCTGTCCCCAGCAATGTATTTTTATGTTTATAAAATCCTCGCTATTAACATTCAGAACACTAGAACACTGGGACCAGAGAAAAAAAGCAAGCAAGAAAGCAAGCAAGTAAGCAAGAAAAGTTATTAATTCTAGAAAACAAAGTCTGTAAGGAAATTAAGACCTTTTTGAACTAAAATACTTTGGCATTTATGATAGCTTGTGCTCTTCTCTTTACAGAGATGTACACCATTATCCAGAGTCTCTGGTTTTCATTGTTCTTGAGAATAAAAGCCCAGCTAGAATGAATTCATTTACCATAAACACTGTAGACAATATACTCCATTTAATGTGTATATTCCATTCTATTGAAAGAAAAATAAATAGAAGTGTTCCAAATCAGATTCCTGTATGGAACACTTTTTATGGAGTAAATGAGTTGATTTTTGAGGTACATACATGGAACTGCTCTCAAATGTGTTTCCAGACAGGCTGTATTTTCCACCCTCTCTGCACTACTTATGCTTGCCTTTGCACTCAGAAACAAGTCCATGTCATCTCAACTTCTCTCTGAGAGAGAAATATGGACTTCTGACAGAAAAGGTAATTCTGGAAGAGATCTTTCTTATTTCATTCTTTTCCTCCTCAAATTCTAGATTGGTCAGGGCTACTTTCTGCTCAAAAACCTTTGGTACGGATATTTTCTGAGCTCTGCACAGGCAATAATCATTGTTTAGTGAATCAGCACAGCTATGCTATGTTGCCATTTTTTCCAGTGATTTAAATGAAATGGCCATGTCTGTCATAAAATTAATCTTTAAAAAATTAAAATAAAAATTACAAAAGTAATTTAAATACAAAAATAAAGAAGCAACTAATAAAAAACAAAACAAACAAAAAAACCCACAAACAAACAGTGGTTACACTTAACATCACAGTTTGCATGCATGTAAGTAGATAAGACAGCAAAAGTTTTGAGGAGTACAAGATGACATAAGATTATGTTTTCATCATACAAGTCTAATAGTTTTTAGTGAGAAAGTAACGGAACCAGTGAAATCAGAAGTTCTGGAGAAAGTCTGTTGGGATTTCCTAAGGAGCAAATGCCAGAATACGAGTGCTACATTGTAAGACAGTAATAACTCTAAAATAAGTAGGGAAGGGTAAAAAAAAATTATTTTTACATCTGTATCTTCTAGCACCAAGTAAACAAAAGGATGATAATTAGGATTAGAGCTTGTCCTTCCACAGTCACATGCCAGACAGTGTATGCCTGATAGGAGCAGATTGGTGTCAGCTACCCAACGACACAGCTGTGTTGACTGGTATTTTAGCACTTCAGCTATGGCATGCAATTTGTTGACATACTAAATATCTCCCACGTGTTTAAATAAATGATAAAACCTACGTCGGTGTCCCGTGTCTTATAAGGACTGGGAGGATATCTACCTAAAACACGTGCTCTGTTTGCCGGTGGGACAAGACCTGTGCATACGGGTGTCCAAAACCAGGGCTTCACTCCTGGGCTGGGTGTTGGTACGGGCCTGGTCCAGCAGGTGGAGCTCATTGCTAACAAAAAGGCATTAAAAAGGAAACGAGGAAAGCAATTTTTTTTTTTCCTGTAGATTTTCCTGTGACAAGCAGCTATTTTGGCGTCATTTTTATGATTTATCACCCTGCAGCTAATATTACAATGTCGCTCACAAGTGATCATAATGAGTCCTAGGTGGTGCATAGGTGAGGTGGTGTTGATTAGCTGTTGACAGATCTTCTGCAAGATCCTTAATGACATCCTGTGGGATTCAGAACGCTTTCAGATTCCTATAAACCAGACTGCATCATAATGAGAATAGAAATGACAGCTAATTGCTGTGGAAGAGCACCAGAAACTTAAAGAGAAAATCTGTACATCCTGTAGAGATCTAATCTTGAAATCCAAGGACAGGCTTTGAAGAACTGGTAGTACAGACTATTCAGTATACTGTGTTAAATAAGGCTTGGCATAAGAATCATAATTAAAACGCTTGAACAAAAATCCTCAGAACATGTCTTTTTTATTAATTGGAAAAAATAATTAAACTTAGTAAAATATTGTTCATATCTACATGTTACTCACTTCCTAATCAAATTAGATTTTGTAAAGCAGTCAGATAAATCTCAGATACTTATTTTGTCTTTGTACAGGGAAAAAAAATAATAAAAAAAATTGCCTTGAGGTCTGTTGTCAATGGGCTCTGACAATGACTTAGAAACTGCCTGGCAGATTCGGAGGTTGGGCTTGTCACCTCTCCAGGCCTAAAGGACAGTGAAGAGCCACCGGCTGTTTGTCAGTGCTGCATAGTTCATGTAGAGGATACATGCTGGCTTTCTAATGTCTGTAAAAACACCATGTTGGAAACACTTGTTGGCAAACACTATAAAAACTACCTGTTCTTATCTGGATATAGAAATCCCAGGACACTTCCTTGTTGGTCTCTGAATCCCACTGAAGCTCCAACTTTACATTTCATTTTGACCTTTTAAAGAAAGACAAAAACATCCATGTATAGATGATCTCTCTTCCTTTTTTCCATTTTTTTTTTTTTTCTTTTTTCTCCTCCTCGGTCAACACAGAAAATAACTGTAATAATCCCAGATACAGGGAGAGATCAGAGTCAGATGCCTGAAGTCACTGATAGTAAAACAACAGCTACTTAGTCCTCTCCCTTCAGAAATCAGGTTAATCTTGGATCTCATGACATTTAAAATGTAAGAAATCTTTATTCTGGTCAGTATCTTAACTCAAAGATTGATGTTTAAGTAGCAGAAACAAAATAGGATAAAAATATAGAATAAAAAAGCAGTTTTTGTTTTGTTGTTTTGCTAAATCTGAAGTTAGAGACAGCTATATTTCTCCTCCTCCCTTGTGTAGGTCTAGAAGTGAATGCAGAAACCTTATGAAAATCCTTCCTTTAAATATCGTTGTTAGTACCTAGGACCTTAGCACTGGGTATAGTAGATATATTGCTGTGTTCCAAAGCAATCATACAATGTCATGAGATAAATTACCTTGTGTGAACTCCCAAAATCTGTCTATTCTAAGCAGTTGCACTGATATAAAACCTGGTAGAAAATCCATAACAGACAGTAGAAATTTGGGATTTTGACAAGTTTGTCATTGACAATATGCTTTTATTTACTAAGCAGAAGCTTTGCTCAGTTGTAATATACATATACATATGTACTTTATAAACAACAATGAAAAAGTTAAGAATGTTTTTAGGAATTGCATTGACAATTTATATATTGCACTAAGGTAATTTGCTGTCACTGAAGCCAATTCTAACAAATGTTTCACTGGTTGGCGTGGATATTTTATTTTATTTTATTTTATTTTATTTTATTTTATTTTATTTTATTTTATTTTATTTTATTTTATTTTATTTTATTTTTGGGGGGGGGGGAAATGAAAGGAGTAAGAGTAAAGCATAAATTAAACTCATTTATTTAACAAAAAAAGCTACAGGCCTGACCAAGCTCCCGCCACGGCAGACTACACATGCCCATAAACCATAGCACCAGGCCATATATCTGCATTTGATGGCCCAGAGACAACATATTTATCAAGTTTTCTCCCTGCTTCAACCTGCAGCAGGTGAGATATAGCATGGCTCCAGACAGCAGACACAGGTAGCCTGCCTGCCACCACGGTATGGGTGAAAGTCAGGGGTGCTTGCAGATGCAGAACTCACTAGGAAAATGGCAGAGAGAACCCAACTTGGTGTGGGCTTAATGATATTGTCTCCTAGGGTGTAAATTCCCCCCAGCTCCTACTTGGGATTTATCTTGGAGAGACGCTGTTGAGGATTTCTGAAGGTGGCAGGGAAAATGAAGAGTTATGCAGTATGGAAAGGATGGTCCAAGGCTCAGCTTTCCTCCCAGGACATACCATATTGTTCTGTGTGGGTACATAAAGACACTGTGGAGGAGGAGGATTCAATATCCCAATAGTGAGGGTAATATATCAGAGATGAGAAAGTGTAAAGTTGCAAAAACCTGCATTAGAGAAATGAAGAAATTGAGTGACCCAATTACTATTGACTCAAACCCTGTAGACTACACCTTTAGTTGATGGAATTATATGGGGACCCTTTTGTTAGTGACTCAGTGTGAGTAGAGGTGAAATGAATAGATGAAACAAAATAAATAGGCATATTAATCCTGCCCTTAGTGCTCAATGCTGAAGTTCCTTGGACACTTTGCAGCATTCATTCCATCCACGCAAAAAGTAGGAAATATATTAGATAAGAAATCTTCTACTCCCAGGAACATTCATAGCTTTTGGGAATTATATGAAATACAATTAAAGTAGATTTTCAAAAGATTGCTATGTTAGAACTATGTTAGCACTTGTTTGTGATGTTATATTGTTACTTTAATTATAAATTCATCATCAAGCATAGTCTTAATTCACTACGATGAGTCTTAATAGCAATAGATATTGTTCTAAAAGTTGAGCCACAAAGCTAATTTGAATTAAGGTAGAGTATGCATCTAATCTTCAGTTGTTATTCCTCAATACCAATCTATTTAGAAATCTTCATCTGAGTATTTTATCACATATTCAGGTTAGTCCAGAAATAAAATCAAACTAAATGGGAATAACACACTTATATTTCAAATTTGGAAAATTCAGAAGAACCTACTGAATTCATTTCATATGTAGACAAACTCCTAGGAAGCCAGTAGCAAAGCAGAGCATCAAACAGTGTGTTGAAAAGAAGGGGAAGAAAACGTTAACTAGAAATGCAAATGGAATATGACAGGAGTTTGAGTATTTATAGGTGACAGGGTGTTAATGTATTATGCAAAAGAAAAGACAAAGCTGGTTTCTTTTTGTAGATATTGCATTAAAAAACAAACAAACAACAACAATAAAAAAACATACCATCACCACTAAAGTTAGTAGAAACATACTCTATCTACAGTGCCATGTTCCTTCTCCAGCTAAAATGGAGGAGCCTTAGGAAATGAAGTCCACATCATTTTTACTACCCTGCATAATTCCATAGAGGTTGGGAGAAGGCCAGTGAGTGTAATTCCAGAAATATTAAAGTCTGCAACAGCATGATCATCATGTTTTGTGCCCTTCTAGTGCTGACTTTTCCTGGCTTCTTCAAAAATCAGTGGACCTTAACAAAGACCAGATCTTTAGATAATGCCTGAAGGTCAATGATTCTTGACTCGTAATTGCCAGGTATAACTTCACAACTGCTTGGCAGTGGAAAAGCAGAATGCTAATGTCTCAAATTGTGTGGCCAGTTACTAGTGGATCAAATAAACCATCCCTGTGAATAAATCTTCCCTGTGTCCTTGTAGTGTAAATTGGGCTTAGCACGTTGTTGTAAATAACTTAGAAATTAAGAGCTCTAGTGTGAGTCTACCAGGTATGTTATACTCTTTACATCATATGAAGCATGCTGCAGTCTCAGCTGTTGCTCTTATTCCCACAGTGGTTATAAAGGGGGTGGGGAAAGACATCCTGACTTTTATAGAGTCCTCCTCCTCCCCAGTCACAATCTAGGGCAACCGTTAGCACAGCTCTCAGATCTGGATTCCTTGAGAAAGGATTGCCACAGAGCTTTTGATGTGTATTCTCCATCCAGATAATCTGAAATCAATTTGACCCTGAATTATACAATGGGAAAACTATTAGATTTGCCCTGCTGTACAGCTATTTTTTCCAACTGCATGATATACCATAGAGCTTCTAACTTTCTTTAAGGTGAGCATCCTTTTAACAGGAAATGTGGATGTTGCAGTTTTTCAGCATGTTTACATCCTATGTAATTAATTACACAAAAGGATATTATAGTATTTATAAATGACAAACTCATTTATCCACAGAGAATTCATCCAGCTTGTGGATTAGACACTGGAGCTGGCTCTGCCTGGACTATAAATTATGAGTTCAATCACTGTAACATACAAATGCATGTGTATTGCTTCCAAGGCTAGCAGCATAACCAGTTAGCACAGCCTAACACAACTGTGTGTAACAGCGAGCTGATAACTTACCCATTATCACAGCAGCAAGCTGTGTTCCTGGAAGTTGGAGTCCTAGAGGTTACAGCGAAAAGACACATGGCTCTGTTCCACGTCAGCTCTTATCCAGAAGGATTTATTATTTTTGCCTGAACACAAGCCCTGCAGGACATATGCTAGCTCCTGCAAATCCTCTTATGCATGTTCTTTCTAGAAAGAAAAAAATGAAACAAAACAAAACAAAAAAGCAACAACCAAAGCCTTATGGAGAATTCATGCTATAATGCTATACCACTTAAGGAGTAAGCAGTACTGAAACAAAGAAACTCAGTTTGCATTTTCTAGACTGAAGAAAATGTTGTCTTAAAAATTACTTAAGAACAAAATCCTCCCCATGAAGAAGGTTTCATGTCTCACACATGCCCTTTTATATGGTATTGTCCAGTTTAGTATTATCATTGTCTAAATCCCTTCATCTTTCAGAAGGGAACATTATTTGCCACCTTTTCATCTCTCTTATTAAATTGTATTTTTGTTACAGTCCCAGCAATTTTGTGCTGATAAATCACAGTTTTCTAAAAATACCATGTCATGCCAATTCCTTAGAATCTAACTATAATCAAAGTAAATATATATGGCAAATATATATGGAGTATATACGTAGCTGCTTTCCTCCAAACACTGCAGCTTTTAGAAATCATGTGGTTACAGGAAATATCCAGCTTTCATATATGATGTAAACTTTGTTTTATAATAATTTTGTAATTATTTTTATAATAAACTTTGTTTTATAATGTTTTATAATAACTCATATTATTGCAGAAAATGCCTAAAAATATGTTGAGTTGTATGTATGTTTTGCACTTAAAGGGTGCAAAAAATGGATTGCAAGGAAAACAAGCACTAAACCACCAACACAAATACTGCAATTTCATGCTATTTTTTTTATAATTAAATTTGTACTAAAGGTTGCATGTTTGAAAGGATGCTCCACACCAGTACAGTTTTAAGGCCAAAACAGAATAACTTAAATCCCTCAAAGGGACTTTTATTTGTGGAAAAAAAAACTTGCAGTCAACCTGACACAGCAGAGTGTGATGCTTGGAGCTGTAGGCAGCTAACAGCCTGTACACTCTTTGAGTCTTTGAGGTTTATTAGAGTGAGTTTCATAGAATTAATCCTCCAAAATTGCTGTCTCCTTTAGCTGATCTCCTTCTCCAGCTAGCTCTTCTGTTCCCTTGCTTTGATAATTCTCTTCACAGAGCAGTCTCATGAAGCATGCAAGAAACATGCATATAATAAAGCTGTCTTGAGCAGTTGCTTGGTAACTGTATTAAAATGCTTCTAATATTCAAGAGATACATGGATTACAATAATAAAATACAGGAATACAGCAGGGAATCACTAACAGCTGTTAGAGATTTAACACCCACATCCAGATGCTTGAAAAAAACATGTTGTACTAATTAGCAATGGATTATTAGCAGTTTGAGTAATTGCTCTGGATTCAGCATAATGATCCTCTCTGATATGAAGAATTAAAAAAAATCTTTCTGATTTTTTAATAAGATTACTCCTTATTATAAGTATGTAACAAGAAATTATAAAATTTAAGGTCATAGATTTTAAAATAATTCTCGAATAACAAGGTTTGGAGATCTAAATATAACAAGGAAACAACTGGTATTCTTACAGAATTCACACCTCCTATTCAGGATCCACTGCCTCGTGTTTGCTTTTCCATACAAAGATCATAACAGATGTCTGTGCAAGGAAGGTCAGGAGGAAAATGTCTTGAAAAGATGCAGCACATTTATGAGTGTGCATGCTTTTTTAAAAACCTGGATTGTACTGAAATGTTTTTTTTTTTTTTTTTAAGCAATGTAACCTAGGACTCGTAGGATTAAATATTCATAGCCAGACTCTTCCTTCCAAAACCAGCAAAAAGAATATTTGGGTTCCTCCCATACTGCCTAAAAGATTGTAGAATGGCTGCAATGGCTGTATTGGAGCCTTGCCAGTCCTACTCTGAGGTGGGAGTGGGAGGCGTGGGTCTGACTCTGGAGGCCAGTGATCAGGGCAGTCCCCTGAGAAGCCAAATATCAGTGTTCCAATCCCTGCTCCAAAGAGCATTTAATACAAAGAGCACATTTATACAAAGTTGAATAGCTAAGCAGGAAAGACTAAGAGGATGTTGTAGCCAAGTAGCCAAGTTATTATTGCAAATTAAAAATGAAGAGTGCTAGACTTTAGATGAGAACTCTTCATTTTGTCCTGCATCCTCTTTCTAGAATTAATTACCAGATTACTTTGGGATGACAGCTCGTCTTTTATTAATAAATAAATAAATACGATAACACTCATAAGACTGTGAATATAACCAATACTCAAGTTTCCTTCACAGAAGTATAATGTAAATAAAACCAGAAATGTAGAGTGCTTTCTAAATTTCACCTGTCCCCTTACTGGCATTTATTAACACTCCTTTCCCTTTTCACTGTAATTAATTATAAATAGTACAATTATACTGCCATCAGCATCATGCCTTCTATGCTGCTGAATAGGAGGTAACACGGTAGGCAACAATAAAAAGAGACCATGATGATAGGGCTGAGGGATAAAGAAAAGAAAAGAGGATAGAAATATAATTAGTGTATAGGTACCACACACAGTCATCCTTTGAGGAGAGCTGCTATGCAAATACTGAATATTACCACAAAAATAAGTCACCTTAGCTATCTGAGCTGTCATAAAGATTAAAACTGAGTTATTCAAGTGAACAAGAAAATCAGGACTTAGTATGCATTCACAAAGGCACAAAAGTCTGACATTTTATAGTATATTTTTCTGAATATTAACTGTTCAATTATTTTACTGCTCCATTTTCCTGCTTCTTTGTAATGGAGTCTAATGATGTTATGTATACTGGAAGTTATGAACTGGATGATCAGAAGAAAATGTAGAAGAAAATACTATAGAATTTGTTGAAATGGTACTGAATTTTTATCTGGAGCTGACAGAGCTCGAAGCACAAAGATAACACACACGGTGAAAGTTATTTTCTTTTTTTTGGATCAGTTGATGAGAAATGTGCCATCACACAGCTCACTTTACAAAACAGATTTCTTAGATTACAGTACACAGAATTCAATGTCATAGATGTAACTTTTATTTGCTGGTCCAAACTAATTTCCATGTTTCAGACACCATAGCCATAAGGTCCATTGTATTACAGTAATAAAAATTAGGTATTCAATACCTTTTAAAATAATTAGCAAATAACAGAATTACTTCTGGTGACTTTGGCAGCCTAGTAAAATCAAGAAATTCATATTATTCTAGCAATTACCATAGGTGGTTCTACCTTAATTAAAACAAAACAAAACAAAACAAAAAAACCAACAACCAACCTTTGAATGCGTTTATAACATTATTTTTATTCTAAGAGTACAGAAAATGCAAGGACTATTTATCAATATATCAATGTTATGCTCAATTTTATTTAGGAATAGCTCACAAGTGGAAATTTATTGTGCTTGTGATTGTCTTTTATTGGGGTCATATTTACAAAGTGTTTTGTTGTTTGAGTCTAGTTTTTCATCAGTGTGCCATGCACAGTCATTATATAAGCTGTGGCTTGGCTATCTGCTATCAAGGTAAAGACATTTATATTCATGTATTCAATCTGACACAGAGGAGGTAGATTTAATTAACAGTTCATAAATCATATCATATTGCCAATCTGGTATATCTATACCAGAAGGCTTTGATCTAATCTGAATTTCTATGTGCATGAAGTTTAGCTTCTTCCTTTCTCTGCTAATCACCAATCACTTTGGTACTGTAATACATATATACTGTAATAAAGCACGTATTCATTGTATAAAGTACAGAATAACTTGATTGCTGCTTCACATTTCAAAACCTTGATTTTATAATCAAATTGTTAAGAGATTTCACAGAAAGGATTCATTGCCAGTGGAAGCTGGATGACTCTTGTTTATAATACAAACTGTATACCCATCATCAACAGCATCATAGATAATCCTTCTAGTTTAAGCAGGATAGCCATTTTTTGGCACACCTCAGACCTCCATGGACAGAGAAAGAAAAACAAAAGCATAATGCAAAACACTGAAAATGCGGTGCTAAGCATGTAAATCATGCAGAATGTGACTTTTTCTTCTGCAGTGGGAAACAAAGAGTTCATTTGGCATTAACATGTTAGTCCTAATCACCTCCTCTTCTTCACTAAAAAAGCATGTTCATACTCTCTTCAATACTCAGCCTGGCTCAGGCCTAGTTCAGATCCTAAAGAATCTTAAGAAATCTTAAACATTGCTTTAAACAGAACAGAGGAGCCTGTAGCTAATTTATAAGATTAACTTTGGTCTTTGCAGTCCTGATTATGTTCATCAATCATAACAGCATCAATATTCTAATCAGTGTTAGAATAGTTAGCTAGAATGTCAAAGCTGAAACCTGTCAAAACTGTTAATAATTAAAAGAAAAGATAATCATAACATTCTGGAATCTCTGACTCCCCATTATGGCCCTCTGCTGTGAAAACTGCCAGGGAATATGCTATGGTTCTGCAAGAAACATTTAATCTGTGGAGGAAATGGAAATCATAAATCTTTCTTCATATAGACTAAGGAAAACAATTGCTTTGTTTGTTTGTTTGTTTTAAACTTGTCCTACCATGGCATGTAATCTGTGATATTTGACATTGAAGATATAAGCTATTTATCAAAAGCAGAGACAAATTATAGGAAAGGAAGTAGGAAAACATTTTTACTTTAAAGTGCTAATAGAGAGTTGCTTTCTGTAGCTCGTGTCAAATTTAGTGAACAATAAGAGAAATACCACTTCACGTCTCCTTGGTTACAAATCTCTTTACTTAAGACATTAGAATTTGAAAGTCAAGTGCAAGGAATAAAAATGTACTGTTTAATATAGTCCAGGCTGAAGTTCTGAACCTCATTCTAGGACAGGGTAAAATATAACTATGTATTGAATACCAGTCAGTGACATTGCCATTCTTCATAAACCAGGGGTCAATGTATTTTGATTGATATTTAGGTATGAGGATATCGAAATGAAGCTGTCAAGGTTCTCTGCTTTTTTGGATGACCTATATGTTTTCAGATGTTTTCTCCTTGAGATTTAGGAGTTAGGGAACATCATCACTGTTCCCCATGGGTCGTACTTGTAAAACTGTTGTTTCAATGATAGCATAAAGATTTAAGGGAAAGAAAAAACATATTTTGATTTACGTATATTCAGGGAGTAATTCTCCATAGTAGTCAGTATATGTCAAAGGAAATAAATCCAGGGTTTCAAAGAGTAATCTTGTTTCTGTGACCAAGTGCAGGGTCTTACCTACCAATTTGCAAGCCGTCTGAACACGTATCAGTATGGCTAGGATTCAGGGCAACACTAGTACACCTCCGATTTTATATCTTTTTATAGAGCAACTACAGGCTCAGTTCAGTTCTCCAAACAGAGGATTCTAGTGCTATTTTAAATTCCAGAGGGTGTGTAAGACACCCACGTAGTGTTTACAGATGAGGCATGAGATACATAGAAATATTGCTTACACTTGTGTACCATCACTTGGGCACAATACTTTGATTATCTGAAAAGGCATTAGACACAAAGTTGTGTTACAACCTTGCTTTGCCACAGTTTCCTAAGTACCCTATGAGGTCAGTAGGGATCTAGTTAAAGAAGTTAGTGGAGCTCAGGGCTCTACTGGAAGCCCCTGAAGTTAATGGAGTTGCTTAAGGTTTACACAGTGAGAAGATGAAAATATCTGACTCTACAGAAAAAAAAAAAAAAAAAAAAAAAAAGATCCTGTTATCCTGTTCTTCTTTGCCAAGGTGGATCAAATATATGTTGTTCCTGCCAAAAGGAATAGGTATTCAAAAGCCAAAAGTACATTAATTCTTCATTAATATGCATTTTTTCTATCACCTACTGTTTTAATTATCAAATTTTGAGAAATGATGACATATGAATTCCACCACATTCTTTTGTGGTCAAGATTTGTAAAAAAAACTCTTTGAAACAACTTCTGATTTCTGTGGGGCTTAGAAACCAAGGTTCAAGTTTTGTCTGCATCATAAAGAGCTATAGAAAAACAGCTATAAAACAGTAGCTATAGAAAAACAAACAAAAAACCACACAACCCCTCACCCGCAAGCTCTAATGCCTCAATTGTGAAAAACAAAACAAAAACAAACAAACAAACAAACAAACACACACAAATTGACTGAATTCAATGTGAAAGGGATTCTGCCTGGAAATCAAGAAGCGTTTCTTTACTGTGTGGTTGACTGAGCACTGGAAGAGGTTGTCCAGAGAGGTTGTGGAGTCTCCCTCCTTGCATATCTTCAAAAGCTGCCTGGCCATGGTCCTGGGCAACCTGCTGTAAGGGTCCCTGCCTGAGCAGGAGAGTTGGACTGGAGGACCTCCAGAGGTCCATTCCAACCTTAGCCATTCTGTGATTCTGTGTTCTTTAGCCAGTCCTATGGCTAAGGATAAGCTAAGAGTACTGATAACCAAAGGTGACTGAAAAAAAAACCCACAACAAAATGAACTCCAGGGAAGTAAGTCCCACACCCCTTCACCAGTATCTGGGTCCATCTTTTCATCCTCCAGGGAGCCCAGAGAGTGGAGAGAAGCCCAGGAAAACCTCACAGCCTGGCACCAGGACAATGCACAGCACAGGAACCATAACCAGCCTCCCTGCAGAACTGTGGACCAAGGAGGTCATGCATGGAGCCATGACATTAACCCAGCCAGCTGCTCTCCCTCACTGCACCATCTTCCCCACAGCCCAGGAAAGTCATGTAATTAATGTATGTGTGATTGAAGTGCTTTAGTATGCAAATGTTCCACATTGCCATTTAGTTTTACATATGACACATGTAGGTTGGACTTATTGGGGTGAAGGGAATTAAGGGAATTAAGGGAATCAGGGGAAGCAGATCTGACACAACAGCAACCTTGAGTAAGCTAGTGAAGAGAAATGGATGGTGATAAACTACTTTGATCCTGTTTGGAACTGAATACTATTGAATAGCACTAAGATCTGAGTGAAGAATCTGCAAGTAAAATGTGCTGACAATGAGAGGAAGAAAAGCCAATTTAGGGAGGTTATTCCACTCTTGTTTTTAGCATGATCTATTCAATACAAATGAAAATTTTCCACTCTTTTGCATGGAAATGATTTAATATTTTTGATTAAGATGAAAAGAAACAATGAAAGAAAGTTTCTTAGATTCTACATAATTTAGATAACATGCATAATTCAGAAGGGACAAAATGTCAGATGAAATAGAAATTATCAGTCTGATGTAAACTGATCTGCCTTAGCTGACCCTTACTTGTTGGCTGCAGAGAGCAGAACATTATCTTTGAGCCCCCAGTATCTTATTGGCATATGTAGCCTTGTGCATGGAGCACTAATTTGTAGTAAATCTCCTCACACAGCGCTATATTCACAATAATTTCTTATCCGAATAGTGTAGTGAATATTGATAATAAAATACCAGGCTTTAATGTTTGCTAACTGTTGCAGGACAGTAACTATTGTATAACTTCCTTCCAAGTGATAAAGGCCAAATCAGCAGGTATGAAAGAGAAAAAAATAAGTCGTAGAATCACAGAATCATTGAATCATAAAATATTCTGAGTTGGATGGGACCCATGAGGATCATCGAGTCCAACTCCTGAGATATAGCAGAAACATTACTACCCAGAAAGAACTAGGAAAACAAACAAAAACATGGCTGAATTACTTAAAACACAACAATATCCTTTTGTTTTCTTGATTCCTTTTTTTTTCTTTCTTCCCTGTTTGATGTGACAAATCAAGCCTCTAAGAGCACACAGCCCTCATACCATTGTCTTTTGGCTTCACGTACACACAGAAGAACAAATGTCTTCTGAGTCCAGTGACAAGTAGCTTCTGTTTTATTCAGGCCCCAGCAAGGCAATGTGGTTAGTAAGCAGAAGGTGCTGTAGAGCTGTTCAGTCTCATAAAAAGTCAAACTACTCTTAGTGAAATATTGTGAGTTTTGTAACAGAAGTACAATTTTTTATCTAGTGAATATTATACTTCTATAAAGAAGTTTCCAAGAGTAGCTGTTCCCTCTCTTCTTTGCTATAACTGCACAAATAGGCATATCCTAGATCATGACACAGCCTTTGTCCTTACAAATCTGGTCTTCCAAATTCCCATAAAGGAGAAGGGTCCAGTCCAAACTTCCTGCGGCTCATGCTCCTGGTAGGTGCTAAATCTAAAGCCTACCTGAAGCTAATACTGAGTGAGTATTATTAGGCTGGAGCCAGAACTATGCCAGAGACCACAGCAGTTTGTGTGAATGACTATGCTCAGGCCCATGCCCAGTTCAATTTGCTAGTGTAGGCTCAGATGCAGAGATTTGTGACAGCTAGAGAAGCTAATGTTATTCTTTCTAAAGGAAGCACTGGTTTCAAAAATTTTATCCCTAAAGAGAAGAAAAGTGAAAAGAATCTAACTTTGCTAGATAAGAAAAAAGGAAAGAAAGTGATCCACATTTATCAGACATTTCACTTGAGAGACGTTTGAAATGTCAGAGCGGAAAAGTCAGGATGAAGCAACAAGGTCAAATATCTTTCAAGCCAGAAAAAAGCTGAAATGATTTGTATTGCCAGTTCTCTGTAGCAGATACTATCAAAATAGAATATTCATGCAAAACTTCCCATTTTTAAGTGAAAAATGATTTAGCTATTTTTTTTTAAACCTTTTTAAGAACTCTCAATGAAAATTTTCCTCCATGGTTCCACTACATCTGTTACAGAGGGAAGTACATGTTATTAAGGAGATGGGGGGTGGCATTTAAATGAATTATTGAACACTTCTAACTGAAAGTGTCATCACTGCTTCATTTCAGATTCATTTACTTACTTTTGGGGAAAGGAATGCCATTTCTAGGCTATTACTGTGTACAAATCTTTTTTTTTTTTTTTTTTTTCCATAGGTAATGAACTGCATTTCAAAAACACAGTCAGTGTCTAATTCCAAAACTGCTGAAACCTATTTATGTAGCCTGATGGTATAATCTTAAGCCTGTTTTACAGAACATCTTTGTTCAGGGACTGGAATGAAGAAAACTAATGTCACATCTTAACCTACTCTTAGGTCTTGCCTTAGATGTCCTAATAGAACTCATATAGGCTCCAGCTGCCACAGGAGACCATCCTGCCTTGGTACACTTTACATATTGCAACATTACACATTGTAATCTACATATTACCCAGTTGTAGTGCTTTAATATCGGACTAAATCTTGCTCCAATGGGTGTTTGATAACTATATACTCAGGATCTAGAAACAATATCCATTAAACATAAAACTTGAAGACAGGAAAAATTAAAACACTGTTAAACAGAGATTAAGGCAATGGCTATGAAAAAAGAATGCAAAGATGTTTAATGTAATACTTAAAAAAGCAAAAAATTAACACAAGAATATATAAATGTATGTGTGCATATATATCTTTTTCTATGATATCATATCACATAATCTTATTTTTCCTTTTCTCAATACTAGCTTTTACATGAAGAAGTCTAAATGTAGAATTTGCTCTTTTCATTTATAGTATAATTGCCCAAGGCAGAAGATAAGAAATTAATATGTGCTCAGCAGCTAAAATAGAAAGTTATATGAAGCATTTATTTTGACATCTGTGGCTAGAACATAGTATGCCATGTTGTAACTTTTAGCACACATATGTAGTCAAGTGGCTGTTAAACATATGTTATCACTATAGGTTGTTTCATTCAGAATGTTTGCTACAAATGATACCTTCAAAAACATAACTATGCCACTGTAAAATGTGACTACTCTTCAAGATATCATATTCTTTCAAAAGAAATCTGGCCTAAGGGAAATCAATTCCTGCAAAACAACATTCCTGAAATCTTTACTTTACTACAAACGTCTAACAACCTTGCTCTACAAATGCCTATATTTGCCTGGCTCTACAAATAACAAGCATTTTACCCTTCAGCTTCTCTGAGCCAAAAATCCACCTCAACTTTTGTGTTGGAGAGAGCTGATGCTGTGCAATGCACATGTTCTGTAGTAGACAAAATTATGATTAGTTTTGAAAAGATCATAGACAAATTTAGTGGAGCTATGTCTACGAATACAGAGTCCACTCACTGCATGGCAAAGCTAAGCTTATTTGTGCTGCAAATATCTCTGCTGATTGTAGAGATCTTCTCAACTCCTTTTTATTTTGCAAATAAAAGCTTGGTATTTCAAGAGTAGCCCCACTTATTCAAGTAGATCCAGGAAAGAGCCTTTATTTAGTGCACAGTCACTATTACTTGCATCAGTAAATCATACCATTTGCCTGGTCTGACCCCATATGTTACACACACATCTGTCATTAATTGCAGATACAATATTGGTGTATTCTACTGCTGTCAAGTCAAATAGAATGAATTGAATTCACTAAGAAATGGAAAACAAAGAAAAGACAAGATATATGATAAAACTTGTTTAAGACACAGCTTTACATATCGTAAAGAGATACTGTATTTAGCTTATTGGGATAATAAGAAAATGAGGTAATTAGCCCATTAGTTCATTTGAAATTCATAGTTGTATCCACCTACTCCTGCAGTTCCGCAATGCTGCAACTGAATGGTTTTATAACTCATTTAGATTTCCACGACTAACTGACTGACTCACTACTGTATATGGCCACAGAGCGACAAAAGTGAGGCAGGTTTTTGTCCTAAAAACAAATAGAAACAAGTAAACAAAAATATAGAGGTTCCATTTGCATTCACTTCTATACTGACATGATGAAGAATACATTCAGAAACTCCTTATAATTCAAAGAACAGTCTTTCTAATGCTGTACACTATAACAGTAGGGGATTTCCAGCACTATGCACTGGTGACTGGAAAATTGTGCATGTTGAAAATATATAATAAATATGCAGGGTCATACAGTTATACTGTAGATCATATTTAGCAAAACTTTCCATTAAAGGTTGTATTAGAAACTACATAGACTCTTGTAAATGAATGACTGAATCAAATGTATGAAATGTATGAAATGTATGAAATTAAATCAAATTTTGGAAATAAAATTTATGAAATCCTCTGCAAAAGGAAAGAACCTCATCTGATTGATGTTTGGGAATTTAAGTGTTAACTTTTTTGTTTTTAAAAAAAATTTATTAATAGTTGCTACTATTTTGAATGATAGCATCTCCTCCTCCAGATTATCATAATAATTATGCCTGAGATGCACTTGAAAGGCAATTTAGAAATGAAATTGTAGGAAAATCACCATCTCTTTCTAGGGAATGTTGCTGATGGTGAGTTGCATCCTGTACCATCTGTGATTTCCATCAGTGTTTTTTATTCAAGTTGATCAGAATTCAGACCTGGCTATCTATCTATCTATCTATCTATCTATCTATCTATCTATCTATCTATCCATCCATCTTTATGTATTTGTTTATTTGTCTATATATCTTCTAAATCTTTATATATCTAATCTGCTTGAAGAGATCCTTGGACAACTCTTTAATACCCCTTATGTATGTAATAAGTGAAGAGTCCTTCAGGTTTAAAAGACATTCAGCACCTGGAGGCACCCCATTGCCTTCCTTTCCTTCTCCATCCCCAACAGCAAGAATATTCATGTCACTGAGATATTGTAAGATAAATTATAGCTGAGAGGTATTTAAACTATATCTCTTTTTCTTGTACATGGGAGGATAGTCAAATAACATCTAGCAGAGAGTGGCAAAATACCTGTCTTAAACAGACTGGGTAAGATGAAGATGATACTAGCTGCCAATAGAAAGCATCCTGAAGAACTGGAATAAAGAAAGGTCTCCACCTCTGGTTTGTAAACCCAGACAAATGAGAAGAGAAATGACTTCTATCACCTTTTGGTTGTCAGAAGATTCTAGATATTTTTTTCCTGTAGAAAATATTTTTTTTTTTCCCCTGCAGCTTATTTTGCCTATTCTATACTAAACTTTAACAAATAGCAAATCATTCTAGTCTGAGAAATGATTGTGACCATTTAATTTCACTAACTTTAGGTTTCAGTTACCATGCTCAGAGTGAGAAAACATAGTGGAAACCATACTTAGTCATACTCTATTACCATAAATCAGCTGCATCTTCATTTCCAGATGAGTTGTAAAGTACAGGCTATTAAAATAATATTGCATGACTTAAGTTATTATTTGGCAGAAAGATTGGCTGCTTGTCCATTTTAGAGATGAAATATGTGTGAGTCAGTGTGGTGTTTTAACACAGATGGCCAGGTCAGCTCTACTACATTGCTCTCTCACTCCCCTTTTTCAACAGCAGAATAGGGAGCGAAAATATAGTGAAAAAAAAAAGGCTTCTGGGTTGAGATAAGGACAGGAAGATCACTCATTAATTACCATTGTGGGCAAAACAGACTCAGCATAAGAGATAAAAAGACTCAGAAAAAAAAAAAAAAAAAAAAAAAAAAGAATTGATTGTTGCTTATTGATAACAGACTAGATCAGTGAGAACTAAAAGCAAATGAAAAACAACTCCCCTCCTCCCCCCCCTCCCCAATTTATTCTACCTACTCTCCCTGAAGCAGCACTGGGGAATGGGGACTGCAGTCAGTCCATGATGCTTTGTCATCTGCTGCTCCTTCACTGTCACCCTTTGCCCCTGCTCCATGTGGGGTCCTTCTCACGGGATGCTGTTCTTCCCAAACTGAGTCTGCAGGCGCTGCCCACAGGCAGCAGCTCTTCAAGAACTGCTCCCACACGGCTCTGTACCATGGGGTCCATCCCCCAGGAGCAAACTGCTTCAGCACGGGTCCCCCATGGGCAGCAGCTCCCCCCAAATCCCCTGCTCCTGCGTGGGCTCCTCTCCACAGGCTGCAGCTCTGGCCTGGGGCCTGCTGCTGTGGGGGCTCTCCATGGGCCACAGCCTCCTCTAGGGCACATCCACCTGCTCCGCGGGGGCTCCTCCACGGGCTGCAGTGTGGAGATCTGCTCCATGTGGGACCCATGGGCTGCAGGGGGACAGCCTGCTCCACCAGGGACCTCTCCACAGGCCGCAGGGGAACTGCTGCTGTGTGCCTGGAGCACCTCCTGCCCTCCTTCTGAACTTACCTTGGGTGCTGCAGGGCTGGCTCTCTCACATTTTCTCACTCCTCTCTCCTAGCTGCAGTCGCACAACAGTTTTTCTCCCTCCTTTCTTCCATCTGCTCTCCCAGAGGCCCACCCAGCCAGCATTGTTTCCTGGCTCGGCTCTGGCCAGTGGCAGGTCCCTTTTAGAGTTGCCTGGAGCTGGCTCTGATCTGACATGGGGTAGCAGCTGGACTCTGCTCAAAGAGGATACCCCTGCAGCCCTCTGCTACCAAAGACCTTGCCACATAAGCCCAATGGAGGCAGAGGTATAGGGAGTCTCACAAATAGCCTCTTACACAGATGCAAATAGAATTACCATATGATAACTGAATGGGGATAAACATCTAAATAGCAATGTTTAATTTCTTACAGTTCCCAGGTCCTGTGCAGGGAGATGCATACCTGTAAATTCAAAATTTCTTCTTTTATAGGAAAGTCTTTACAGATATTTATAAAATGCATTGAATACATCCCCAATTTTAGGTCCAGATCAACTATTCAATCATTTAGCCATGTGAAATTAATTGCATGTTCATAACAGCATGCTTCATGTACTTAAAACATATTGCCCTTCAGTAAAAAAGAATTCACTAGCATTTAGAAACTAAACAGCTCCAAGGTAATGTGCTGGTAAATCCCAGAATAACAAAATATTTAGTTATTGACAGCAATTTTTGTCCTTGAAATCTCAGCATTTTAGTCTCATTTGCTGTAGGAACCAGAAAAAAAAAAAAAAAAAAAAAAAAAAAAAAAAAAAAAAAAAGGCAAGTAGTTTTTCTTTGTTCAGTTTCCATAGCAACAATAATAATATATCCCTTCCCCTCCCTCTCCCCCCCCGCCCTTTACTTTTCCCTTTACAGTGATGCAAGTTTCTGCAGATTGCAGCTTATTTGCTACGGAACATAGAATTGCTCTACTCCTGCCTAGGGGGAGCTGTGCTGCAACAAATATTCTTCAAGTATTTATGGGTATTTGCTTGAGAATTTGGCATTGCATAATAACAATCTTGTGTTGTGACATGGTGAATCTTATTGTGTAAAATAAAATGATACTACTTAAGAATCTGTCATGATGTAAGTATACTTCTACCAGGCATTAATTGATGTTCTGGTTTCCTTTTCTCCCTCTGGTAAGGATGGAATGCTGTTTTCTGATGTTGTGTCCCAGGAAGTTCATGCAGCTTTATAGCCATTGACCATAACAGTTTTATAGCTATGAGATCATGCAGCTTTATAGGCATTCCCAAAATACTACCAATGATAAATCTAAAATAAAGGGAGCAGCACAGTCAGTATGAGGTCCATAGAGCAGGACCAGTACTGTTCAACATCAACACTGTTCTATGAGGAGGTCTGAGGTGAGCTGTACCCCATGGCCTGACTTTTCTGGAAGAAAAATAGAAGCCAGGAATAAAATAGTGGTGAAACCCACGTTTTTTATTTTATATTTTACATTTTGTTTATTTATTCATTTATTTTTGGTCTGATCTTGAGTGGAACATCTCTGTCTTACCCTCTCCTGAAGCCTATACTAAAGCATGCCTAGCATATGAGGCAGAAGTCAGCTGCTGTTAGATACTGCGAGTGATACATCAGAATTTGACAATTTTTGTATCACCCTGAAAAGCAAAGAGAAGGTTCATGAACCCAAGTGATAAGACAAGGGGAAATGTCCTCAAGTTGCACCGGGGAGGTTTAGATTGGATATCAGGAGAAGTTTCTTTACTGAAATGTTTGTGTGGCATTGGAATAGGCTGCCCAGGGAAGTGGATGAGTAAACATCCCTGGAGGTCTTCAAGAAATGCATAGCTCTAAAACTTAGTAGCATGGTTTAGTAGTGGACTTGTCAGTACTGGATTAAAGGTTGGACTGGTTGATCTTAGAGGTCCCAGAGTTGTCAGGCACGATCTCCCCTTAGTTGGCTGTCACCAATCACCTACTTATTTTCCATGTGCTTTAGCAGAGTATTCAGGAGGATCTGCTCCATGATCTTGCCAGGCACAGAGGTGAGACTGCAATTCCCCATGTCTTCTCTTTTTTTTTTTTTTTTTTTTTTTTTTTTCTGTTTTAAAAATGGGGGTTATGTTTCCCTTTTCCAGTCAGTGGGAACTTTGCTGGACTGCCACAACTTCTCAAATATGATGGACAGTGGTTTAGCAACTATATCTGCCAGTTCCTTCAGGACCTGTGGATGCAGCCCATCAGGACCCACGGACTTACACACCTTAAGTGTCCTTAGATGGTCTTGAACCTGATCTTCTGCTGCAGTGGGCTGTCTAAATTTTGACTTACTGTCTGCACAAAGGTTAGCTGACTTTTCTTTCCCGTAGCTTTTCTTTTCTAGAATTTTCTCTCATGTACATTTTTACAAAATTTAAAATATAAAACTTTAATTTTGTTTTCTCTGTTATCATTATGAAATGGAAGTGTTTAACATGGGTAACGCAGGTACAGCTACCCCACTGCTTTTTATGGAGCCAATTTATTGTCAGTGAAAGATTGAGTTTCATAATTTACAGTAAGAACTGCTGAGACAGAAAACAAAGTCTACTTTCATTGTATCTTTTAGCTATAAGGCAAAGTTAGCAGCATTTGTGACAGTATAAACATATACACTAAGAAAATGCATGGAAAAAAACAACAGTCTAAGTAACGTTTGTCATGTATTTGTTTAATGCCATGGTCCTCGAGCAACTAGTCTTGCAAGACTGATTTTGAAAAGATATTTGTATACTTTTATTGATGCACAATACTGAAATATAATACCTTTTCATAAGGAAAGCTCTGTACGTTTCATTTTCATTTCTTCGGATATTAACCAGCAACTTGATGAAGAGCCAGATTCTGGTAGAATTACAAGAGAACCTCAACAGAGTCTTTAGCAACTTTCTAGCCAATTTTTTAATGAGCAACTGAGGACTTTGCTTTGTTTTGCTAGAATAAAAATGTTCTTTTAAAATAATGCTTCATTAACTTAACAATTCTAAAAATAAACTTTGGTAAATGTGAGGTGCTTTTCCTTCCCTTACAGTTAACTGATTAAGTTTGGAGATGGAAACAAATCTTTTCTGTCATCGTCTTCAGAACAAGATGTGGAATTTCAGCAGTCAGGGTCTTGTTCCATATTTTGTTTCATATTTTACAGACAAAATGCAAAAGCTAGGAATTTGAAATCACTTGTTTTACAAGGTAAGAAGGCAATAATAAATGTAATAATCCTCTACCTTTTCCAAATTTTAAATGACCTTGGTAAGGTGATATTTACAGTGAAACCTAAAGGCTTGTTTCAAATTCACAAAGCTTAGATATTGACTACCATACAAATACCATTAAGTATGTGGGTCATCCACCTGGAACTGGTTGTATGGGAGACCTGCATCTTTCCACAGGAGGCCTGACACTAGTAACCCATGTTACTAGTTCAGGTGCCCATGTTTAGAAAGCTAAGTTGAGCCCCTCATGACGTTCAATTCAAAATGTTTTGTTTTGTTTTGTTTTCTTTTGTTTTGACTGAAAAGTGAATACATATCCTAAAGGTAAAATAGATCTTTCAGATTATATGTGTGCAAAAACTCCATGTTGGGCAGGTAAGTGATTTTTTCCATTCTTTTGCATCTACAGATTTGAACTGCAATGGTATGGCACAAGAATAATAATGTTCTCAGCCTTGACCTATGTAGTATTTCGTCTGTAGACATAAGATGTTACGGTCCACAGGCAGGCCACAGCATTTTGTGTGTCAGTCAGCTCTGTCACCACAGGTTAAAATGCAACAGAGAATAAGCTCTGCAACTCAGATTGCAGACCCTTTTAGGGATGACTTGCAAATTAATATATGAATAAACAAACCAAAGATGAAGAAGGTAGTTGGATTGCCACCTGCATATAAATCCTCTTTCATCTGCAAGTGGGACAAGTGAAGATTTTGTTCCACCTCTACAAAAAGATCAAACTCTAATCTGTAAACTTTTCTTACAATGACAAGCACTTATATATGTCAAAGAAGTTAATGAAATCAACTACACATGCACCAAAAGCAAGGACTGCTTTGCATAATTGAGGGAATACAGTCTGTAATTAAAAAAAAAAAAAAAATATTGTATAATTTCATATATCTGAAGCATAATTTCAAAACTTAAAGCAAATTAATAAGCACAGCATAATTTATGGATATCCAATATGTACTTTTCTCAAAGTAGCACTGCAGCTTTTAAGCACTGCAGAACACAAGTTTAATATGCACAGCTTAAGGGACTGGTGAGCACCAGGAGGGCTCTTTCAGTGAAAGACAAGCTGTTCATAGATTCCCTTTGGAAACCTCAGTGGAATCCAAAACTCATCCTGCTTCGGTGAGCAATTCCCCTAAAGCTAATGGCTTGATTGACAATTGCAACTCCATCAGTTCTTCTGGTTTATTTGAAATGGCTCATATAAGCCAAATGTATTATGTACACTTAAATTGAAAATGTCCTAGTTGTATTTGTGTAATAGCTTAGACAAATACACATGTATCCATTAGCCATGCATTAAGAGGGGAACAGGAGAAAGTATTCAGTGTCACTAGTTTCAAAGGATCATGCACTGAGTCAAATCCAAGAGCTGAATGCTTGTGGAAAGAAGGAAAAGTTGAGGTCGTATCTCAAGCACTATCATTAAATACTGGGAACAGCTAGCTCATGTTGTTTCCTGTTCATTTTGATGAGAATTATCACACAGATAAGAAGTCATCAATGCAAGAGTTCAACAGACTGACCTTTATTTTCATATAATTCCTGTAAATGCATACTGTGGAAAAAAATAAAACATGCTCTCCAGTTATTCACACAGTCAGACCTATGCAACACGTGAACTCAGAGGTCTTCTTAACTTGCTATTATTCTATTCATTTTTTGTTTCCTTTGTGACATCTTTTTCTGTCTAGTAAGAGTAGCTTTATTACCATAGGCCATAGTGTCAATATAAAAAGTAACAATAATAAAAAAAGTAATAAAAAAAATCCTCCTTTAACTGTCAGAGTTCAGCACACATGGAAGTAATTAAATTCAGAAAAAGACTAGTCAGCTTTCCCCAGCTTTCTTCAGCCAGTTATAGTTATCAATCTAAACAGAAAATCTCAGTTTAAAATTTCTGACTATTGAGCTCATGTCTGCAAATTCATCTCAAATATCTCACAGTCAAACCAGGCTATTGCAGAGTGCTGCATATTTGAAACACATATGACTGTGTTGAATGCTTTGAGAATCTCTTGGTGTGAAAAATGAGAAACAGTGAGTATAAGCTGTTGAATGAGAAGTACTATCTTCAGGAAAATGTGTGTGTAATTAAAAAAATAAATACCTAGTGTCCAATCAGTTATTCTTAGACTAAATTTTAGTATATAAAATAAGCAAAAAAGCAGATGCTGGCACAGAAGACAAACTCTTCTGTAGTTTCTGCACAAATTGTATTTTCTAATGTCTACAGCTCCAGGTTTCCATGCTTTTTACCTTTCATCAGCTGACTGGAGTATTTCATCATATCATAAACACTAAAGAAAAATAGTGAAGAGAGAGTTATTTGAACAAGTAAAGTGAAGATAATTTCACAAATGATAACAAATATGAAGCTTTTTACAATTAGTGATGACAAAATTCTGCAAATGTTTTTGAAGATAATATTATGTGCAGTCAATACAAAGGGAAACACAAGGAAGTGATGCCTAGGATGACCCATCAGGTAGGTTCAAGTGCATTGGAAGAGAGTTCATCCCTCTGGTGGCTCTAACAAGTCTCCACTTAAACTCCAAATCTTTGTTGGCCAAGAAAGCCAACAGCATCTTGGCTTGTATCAGACACAGAAGGGTCAGCAAGACTAGGCAAGTGATTGTCCCTCGGCTCTTGGCTGTTTTAAGGCCGCACTCCAGAACACTGAATAGTGTGTTCAGTTTTGGGCCCCTCACTACAAGAATGACATCCAGGTGCTAGAGCGTGTTCAAAGAAGGGCAACAAAGATGGTGAAGTGTCTAGAACACAAGTCTTATGAGGAGAGGCTGAGGGAACTGGGGTTGTTTAGCCTGGAGGTTCAGGAGAAACCTTATCGTATTTTACAATTACCTTGAAGAAGATTCTAGAAATGTGGGGATCAGTCTCTTCTTCCAAGCACCAATGATAAGACAACAGGAAATGGCCTCAAGCTGCACCAGGGATGCAACGGCATCTTTATACAACTTTAGGTTGGATATTAGGAGAAATTTCTTTACTGAAAGGGTTGTGTGGCATTGGAATAGGCTGCCCAGGTTTGAGTCACCATCCCTGAAGGTCTTCATGAAATGCATAGCTCTAAAACTTAGTAGCATGGTTTAGTGGTGGACTTGTCAGTACTGGGTTAAAGGTTGGACTGGATGATCTAAGAGGTCTTTTCCAACCTGAATGATTTTATGATTCTATTATTCTATGCTTCTTGCTTTGTATTTGCACATATGAGAGGTTGAGAGGTTGTGCCCAGGGAGGTTGTGGGTGTCCCATCCCTGAAGGCATTCAAGGCCAGGCTGGATGCAGCTCTGGGCAGCGTGCAACCCTGCCCAGAGCAGGGGGGGTGAAACTAGATGATCTTTAAGGTCCTTTTCAATCTAGGCCATTTTATCACTTGGGGTTTTTTACTGTGAACACTTTGGCTTGGCTTCCTATGGCTTTCCCTGACCCTCCTTGGTGGCTATAGCTCTGCTTCACTTCATATTTCATGCTCAGATGTGGACAGTCTCACAGAAACATTGTAATTTTCTTGTTATCACAAGGTTCTACTTCTATCTATATTTGCCAAAAAATCTAATGGAGAATGAAGCATTACATTTTCCCATCTCTTTCAGTACTTGGCTCACAAATTAATTTATTTCCACTGCTGCAAAGGACCAAAAAAAACCCAAACCATATACATGTCAGGTGCTCTGGAGGACAGACATCTGGCCCACATACTTCTGTGGCCTCAATTATAGTCTTTGGCAATGGATTTCACCATTGACCATTGAAAACATGCTGACTTTACTCAAATCAAAAGAGAAATAGGAGAAATTTCCAAAGGAATAGAGAATTGTTCTAGAGAAAAAAGTGCTGAGAGAAGACAGGGCTAAGAAGAGCTAAGAAGCAGAGAATTGAAAACAGAGAGAAGGACAAAAAAAGCCAAACCAAACCAACCAACCAAAAATCCCACACATCCCATGACAAAAGGTAATATCCTGACTATGAATACAAATGAAGATGTATGCTCTCTGCCTAGTAATACTGCTGATGAGAAATGTATGGACATTTATAATGCTAATCACAGTAAAAGAAGCAAACTGTCAAACAGCAGCAGCAGCTATATATAGCTAGTACACTGTCCATCCCAGACTTTCATTAATACCTCATTGGTATCCTCTGACTTTTCAGGCAATTTTAACCATATATGTATCCCCCCACCCCCAAGTTCACAGTCAAACATGATCTGCCCCATGCTTCTTGATGCATTTCATATCCCTGCACATCCACCCAAAGTAAGTGAATATGCAAAATTTAGTTATAGATCTTGGATCTGCATTCAGCTTTGGAAATTTTTACAGACTCAAATGGACACATTGAAAGCAATAATTGTGCTACTCACATAAACAAAGATCGTATTTCCAACTCATACTTTTCAAAACCAGAACATAATAGACAAACTAAGTGAGCAAATTAAGGCATTAGGAATGCCATGAGAAAGCGAAAGATGCAATAATAAAGAATATTGTTTTACAGAGTGAATAACTGTAAATTAAGTGCTGCTTTCACTTCTGATCACATTCTTGTTTCTTTTTTAACCATTCTGGAAATCATCCAGTTTTTGCCTTGGGCAAAACTTCTCATTATTTTATTTTATTTTATTTTATTTTATTTTATTTTATTTTATTTTATTTTATTTTATTTTATTTTATTTTATTTTATTTTATTTTTTAAATACCTAACTCCACAGGTATGACTATTGATCTTTAAGGTTTTTTGCCTTTGCCTTTTTTTTTTTTTGGGGGGGGGAGGTAAAGGGAGGAGGGGAGAGGTTTGATTTCATTAAAGAAAAAAAATAATCCAGCAACCATTAAGTTATTCATAAGCCACTGAGCTACACTATCAATATGCAGATCTTTTAAAATGAAATGTGATGTTTATTTTGAAAAAAAAAAAAAATCCAATTTGAAGTTTGCTTTAAGCTTTATATTTTATATCATCTATTCCGAATCTCATGTGACTGAATACTCAAAGCTACAAGTGTTTATGCAGCTTTGCTGGGATGACAAATAAAGTAAATTTATATATAATTTTATTAAAAAAAATCATTAATGTCAAAGGATTTTGATGCTAGTTCCCATCAAAAACCAATAGAAGGCTTACAAGAATCTCAACAGCTTCTGAGATGAAGAGAAAGAAATATTTTGTGACAGATTAAGCCACACGCACAGATTGAGTCACAGCTGGGATCATAACTCAGAAAACCTGACTCTATTTCCTAGTTTTTCCCATTCCTATACCAAATGTTGCCCACAGGGCTTTATTAGACTTGCTCATTGGTTTTGGCAAAACATTAAATGAATTCTTGGGCAATGACACCTATACTTAAGGAGAACCTTTGTCTTTAAGTAGATCACAAAGAAGATGGACTGTTTCCAGTAACGACATAATGATCTATCTGAATCACTTTTTCTTCAAGCAAAATTCCTTTTTGGCATATTGAATGGGTGACATGAAATGTCAAGTTCATCTAGTCTTCAATGTGTAGCCTTGTGCTACAGCAAAGTGAGGAAAAAGCTGAAGGCTTACTGACAGCAATATAATCTCTGTAACACTGAGATTGATCTAGACTGCAGAAAAAGGGATGGCTGTGGTGCATATAAACGAACAAGCAGTGCTTTTGGAAAGATTACAGCTGGTCTGATCAGCAAAAGACTGAGGTTGTTCACTAAATATCACAGCCTCCAGCTTAAGAAACCATGTACAGGAAGCAAAAAGAAGAACGATGAAGGACGTGAAGGACGAGAGTAAAGAAGCAGCAGATATTTTTTTCTGTGCAGGACGAGAGTAAAGAAGCAGCAGATATTTTTTTCTGTGCAGGCTCTGATCAAAATACAGTAGAGGAAACCATTCGAAGTTCAATCAGCAGGCAAGAGAGTTAAGAGTGATAGATGAAGGCACAGTCAAGCAGATAATTTTTTGTCTTAACCCTGATGTTACCAGGATTGTGAGAAACCATAAAGATATTAAACTATTTCAAATATGTTTCTTTTTTCCTATCCTTGGTGTGAATCATCATGAAATGCTACTTGAAGGCATTAAAAAAGCTGTCCATCTGTATATTTGGCCAAGCAGTTGTAGTCAACAGACTAGCAACAGATTTTGAGGAATTTCGTAGCATATTTAGAACCTGTTAAAAAGCCTAATAGTCTCCAACCTACACACAAAAGATAATCTATAGGGACTGCACATATCCTATCTTACTCTTCTTTTAATTCATCACATCATCAGTAAGTTTAAATATACAAACATTTTAAAATATCTTTATTTTTCCCCATTTAAAAGTGCCCGAGACTACAAAATCATCCAGTCAAATTTTCATTACCCTGTAGGCCACACTATAAAATGCAGATTTGAATTATTGAATAGGATCCGATATGCATGTCTGGCAGCTAAACCTTTCTACATGGCTTTGAAAAGTTATGAAGATAATAGATCAGTGTTGTAGTGTCATTTTGTAGGATCTTTCAATTCCTCTGGTTATGGCTTGGTATATATCTGATACCAAATTAAAGATTAAATGACTGATGTTACTGAGTACTAAACAGTATTTTTCCCCCAAACACCTTTTAAGGGTGTTATTTCTTATACACAGGGACAAAGGAAAACAGAAGATAAACAATTAATGCAAAACTATAACATATTCACTGGCTAATTTAGGAACAGAAGCAGGCTTGCAAGCACCTTCCATAAATTCACAGGCATCTAAATTAGACTTAAAAAACATTTCAGAGTTATCCATATATATCCATAAGAGACAATTAACTGGGTCGTGGACAGGACACAGCTATCAGGCTCATTACAACTTTGATGAAGATATTGAGCAGGCCCTTCTGGTGGATCAGATGACCAGGGGAAACTCCCTGCCTCATGCAGCAGTAGCTCCCAACTTTTTTACATGTTCTTCCTAAGTACCTAATGCAGCAATCATTCCAGGTCTGAGATGTGCGTTTTTTCAGGATAAAACAGAACAGCCAAAGCAGACTGTAGGAGGAAGTATGATACTTGTGGCATATGATAAACTTAAAAATGCATGATAGAGGGCAAGGAAAAGAAAGTTCAAGTAGGCTTCTCCTTATATATATTATAATATATATATTAGCATATAAACCTGCAAATACAGCAGTGCTACCAGAGAGCCATTTTCCTTGTAATAAAAGTGTATTCTCTAGTGGTGAGGTTTCTCATTGGTACTAGACAGAGGTGTTATACTAGATTGTTTTGGGTTTATGTGGCAAGGGTTTGGTAGCAGGGGTGGCCTCTGCAAATAGAGCCCAGCAGCAGCCCCATGTCAGATCAGAGCCAGCTCCAGCTGGTTCCAAAAGGGACCTGCTGTTGGCCAGAGCTGAGCCAGGGAACGACGCTGGTTGGGCCTTTGGGAGAGCAGATTTAAGAAAGGGAAAAAACACCATGCAACAGCAGCAGGAAGAGTGAAAGTGGGAACCAGCCTTGCAGCCCCCAAGGTTAGTGCAGAAGGAGGGCAAGAGGTGCTCCAGGCACACAGCAGCAGTTCCCCTGCAGCTTGTGGAGAGACCCCTGGTGGAGCAGGCTGTGCCCCTGCAGCCCATGGGTCCCACATGGAGCAGATCTCCACACTGCAGCCTGTGGAGAAGCCCCCGTGGACCAGGTGGATGTGGCCCGAAGGAGGCTGCGGCCCATGGAGAGCCCCTGCAGGAGCAGGCCCCAGGCCAGAGCTGCAGCCTGTGGAGAGGAGCCCACGCAGGAGCAGGGAGTCTGGGGAAGCTGCTGCCCATGGGGGACCTGTGCTGGAGCAGTTTGCTCCTGACGGATGGACCCTGTGGTACGGAGCCATGTGGGAGCAGTTCTTGAAGAGCTGCTGCCTGTGGGCAGCCCTCACAGGCTCAGGTCAGGAAGGACAGCATCCCATGGGAGGGACCGCAGGTGGAGCAGGGGCAAAGAGTGACAGTGAGGGAGCAGCAGATGACAAAGCATTATGGACTGACTGCAGCCCCCATTCCCCAATGCTTCTTGGGGGGAGGAGGTTGAAGAGGATAGATAGAAGGGGGTGGGGTGGGGGGGAGGGGGAGAAGGGGGAAGGGTGAGGGGTGAGGATGGCTGAAGATGTTTTGAGTTTGCTTTTAGTTTCTCACTGTTGTAATCTGCTAGCGATAGGCAATAAATTACATTCATCTCCCTGTGCTGAGTCTGTTTTGCCCATGATGGCAACTCATGAGAAATCTCCCTGTCCTCATCTCAGCTCTTAAGCTCTTTTCCTTTGAGAAGGGGGAGTTAGAGAATAATTGTGGTGGAATTTAGGTGCCCAGCAGGGTAAATTGACGACACTTATAGTGTTGTGAGCCCTCAAGAGGTCTACAATATGAGTGAAAAATCCCTGTCACCCAGTAGCAGCAGGATACTCTGCTAAGACCTGCACACTAAGAACAGTTTCCAGTTCTCATATAACAGTAAATATTGATCATGACCCAGAACACATTGATGCAAACCATGATGCAAATTCAACAATAAAAGTCTGGGTGAATCCTTTAGCTCCTTGCAGATGGCATTTTTTTTTTTCCAACTGTTATTTGTTTTTATTTAGTGTAAGGAATTTATGACTTTAGACAGGAAGAGTTTGGGGGAATGACAGGTGGACTCCCAGTAGAGATGAACAACAGATACCATAATTGTTCTGTTAAGCTTTCTTCTTGCTCCATCCCCGTTGTCTTTCCCCACCCATGCATCTTGTGTGTTTTTAATCATGCTCTTGTTTTCTGTGCAGGCAGTGACATGTAGCAGAATTTGTCACCTGCTTTCCAGTTCTATCTCATGGTCTTTCATGGATGACCTGGTCTTTACTCTTCTAGAGAAATGTTTATGTGAGAATGTGGCTTATGATGGTATTTTAACTGCTGATTTTCTTTGTTGTTCAAAGATTGTATGAGGAACTAATTAAACAGAAACATATACACTGAAGCTTCAGAGGGACTATTTGTTGCTCAGATATTATAGTATCATAGAATCATAGAATGGCTTGGGTTGAAAGGGACCTTAAAGATCATCTAGTTACAACCCCCCCTGCCATAGGCAGGGATGCCACCTACTAGATCAGGTTGCCAAAGTCCCATCCAGCCTGGCCTTGAACACCTCCAGGGATGGGGCATCCACAACTTCTCTTGACAACCTGTTCCAAGGCCTCACTATGCTTACAGTGAAGAATTTCCTCCTGATGTCTATTCTAAATCTATTCTCCTTTAGTTTGAGACCATTCCCCTTTGTCCTATCTTTATCTACCCAAGTAAAGAGTCCTTCTCCATCCTTTTAGACCCCTTAAGTATGAAAGGCCTTGAGTGCTTGAGGTGAGGCCACAAAAGCACAGAGCAGAGCAGGACAATAATTTCCCTCAACTGCCTAGCAATGCCTTGCTTGACACACCCCAGGGTAGAGTCAGTCCTTTTAACTGCCAGGACACACTGTTGACTTGTATTCAACTTGCTGTCAACTGCAGCTCCCAGATCCCTTTCAATATCAATTATTTTCAGGGCTTTCCACCTATGTCTTCATTATAATTGTTGAATCACTTTTTTTTTTTTTTTTTTGTTACATCTTTTTCTTGTCTCTAAACAAACAATTTATTTCTCTGAATTTATTGCCATTGTTTTGTTCCACCTTGATTCATGTGTTTTGTGAGTTTTAGAAGTCAAAGTAAGATTTAAACTGTGTTATGTTCATGTTATTATAAAGACATCTTCACAAAAACAAAACAAAACATGAAAGTTGATTGTTCCTGTCTGTTATCAGCAATGGATAGCACAGAGTTCTTGCAGTCAGTTATTCCAGCACAGTATGTTTTATAGTTTAAAAATTGTATTATTAATTCATAAGTCATGATAGTCAATATAACTTTAAAGCTTTAAAGATATGTCCTTAATATAATATACAAATATAAACCAAATAATTTCACATCCATTGATTTCTAATGGCTTCACAAATGAGTAAAACTTAGCATGAATGTTAGTAGCCATAGGCCAAAACTGTATGTGGTGGTTTTACCGTGCTGGGCAGCTAAACCCCACAACCGCTCTCTCACTCCCCCTCCTTTAGATAAGGAGGGGGAGAAGTAAAGCAAAGAACAACTCACGGGTTGAGATAAGGATAATTTAATTAAAGGGAAATAATTATAATAATTAAATAAAGACTACCATGAACTAAACAACTTAACTAAGGGGAAAATAAAAGGGAAAGGGGAAAAAGGGAGGAAAACAAACAAACAAAATAAATGAAAGCTATATGGAAGTGCAGAGGAAAGAAATTACTCTCTACTTCCCACAAATGAGCGATGATTGACCACGTCCTTGAAGCAAGGCCTCAACGCACGCAGCCGGTGTTCAAGAGGAGGACCGACGTCTTCTCAACGAGAGCCCACCCCTCCCCTCTTCTTCCTGTTTCCACCTTTTATTGCTGAGTGTGACACCACATGGTATGGAATATCCCTTTGATTGGTTTAGGTCAGCTGCCCTAGTGATGTTTCTCTCCTCACTTTTTGCCCACCCCCTAGGAGGGTTAGAGAAAGGCCCAATGCTGTGCCACTGCTGCTCAGCAGTAGACACAACACTGGTGTGATAACACTGCTGTTCCAGCTACAAGTACAGAGTACGGCACTGAATGGGCTGCTGCCGGGAAAGTTAACATTCCAGCCAGACCCAGTACACTGTAACAGGAACCAGATGAAGATTAAACTATTTATACAGTCATATTTTACTGTTTGGGCCTTGCACTTGCTTCATTTAGTGTAGATATAGAATCTGTTCTAGTGCAATATAGTCAACAAATTACAGGAGCTGCTTGCCTGAAGTTCCTTCTGAAATGCTTCCATCACACCTTTAAGAACCTCGCAGAGTCATAGAATGGCTTGGATTGGAATGATCCTTAAAGATCATCAACCCCCTCTGCCATGGGCAGGGATGCCACCCATTAGATCAGGTTGCCCAGGGCCTTGTCCAACCAGAGTCTCCAGCAGCATCAATGAGGACAGACTTGTAACTGGGCTTCCCAAACAATTCCAGCAGACTTATGAGATAAGAAATAAGAAATAAGGCATCTACTTCATTTTGCAGTGAAGTCCACATTTAAATAGAGTTACAATATAGAACTATTCAGAATTATGTCATGATCATCACTCTGCTGTAAGTGCTGCTTTTAAACACTTGCAGGTGTTTTTTTTTTCTCCTCACTCCCATGCTGAGGAAACCAATAGTCCTTCCTCTACTGGCATCCTCAGAGGGATACAGTCATTTTGTACTTACCTCGCTCTCATCACAATAATACTGTGAAATCTCGCAACCTACATACAATATGTCTCTGAGAAGGGCAAATGCCTTCACTTCACAGGCCATAACAGAAAAGCAGATTAAAGAGGAGATCAGTAAAGGAGGTTGGAGATATTTGGTCTAAAATAAGAATACCACTGTAGAACCCCTCATGCTATTGTTTTTTACATCTTCAGACATTTCAGTTCATTCACTACTGCCTTAGTTTACATGAAAAACTTTTCAGATGCAGCTGTTCTTGCCTGGGGGTGTCCAGAAGTTTTCACATTCATCTTCCTATATGCAGCCCAAAAGCCAAACAGATAACATAATTGTATAATTCTTGCTACAGCAGAGTGCTTTCCATCCCTAAGGGAAGATAGCTCCCTTATTTTCCAATGCACTTTAGGTACAAAAGTTCACAGAAAGGTGATTCACAGGTATACTTTTGTATTGGCCATTTTTTTCAACTAATTCCGTGTGCTTCAAAACAGCTGTATTTTAAAGTACTTAATTCTCCCCAGACTGTGTACAGGGAATGAAGGTATGGAATCAAGAAACTTTAATTTATGCTCCGTGGCATGACTGGAGGTGATTAGAAAGATTCCAAATCTACATTTTTGACTAGATCTAGTCCTGACACCCAAAAAAACTTACACAAAACTCCACAGATGAACAACACAGTCCTCTGTCTTCTGGACAGCCTTTGTCACATAAATATTTTATCCTCTTTCAACAATCATGAAGGATATTATTCTAAAAGGAGGATGATTCAAATCTTTAGCAAGTCAATCTTCTTTTTACAATATTGTCATGAAAATGAAAGAGCTGGAAGCAAGTTAAAGTTTTCCACCCAGGAAAAGCTATACTTAGAAACAGGAGCATCATGGCAGCACCTGACATGAAACTGCATCATTACCTGTATTTCCCAAGTGCATTCAAAATAATAATAATAAAAAGCCTGCCCTCTTTGCTAAACTGTGCTTTACTGCATGACTTCTTCCGATCAGATGTCAGAACTACATTTATTATAGTCTGTCTGTAACATTTGAATGATTCCCAGATCAGTGAGCATGTAGGACCACTGATGAGCTGCAGATACTTTTTGTATTGAGTCTTCAGCAGCCCTTGGAAAACTCTTTGACTTTTAGAATACTTTAAGAAAGTTATTAAGCTGGGTCCTTGATGTGGATGATCTTTATGGCTTTAAATATTGAAAAGCAAAGAATTTCTTTCCTGAGTTTAGATAGATTTTTTTCTTTAAAAGCAAATCAAATCAAATCAAAACAAACAAACAAGCAAAAGCAAATACAGAAATCAAAAGGACTGATGTTAAGAAAGTAACAAAAAATTTGTTGTCATAACAACCGAGCTAACTGAGTAGAGAACCCAAAATAAACTAATTATTTTTTCAGAACGTGAAAAATCTTTTAGGGTCATTTTGTTCAACAGTCAAATAACAGTGAGTCAATATAAAAAATTAAAAAAAAAAAAAAGTTGAATAAAAATATATGTTAAGTCTGACCTCCTAAATTCTAACTCATACAAAACCCCTTTTTTTTTCCACTGAAGTATGTTGGATTTTAAAGATATTGTTCTGAGAGACTGCACAGAGTTGTTTTAGAATGAAAGTCATGAAAGTACAGAAAACCTAATACTTTGGTCCTGAGGTTACATTCAAGAATCATATGCTGCTTCCACTAAAATCATTCACTGTTTTACCCATACAAAGGGTATGTAACTTAATATTGACTCTGGGTTTTGCCCTGAGATAGTGTAAATTATCTTTACTGACTTCACTGTCACAAAGCAAATTTACCCTCGTAGAAATTGAGTTGTCACCTACAAATCTACTTAATCTTGTACCAAATCTTTGCTGAAGGGATAATAATAGAAACATTTGAATTCAACAGGATTCATTGCTTTCCTGGAATGAAAACCTGCAGATATGCCTGCAGTTTTCATATAACAGCTGTTGTCCTTTGAGACCGTGTTCCCACTGAGAAATAGTCAAAATTCAGCCACTGGACTCCATGCCAATATCTCCGTTAACCAAGAATCCACCTTTAATGATAAAGAAAAGATAAACTATGCTTCTTTTTGTTCAGCAGACAATTTAGTAATGTGTGAAACTGTTTTATATTTGGTTAATAGGAGTTGGACTTGATGATCCTTATAGGTCCCTTCCAGCTCGGGATATTCTATGATTAATATGTGTGTTAAACCATAAAGTATCCCATTTGCTGTATTTTACTTGCCCATGGTTACAAAGGGACATCATTTTCTCTTGGGACTGCTGTGATGCAGATAGAGTGGAGTGGATTTACAAGAGGGTTGTGGCAGCTTTTGCTTCTCCCTTAGTGCTAGCCAGAACACACTTCATGCTACAAAGAGCAGCTGAGCTCTCTACAACAGTTTTATCCCTGACATGGGTGCCTGGAGGCACCCAGAGCTTTCTCTCTTTCTCTTATACACCTCAGTTTTCAGTTATTCACGACTTTTCCAAACAGCGAGCATGAAGGCTGGGTATACTTTGCCACAGACAGAATTCTGATGATGTTCTTAGTTTTTGTTACATAATCTGCTTCTTTTCAATAAGTCTGTCTGTGATTACAGTGGCAGCCTACAATCCATAGTGACTTAATGAGATAGCACACAGATGATTCATCGGATCTGCTAAGGTGACTGCAAGGCCATCAAGGTAATGCACATTATTCCCTTCATCATCCCACATAAATAAATAAAAATCGCTCACTTTCTGCAGTACCATATTTTTTTCATACCCTGAATCTGTTTCTGCAAATCCTTAGCTCACAAAAACATGGCATGCAATACTATTTATTTATTTATTTATTCTGAATTATTTTGTTTCCAAAGATATACTTGCTACTTAAATCCCAGTATCTCCCTCTGTATGATCACTCATGCATCAACTCAGCTCATTTCATCCAGGGGAAATATTTTTTTTGACAAAATAAATGCCAGTCTTTGGTGGAAGAGGATGGGAAGCTTTTTGGTACAAATCTATTGTATATTGTAATGGTTTAACCTGGCCGGCAGCTAAACACCACACAGCCGTTTGCTCACCCTACCCCCTCCCTCTCTGGGATGGGGGAGAGAAACAGGAAAGTTGAGATAAAGACATGAGTTGAGATAAAGACAGTTTATTAAGACAGGAAAATAATAATAACAACAATAATAATAACAATAACAATAATAACAATAATAATGATAATAGTACTACTAATAATGACTCTAATAACTCTTTCTATGACAGAGTGACGCGCTGGGTGGATGAGGGAAAGGCTGTGGATGTGGTCTACCTTGACTTCAGCAAGGCTTTTGACACCGTCTCCCACAGCATTCTCCTCAAGAAACTGGCTGCTCTTGGCTTGGACTGGCGCACGCTTCGTTGGATTAGAAACTGGCTGGATAGCCGGGCCCAAAGAGTCGTGGTGAATGGAGCCAAGTCCAGTTGGAGGCCAGTCACTAGTGGCGTCCCCCAGGGCTCGGTGCTGGGGCCGGTCCTCTTTAATATCTTCATCGATGATCTGGACGAGGGCATCGAGTGCACCCTCAGTAAGTTCGCAGATGACACCAAGTTAGGTGCGTGTGTCGATCTGCTTGAGGGTAGGAAAGCTCTGCAGGAGGATCTGGATAGGCTGGACCGATGGGCTGAGGTCAACTGCATGAAGTTTAACAAGGCCAAGTGCCGGGTCCTGCACCTGGGGCGCAATAACCCCAAGCAGAGCTACAGGCTGGGAGAGGAATGGTTGGAAAGCTGCCAGGCAGAGAAGGACCTGGGAGTGATGGTGGACAGTCGGCTGAATATGAGCCAGCAGTGTGCTCAGGTGGCCAAGAAGGCCAACGGCATCCTGGCTTGTATTAGGAACAGCGTGACCAGCAGGGCTAGGGAGGTGATCGTCCCCCTGTACTCAGCTCTGGTGAGGCCGCACCTCGAGTACTGTGTTCAGTTTTGGGCCCCTCGCTACAAGAAGGACATCGAGGTGCTTGAGCGGGTGCAGAGAAGGGCGACGAAGCTGGTGAGGGGCCTGGAGAACAAGTCCTACGAGGAGCGGCTGAGGGAGCTGGGCTTGTTCAGCCTGGAGAAGAGGAGGCTCAGGGGCGACCTTATCGCTCTTTTTAGGTACCTCAAGGGAGGCTGTAGCGAGGTGGGGGTTGGCCTGTTCTCCCACGTGCCTGGTGACAGGACGAGGGGGAATGGGTTTAAGTTGAGCCAGGGGAGTTTTAGGCTAGATGTTAGGAAGAACTTCTTCACTGAAAGGGTTGTGAGGCATTGGAACAGGCTGCCCAGGGAAGTGGTGGAGTCACCATCCTTGGAAGTCTTCAAAAGACGTTTAGATGTAGAGCTTAGGGATATGGTTTAGTGGAGGGCTGTTAGCGTTAGGTTGGAGGTTGGACTCGATGACCTTGAGGTCTCTTCCAACCTAGAAAATTCTGTGATTCTGTGATTCTGTAATAATGTGTACAAACAAGTGATGCACAATGCAATTGCTTACCACCCGCTGACCGATGCCAGCCTAACCCCGAGCAGTCCAGCCCCCCTCCCCTGGCTAGCCACCCCTATGTATTGTTTAGCATGACGTCAGATGGTATGGAATACCCCTCTGGCTAGTTTGGGTCAGCTGTCCTGGGTCTGTCCCCTCCTAGCTCTTGCTGCAGCCCCAGCCTGCCCGTTGGCAGGACAGAGCAAGAAGCTGAGACGTCCTTGGCTAAGGACGTAAGCAATGCTCTGCAACAATTAAAACATCGGCATGTTATCTTCTCATTCTAAGCTAAAACACAGCATTCTACCAGCTACTAGGAAGAAAATTAACTCTGTCCTAACTGAAACCAGGACAATATTCATCTATATGAACTGCAGATGCATTTGCGGTACTAATATTCTTCACAGTTCACTACAGATGACAAGAAAATAGCATCAACAGAAGAGTGAACCAGTCACTCATGGGGTACCCTGTCAGACCTACAGGTTTCTGTCAGCCTAATGACGAGGTGGATGATCACAGACAGCACTTCTAATTTGCAGCTGAGGCTGTCAAGACAGCATATACTTCGAGATTTTATTACCTTCTGGACAACAGTGTGAGGTGGGTAGATTCTCACGCTTTTTAAAGTTAAGACAGCAAAACACATTTATGAGGCATAAGTAAACTTTAATTAGAAGGTTTAAGTAAAAAAATCAGGTTCATCCAGTAGCTACCAAGTTGTGCTAGCTGAGGTATGAAAGGAAGTCACGCTTGATTTTTCAGAGCTTCTATGAATATCAGTAGATACTATAGTGCTGAACAAGAAACTAAAGCTCTCACACACACATACAAGAAAAAGCGCAGTTCTTATTCATAAGCAAAATAACATGGTTACTCCTGTTCCTTCCTGAGACACTTCAAGTTCACCTGGCACTTAGCACAGGGAAGTTGTCCCTTTCCCACTGACTGAAAGGCAGTGCTGGGAGAGGAGTTACTGTCATTTTCCTCTGTGTTTTGGTATGGTGAGTCATGTTCTGAGACTGCCTACCAGAACCAATCCAGCAGGTTTAATCCAGCAAACACCTCTGGGCATCAGGCTGAACTGAATTTTGCTTAAGCTTTCATTTGGGTACTGATCTGATCAGAAGCTGGGACATTTCAGTCCATAATGAGACTATTCCTTGTGGTACTCTGGTAGTTATACGGAGATCTAAATTCAAGAGTGATAAGAAATACAGATATAGATAGATATAGATATATAGATATAGATATATACACAAACATATTGTATATGGTTGATAGATCCTACCCCATCAGTAGGAAGATGCCAAGGAGTAAATTATCTATCTCAGATAGTAATTCAGTTAAATTTAACTTTCCAGAGAAGCATCTCTACCCTCCTGATAGGGAAGGGTAGGTGACTAGTTCATTTCAAATCTTTTTCTCCTTTCACTCTTTAGGGAGAAATACTAGATGATGGAATTAAATGCTAAATTCATAGATGCTTAAATTTCAGTGTGGTAATGCCTGCTCTAATCTTATAAGAAAATTTGTGCCTTACTCCTTCTTTACTTTTCTGAATTTTGATGGTTTATTTGAATTAGCATTGATTTACTGGCAGATTTACTGACAGATACTTGATACAAATAGAGTGAAATCATGTTCCCTTTAGTTTATATGACAACATTGTCATTGCCTTTAGTGGGGACAAGTTTTTATATATATCTTGGACTTACTTTTGCAGTACCAAATCTAACATGCTTCTCAGCTTTTCCCTCATTATCTACTCAGTGATTGTCTTCAGTGATGACAGTGCTTCCCATTTACAAAACATTTTAGAAGTTTCCTAAATTAACATTTACATTGGCATGACTGTTATTCTGTTTATGCACAATTGAAGATACTAATAGGTGAACTGGCATTTTAAAGCAGCTGTCAGTGGGGAATTTAGATGACAATTAGTATACATTTAATGCTTTAACAAGTTTTGAGGACATCTCACACAAATGTACATTTGTATGTGCAGCTGCTAGTATAATAAACCAAGGACTTCGGTAATTATTTCCCCAATCTAATTAGGGAACACAAATGCTTATTTTATCAACAGAATTGCAAGATAACTCAAAGCAGGACAGGTAGATTGAAAACGCTGTAGAATTAATTACTTTGACTTCACAAAGGCATCTGACTTAATGTGCTACAAGCAAACCAATCCAAAACACTGTATAGCTGATCTTGGTAATTATTATTGAATTTACTATTAAACAGACTCAGTGTTGTATCACCACTTTATTCCATAGAGAAGTATGCACATAAAATCTTAAGTTGATAAAATAAAATGACACTAACCTCTATCAGAGCACTTGTAGTTGGGTCTGATTTCTGAGAGGACAGATTAGCATTGGTTGGTGCTGGGATCTCAGCTGTGCCATCCACAGGTGCTATTCCACTACTGAAGGAACCAGCTCCATTGCCAACATTCATAAACTGTTAACATTCTTTAGCAATCTAAAAGATGAACATTTAATTTAAACTCATCACTGTTGCTGTTTTCATGGTCAACCAGGGAGAAACACTTCCAGAAGATATACACACATCATCATAAGCTCTAGACTTCAATGGGAAAATATCACTCACTGGAGACACCTATATCTTAACACTGACTGTGAGGGAGTATACTTGATTTGTTTAGGCTAGATGTCTGACTATTTGAGTGTTGGTGGATGAGAAGAATTACTCTCAAAATGGACAAACACAGAGGGCAAAGGTACACTTATTATTATTTTTTTAAATATTTTTAAAGTTATTATAGTTATTATAGTTAGCTATAGCTATTAAACAATAAAACTTGCTGCTAAGACTATCTTAGGATAGTCTTAAATGTCTTAAATGTAGTCTTAAATGATCAAGATTTTCTGCATTAAGAAAATATTTTCTACTATTTCACCTTAAGTATATGAACTAAAGCATTTAGTGAATACTTTTGGGATGTCAATAAATATGATTGGCTAAAATGAAATTTGCACTATTAAATTCCATTCTTCAAAATATATGTATATATATATATATCTGTTAAGATATTTTTAATGAAGTTCCATTGCCTCCATGCTTAGGAAAAACTATGTAATATTCAACTGTGTGATTTAGTGTTAGGTTTGTGTCATTGACTTGTTACACAAAAATAGATCTGGATTTGCCCAATATATAAAATTTTATATAGGCAAATTGAGTTTTGTTGTTTTGTAGCTTTGAGTACTTGTATTTGTAACTATGTTACTTTATTAACAGAATTTTGCTGTCTGATAAATCAAAAATATTGATGGCAGCTTTTATTACATAAATTGCAAAACAATGTAAGTACTTGTGGTTGGTTCTTAGATTTCTTAGGGTAGAACTGTGATGAATATCCATCTAATGTGTAGTTTCAATAATATCTACATCACAGACCTTTGACAGATATTTAGTCAATTTAAAATTCCAACAAATGGGGTAAGGAAGTTTTTTGCAATTAATTATCCTTTATTAAACTTTTATGTTTCAATCTTAACCTGAATTTATTCAGCTCAGTTTTGTTTGAAAAATTGGATTTCATTATATCTTTTTCTGTAGAAGTATTAACCTTTATCACAAATCTTTTTCTCTTGAGAAAATACGTTATCAAATTAATTCAAAAATATTTATTTTCAATTCCATATCCAAGGGTCTACTGCAATTTTTTTGAAGATACAATGAAAGAAAATTGCCAGAAAAACAGACAAACAAAACAAAATTAAAAAACTGTACCCATTTTTCTGAAAAAGCTGAACGTCTTGTGAATACACACTCCAGCGTGTCAGCAGAACTAGCTTTAGCACATGTTGCAAGGTATCCTGCTCTTGCTGACCTTTCTTTTTTTTTTTTTTTTTTTTTTTTTTTTTTATCCCATTATGCTTTAATAAATTTGAGCCTTGTTTTTCTGTTCAAAATTCCTGTCTTAAAATTCTCGGTACAGATAGCAAATTAGTCATTTTGAGAAGAATCAGTTTTTAGACTCAAAATTTAAGTCTCATTTTAAACTATTTCCTGTTAATTACTGAATTACATTGAGTAATGGAAAAATGGAATCATCTCATAAATCACACATGATTCTTGAATAAATAAATAAATAAAAGAATAATTAAAAGTATATAAAATAATATAATAGAAAGACCTTACTTGCCAAAGTACTGGTGCAGATCACCCACTAAGTAGCCTATAAGCAAATCATAAAATACCTAGACAAAATTACAGGAGCCCATGATTCTTTATTTACACTTGAGCAAGACCAAGAACAACATCCAACAGGGGATGGAGCTATGGATTCAGGTCCTCTATGTCTGTATTTGCCACAATCCATTTTTTTGTGTTTTATTATGCCTCCGTGTTTACTCATGGAGGCTATTTTCACCTGATACAACTTTTGTTTGTATCTCTTTTTTCATTTTCAGGGAACAGTAAGGAGAGCACGTGACACTAGACTGTGATGTTACTCTCCCTTCGACGTGCAGAAGGTCTAATCCCTTTTGTAATTCTGGTCTGGGTCTGATGACTGAGCCTAGAAAATAAGTAAATCTCTAGACATAAAATAATAAAAGGATCTAAAATAATACAGAAATCACAGATTTTACTTCATTTTGAAGTAATGGGAGAATAAGTCTTATCAATATATGTGAATTCATATAATTCAGACTGAATGTAGGATAAAAGAAATTTCCTTCTAGTGTCACTAATACATCTAGTAATCCTCCACATGCACAGCAGCCAGCTCTGACTTGACACTTTCCTTTTATATGTGAATTTATTTGACAGTTTTTAATGCTGACCTCTGGTGAGGTTTCCTTCTTTAATTAGATGGGATTTTATTCTCACTAAAACTTACAGCAGTAGGCTTTGACATTTTTCCTTTTTACGTTTAGATTTCATAAGACAACAGTATCATTACTAGTACTTCCAACACTTAATGTGGAAGAAAAAAAAATCTGTTAACTACAGATTCAAAACCAGCAGACACAGTGTTTGTGAGTGCACCTTCCAGTATTTCCTGATGGTAAAGCGCATACAGCTTCACAGCAAGAAGCAAAGAATGCAGCAAGCAGCAAATGGCTAAAAGCCCAGAAATTCATAAAACCTAAATTGGCTGAGATTTTGACATTCATTACATATTTATTTTACAAATAATCTTGGAGAGAGGATGCCTTTCCTAGACATTAAAGTAGATATTTATAATATTTGATTCTTTATTTTTGTATAAATGAGACTTAACTCCCTTAGGGTTATGGTGTTATCAAAAATAACCTGACTGTGAATGCCTCGTCTGTTACTGAAAATTCTAATATTTTGTTTACTTTTTTTTCCATGTGTGAAAATAATCTGTAGGACTGATCACAGATAAGAGCAAAAGAAGCTATTTTTATTAACATAGGGAAGCTGTGAAAGTGTGTAGTGTTGAAGAAGATAAAAAAAAAAAAAAATCAACTCTCTCTGTGGGCCTATAGCTTTTTTTTTTTTTTTTTTTTTGTTTGTTTGTTTTTCCTAATCTAAGAGGTAAAAAGTGGTTGGATTGTTCTTTTTATACTGCTGCTCAGTTAGAGTGAAATATATCTGTATAACACAATTGGTTGCTCCAAAGAGGTCAAATTATCCAGACTTTGACATCCACACATTGTCATATGTACTGTGCGTAGTTTTGTTAGATTTTCCTTGAGTATAACACCATGCTGACAAAACTGCTTTGTTTCAGTTTTGCAGAACCAGCTCTACCGAACCTTATGTGAATTCCCTGGGCTGCACACAACTCTGCAGGATCTGCAGAGGGGACTTGGCAGTGCCTTCTTGGCTCTGAAGACAACAGCAAAAAGTTGACATAGTTTTTAGAGTGGCTATTTCACCTTTAGAAGCTGGAAAGTCTTACATGTTCAGCCGTAGTCTTTTTTTTTTTTTTTTTTTTTTTTTTTTTTTTTCAGGTTAGTGCTAAAATTCATTGAAAGTTAAAGCAAGAGTAAGTCTAAAGGGGAAAAAAAAGTGTGTATATATATATATATATACACATATATATATATATTCTAGTAAATGAACTTCATACAAAGAAAGTTACAGTGTAATCTAGTCCAATAGGCCATTGCTGCTAGGCAGAAGTTTATACATAGTCATTGCCATTGCAGGGTGTTTGTCTACAGAGTCCATCCTTTTCTGCAATGGAAGGAGTAAGTTCATCTGTGAAGGAATCTGTACAGCTTCTTGCCTGGCTTTGGTGGCATGGTGCTACTGCAATATATATATATATATTTAATTTTATGAGCCAGCTACTTCCCAAATATCTGGAAGCACAAATATGTCATGTGCAAACATGTCCATTACCGCAGTATAAAGCACAGGGCTTTATATCAGTACTAAATCCTTACATGGCAAAATAGGTTTGACATACTGCCAGGATGCTAGCTGTATGGATTCTTAGCTAAATTTGGCTTTTATTATCTCTTAGACATTTAAAGCACACATGATCCAAATTTTTGCTTCTCTTTGTTCAAAATTACAATGACAAAAAGCATATAAGAGTGAGAAAAAGCTTGAAAAGGGGAACAAGAAAACAGTATGAACTGAAGGATGATGAATAGCATATCTATTTATTGCCTAGAAAAACTCAATATAACTTTTAAAGTTTTAATTCCAGTAAGAGAAGAAGGACATAGACCTAGTTCAGCACATGTGGCACAAAGATACTCTCCTGTACTCCTTTATATCCAAATAATTAACCGATAAACCTGTTCCCATCCAAGTGTTACAGAAGAGAAGCAGAAAAGAAGTGATGTGGACATATACACATGCAATTATGCCAGACTTATAAGTATCCAAGTTTTCAAGAACAAGAGCTGTACAAATGCTGAGGAATCTTACTTTATGTTATTTGTTTACAAATTATTTATTATGCTGCAATGCATAAGAAAGAAATTCACAGTAACAGCTTTTCTTCTGTTGCCTGAGCATTTTGGGTTGAAAAGATAATAATAATAATATAAACCCACAATCTGCCACAACAGTGGAATGTGTTCTGAAAAAAAATATTGTATCTAGTTTAACTGTTAGCTGGAGTGTGTCAGTGTCTCTCAGAGTTAATATAAAATTTCTGTAAAAAAAGGCAAAGTGTGCAGCAGGTGCACAATAAGAAAAAATCCTTTTGCTCTGTCTCAACAATCTCAGAAACTCTTCAGTACTGATGATTCTGCACAAAATTCAGGTGATGATAAAGGTAGAGCTGGCTGAATGAGCAGAAGAGATGGCAGTGGATTAGCAATACAAAAGTCCAACAAGCACAAAGGCAGATTAAAAAAGAAAGTGCTGAGGCATGCACTAAAAGCAATTCCACAACCCCATTAGCAATTAGAAGATATGGCAAAGCTCCTTGCTTCAGCTGGTTGGAAGCACAGCCATGTTAGATGTCTGTACAGAGTCCTCTGTATTTGGTGTTTTCAGCAGCTTAAACTCTGCTACATTGAGTTACATTTCATATACATGATCTCTTGATCCCTTTGTTTGAATAACTTCACTGTGCCATAGATGACAGACTCTCTTTTTAACAGGAAATAGCATCCGGGTTGTGTTGTTCTGTAAAACGATGGTAATGCAAATAAACCATCTCCTTTTTCAGTAGAGTTTACTCTTTCATTCAGAGTCCAGCACTGAAGGATGAAGCATGATGTAAAGGTATAGGAGAGACAGATTTTTTTTTTCTTTTTCTTCTATCTCTGTCACAGTTTCTGCACCAGTGAGGGAGGTTTTTTATTAAAATTTCCAACAACAAAATATCATGTGATTTATGGTCTTTGTTGTTTCCAGAGCTGCAGCAGTGCATCTCCCAATCTAAAGTACAATTTGTACTTTGAAAGCACCCAAGGATTCAGTTCTGTATATCTAATTTTCCCCATGTGAAAACTAGAGATGTTACTTTTCCAATGAAATAATTGATTAAATCCTTAAAGATTAAGGAACAGAAAAGACAAGTAAGAAAACACAGTAATTTATTTTTTTTTTTAGTATACGTGTTTCTATACAATGAGTGTCTCTTAACATTTTATTTTATTTTATTTTATTTTATTTTATTTTATTTTATTTTATTTTATTTTATTTTATTTTATTTATTTTTATACTAAATGCAGACTAGTAAATTTCCTTCACGGTTTGATTGAGTATTTTTATCTGAAAAAATATATATATTACTGTAGAGATAATACAAAGATTCCTGCTAAGAAGAAATCTAATTCTTGTTTTACTCACGTTGTCCTGAACTAACATCTCTAAAGGGTGTTACTGTATAAGGCAATAAAGACAGTCTTAAGTTTGTCCTATTTCAGATCAGAATTTTGCATGAAAAACATAAGGTAAAAATTACTGCATAGCATCAGATGGCTATTTCTCTGCAGTCAAATTTTTCCTCTGGGGTTCTATTTAGGACTTTTTTCTAGCAAGGAATTTAAACAGGAATGGCTGTGAAACAACACAGCAAATTCAAGGCAGCTATATTTAATGAAAAAGGACCTGTTCGTACATTGAATGAAACAGCTGGAGCTTAAAATGGGAATTCTTATTTAAACACTCTACACAAAATGATGATACCTTCAGTAGTACCTTCTCAGCTAACATTTCTCTCAAGACAGTCCAATTTTTTAGTTTCAAGGTGTGAGTTTGCAGAAATCATACTTAATTTTTGAATGGAAAGGCTGCATAATGCTTTTGGATATGACATACACGACATTTACTTGATTTATTGTGTTACAGCTTTGGAGCTTTGTAACTCAGAATAAGAATGGAGAAAATGTAGAAAATTTAAGTTTAACATGTTACCATCTATAAAAAAATAAAGAACTGGATGTTTTTCATGTAGATTTATTAAAGGTCAAAAGATGTTTTAAACGTGCCATGCACTCAAAAAAAAAAAAAAAAAAAAAAGACAAAAGCAAAACTCTCTGTTAATTTAACTTATACACAATACTTCTCAGCATAGTTATTTCACAACTTGTTTGATTTCACATTCTGCTGCATATGAATTTGTCAGATTAATGTAGTTCTCTTGAATACCATTTGTGCTAGTTATTGAATTAGTACATACTGTTTCATATGCAGTTTTTTCCAAGTGCCAGTACATGTCTTCAATTCCAATTTTGTATCAGAGAGTTTTTAACAATATTGCCAAGGCTCCATATAAAATATTTAATCACTGTAAGTATCAAAGTAAAGTTGATTCTCTGTTGGGCTGTTATTAGAATTAGTGCTTCTGAACTGAAAGGAGATGCTACAGGACATATTTTCATAGTGAACTAGACGGTATTTTAATCTTGCAGTCACACTGAGTATAACTGGAGACAGGTGGCTAAAGCTCCACATTCTACGTCAAAAACGTAGTGCTCTCTCCATTCAGATATGCCTAATAAATTTTTAAATTCATCCTGTTCTTTTGCCAGCTGAACACTGCAAAATGGAAGGCAATATACAGTGCAAATGCTATCTATTCATGTAGCTAAGTCCACATGGATCTCAGGTAGTTTAGGATTTCACAATGCATGATTACAGTATTGTGTATTATAGATGTTTAGACATAAACCACCACTATGAGCATCTATTCTGACCTCCAGCTTTTCACAGGCCACAGCATTTCAACCAGTAATTTTTGTAGTGGAAAGAATGAGTTTAAATGAGAATGGAAAGAAAGATTTCCATCTTGCAGAAGGAAAGCTTATTTGCTCAGAGGCAACATTTTATAAAGTGGATAATAATTAAAAAAATAAGCAAGTATAAGACTTAAAATAATAAAAAAATAAGCAAGTATAAGACATAAAAAGAATATGACACTTCATATCTCTGTGATTTTAATACTATTTTAGACACATTACTATATAGCCACAGTCTGCAGGATTTTTTGTTGATAAGGATTTTGCGTTGATTTGTCATATGCAGTGCTATGCATCTAACACAGCTCCCTGGCAAACAGCCTGAATCAGTGTCAGGAAGACAATTCTTATGTCCTCAACTATAAAAATAGGACCTGTCTAGTAGACATTTGGCTGAAGAAAATTTCATGTCCTGCAGAGCAGCATCAGGAAACATTTTGAGGTAACATTTGCATGTTTTGGTTTTGTAACTTGAATATTTTAAAGGTACTTGACAAGGGAGACCATGCCCTGTGCATTATTGTTAGACTAATGCCATCTGTTTCTCATCACAGCCATCAGAGAGACATAAAATTGGACTCAACTGATTTAAATTTCAGGCATGTGAAATATTATTTGAATTTTAAACTCCAGCATAAACTCCAGCATATTCATTTTCAAAGACTTTCAGTAATCCTGCTTCCTGGACTGGACATTTCCAGCACTGTGCATTTTTTTACCTGAGTGTGAGACCTCTTTTAGGAAGTGTTTGTAGAATATGATAGCAAATGACCTTGTGATTGTGCTGGCTATAAAATGCCTAATTTTAAAAGGCCTAATTTTAAAACAACTTAAACATAATGCTCCTGCATTATATATTATAAACTGTGATTTAAGCACTGATCCTGAGGAAAAAAAGAATTCTTGAATTCAATCCAGGTTGAATTCTCCTTCAGCCTTGGAGGGATTCAAACCCAGAATGCTTCAGTTACAGATAAGAATTCTGACCAAAAGTCCATCATCTGGGTCAGGTGGGAACACTGGCAGAACCACTGAGACTGGATTATTGCCAAAACCTATGAGTAATATCCAAGGGTACAAGTTCTGCTTGGAGTCTCCCAGTCTGATATTACAGGGTTTGCAGTATGAGCAGGGGGTAAGGCTATTTTCAACTACCGTTAGTTAGTTCACAGTTGTCCTATTGCAGTTTTAATATTCCCCTGTGAAGTAACTTTTTTGTTTTTTCTTTTTCTTTTTCCCTGTCTGCCACATATATTTCGTCAATATAACTGTCCATTTTCAGTGGGATGGAGGCAGGATAACCTTCTCCAACATTTCATTCCAGAGTGGCCTGAAGAAAGCCTACCTGTTCAGAGCTGTGTAATTCATTTCTTCCAGGGCTAACAAAGCTATTGTGCTTACCATTTCTTTCTTTCCAAGCAAACTCTCTAAGAAATAATGAGTATATCTTCAACATAAATAGCCAACACTTAAAACAGCAAGAGCTTTCTAGTTCATACTGCTGAATTGCTAGCGCAGTTTATTGCACAAATGTGGCCCATTCCAACTCATACCCTCCCAGAAAATGTTTCATCACATCTCAGCAGGAAGGAGGGACCAAGGAGTTCCCCAGAAAGGCAGGTTGGATGCATTGGCTGCCCAAATGCAAGCCATGCTATACCAGCAGTCTACCAAGGGACAGAGGTGGTCTGTGCTCTGTTTTCTTGCTATAACAATGTACACTGAGTGCTTACACCTGGGCAACAGCTCTCTTTCAAGGGGTGCAATATCCAGAATTTCAGGTGTGTAGTTTTAATTACTCTATATCTATGGTATGTCTAGCACAAGTTCAGTCCAGGTTCCGTGAAGTAGGATGATCTTGTAGGATGATGTGGAAGGCATTGTGTCCTCCTGTATTATGCTGCTGACAAAAATCCTCGCTCAAGTCCTTTTATGTTAAGAAATGATTATTAGCACCGATTATCTGAAATTGGTGAATTCATGTACCGATTAAAGCACTGCTTAGTATATCTCTAATGAAAGCCTGCTTCAGCAAATTGACTAAAGCAATCTTTTCAGGCTTCCTAAGGATTTACAGTGAAACAAACAAACAAAAAACAACTAGTTTTAACCCTCAGTGAAGGCTCTTCCTCTATCTAAAAGCTCGCTTGCAATACATGCAATAATAAATACATAGATAGCTCCTTACTAAATTTATTTCAATGATGTTTACATATACATACATAATTTATCATACATACATACATGCATAATTTATCAGTTGCATAAGGACTCAACATTTTCATAACATATGCACAGAAACAATTTCTAAAGAAGACATATGATGTTTGTCTTCTGAGAGGTCAAAACTGAGGCTAAGTAGCTGCTAATATTAATTTTTTCTTTAAAATGAAAAATACCTAATATTTAATTATTTTTATTATTATTATTAACTTGTTAATGAAAACTTGCTAAGATGTAAAAAAATGTATTTTATTTCCTAGACAAACTAAACATGATCTTGTTGGTCTTTGGAGCTCTAGGAGAAACAGAGCAACAACTTGTTGCTAATCTGCCAACCATCAAGCATGTCACATATTGATGCTAGATCTGCCTATGTATTCCTGTTCTACCTCTGGACACTGCTGTCCTCACTTGATGAAAATCAACAGTTGAATCAAACAGTTGAGGAAGACTCTTAGAATCTCTTCAAATTCCTGAAGAATCTTAAGATTCTAAAGATTCCTTTAGAAAACAAATTCTGCTCACACCGATTTATATTCTTTAATTTAGTTACCCTATATACTTTACCATATTGAATTGAAATTTGTGTCAATGACATATATACATATGTCATATATACATATATACAATAAATAGTGTATTTTCTATACAAAATAAATTTGTCTTTTTTTTTCATACATATAAAAAAGAAAAGACCAGGATATCAAAGCCAAACAAGAGATGAAAATTAGCTACTTCTGTTTTCTTGTCAAATGTTGATGTAAATGTATTCCATCAAAACACATGCTCATTTTAAACTTGGCAGAACTGTATTTTGATTAAAGAAATGCAGCAGCAAATAAATATTTAGAATATCTAGTTGAAATTTTAGTAGTATTAAATTGTCCATTTGCCTTCAACTATGTCAATCATAGTATACAATTAGTTCACTATGTCCATTTAAGAAAAAAAACTTATGGAAAGATGATTTTTCTTCGTCTTTTCTGTTTTGTACCCCTAAAGATAGAGAAAGACATGTTATTTTATTTTGAAGAAATGAAAATAAAGGGAAAGTTTCCATTTCAAAGCTTATTTCCATTTCAAAACTTAGGAGCACTTTTTTTTTTTTTTTTTAATACATACATATTTTTATGATACAGTTGCACTGCAGCAATACAGTGAATACACCTTTATACAACATCCTTCTGAGAAGCACAGGGTTCAGCTTCAACAAGAATAGCTTCAGCTAAATGTTGGGAGTAAACTCCAGGATCATGGATTCATTTATTAGGAGATGCTAGGAAAACTAGTCAAAAATCTAGGGATCTAAAAAACATAATATGTTTTTTTTTTTTTTTTTTTCCTCCTGTCCTTTGATTTTTAGGAAGGCCTCTTTGTTTGTTAAGTACTAGAACTCCTAATATAAAATCCTTATCTATGTAAAGGAAATTAATAAAATGTTATGTATTATTATTATTAATTTAAATTATATTTGTTGCGTTTCAGGAAATAAATGCTCCAACAGTTTCCCATGGAACTGTCAAAATCTCCAGTTTTTCTACTGAAATAAATAAGCAGTCCTACCACATGAGTAATATAAATGGAGTTTAATACAAAAGACAAAACAAACAAACAAACAAAACCACAAACAAAAAACAAAATAATAAAAATAATAATAATAATAAAAAAAACACCCAGAGTTGAGGGACATGGACTGATTAGATGCAATTTCCTCAAGGTGGTAACTTAAGCCTAAGGTACAATGCATGTTATTACCATTTTTTTTCTTTCTAATTTTGAAGTGTCTAACGTAGTCTGTCTGACTCATTCATTGTTTTGAAACAGAATTATGTTAACAAAGATAGAGCCCTTGGTGGATGTAATCAAATTACAAATCAAAAGATTTTGTGGAGTTTCTCTCCTTAGAGATCTTCAGAAACTGCCTTGACTTGGTCCTGGATAAATGCCTCTAAGAAATATCTCTAAGTGTCCATGCTTGAAAAAAAAAAAATAAATATGTGTACATGTGTAAATGTAGTGCCAATTTTAAGTCCACAAATCTTTTTCTTCAGGATTCTCTTCAAGATGAATCAGACAGATAAATTAATGTTAAGAAGAGAAATATTTTAACATCAAAGAAAGTTAAATCTGTAGTCAAGAATACTCAAAGTAAATTGATCAGAAATCTGTTCTACAGTCTCTGAGCAAAGTATAGTTTGCCCTAAATTATCCCAAACAGTTTCATGAAAATAAGAAGCAATTCTGATATGACTTTAATGCAATCTGTACTACCTAGACATTAAATTCTCTGCTTCTTTTAAAAAGCAACATTTTCTTAATTATATTTCAAATAACTATTCAAAATTCTCTTCCATAGACTATAAATTTGATGTAAGTGCATATACCCTATGCTAACAATAATTTTGAATGTTGAAACAAAAGCATAACTATCACAATCTAAAACAAAGTAAAAAAAAAAAAAAGGCAAAAGAAGGCAAAAAAAAAGCTTAATTACTGCTAATTCTAATAATAACACGAATAACATGGATATAATAATATAATTTACTTCCGAAAAAACAAATTGGTCACATCCACACATATGTTTTAGAGTTAAATTTCTGTAATAGAGCGATACTAGTAGTTAAAACAAGACCAACAACAATCAAATCAGGTTTTCATTGACTGCATTCATATAAAGTTATAGAGATTCTTCATTTACATAACTGGAAAAAGCTGTCTCAAACTGAAGTATCATCACAAGAACTTTAAAAACAAACTGGCAAAAAGTAGGCCACCAGCACCTGCTCATCCATGAATTTTAACTAAAATAGTAACTCCTAGAAATGTTGCTGTAACCATAGATCATAGTATCATAGAATCATCCCCATGATACAGCAGAAATGATGCTCATGTCTTTCAGTACTTCTGAGTAGCCCGAGTAACTAAAGACCAGGGACCTCTTATTTCAATTAATGCAATTGAGTGCAAGGGCACACAGAACAGAGTGCAGAAAATTTTGGATTATTTGATAAGGCACTACAATTACAATGGAGTTTTAAACAAAAAGGTAAAGGCATTTCCATCTTTTCCCATTCTTAGGACACCATCAGCCCTGATTGCTCCTGCCCAGCCCCTGTAGCAGAAAGCAGGGCTATAGTGGCTTTACTCAGTTATTACAACACCAAACAAATGGCTTAATTAGCCCACCCCCTTAATTTTTGCTGCCTGCTACTCTTTGCAGGACTGCTCTGTCAAGGGCAGTGCCAGTACAGTCCTGTTGGCCTAAACTCAATCTGCTCCTGATGCAGGTCTTTTTTAAAATACACTGATTTCCTGAGAGTGATCACATCACACTGCTCCAGCCAGGTCTTCACTTGAAAATCAGACTGGCTTGTTGCAAATAGTGAGAAATATTGAAATCCTACCTCTCTTTCCATCTGATCTTAATGTATTCAAATAAAGAAGTTCCTGTGGAATGTTCTTGATTTAAAAGGTTGGCAGAGGTTGCTGGAAAAGGTGGAGACAGTAGCTCAGAGCCAATTCCTCCCTAAAAGTAAGATATAATTTTAGAAAATAGCTCTTATCAATTTAGGGTGATAACCTCCAGACCGTGACTTAATATTCATTTACTTCTTCCTGAATCTATATTCAGTTTTTAAGATAAAAGATGTTTTCTAAATGTAAAATAGAAACATTTTAAAAATACAAGATCAAAAGTGTTCAGAATACCATGGAGCATTAGAAAACTAGGATTAGCAAAAGTTAAAACTGTCAGTGAAGCAAAATGCAGCCTGATTACAGTTAGAAATCAGTTCAAATAAGAATAAGAAAATAAGAAATAAGAATAAAATCAATTCAAATAAGAAAGAATATTTGCAATTTTTATTAATAGGCTAGATCAAATAAAGTCTTTGTGCAACTGAAATTAAATTTGTTTCCACAGACCCACCAAATACCAAGATAAATCATAGTTAAAACTCTCGTGACAGTTTTCTTCACTTGTTTGAGCAAAGAGAAGAACACGACAGCTGTGTTATCAAATTTATCATCTGGCAATCTATTATATACTCAGATTTCTGAAGTAAGTGTGCATCTCTCCATTAATTTTAATTAAATGTTTGCTTGATCTTAACTTCATTAAGATAACAATTAGAGGTCAGTGTGAGATAATGAAAGGTAATTCTGGTTGCCACTTTTGTATTTGAGGGAAGGAAGTAATTTCATAAATCTAGCAGCATAGGACATAGTTTTGGACTTTAATGAGAATAGAACTAACCTTTAGCTTTACATGCCTCTTGAGCAAAATTTCGATGGTAACTGATTAATATTAATTTTCACAGCTTTGGTTAGCTGCAGAAAACTGCATAGTGCAAGATGCTTATATCTGCATAGTGTAAGTGCTTATATCTGAAGTGACACAAAGGAACAGGGGTTTGGAGGTGGCTACTCCTCCAAGGAGTAAACTCATCAAGTTGCACGTATGCTGCCAGCAGAAATTAAAAAATCCAGTCTTCCGTTGCTAATTGCTGTTGCCCTGTCCTCCTTCTCCTTACTGCCCTTTTGCCTCCTGCTGCCTTTTCTGACCCAAGCACTGATCTGTTTATACAAAAATGCCTTCGACTGCTTCTGTCAGTGGAGGCTTAAAAAACAAATATCTCTTTGCTAGCTCAGCTCATTTTGACTTCAGCAGGAGAAGGGAGGTAATTACTGTGGGTCTGAGTGAGGGCAGTAATTTGTCAGGCTGCTGGGACTAATCAGGGGTCTCCCCCGGCAGGCACTTTCTTGTGCTATGCCTGAAGACTCTTTCATTCCTTTTTTTTTTTTTTTTAATTATTATTATTATTATTATTATTATTATTATTATTTTTATTTGTTTTTAATAGGAAGGCAAGAAGTTCCAGAAATAAATTTTTCCTGTTCCAAAAGGTCCCCAGAGAAAATATTCAGTTTCATTGCAATTACCTGTATGAAAACATGCACTGTCAACCAGCTCTGCTTTTGTAAATCAGGATTATTTTCTATAAATAATGTAGATGTTTTCATAACTAAATCCTGGATAATAGCATAAAACTGGCACTAAGCATAGTTCTGTAGAGCCTCAGACCTTCCTTACAAAAGATTTCATGACAGTAATATATTCCATCCTAAAACCCATAGAAAAAAGATATTTTTAATTTTTTACTGAAAGTTAAAAGATAATGAGAATGCACAAGACTTTATAGAAGATACTATAGAATTATCAATAAGGAATAATTACAATATCCAGTCGTTGGTTTATCAGAAACTTAAAACTTGAGTTTTAAGTTTCCTGAAACCTTCAGGAATTCACAGAGCTGCAAGAGAAAGAAAGGGAGAAAGAAAGGGAGAATATAGTTATAGAAGTGCACTATTTATTTCTTCCACATAAATCAAAGAGAATTGATTTCATCCCTGCCACCTTGTAACTTCTCTGTCTCAGGGGAAACTACACACAATTCAAACACAAAAGTAGGAGAAGCATGAACCAGGTTATCAAACTTTATATAATACATTAAAAGAGAGAAGCAGAGAAGAAAGAGAGGGCATAAATACAAACATTTCAGACCTCTTTGATTTTATTGTTAAATAACACATTATGAAATATAACATTGAAAAGAAAATAATGGAAGAAAGGAGTTGGGGGAGGAGGATTTCTTACGTGGCTGTTTGAAAGAGGAATCTTTCATTGTAATCACTCTCATACTGGAGACAAGAAGTATCCTTCTAAATGCTTTCTGGTTGTAAATAATATCCTGTTCCACACCACTTTTATTCTTTCTTTGAAGTATATTTAACCTAGAAACAAAAATAATCTCAGACATACTGGCCTTAATTTGATGAAGTTCAGTATGTGTTCTCTGTGTCTCAGACTCAAACAACATCCTTCAAGGATTTCCTGATAAGGAATATTACCTGGATGGGGGCCTGGTGAGCCTTTTCTCTTTCTCAGTGAAGCATGTGTGGTGGTTTTATGCTGGCCTCATTTCCCTGGTGGTGCATCAGGATGTTCCTTTGGACTCTTATGCTGTTGAGAAGCACTTGTGTCTGTTTAAGGACCCTCTGCATTAAGTGTGGTGAATAGAAATCCAGAGAAGGTGTTTTGCAGAGAGTCAGATGGGAGGACAACCGTCTCTCCAAACTAAGGATCCATAACGTGGGTATCTTCAATCAGCTGAGAGTTGAAGGATGATCATCTCATTCAAAAGCATATCTATGAGAGGAATCACCTTTTCAAGAGGACTAGCTTACATGTGATCATCAGTGATGTGGATCTCATAGAGTGGGCCCAGGAATGAATTGCCCCTCACCTAACCTCAAACATCTGCTAGGTTGAATGAATCTCCATCAGAAATGTGTTTCTCTCCACTGACTTTAAAGGTAAATCTGTTAGGACTTCAACATGCACTAACAATTTTTTGCTTATAGGACCTTTATAGATTTTTACGGGCTAAGTGGTGATTTGAACAGTGAAAAGAATAATTAAAACTAAGTTAGATTGAAAAACAAACAAAAAACCACACACATGCTTTTTGGAAAAAAAAAAAAAAAAAAAAAAGGAAAAAGAAATCACAGAAATGGTCAGTCACTGTTTTGAATTATTTATCAGTCAGGAATCTCTCCTTTACTCTTTGTTCTCAAATACACATAGGCCCTTTACTTTAAAAACAAAAACAATACACAAACAACAAAATGGTGGTCCTGCTCTCAAATGTAGTAGCTGAGAAGTGCAGGTGATGGAAGTGGATATGTTAGCTGGCTATGTTTTGCTTCATATTTGCAGCACCTTCAAACTGTAATGGTAAATATTAACATTTTCAAAAATTTTCTTTCTTCTAAGGCAGAAGGGAACATTAAAATACACATTTAGAATAAATGAACCAAAAATCCTTCAGACATACTGTGGACCTCATAAATGATTAGTTTTCCTGGCTTTCAAAGCACAGAATTTCAATTTATTCAAATGCTAATGAAAATTTGATTACAATATAAAATATAATTTTTCCTCTAGAATATTATTAATGCAGTTTCAGAGATTAATGTTGCAGCCAGAATGCGTTTTTCATTAATCTACTAGTTCACTGATGAATTTACTTATAAATCTCTCCCTTCATCCAGTTTATATCTCATTGCTCCACCAAATTTTATGACAGCAGAAGTATATTACTGCAATTAAAATATCAATAAAACAATCCATAGGGCCATTTACACTATCGTTTATACCATGCTGGCAAGATATGAGGATTAAAGTGATCACAGGCCCTTCTATTATTTAAATGCACAAGGTAAATCCAGCCACAGTGTTTGAAGAGAAAGATTAAGTAAGATTAATAAAAAACTTGGACCAAAAGTAAAATGAAGGCTGAATCCCACTAATCATTAAATTAATTTTATCTAATTTCATACTCCTTTATTCCTCCTTCTTTCCTGTCACTGGTAGGCCATGTATTGAGAGCTAATTTTGTTGCCATTTCTGCATTGCCTCTTGCACTGAAGTCATCATCATAGCATCCGAGTTCCTATACCTCTTTAAGCAACCTAGCTACCATTTACAGCACATTTTCTTCTTGCATTCTTTCAAGTTATGATAAATGTATCTGGGAGGGTGCTTTATTCTAGAAACATAGAAAGAAGCTATTTTCCCCCTATGCTTGGTGCAAATATAGATTGCACGCATTCAGAGTTATTATTGTTATAAATCCTGCCTGAGAATTGACAACCTCAGTGCAGGTTGATAAAGCTGTCTCACGTGTCCTGAGAGTGGGGTTGGGAAAAGCATGTTACTTTTTTTTAGATCTGTTCTAATCTTTTCTTCCCTGTGATGAGGTCTGATTTCCCACTTTCTCTGTCACTTCCTGCAGTGAAAGCAGTTTAAAACCTCAGGTGGCCTATGAGGGAGGTGAAGAGAAGGACTGTTTATGAGCAATTAGTTGTTGACCAAGACTCATAACAACATATAATTCACCAAATTCCTTAACTTGTTCTGTGGGTAGAGTGTCTTTTAACAGCTATTGATACTTGACTGTTCCCCACTCTGTGACCAAGAGCTAATCTGAGATACACAGGTCTAAATATCCTGATGAGTTCAATCTATTGCAGATTTAGCAAAACTCTCTATACTGTCAATAAATTCTGGGTAGTGGACTACAAGGTACAATTTTATAGCATGCAAAGCATGCCCTTTGGTTGCAGTTTTGTAATAATCAGTGTATCCACAATATTGCTTATAGGTTCTGAATTTAAGATCTTCCTGCATGTGTCATTAGACAGGTAAGTAATATCCTGATGTAACTCAATTTGAAGTCTGTAGATTTGTATGAGGGATGCACGGGGAAGGTGAAAGATATTTGACAGAGTTATTTACTGTGTCTGTCTTACAAAATCAGAAAACTGAAAGGTTTATCCTAGTTATAGTTTCAAATAGTAAAGAATTAAGAGCATATGTTTTTCAATTACATTGTCTAATATTTTGTAAATTCTTCTTTTCATCTATTCCTGCTAATGTGCAGTCCAAGATAATGCAAAATTCTAAAGGGCTTCATGTTTTAACAACAGAAAAAAAAAGAAAAAGGAAAAAAAAAAAGAAAGAAAAAAAACCTTTAACCTTTTTATGTTCAAAGTTCTTTCTTTTTAGCAACCAATAAATGGTCCCACTGATGCACCAAATTTGCCCTTTACCAACTTTCAAAGTTCTGATTTAGGTTGTTGAAACTCACTAATCTGTGAGATTAACAAATTATTTTGCTGCTAACAACTGTAGGAAATTATTTATGCTGCTATTATCTGTGAGAGAGAGCATATTGCCAAGGTTAAGTGCTGAGACATGGAGTTACTGCAGAAAGCATTGCTGACTTGATTTTTAAATGTAAATCTCTCATAAAGGAAGGATGAATTACTGTGCAGCTTCTAATTCTCATTTACTTTAAAATGCTTTGAATGTATGTGGGTATTCTGTGGTATTTTTTTTTCCTCATCTTCCCTTTCTATTCCTTATTCTTAGGTGCTTGCCATGTGCAGTATTCTCAGTCATGACTTCTGGCTTGCATCCAGAAAATTTGTATTCAGTAACTTGGCATTTAATAAGATTGCTTGGTTATCTGAAACCAGGCATATTGTAGGCATGTAGGCAGCCCAAATAGCCAAGGGATACACAGGGATGAAAGGAAAAGAAATTCTGTCTGATTCCACAGTGTAGTGATGGACCCACTTTAAACTTCTAGTGTTGCATGCCTTTGTCCCCTCCATGGACATGGAGGATGTAGCATTGCATATTGCTCCATTACTTTTTCAGCCTCTCTTTGTATGACTGTATTCAGCCAACAAACCTAGAGTTTCCTGCAGTTCCTGAACACACAAAAAAGGAAGATGTGTTTCTATAAAACACACATCTTATTTTCCCTTTCACCATAACTTTCTTAGTCCTGTCCCAAAGCATTATTATTTTCACTAGAAACAAGCAATGGAAACTACTGAGTTTGCTTCTGTGCTAATTAGATCCTAGAGAATATTTAAGTATGTCTTTTGAATTACCCTCTGCAATTTTGCCATAATAACTACACTGGTTTTGAAACTAGAGAAGAAAACAACAGATCAAGACAAATTAGGAATGAAATCAGATAAATGGGCAAGTCAAGCTGGATTATTAGAGGCCTGATATAATTCAAAATCTTATTTTAATGAAGCTGGAAACAGCGATAAAAGAGTCTGACAGGGTGTTGAAGTATAAGAAAAAAATCTGTTAGATATTTAATAACCCTTCCTAAAATCTACTTTCTCAGAATGAGAAACAATGATAGTTTGCAGGAAATATTGCAAGAGATGCAGTTTTAAAACTGAGGGTAGTATGTAAAGCCAATGAATTCCACAGAGAAAAACAGAGAAATAAGTAACACATAGCCTTTTACTTTTGAGTGATGAAGTAGAAGATATTCACACCAAACTTAACAGTTTGTTAGACAACAGAAGGGCATGCAAGTAGATGAGCAGATCAAAAGAATGGGTCCTTCTAATCTGCTAAGTACACTCCAAAGCTCTGCTGAGTTCATCTCTTAATTGAAGCTCAAATAGTAGACTGACAGCAGCACATCACTTTCTGACATATTGCTGTTACTGTAATTAATTGATAGATATCTGTCAATAAGTTAATTCCAACAGCACTTTCCACAATGTCTCTAGCAAGAACGTCAGCTTTCTGTCAACAGTGTAACTGCAGGAATGGCACACATTTGTTAATTCTGGAAGTGCTGCACATGCTGGGAAAATCTGAAATGCTCGATCCCATCTGGTTCTCCAGTTAAGTAAGAATGGGGTGAGACAATACTTTGATGACAGACTTTTACAAAGAATTTAGGACCTTCAACACAGTTGTGTGAGCTACTTGGGTGATATATTTTTTTTTTTTTTTTTTTTTGAGTCAGTAACAGATGTGTGATAAAACAGCAGAGTTTATTTTGTCTGGTCAATCTGTGCACAAAAATCCCTCTGCAATCTTGTTTCAGAGATGCAATGGTGGAAACACCCTCAGCTTTATAATTCCCATTGGCTTTGCTGCATGAAAAAGCACCATGATCATAAAACTAAAATGCAGTTCCATCATGAGAATTACCTGCAGAGAGGCAAAAGTTCTCTCCCATAGGCTGCCTCTCAGGTCTTTTGCTCTCCAGCATCTTGTTCTATTCATCTAAGCAACAAACACATGGTCACGTCCTGGGTAAACATTAAAACCACATAGCTTTCTTCATTATGTCAATGCCTGTTCATTGCCAACATGCTTGGCAATGAAATGTAATGATTCTCAAAGCTTTTAATCATACTGTTTTCAGAAATGAAAAGGAGTCATATCTTCAATTTGAGGTCAGTTAGCTTTTAGTTGCTATGAATTCCTGTCCTGGTTTCAGCTGGGATAGAGTTAATTTTCTTCCTAGTAGCTGGTATGGTGCTTTGCTTTGAATTTAGAATGATGATAATGCTGATAACATGCTGATGTTTTAGTGGTTGCTGAGTAGTGCTTACACTAGGTCAAGGCCTTTTCATCTGCTCATACCACCCTGCCAGTGAGGAGGCTGGAGTTGCACAAGGAGCTGGGAGGGCACTCATCCAGGACAGCTGGCCCAAACTAATCATAGGAATATTCTGTACCATGTGATGTCATGCTGAACCATAAACTGGTGGGGGAAGGCTGCCTGGGACTGTGCTGAACATTGGTCAGTGGGCGGTGAGCAATTTCATTGTGCATCACTTGCTTTCTATATTCTTTTGTTGTTGTTGCTATTATTATTATTATTATTATTATTATTATTATTATTATTATTATTATTATTATTATTATTATTTGTACTATTATTATTCTTATCCCTTTATGTTCTATAAACCGGTCTATATCTCAACCCATGAGTTTTTATTCTTTTTATTATATTCTCCCCCATCCCACTGGGATTGGAGTGGAGTAAGCAAACTTCTGTGTGGTGCTTAGCTGCCCGCTGGGTTAAACCACAACAATTCCCTACCTATATTAACTCAACATTTGCTTGCTAGGTAGGGTTGAACATTGAACTTCACATTGAGCCAGTGGAGCTGAGGCTTGCCAGGTTCCTTGTGGAAACAGACTAATAAGATATGACATTTAATCATATATTGCAATTATATGGTTATATGAATCTCCCAGGGTTCCTCTCATCCCAGTCCAGAAGGGAGGCTGCTGCTGGTCCATGTTCCCTATCTGTCAGCAGTGAGGTTGAACAGGTATTCCCAGATGGTTCATGCCCACACAGACATACACCCAATGCACACATGTCCAAGCATACAGGTCAGCACTGAGGTCAGAGTATTGGGAGAACCCACACAGATACCCACGGTGCTCACAGACATCAGCATCACAGACAACCACCTCCTGTTCTTCTTCCCAAGAAGATTGGAATTGGAGTCAGAGCATGTACAATACCTCAGTCTTGGTTCCCAGGCAAACCCATATCTGTGATTTCCTTGAGTGGTAACACAGACTTTAAATCCATCTGATATCTGCAACCCATTTCCACATGCAGGCTCAGGCCTTGGGTCTTTCTCTGTGTGGATCTCTTCCTACCCATGAAATTCATTAGTTGTTAGTACACAGAGGCTCAGAATAGGGATTTATTGTCACAGAAAATAGAATGAATTTAATAAGAAATTAATGCATTTTCAGTTTTGATCTTAATTTGTATTAGTTTTATCAATACAATCTCCTATATTAATTTGTTCTTTTTACAATCATAATATATATTAAATGCATGTCTGTAAAACTTATATCTTGGCTTCCATAAAATGAAACAACACAAAATAAAACAAACAAACAAACAACAACAACAACAACAAAACAGCTGGAATATAATACAAATATAAGCCTGCACAATTTCAACATGCAAAGAGTGAAATAATATATGAATTTGGAAAGTCAAGTAGAAGATAGCAATACAGGTGACTGCTATTTTGCTCATAAGAGAATGCTCTTCTTATGACTACTGTATATCATCTTGAAGTTCTCCTTCCCTTACACACCAATTATGCAGTAACAGCAAAATTTGGTTAGGACCCAAAGGCAATCTTATTTTATCTTGCAAGCCTGACAAATCAATCAACTTGTTTTAAGAGTATCTTAATTCAAAACTCCTTCAACACTCATTTATTTATTTATTTGTGCCATGTATCCGGATTCAGAGACAGTAAAAAGACTGCAATGAATAACTGATATACTCACATGCATTTAGGTCAACGAAAACTAATCCTATCACTCTGTAGAATTTATGCTGACATAAAAAATTGACTAAATTTAGCAGAATCATTTAATCGGGTATTTCTTTTTATTCCTACATTAGATATCACTGAACACAGGCATTAAAAAAATTATTTTCTTTTTTTCAGACACATCTCTTGAATTTCATGCTTAATATTTTTGTTTGATAACAGCTGTCAGATTTCTACAGATTAGGTACATTCTTTAGGGGGTAATACATACGTTCTCTTTAGAAGGAAAGAAATATTTTCTATGGGGTAGAAATGATGCCATCTAATGATGGCTTATAAATTTATGCTCAGCATCAGGCTTCTGTGTCAGAATTCAGATGAAAAAAATAAAACATCTAAATTTAGTTCTGTGTGTAGGCATGCCACTTACCTAAATCTCTATGAAGTCAATAGATAATAGACTAATCAATACAGTTGGTGTAACTTAGAACTCTTCTAGAATTTGACCCTGAAGTTAATACCTAGGTCTTTGATTCAATTGCCCACATATAGGCATTTTGTATAACACCCTTTATAACTACGAAGACATTGTTATGGGGTTGGCAGATCTAATACAGGATACTTGTGTTCTTTGGGATCAGTGACTGAATGACAGACAGTACACATTAGAGCATTCTGAATTCCACTTAACACTCCTGTGTGGACACCTGAACAAATCCTCACATCTCTTGAGTGTTTGTGGGCACTGATGTGTGGAAGAACTACATTCAACTCTCTGTAGGTACCTAAAGGTGGCATACAGAAAAGCTGTGGAAGGACTCCTTAGGGTGACAAGGACAAGGTCACCCTTGTCAGGGTGACAAGGACTTGTCAGTGACAGGACAGTGAATAATGCCTTTGAACTAAAAAAAAAGGTAGGTTTAGTTTAGATACATGTATAAGGAAGACATTCTTTACTGTGAGGGTGGTGAGGCTAGTGGGTCTAGGTTGGTCCAGTGGGAGGTGTGCCTGTCCTGGGTAGTGCGGTTGGAATTAGATGGTTGGCCCTTCCAACCCAAACCATACAATGATACTATAATTCCATGCCTCTCCCCTTACAGGTTTGGTAAATTAGGGGGGCTTTACAGTACTTGCTCTTGCACATTATAACTCTATTTTCTTGTATCTGCCCCAAGTTTTCTTTTGTAGGTAGATCAATTACATAATTTATTTTGTTTTAGTATTCTTATGTCACAGAAATCAAACACCAAAGAAGCCTTTCAGTACTGTTTTTCCTCCCTGTAGCAATGCAGCATTGTTCCCTATTGAGCTGAGCTGTTCAGAGTATTCAGAGTACAAGCTATTCCTTATTTGGTTATATTAATAATACCAATTAATTCCAATATGCCTAATTATCCATTTTTGAAGATTATTCTTAATAATATTTATATATCTAGAAGTAAAAATCAAGAACTTTTTAAACTTAAAAAAAAACACACCACCACCAAAAAAAAACACAACTTTGTATTCTCATGGTAAAAAAAAAAAAATTCTAACAAAGCTTCTAATGACTACAATTACTTATTTTATACCTTATTTTATATATAAATCATATGTAGGATCTTGAATGAATGAGGTTTTCCTAAAAGTATTAACTTCATTCCAAAATGAAACTGCTTTTTAATTCTTCACAGATCAATGACTGATATAGCTTGAGTTTTATTCTGTTATCTTTTTAGCCTTTTTTCCTTCTTGCACACCAATGCTTGGTAAAATTATGCTGGAAAATATATGTGAATGAAAAATTGCTGTATTCAGAAGCAGTTTTTCAAGCCAAAAAATAATTTTATCTATGGCGTAATGTAGAAAAGAGAGAAAGAGCTTAAATTAGTCAGTGCCTGAATGATATATTGGTGACTTTTCCAATATACAAATGGTTACACATTTATTACCTTAGATTAAATTACCAAAAAATATCTCAAACTAATTGGTAGGGAAGTAGTGTTACATGTGAAAAGTTTCTAATTTTCTTTAACCTGTGACAAATAGACAAATCGTCCCATTTAAGAAAATATATTTAATGCATGATAAAACTAATTCTGAAACAGAATATGTTGACTGATAGGAGGAAGGGCAATATCAGTTATCCTTTTTTTTTTTTTTTTCACAGTCATCACTGTCATGAAGCTTCTTTATATTTGGAAAGTATTTTTGGAACATATATTTGGAACAGAAGAGAATAGTATCTTTTAAAATAATAATAAAAAAAATAATAAATCAACATTTAAAAGTTAGATAATTAATCTAATCTTGTCACCTAGACAGGAGTAGGTATAGAAACAGGCAACACAGATGGGAGACTCATACCATCTGAAGATATGAATTTCAGAAGAGTGGAAGGAATTTCCTTTCTCTTTCCAGAAACTATTGAGGGAGCTTCAGTCCCTAAACCAGACACTTTTTAGGTAGCTGAGTTTAGGTGAGATCAATCTTTCTCTGACTTTCTACTGATAAACCACTTTTATAATGAAGATCGTTAGGTGTTCTGCCTATTTTTCTTGTCTCCCTACTTTGCATGTTTTTTATTTTTTGTTTGTTTTGTAAAATAACATTTGGAAGAAAAACTGATCTTTCCCTCCTTATCATGTTTGTACTTCACAACTCCTTAGTAGATAGCTTACAGGCAAGAATCATTTGCAGTAAATGAATTAAATGTCAGTTTTCATGCTTCAACAGATCCTATTCCAAATTGTGCAGCAAACTATGTCAAGATGGAATTCAACCTGGAGCAGAATGTGGCCTCAGGTTCTGAGATGAAATTGTGAGGGCTTCTGATATGGAAGTAAGGCTCACCTTTCATATTATTTTGTTGTTCCTGAAGCATAAGACATTGGATGGCTTTCCAAGAATATCATCACATCCAACATTCTTCTGCTTTATGAGCAAATCTCCAGGAAAGTTACATATTTTATAAAGATGTACTCCCACAATTTGGTTGGTCTTTATGATTTTTTTTATTTTTTATTTTTTATTTGCAGGCTTTATTATGGAATTCTTTGTGGTTTATTTGTGAGTGGAATAGGTGGGACTAGCCCTTTTTTCATCACTCCGTTCATTCACCAGAGTCTGTTCTGCTAAAGGCTGCTAATGCTATTGCTTAAAATTGTTTACCAACACTAATATAACCATCTAGTTTTGCTCTTCTTCTGTGCTATTTATAATGTTTCACGAAGTTACATAGTTTAATTTCTGTGTATATTTTCATATTTTAAAAACAAAAATCATTTGTGTTTTTCTTTTGCTTTTATTTTTCCCCTCACTCTTGATATTATTCCATTTCTGTAGTGTTATAATGGGCTAGAGATAATCCATATTATTAAATTGACCTGAACCAAGGCTTTTATGCTGAAATCTTGTTAACTTTTTTTTTTTTTTTTTTTTTTCCCCCCATTTATATCAGTTGTTGTCATAGTTTATTACCTCTTCCTGAAAACCATTCTTTCTTAAACATCATGGTTACAAATACACTTGTAAGCATCTGTTTTGGTCTAGTTTTTCTGCAAGGTATGATATTTGTTCATTTTTTAAAGGATTTATTATTATTATTATTTGAAAACTTTCATGATGTTGTTCATCAGAGATAGCTAGACTTCTTTAAGAGTTTTGTCTTTATGTTTCAGGTAGCAGCTGAGGGAACGGCTATGCTGCCAGTGAATCTTTGAGCGTTCCATTGTAACTCCATTGCAAAGAATGCCCCAGCTTCCCCATTTCTGAGAGTCAGTCTAGGACTATCTAAACGGTAAGAGTAACACTTAATGCTATTTCTTGTCTTCTACTGCTATTTTAAGCCACTGTACAATTTATTTGGATTTATTTTACATATAATTTATGGAATAATAAACGAAGTGTAAGCATTCTGCTCTCTTTTTATTTTATTATTAAGAAATTCTGTACTTTCATCTACAGAAATCCATTATCCTTCCACAAAGTGCTCTGGTGAAGAACATCAAAGCATCAAAATGAATACAGAATAATGATGATTAGCAATTTATTTTCAAGCTTTTCTATAGGATTCACAATGCAATTATTGTTAAGCACATAATCTTCCTCCTCTGAAATTTCATACTTTTAAACTTTTTTTTTCTTGTCTTCAATTTCTTCCAATGTAAACAATAATATGTCTAAAAATTATTTGGTACTGTCAATAAAGCTGTGCTGTGACAGTAATTGCAGTTTGACATTATTATTATTATTATTATTACTATTATTACTATTATTACTATTATTACTATTATTACTATTATTATTATTATTTTTGTTCAGCAGTTTGACAATTAAAACCCCTGTAGTTACTACACTCTCTTCTTTTCAAGTATTGTTTCATTAGTTGTGTAAACAGTCATATTTTGGTCACCTTTAGAAGCTTGTTACACTATATCAGTATCAGGTGATTCTTTTCTTCAGCTGCTTAGCAGCATTTGCAGTTTTCTTCATGTTGCATAGTCCTTTGTTGATAAAAAAAGATTTGAGGAGCAATGAGGATTATCTATAAAGATAATCCCAATATATGCAGAATCTCTTGAAAAAAAAAATCTACTTATTGCATGTATTAATTTTTAATATAAGCATATTCTCCTATTCATTTTTGCTTTGCCACCTATGAAAACTTTGATGTTTCTGTTACTTTAATGTTAACTTTTTAGGCTGCATCTTCTAATTCATTAATTTTGTGACTCAATTTTATCTCACTATTATGTCCATGTTCTCTACCTTGAGCTTGAGAGATTCCATTTTTCATCTGTTTCATTGTTTTTCACAAGCCTAAAGTGTTTTTCGGTTTTCAAAGGTTTCCCCTCTGTTTAATCTTTGTCTAATGAACTGATAAGCTTAAATTTCTTTTCTTGCTAATATTATATTATGAGATTCTCTTGGAACATATGATCTAATTATGATGTCTGCTATCACAAATGGCCACTATAATGGCCATTGTAAATAGCCAATGTAAATGGCCACATCCATTTCACATAAATGTACATCTTATGGTGGTCACATTCATCTTGTGAAATCTCAGAAGGCTTATTCTTATTTGTTGCCTTTCCCCCAGGCTGCCTCTTTTACATCTTTATAAAAACATTTGTGAGGGCAAACAGTCCCTAACACAATGAAGTTACACTATTTCTATTAGATAAATAGGTATATGATAAAACTTTTAATTGGTAGAGGAGGTAATTATTGTATTGTATGGGACCTATTTAATATTAATACATTATTCATATGCATTTACAAAAAACAGTATATTTTAACTCACTGACTAGAAATTTTGTTTGTCTGTTTGTTTCATGCTGAGATGTAAAATATAAAGCTAGCCATTGTGTTTTTCCATGTTTTCCACACTTTGAAAACAAGATAATAAGAACGCATCTTGTGTTTGTGTAATAAGGACTCAAACAAAACCCATAAAGCATTTCATAGAGCAAGAATATCAGAAGGTAAAGAAGCTGTTAGCCCTGGGGCTGGCCACAAAAATTCAAAAGACTGAAAAAGATCAAGGCAATTATGAAACTGTTTGGTTCGCTAGTCAAGGCAGTTCACCTAGTTCACCAGCAGCTTGTAAGCCTAATATAATGCATATGTAGTTACGTGGTCAGGTGTAAATTTATCACAGTTCACCTGACTTTTTTTTTTTTTTTTTGAGCAATTCTCTGGAGACAAAATATTAAATCCCTGCATATAAGCACCAATGTCAGAATAACAGATCAAATTTATTTTAGCACTTTGTTATTCTAAGATTATAACTATTAAGACTATCAAAATAAAACCAAAAATGTAAGTTTCTATCTAAGTGTTACATAGTTACTCATTTCCCAATACTGAGTACTCCAAATACCTCTTTGGTGCAAGAAAACATGATTTATTTATTTTTTTTATTTTTTATTTTTTTTTTTCCTGATCCATATGCCTTAACATCTTAGCTTTTTGAAGTTCATGCAAAAGTGTCCTGGTTTCAGTTAGAACAGAATTAATTTTCTTCCTAGTAGCTGGTGGAATGCTGTGTTTTGGCTTAGGATGAGAAGAGTGCTGATAACACCCCGATGTTTTAATTGTTGCAGAGCAGTGCTTATACCAAGCCAAGGACACCTCAGACTTTTGCTCTGTCCTGCCAACAGGCAGGCTGGGGGTGCAGTAAGAGCTGGGAGGGGACAGACCCAGGACAGGTGACCCGAACTAGCCAAAGGGGTATTCCATACCATCTGACGTCATGCTAAACAATATATAGGGGTGGCTAGCCGGGGGGAGGGGGCCGGACTGCTCGGGGTTAAGCTGGGCATCGGTCAGCGGGTGGTGAGCAATTGCATTGTGCATCACTTGTTTGTACATATTATTAGTAGTAGTACTATTATCATCATTGTATTATGATGATGATGATGATGATGATGATTATTATTATGATTATTATGATTATTATTATTATTTTCCTGTCTTATTAAACTGTCTTTATCTCAACTCACGGGCTTCACTTTCCATTTCTCTCCCCCGTCCCAGAGAGGGAGGAGGGAGGGTGAGCGAACGGCTGCGTGGTGTTTAGCTGCCAGCCGGGTTAAACCACGACAAAAAGGTAGTTTGTGCCTCAAGTCCAGGCTACACCCAATATGAAACTGTTATGCATGTCCGAAGTCCTTGTGATTAGATGCCTGTCTGAGGTGTAACACTCAGGAAATGTTCACTAGTGTCATAAGAAATACAAAAACATTTTCAGTTTGTGCTCCTTTTAACAGTAAACAGTAACTGAAGAACAAGGCAGGAACAAAAGAGCCCTTTGGATCTTCTACTTGCTCTGAAGGACAAAAAACGGTGTATAAAAGGATTGTCTCTGTTGTGCTGATTTTCTCTGTGAACAATTAGCTTTTTTTTTTTTTTTTTTTTTTTTTTTTTTCTGGTATCTACCTCTTTCTTCAAACATACAATCTCTTACATGTGTATTTATATACAAGTGTAAAAAAAGACCAACATATGATGTAGTAAAATAAAATCATGTTAAAATCATGTGACATAAAAATCGTGTACCTTTGAAGGAAGCTACTTGTATTTCTTTTTGTTTAGTAATCCATTGTATTGAAATTGATTAGTTGTAAGAATAAATAAGTCTTTGCATAATGATCTTTTTAAAATAACTGGAACTCTTCTCAGATACAAAGATTCTGGCAGAAATGAGATAACAGTGAAGCTTAAAATTTTCATCTTTAAAAGCAGAAATATACATCTTCCAATTAGGGCTTCAAAAGTATAATTGAGGCTGGAATTTTGAGAGAAAAAAAAAAAAAAAAAAAAGTAGCTTTATTTGAAATGCTCATGTTTGCCCATATAGCAAACATACAGAATTGCTCAAGAATAAATCTTAAAATACCCACCGCATATCATTCGACTATTTCCAAAGAGATTATTTTACCATGAAATTTAGACTTTTTATTAGTTTTTCTAAATGTTGTTCAGAGGAAAGCTCAAGGAATATATCTAATAAATATATCTAATTTGACACATCTTAATTCCTTCTGCAGTCAATCAATTCTTCACTCCGTAAAGGAAAATTAATTTGTGAAGCACAAAGAAGATATTTAAGTGGGAGAAGGAATGTGTGAAATATTTCTTCTCTGTTGCTCTTCTGGGAGCTACATGTTTGCACATTAATCCAAATATCTTAGATCTCTTAGTATCTTAGATCTCCCAAGGAGATCTGAGATCGTTTGATAACATCTAAACAATATTAATTCCTATTAGTATAAAACTGTAATGATTGAGCAGTTAGTTGCATGAACACTGTTGGACCCTTAACTTATAGTAATAAAGACCACATTACTGAAAGCTAAATTCATACTGGCAGAAGATATAAACTGGCAGAAAAAAAAAAAAAAAAAAAAAAAGAGAGAGAGAGAGATAAAATATTGATGAGGTAAAAATGATTTTCTGGCCAATGAGTCACACACAGTTTCATGTTGGCGCCTCTTCTGCTTATAGTCATTTGTCTCCATTTTTATTGCATATCATTAAAAGAGCTATGGGGAAATATTGCACTTATTCAAGCTAAAAAGCTGATTGTGTAAAAAAAAAAACAGTATGAAGATAGATTCGTAAAAACTTGTTAGACTTGCTATCAACATTAAACATCATTTTTCATTCTTTACTGCTAATTTTAACAACGTACACATATATAATATTGAGGTAAAACACTAAATGTCTATATTAGCAAGTGACTATATTTCACTGCTACTGCTTAAATATAAAAATTTCATGACCATGTTAGTGTTCATAAAATAGTTCCTTCTGGACTGGAAACAATTGTAGATTTTGTGCATTTTCATTTAACAAAAACCTTGGAGAACATATTTATTAAAAATGAGAAATCCTAATTTGATATGCCTTGAGACACTTTTTTTTTCTCCCAAAATGTAATTTAATTTTCAATTAATTTTATGTATAGAAAACTTAAATCTCAATTTACAAATAGTACTTACAGTACTATTTACATAATTTTATTTTTAGTAATAGTAATTTTTATTTTTAGTCATAGTATTTACATAATTTTATTTTATGAAAAAATAGCTTTTGTACTACCTTGAAATTTGAAATGAAATGTTAATTTGACCAAAATAGAAAATTTATTTTACTGTGAGACTAGCAGAAGAGTATTCATCTGAAATCCTGAACATTATTATTATTATAAAAGTTGCAATAGAAATTCATTTGGGACTAAAAAATTCAGACGAATTAAAAAGCAGTGTTTTATGATTTTTTTTTTTTTACCAAACTTTTTGACTAAAACCTATAATATTGAGCTAATTTGTATAAGTATATGCCATCATTTGAAAAACTGTGTTAACATATGCAGATTTCTAAATTATAGTTGATTTATTTAGTAAGTCAGCAGAAAGAATGGCATATTTTTTAACCAAAGATTCCCAGTCATAATGATTAGTATGTATATAATCACAATGCATTTTTTACTAATGTCGGTTGTGAGGCATTGGAACAGGCTGCCCAGGGAAGTGGTGGAGTCACCATCCCTGGAAGTCTTCAAAAGACGTTTAGATGTAGAGCTTAGGGATATGGTTTAGTGGGGACTGCTAGCGTTAGGTCAGAGGTTGGACTCGATGATCTTGAGGTCTCTTCCAACCTAGAAATTCTGTGATTCTGTGATTCTGTGAAAAGATGACTGTCCTGTGGTATTGCACTGATATTAAAATCAAGTTACAAACTGTGAGTTTTCTAACAAAGCAAAACTAATCAAAGATGAACTGACTAGTGCAATCATTAAAGCCTTAATAAGATTTCATTTATTCTCTGATTTGAAAAATGAGACAGTTTAGATTTCTCCAGATTTTCAGGCAGTTTGAGACTTGAATTGAATAATTTCTCCAAGAAATCGGAAATTCCACAGTCTTTCCTCAAGTAGAACCTCTATTGTTTAACTCCTTATTTGTACCAAGCATTTAACATACATTTACTGAAACTGATAATTATCTTGAAGTAGATCAGCTATAAAAGCAGTACGAGTCTGCATTATACTTTGAAATCCTTGCAATTAGTAAACACAGTAATTTCCTTGCATGTGTATGTAAGGCTTTATCCAAACCTTTACAAAATGTGATTTAAAAGTTCACACTAACTTCAATGGCAATTGAGGAAGGCTTAAAAAGAAGTCTAGATGAGCAAGAGTATATTTAATTTTATGTATTTAAATAGTGCCATTGAATGCAGAGGAAATTATTCTCACTCTTAAAAAGAAGAAATGCTGGAAGAACCAGCTTTTATATTTCTTCAGTCTTCTCTAGGACTTTGAACAGCAAATAAAATGAAGTCCTTCTCAAATAACGCATTGAGGGAATGAACCTGGGCAAACATGCAGAAATACATTAGACCTCAGTAAAGCATATGCCGCCAAATACCTCACCAAATTTATGGAGTTAGCCACTGAAATGCAAGCTTTCTTCTGAAAGAGACTAAAAGCAGCTTTTCAGAGGGACTCTGCAGCCAATAAGTTACATCAATTTTTATGTCAGACTTGTTCAGCCAGACCAATAGAACAGCATACTGATAAGTAACTCCAGGGGAAAAATAAATAAATAAATAAATAAATAAATAAAATAATGCAGGAGTCCATTTATTCAAAGTGTTGCCAGCTATGACTATTCAATTCTGCCTACTGGAGCTGCACTTTGTGCTGTTATGATTTCTCTGTAACAAATAACAGGATGTACAAGTTCTACAAAGGGTTCCTTTGTGTTGAGATGTCTTTCTTCACAGCACATATTTGTGTTGTCAAGGCAAAGCAAAATCAGCAGGTCAAGAGAGGTGGTCCTTCTACTGTGTGAGGCCACACCTGGAGTACTGCGTTCAGTTCCGGGGCCCAAGTGCTAAAGAGACCTAGGCATATGAGAAAGAGTACAACAGAGAGCCATGAAGATGATCAAGATATTGGAGCACTTTCTTCTGAAAAGAGGTGGAGAGAGTTGGGGCTGCTCAGCCTGGAGAAGAGGAGGGCTAGGAGACACCTCATCAATGTATATGAATACCTCACAGGAGGGTACAAAGAAGATGGAGCCAGGCTCTTTTCAGTTGTGCCCAGAGCCAGGAGAAGAAGCAATGGGCACAAACTGGAACACAAGAAGTTCCATCTCGGAAACACTTCCTTACTATTCTGAACAATGGCACAGGTTGCCCAGAGAGACTGTGGAGTCTTCCTCTTTGGAGATCTTCAAAAACTACCTGGCCATGGTCCTGGGCAAACTGTTCTGGGTGTCCCTGCTTGAGTGGTTGGGTTGGACCAGATGAGCTCAGGAGGTCCCTTCCAAACCTTAACCTTTCTGTGATTCTGTGATACTTGTGACAAATAACATGCAGTGTCTAAGCATATATGTATAGAGCAACACAAATTTTTTGCTTCTTGAAACAAATATGATGTAAATAATATGCACATATAACAAAATTTCAAGTGATTGCCACATAAGAGGGGCTTTGCAACATGCTTTAATTACAAGACAATAACAAAAAAGAAGTCCCTTACAGATCAGTTATTTTCACAATCTTTATTATTTGCCTGGAACATGAATAAATCTATCTTACATGCAATTGAGTGGGAGGACAGAAAGAAAAGCAAGACAGCTAAAACCAATTATTGAAACTTCCCCAGATTACTACTTGCATCTCTTTGTGCAGTTCTGCATGTTTTCAACCTTATTAGGTGAATATATGTTCTTACAGGTGTCACTACTCTGTATCTCTAATAATGAGGTGCAAGCCCATAATGCCTTGAGTACTGAGATTTATGTTCAAGGAATCAAGAAGCTAAAGCAAGCCAAGATGCTTGTCAGGCAGCAAGAAAACAAATGCAACTCCAGGGAGCCCAGCAAATCAATTATTGCCACTGAGGAGGCACCTGTGTCTGCTAAGATCATCTACAGTCTTCAGAAGTGAGTGTGACTGAATGTAAACAGAAAAGAGATCTGGCACAATGACAAGAACTGTTGACAACACTGGCTTTGCCTTTTATGAAAAGTATACACATGGGTAATTACCATGCCTGACCTGAGTCTCAATAGGTAAGGAGAGATGGTGAAAATGACCTGAGAAGTATCATTTTTTCATGGAGAAATAGATGCTTATGCATTTGTAAAACAACAGTATCTGCCTAAAACAGGCTGTTTTCTAATGAAATTTATATATAAAACAAATAAATATATATAAATAAAATTTATAGTGTTAATATGCAGTAATACTGATATTATATTGGCTGAATTAAACAGGAACTAAAACAGAAACAAAACAAAATTTATTTTATATATGTAAATTATATATACCACATATGTATGTGTACACGCACACACATATATTTAATCAGTTTCATTGTTTCTTCCATTATATTTTCCTGTTTCTCAGAACAGTTAGAAGTGCTCTCAGTATTGTCATTAGGCCTGTTTAATAACTTAATACTCCAGTGGACTGCTGAAATAATGTGATTTCTGTCTTGTAAATCTGCCAATTTCAACCAGAAACTGCAAGAGAATAATGTGTGTCATTTGTGAATTTGTCTTTTGTCACCTCCAGTCTAGCAAAGGGATAGAAGAAAAAAAAAAAAAAAAAAAAAAAAAGAAAGATCAACAGGAACCCTCACAATTATGATCTTTTTTTCCCCTAGGAGGAATTGGTTTAATACCCTCTCTACTCCCAGCATACTGACATCATTAATATAAACTATATTTTCTATGTGGTGCTGCACAATTTCATAATCTTATTTAGACAAAGTAAAAATATCCTGATACAAGTAAAATGAACATGAAGTTATGTCTAATCATCAGAGATCAGATGTAGAAGACCATATGCCTATATATTCCTGCATTCACATTGGGAAGAAAGAGTAGGACTTTGTGAAAAAGATATACAGAAAAATGTTATTTAAAAATCACAAGAGAACAAATAATCAGCTAAAGTATGCAATCATCAGAAATAGTCACTTGGGGACTCCACTTCTGCCTCAAAATTATGGATGAGTTTGAGCTATTCAGATACCAAGGCAAGTTGCAATGTACATGTAAAATGGCAAGTTGCTGTACATATGCATGGGTGCAGAAGGAATAGTGATGGTATATTTTCACATTTTAGCTCCTACTTCTGGTCCTGATGTAGGACTGTGGAAATTACACAGACTGTGTAATCTGTGGAAAGATTAGAGAAGGTGGTACAAAAGAAACCTGAGGTGGAGGTGATGGCTCCAGCACTCTGCTAGAGAAGCTGAACTATCTGACACTGAAGTCTGGCCTTGTTATTCACCTGATGCTTGTTCTGAGGAAATGTGAGTCAGAATCAGTCTAACACCCACCTCCTATACACAACTTAATCAAATTTTTTCATGAACTCGTTTGCTGCGATATGGAGAGAGTACATGTGTATGGCTGTTAGGAGAGTTAAAGATATTTCTGGTAATACTACTTCTATCTTTTCATTTGATTTTATGCTGAAGATTGTCACAGATCAGGTCTTGTGTCTTCTTGAGTGATCAGAAGCAATCAGTTCACACTATTACCAGCTATGCTAGAAAATACAGCATTGCTTCATCTCTTGCATGCTGGTGGGAATACATACATGTATCACCTTCCCAAACCTTCCAAAGACACAAATAATTTCATGACGTTTGGAGACCTACAGTGAAAGCTCTTTCAGATAAATTTCTAGCCTCTGAAAGAAGAGTTTCAGCATCAATTTTTCCCATAGTAAAATGTGTGAATATACAGCACCCTTAATGTTGCATTTAAGTACCTTTGGCAGTTTGCTGCAGTGTTAGCTGGAGTGATGTATAATGTTACTATAGAGAAGCAAAGTTTCCACAGAAATTACGAATCTTTAACACAGGAAACTTAAGGTTTTGAAATGCAATTTAACATTATCTCCTGGTGTCTGCTGACCCCTTGTATTCTTCTGGAAAATAAATAAAGTTCGTAAAAATACTGCTTACACTACAGAGAAGAATGGTCCCTTGAAACAGAGAGCTAACCTTGACTCTCAGTGCTCTTGTTTATTTTTTATTTTATTTTCTCTTTAGCCAATCACCAAAGAAATGATTTCCCTGTCACTTTCAGAGTCATTTATTTCATGTTTCTTGAAGTTTGTAACCATAAGTGGAAAAACAAACAAACAACCAAAAAAAAAAAAAAAAAAAACAAAAACAAAAACAAAAAAAGAGAAAAAAAATGCATTAAAAAAAGGAAAAGGACAAGGAGCTCTGAAACAATTTATTCTCTCACACTAACACCATAGATGAGATTTTTTAAAGGCAATTACACAAGAGCATATTTGTTTGTAGTTCTATAAAAGAGAAATGAATAAGGTGTCTATTTCAATTTTCATGTGTTTAAAACCTGGATAGAAAGGTTTTCCTTGTTTGGATCTTGAGGAATGGAACTGTTTTTTCCTATTTGTGTCTGTCTGTTTCCCACCTTTTGTCTCCCACCTTCCTTCTGCTAGTTTTTTACTGCAGCTTAACACAAAGAATATGTCAGCTGGGATAGTAAAAATTGCTGACACAGCCACATGACAACTGGACAGTCACCAGATGTTATTCACACTGGTCACTCTCTCTGGTTTGCTCTGATGTCTTTTCTTTTGCTTTACTAAAAGATGCAAGGTTGTAAAAGGTACTTGGTGATTGCATACATGATTTGAAATGGAAAGTAGAAAATGGCTCAAGACAGCAGAAAGATTTTCTCTGTTCTTTCCCTCTGAAGAATCTGAAGAAGAAAAATGAAAATAGTGGAAAAAGTGAAGCAGATGAATCATTCTATAGAAAACAATATTTTTAAAAGGACTCCGTAAAGTTTATTATTATTATTAACCATATTTATATACAAAACCACATAAATAATTATTTATATACAATATCAAAGTAGATATTTGGCAATACATTTGCATTATACTCTAGATCAAGTTACAAATAGATTCCAGACAGTCCAAGCTATGGTCACCATTGAGCAAATGATGGACTATCATTGTTTTTCTACAGATAAGTAGAATTTTTCTTTTGAACCCTTAATCTATGCTTTTCAAATTATGCTTAGATACCATTCCTAAATAAGTATTTGTTTTTGATGACTTCATTAAACAAACAAGTCTTGCGTGAACAATGTGCCCACCAGGCAACTGGGATGAGGAGTGGAAATGGTGAACTACTAACAGTACTTTTGCTAGATGCTCAAACAACATTCATATCAGGTTATCATAATATGAAAATAAATATATAAATCTTAAACCAACAAAGATAAATGCCTCACACTTGGAGGTGTTTAAGGCCAGTTTGGGTGGGGATTTGAGCAACCTGATTTAGTGTCAGGTTTCCCTGCACATGGAATTACAACTAGATGGTCCCTTCCAACCCAAACCATTCTATGATTCTATGAAAGAACTAATAAAGCTCAAAATATAATGGGAATGAGACTTCTCTATGTCGACATCATGTGCTTCTAAAAGGCAGTATAGAGATTAATTACTGGCCAAAGACTTGTATAAAAGAAGTGAAAGAGAGAATAGGGCAATACCTAATAAAGGTAGGACAAAACCACAGAATCTTTGCCACTGCATCGTGATGTGAAGAGCCACAGACATTAGGACAGACTTTATCAGTTATAAACTTGTTGCAGTAAGCGCATCAGAATATTCACTTTAAAATAGGGACAGGTAGGGGCAAAAAATAGGAGGGGGCAAAAAGGTAGGGGCAAAAAAAGAATAGGTTGCAGAACAACAGTGTAGTAGATAACCATGACAATTCAGTCTAAGACAAAGGCCAAGGATAGAACTGTCTTAAATAAACAGCTTGCTTTGCATATATCGGTAAATAAAATATTATCTTGAGATTGCCTCTATTAACGAATAAATAAAAGAGAATCTAATTCCTCTTCTGAAGTGTTAATAACGTCCTACACCTCCACTGGCATTAATGATGTAAGGGATCTTAGTCCAGGCAGTATTTACGTTATAGTGTTTTAGCATGCCAGGATCTGTGTTTATTGAGATGAGGCTAACTATCAATCATTACTATGCCAGTGCTTCTGTACATTTTATAATTCACTGAAATGAAATAGCATATGGTGGATAATATTTTCCAATTACTTTAGTTAAACAGTGTGAAATAAATGTAAAAGATGGTGCTTCCTGTTGCTGGACAAAATACTTCCCCATTTACAGACTATCTGAGAAGAAATAAATCCTGTGACAGATATCCTACTATAATTGACTTAAAAGTTCTGTGGCTTAAGATAACCTGTTCTGTATCTTCTGATAACAGGCAATTATTTACCTCTGGTCCCAAGGGTGCAGCTTATACAGAAAAACTTTCATACCTTCTACTAGGTCAGGTTGTCTCCTGGCATCCCACAGTTACTGCAGCATTAGCTAGAAATGAATTCTTGTTTTTACAAGAACTTTATAAATTTTCTCCAACTACTAGGAACTAACTCGTATACTTGCAAAATTATCAGTCTTTATATAACTTTTAGTGCTTTAAACAGCATTTCTACTCTTAGTGCCAGTTAATGTCAACCATAGACAGGGTCTTTGATCAGTTATACCTGTATGTACAGTATTTATTCTCCTTCAGATTGTGACATTAATGTCTTCACTTTTACAAGCCTTACAATAAGACAAGGAAAAAAAGATCATTTATCTTTTAGAAGACGTGCAAACAAATTTACTTTTGCACTCACCTCCTATCCTTCCTTTTTCTTTTTTTCTTTTTTTCTTTTTTTTTTTTTTTCCCCGAGCTGACAGCATCATCCTGAGGAACACTGAGTACAGAACTGGTTCTAAAAGGACAGTAAAAGTTAGTGAAATAAAAGATGAAATAGAGATAAAACTGCTGGAGAAGGAAGTAAAAGTTGTTTTCCTCCTCTTTCTTTCAAAATTCTGGACGTGAAAGAAAGTAAGTGCCAGAAATTTAATATTAATTGTATGTGAGCTTGGTGTTTGCAAAGTGCCATGGAAGTGTATGCCCTCCAAAACACTACCAATATTTCACTTTAATCCTTGTTTCAGAAGCAGTTATAAATATGACCTGAATTACTTATTATTAGTATAATACTATCATCATGTATATACTGAATTATTATCCTTATGATTGCAGCATCAATTTTGCAGGTTGGGAAACAAACAAACAAACAAAAACAACAACAAAACACCAAACTTTGGGAATGCTCAGCCTCAGCTTGATCCCTGGGATGGTGATGGAATAAAAATACAGAGGACATGAAGGTGACTGGGAGTAGTCAGCATGAATATTTGAAGGGGAAATCACGCTTAACAAACCTCTATGATGGTGAGCTTGGTGGTGAGCAGTGCATGTTTTTTAATATTGATGCTATTAAGGCTCTTGACACTCTTTCTCATAACATTCTTATGAAAAAAAAAAAAAAAAAAGAAAAAGATAAAGCACTAGATAAGTGGACGGTGAGACAGACTGAAAACTAAATGAATTGCTGGACTCCAAGGATCATGATCAGAAGTCCAGCTAGAGTATGGTCAATATTGGTGTACCCTGTGATTGTTATTGAGGCCAATACTGTTTAACATCTGCATTAATGACTTGGAGGGTGGGAAAGAATATACCTCAGCAATTTGCAAATTTTCCCAAAACTGTTAGGAAGGGTTGATACAACAGATGCTTGTGTTGCCATTCAGAAGGATCTTGACAGGCTGGGCAATTGGACAAACAAACACAGGCAATGAAATAAAGGGAAGTGCAAAGACCTGCACCTGAGAAGGAAAATATCCAGTTATCAAGATAGGCTGGGTGGCAACAGGAAAAGAACTTTGCAGAAAAGGACCTGGGTACTGTGTTTAATAAGATGGTGATCATCAGCCATCAGAGTGGCTTCATGGCAAAGACCAACACCTTCTTGGACTGTATGAAGAAAGTTGTCATGAGCAGGTCAAGGGATGTGATCCTTCCCCTCTACTCAGCACTGACTAAACACATCTGCAGTGCTGGGTCCAAGTCTGGGCTTCCCTGTACAAGAAACACATGGACATTCTAGAGTAAATGATTATTAAAATGGTTAACGAATTGAAAAATCTGTCACATTAGGAGAGAACTGGGATCAGTCAGCCTGGAGAAGAGAAGGCTTGGGTGGACTTGTCAATGTTTATAAATACCTGCTGGGAGGAGTAAAGAAAATGAAACCAGACTTCTGGCTTCTGAGTGGTGGTTAGTGATAGGATGAGAGGCAATGCACACAAAATGAAATATAAGAAATTCAGTTTAAACATAAGAAAATATTTTTCCTGTGAGGGTGCTCAAATACCAGAACAGGTTTTCCAAAGATTTTGTAGAATCTCTGTCCTTGGAAATATTCAAAAACCAGATGGGCAAGGTTCTGAGAAATTGAACCAGAGCAGATATTTGAACCTGCTCTGAGAAGACAGTAAGTCCTTCTAACCTCTACTAATCTCTGATTGTATGAATTAAAGCCACCCTGTCCTCTGGGTATTGAGTTTTCCTTATTTTTAGTCACAGGACAAGACTCTAAAAACCAGATGATGGACCTAGATGATATGGCATAATATATGATCAGTGCCTTGCTAAACCAACCAGTTATGTGGATATTTGATTATCAAGAAATGGTCTAGAGAGATACAGGGACAGTCTGACATTGTGACCTGGCCTATAGTACAAGAAAATAGGACAGAGAAGTCTTAGGCACTAGTTATTGTCTCCAGCATGTGTTATGCAACTTCTATTAATCAGTCTTCAGAATAATAATAAGTAAATAAATAAATAAAATTGAGTTGCCAGATCTTGAGTGCTTTCTGTGCTTAAAATATAGAAGTAAAAAAAAATAAATTAAATACATTTCTATTCATAGATGTTCCCATTGACCAGCATTTTAACATTTTCAAATGGTAGGTATGATATATTTGTCATCCATTGGAAGCACACATTTAAGGTATCTGCTCTCTGAGAGACTATGTTTATAAATTTAATATAAATATACTTATTTATATATTTATATTCAAAGCCCTGTGCCTAAAAGTTAGACATAGTGGTACTTAGTCTGGGGGTCACTTAAGACCTGGCCTGTAGACATAATTACATCTCTTTCATTGGGCTGAGCAGTGCCAGGACCTATTCCCTGGAACACCTGACATAGGTGGGGCACATCCATTGCATTAAATTCTCTTACTCTCCAAAAGAAGATACTCTGTATGCAAAACTTCTATCAGAGGTGTTTCCTGGCCCATGCTGGCCCAGAATCTTTCCAGGAGCAGTCTGGGAAAGTACTGTTTGCCCAGGGATGATGCTGTGCCAGGGATTCTTGTAATAATTAAACAGTCCAGATAGTTGGCGCTATTTAGTTTATGGATACAGTAGTATAGCAGATGTAGTCTCAAATCAAAATTTATCTTACATAATTCAAATTTCAAAGCCTAAACTTACCACGTTAGCCTCCCTTAACCTAAATAGGGCTGTGACAGATTAATCTTGTTCTGTTCTCACCACTGACCATGGTGCAATTTAGGGTGCTTTAGGGTGATTAATGGGGATCAGACAACTAATTATAGTCTGTTAATCAAGAAGAGTTCCAGTTTAAGCACAGATTACCAAAGAATATTCAAGTGTGAGAGATGTGATAGATGCTTTAAGGGGATTTTAAAATCAGACAGATCTTAACTGCTACCAAGTTTTCTACAACCATTGCTTAATAACAGCTTCTAGTGAATCTTACCCAGGGCTGAACATGAATCAGAAGTAAAAATACATTTCAGATCACCATTAATCATTATTTCTTTGAGAAACTCTGCAGATAGGAAATAACAAGACTTCAGTCAAATTTGGTTAATTGCAAGCCCAGAACCTAAGTTATGTGAATACATGTAGAACAGTTGGTCTTGAATCAGCAGCACCAGAAAAATCACGTTTATTACATTGGTTTGCCTCCCAGTGAAATTCTGTCAATGAATAAGGATTGACTGACTATGCAGGGGGATTTATGATTGGTAGGGGATTAATTTCAGTTTTCTCACTGAAAATAGAACCAAATCTAATAACAAACTCATCTCAGCATGTCACATGTTCATTTTGTTAAGCAGAAAGGATGATCCCCCCAAAATACAAACACATCTTATTTACAGACAACTTCCTGTGAAGCCAGATTGTCCACAGGTGCAGAAAGCTGATCCTATTTCATTGGGAAATGATTTTAGACTGTTTCCAGGGACTTGCTGGTGCATAAAGAAGTGTGATTATATAGGTAAGTATATTAATACAAATAATTCATTTTCACTTCAAGAGTCATCTGAAAAATGACAGAATTTTTACTGATGGTTGAACTCACTCAGAGATGTCAAAGGTTTGGCATGTGCACATCCTCTCTTTTAAAATTTAGTTGTTATCTGATGCTAGAATAATACTAATTCTCTTTTTCTGTCAGGATATCATATTTGTAAAAAAAAAAAGAGACTAATTAGTAAAGGCTTTTGCAGCTTGTCAAAACGAGAATTTGGAATAAATTCTTGTCTAGTGCAATTAATTGAAATTGGGTGTGATACCACATGTAAATGTGATTTTCCCCTATTAATTAGAAGCCTTAATTACTTTGATCATTATACCACTTCTGGCAAGTGATGGAAGTAGGAAAAAAAGGGGGAAAGATCTTGAAAGAGACATTTATTCTAATATCAAAATTTTATTTTTCTTGGTGGTCTTTATAGAAAAGCTTTATTGGATTTAAATTAGAATTCTTCTGGAATTTTATTTCATTTCTGAGCCCTACTCAACCCAAATTAAATTTGTTCAATGCATATTAAAGTTGTTTAGTTATGTTGCTTAGTGAGAGCAGCACATCAGAGCAACTCAGAAAATATGGGGACCAGCAGAGAGAAGGGTCCTGCAGGGCAGCCAGGGGTATCAGGGTCCTGTGACCTGTGTTTAGTTTCTGCCAGCCAAAGTTCTCCTATGAAGTCTTAGATTAGATGCTTAATATTACTGTGCTTCAGTTTGCTTCCTGTGTAGAAAGATAGAAATAGTTTTCTCTCTTTCATCTGTTCATCATCATCATTGTTTTGTGTCAACATAGAACAGACCAGCACATTTGTTCAGCTATTTGTGCCGTGGGTCAAGCAGTCCTGTTTAAAGCAGGCCAGAGGGCTTGCTGCACAACATTGTGGGGAAGAAAAAGACACAGACAACTACTTCATTAACTACACAAATAACATCTTAGTGAAGACTTTTTAATTCTTCTATGTACAGTTGTGCATCCCATGTAAAATCCCAGCCTGGGTCAGCTATACATGTATGTACATACGACATAGAACCCTTCCTACAGCTGTAACCACCTAAATCCATTTTTAGGTGATCTTTTACGTGATGAAATGATTTACCATTCATGTGGTGAATATTCTTTATTAGGACTGGAGGAAGAAAGGTATCTGTGTTCTATTTAACAACAAAAAATATAATAATTTGTCCTCTTTTATGTAGGACTCCACAATACCTAAAGCTGTAACGTGTATTTGTTTCAAATGAGTACTTCTCTTCAGCGGCTACTATAATTATGTTACCAGTGTCACTAATCACTTTTTTTTTTTGTTTGTTTTTCAGATTGGTACCTTCTGTTTATCCATCCTACAAAGGTCTGTAGTCCTGGTCTGCATTTTAATGAGGTGATCTAAGGACACTGGAAAGTTTGCTGAATGCAGTCCAGAGTAATGAAAAGGCTTTAATAGTTCCCTACAGCAGTGCAGGTGTTTAAGTTCTGTGGAATATAATATATTCTAGTGTTAGGACATGAGGCCAGACTTCAACCTGTTGTTTTTCTATGGTGATCACAGAAGTCAAGTTTCTATGTCCTGTTACTCTGAGACAGCCCAGAGGCTTACATACATTTGTTGAAGGTATAAAAGAGATATTTTTCTAAATGTTTGTGTTAAGTGGCAAAGGTTTGAAGGGGATAAAATAAAGACTCTGAATTTTATTTTTGAATGATTTTTAAAGGCTCAAAAATTAATGTCCTGTACACTAAGTATCAGAGAAATGTCTGAAAAATGCATTTTTTTTTTCTCTGCATGAAGTATCAGATTATAAATGATCAGACAGAACAAAACAACTGTCACTGCCAAACACCAGCTGTGTACCATACTCCTGAACTTCATCAAGCACCCTTCAGTCATTAACTTTATTAATGACTGAATTTAATTAATGACATTAATTTTTTTGCTTGTACTCCTAAATTTCTAGACCAAAAAAAAGTGTCTAAGGTAACATGACAAAATTGCATCAGATTTAATCAGCAGAAGGTTGCTCTCCTAAATTAGTGTTTTCAGACCTGTTTGTGGGTTAGCCCTGGCAGGCAGCTCAGCACCACCCAGCCACTCTCTCACTCTCCCCAGGTGGGATGGGGGAGGGAATCAGAAAGGTGAAAGTGTGAGAACTCATGGGTTGAGAGAAAGACAGTTTACGAAGGACAGCAAAAGCTGCATGCACAAGCAAAACAAACCAAACGAAAGAATCCATTCACTGCTTCTGATCAGCCACTCCCAGGAAAGCAGGGCTCATCATGTGTAATGGTTTCATGGGAAGACAAATGCCATTACTACAGACATTCCTCCATTCCTCCTTTACCCCAGATTTTATCATTGAGTGTGAAGCTGCATGGTATTTTACATCCCTTCAATCAGGCTGGGTCAGCTGTCCTGGCTGTGTGTCCCAGCTCCTGGTGCACCCCCAGCTACCTCATTGGCAGGGCAGCACAAGGAAAAGTGCTTGGCTAAGTTCTTGACTAAGTACTGCTCTGCAACAACTAAAACATCGGTGTTTTATCATCACTAGTTTCTTCAAAAGTCAAAAACATAGCACTGTGTGAGCCTCTACAAAGAAAATTAACTCTATTCCAGCCAAAACTGTGGCAGACCCTGAGCATGTTCTTTGCCTTTCTTCATCTCAGTTGTACATTAGTTGGAAAGAATCCCACAATAGGTACTGAAGCAGAGGACCTTACATTAAAAACAAACAAACAAACAAACAAACAAACAAACAAACAAAACAGACTAGAAAAAAAAAACACAAACAAACACAAAAACAAACACAACAAAACACAAAACAGTTTTCTCTCCTGTTTCAGTCAGTGCTCTCTGACTTCTATTAGCTTGCTAGCAGCAATACTTAGAAAGAAATATGCTGCCAGCCATATCTGACTTTTTATCTCCCTAAGTGCATTTCAACTTTACCGGCGACAGATTCCTTTGTCGCCAGTGATGTTGGAGGATCTTACAGAGAACTTATTGTCTATAAATGGTATTAAGAACCACTGGTAAATGTGGATTTGTCTTGTGCTCACTTAGCACCCATGTGCCCTTTACAAAGATGAATACAAAATCTCTGTTTTATTATAGACTACACTTAAAACACTCAGGAGACAACAGTATTTTCAAACATCAAGTTAATGATGAGCAAAATTCAAGCACTATTTTGGTAGAACCTGGGAGAAGGAAAGGAGTAAGAATTCATAGCAAAACTGCAGTAAATGTAATTAATGTCAAGTGATGATTGCTATGTAGTTTGCCTGCTTAGAGTTTACTTCAAGCATGTACATTTGCCTTTCCCCCAAGATTTTTTGTTTTGTTTGAAGTCAGTGCAGAATTAGCTATTTACACTTAGAATTTATCACAATATTTGCCAGTCTGTCTTCTGTCTACAGCTTCTGTTCAAATGGATCTCTGAACAGTGCCTAAATGCCTTTAACTGTACTTGGGTGTATTGTACCTGACCACTTGTACTCAGAGTTGTTGCTGTACTTGGCAGACTGTAACAATAGAGGAATTTTAACTAGGCCAAATCTCATTATATGTTTACAAATCACGTGGGCACCCAAGCCAAGCCCTCTCTGTAGTCATGAAAATGCCATGGGACATGTAAAGCTGTAAGTAGCTGAGATCTTAATTTTGTATCTCTTTCAAAGCAGCTGCTGCAGTAGATGAAACTTCTGGGATAACAACACATTTTCACTTAATACTGGTAACTGTCCTCAAAGGGCAGAGCAGCACCCATTAATGAACTGCTACCAAATAGATTATTAGTGGATATTCCAATGCTACTCACACTCATTTCAGTCAGTCTGAAAGAGAGTTGAAAGGAATAATAGTTAAATGCGTGCGGATATGTCAGATCACTTAATCTATATTTAATAGATCATTCAAAAAAGAATCATTTGGTGGTCATTTTTCATATTATAGCCAGAGAGCAGGTCTGTATTTCAAAATAGCCTCTTATTCCACTTACAATAGTGTAAAGATGGTTCAATAGGTCGGACCATCCCCGAGGTTCATTTCATCCTGTGCTCATCTTACAACAGGCTTCAGCTCATATCCTCAGTCAGGTCTTGCTACACAAAAAATTAAATGGTCAAAGTAATGTTTTGAAGGATTTATGAAAAAATCTAATGACATGATACTCAAAACCCAGGTATAGGCTGTTAGCAACCTCATCTTTCACTGTTGGGAATACTGCAAAAATCCCCTGAAAATTCCAGTCCAACAACCACAGAGCTGCACTGGCAGGGGTTTGTGAACTCTGTACTTATAGTTATTCATACTTAATATTATCTAAAGTATAAACACATACATATCTCTGTGTAATGTGTTTATAATTTATATATGTATATTTATACATTCTATATACATACAGATAAAAGAGCTCCATGTGTTTACATGCAAATATATTAAGTCTGGGTGTTATTTTTTTTTAACCTTAACCAGTGCTTAAGCACTACAAATAAGTATGCACCCTGGTATTCAAATATGGGTATGCAAGAAGTCTCACAAATCTCAGAAATCTTTTGCCTCTGCTGGATTTTAATGAATGCCAGCAGTTTCAGTTTGTCAGAAGGACATAGACGTTGTTTAATAGATTTAAAAGATACTGAGAATGTTTCTGTGTCTTCATTCATATATGGGCTGTCTATTAAATTGTTAAAAATTTTCCCAGATCCACAAAAAACTACTGTGCCACCTGCCATCTCTGACCCCTTTTGCATCATGTAGCACCCACAGTGAATGTGTGGCTGAAATGTGGAAGAACACACCAGCCTTTCCTTGAGATGCTAATTTCTGCAGAGCATTTAGTACTAATTAAATCAGGTCAGGAACTTTCCTGAGCACTAGCATGTGCTGCAAAGTCGTGGTGTGAAAGTGGCTTATGTATTGCTCCCTGAGCAGCTCCTGGGCACAGCTGGGCAGTTACTTGGTTTGAAGACCCAAGAGGCTGTTTGCATATAGTCATTCTGCTCTCAAGGGTAGAAGAGGGAATACACCAAGTAGTATGCATGTCCATTAAGTCTGTGTACATACACTGATCTATATAGACAAAGGTTCAGTAAGCATCTTATTATATGAGTTCAGATATTAAGACTGCAGAATACAAGCAGTCCTACACAGCAGCTGAGAAAGACTTGATTGAGGTTTTCTGTGTTGCATTTGTCTGTCAGGTTTGTAGCCTGACGGCAGCTTTCTCTCTTAAGGTGACAAAGAGCCAAGCAAGAGACAGGGGTATTTATTTATGAGCATTTTCATTTATCAATTAAATGCTGATTGTTCCATTGATCTTCTATTCTTCTATTCCAAATACTTCTTAAATACATTAAATGATGCTGCTGCAGAGCATAACATGGTTTCTAAACATCTCACAACAGGAGTGCATCAAATATCTTCCCTATAGGTCTCAGGTCTCTGTAAACATCATGGACCAGATAATAACACAATTAGTAATTACACTACTAATTATAATATAGTAATAAAGATATTATCAAATGACACATTTGTGGTAGATATTGCGGTGAACTTCTTTACTTATTGCATTTACCTGAAGACTTTGTAAAATTAAAAAATAACAGAAGAAAAAACAATCAAGATTCAAAATAAAGAAAAAAAAGGTACAAGCTGACAACTAATGGGAGGATTTTATGATGAATTTTAAATATTATACTTTAATGAAGTTATTTATATACACACTTTTTTCCTTCATGCTTAAACTGGGTTTTCTAGAGCAAATGGTAATCAAAAAAAGCTATTACTCAGGTGGACAACTTGACTTTGGTCCATGCTAAGCTGAAATGATCCAGTCTGCAAGTCTTATTTCCCAGCTAGTGCAAAAAACACCACATTTTACAATCTTTTCCACATTGTCTAATTTATGCTTTTCATAAGGTCTTAGAAAACTGCTTCTCAGAAGGACTATAAAGATAAGAAAATATAGTTTGCAAGTATAATATATATATATATATATATTTTTTTTTTTTCCCTAGATATGCTAGTTTTGTAAAGCAAATTCACTTGCCAGTTATGTTGTACTTCTAAATGGAATGTAAATAAGTAAGTTGATTTGAAATGTAGTATTGAACAACTAAATTAGTTAAATCTAGACTGGGAATTGTCAGGTAATTATATATATAAAGCAAAAAATAGTTGTAAAAAAATACAAAAGAAAGAGACAAGCCCGCTGCATTTTATGAAGTAGTGTTTATTGAGATTTCTTTTTCCATCCATTGAGATCTATTTCCATCCAGGCTGCAACAAGACAATTAAGAGGTTGCTAATTGGTTTTGTTTATTGCCATGTGATATAACAGTAATAAATAAATAAATAAATAAATAAATAAGTAAAATTTTTAGTAATATAATTATCTTACCTTTCACATTATGTTCTGGTAAGCTTGAGAATTCTATGACAAATTTTTCAGTGTGTTCTTAGAGATGTACCTAACAATGTAGCAAGTTTATGCAGCCCCATTGAATCTTAGTCTAACTTTGTAATAAATATTCTTGTGTATTCATAGCCTACGTACTTCATTCTTAATTGTCAGTTATATTATTGCCAAATCTGAAATTACACTTCCACATCTTATGACTTGACATTTCAGTCATAGAATGTAATATAAAATAAAATGATCACTTGGATTGGTTTTAACATGAGGAAATTATCACTCATTTAGTACATTGATCAGAGCTCCCATTATACCTGCCACCATTTTACAGAAGATGTATGATATACCTTATTTGTGTTCATGTCCTTGCTGAGATTATAAATTGTATTTTTAAAAGCCTGCCAACAAGTGCAAGAAGTTTATTACTTTTCCGTTAGGTTGGTTATTCAACATACTTAGTCACAGGTTCATCTTTCTGATTTGAATATAGATGTTGGAATGTCACACTTTTTCTAAATAAAAAACCTTTACTAAAAGAGGAAAAAAATAATACCTTTTTATACGTGTTAAGTTCCAACAGAGAAATCTAGTTGCTTTTATCATCCAGCACAGGCCTCTTTGTACTTTTAGGTCTAAAATTGTGTAAGACTTATAATATGTTAGTGTAATAGTTATTAGTAAAAGCACTCTCTTTACCAGCATGTTGTCTTCATTTCTCTAAAAAAACAACCAAACAAAAACAACAAAACACACACAAACAAAACAAAACAAAACAGACCACAAAACAAACAAACAAACAAAAAAAAACAGACTTCTAGAATATGTGGAAAACCTGCTTACAGATTCCCTATTTTATTTTAATATACTTTTTTTTTTTTTTTTCTCTGTATATACTTGGAAAATGTATTGTTTTTCTGTGTTTATTTTCAGAAAACTCACAGGCAACAAGGCACAGTTATTTCTCTCTGCTTTGGGTCTAAAATAATTGTTTAATCCATGTCTTAATATTACAGTCAAATGCAATTGAATTCAGAGGGATTTTTTTCTGCTGATTTTAATAGGCTGTAAACCCATCACACATACTTTTACGTAAAATGAATTGCCATCCAGATGCACTTATTGTTCTCTACTCTTTACCACCCTGTGTAGTTTACATAAAACAAATAAAAAGTTCAGACCTAAATGGAAATTTTGGACATTTCATTCTGAACCTAGATAGGCAAAATAATGTTAGTATAACTTAGGGATCATATTGCACACGTGTTTGCTTGTTTGTTCCTCCTCTAGTTGTACTGGGTTTGGCTGGGGTTTGGCCCTGTAGGCCTTTTTACCATATGTGCTACAGGGGTAGGCATCTCAAGTCAGATATAGTGAGGAAGGTAAAGGCAAAGGAATCATCTGAAAATCCTGAACTCCCAAAGGGGGATTCTCTAGTGTGAATTCTTTCCTACACAGATCTCAAATAGTCTTTTATAGCATCTTTTACATTTACATCTTGATATTGATGTTTTGGGAGTCAGGTTGCATACTGTCAGACATCACAAAGTATAAGCTTATACTGGATTTTTTTTTTTATGTCTTCAATAATTTTATTACTTTATCATTTTATATAATATAATTTTATTTCAAAGTCATCATATATAGCAGTCCTTAAGCCTGACTGCATATGTTTAAGCAGAGATGTTGGCAATGTGACTTAGAATTTTCACACAGACATATACACTTAAACTATCAGTACTATCAAAAAAAGATCATTAAGTATGCCAAACATTTTGAAAGACATGTTTTCAAACAAAAAATTGAATATTATATTCATTTTTCACTAATTAAAGGTCAGATCTCTTTTCAATATACTTATTGATTTGTTCAATCTGATGTTGATATGTTTCAAGTGTTGCATAAATTGAACTGCATTTCTGTTCAGATTCCATTAAAATGACATTGTGAAAGGAATCTTATTAAGGATGCAAGATATATATATATATATATATATATATATATATATATTAACTTTTCTGAATGTAATACAAACCAATTTATGAATGGATTATTTTTAAATATGGAAAACAGGTATGATTTCACAAAGAAATTTCTTGCTGTTTGGGACAAATTTGAGGAAAAAAAAATAATTTCTTGAGTATACTTAGCCTGCTTCCAATTACTTTTCCAAAGTACTGGTGAAATAGAAGGCAATTAATCAGTTTAAATAGAGTGTAACTGTGAAAATGTGAAAACAAGGGTTTAGTCTTCAATCTATGCAAAGGCCTTGCCAGAACTGAATATATCCTTTACAGGTGTTTTGACAAGTCATGATGATGACTGTTGTTCCTTGATTAGAGTTGAATATAGGTCTTAGCCTCATTGCGACATTGACAAAGAGCAAAATATGGTGAATGGAGGTTAAAAAATGGCAACTTTTCTGACACCTCTAGTTGTGTATTTAATAAAGTTGTATCATCTTACTCTTCATTTCATTCCCAGTTTGTTTTGGCAAATCCTGTCTCTCTCTTGGACAAAACTTATCTTTAGTAGTAAATAGTTTTCATACACTGCTTGCACACCTACAATGGAAGTGGAGGATTTTTTTTTTTTTTCCAAGACATCTTAAAAATTGGATGAAACATTGAATGTGATGAGACCTGGCTTTAATTAGGATGGTTCAGGGTTTGAGTCAATTAATTCAACTGTCTGCAAAACAATTTCCCTTATAGTCAATGTAGGGTGAAAATAAAAGGCTTCACAGGAAGACTCATCCCAAACTAAGAAAGATCTGTCCAATGGATAAGATGATGATGAATCCCTCCCAAAAGAGATTTATTACTTCCATCGACAGTGGAAAGATCTATCATGTCTTCCTGAAACTAAATGCTAACTTTTAGATGCTTAACTTTCAGTGAGAAGATCTTAAGAGTTTCTGCAAATCCTACCAGACAGCTGACTAGTTGATTAAGTACCTAATTATTTTTGAAGTCTTGCTTTTTCAGTGTTGGAATTTCTATAGATAAAACATTTCTAGAAAACAACAATTTCCAGTAGTGCATAAAGTACTTTTTTTCCACCAATTTCTAAACTTATCAGCATGCACAAATAATTCACTTTTCATGTTGCTTTTCTTATCTAAGCATTGCCTATGATACGGTGTTGTTGACTTAAGAACTAAACCATCTATACCATATGGTTTGGTCTATGTACATAAACATCATATCCTTTAGCAGCCACAGAAATCATAGTACCATACTACCTCTGGAAGGTGATTCTAAGGTGATGTATTTTAACATCAGTTCCATGAAAGCTTTTTTTTTTTTTTTTTTTTCCATTTTGGAAATTTCTAATTTCCATTTCCATTTTTTCCATTTTTGGATCCATTTTGGCTGGATCTAAAATCTACTAGAAAGAACCAAATTCTGAACATGGGATATTATGAATTCATTGTGTATATATTAATAAAGTACAGTTTCTATGATGATATGGGACACTGGCCTCTATACTCTAAGGTATTTATTATGAAGAATTCATAAACTGAATCTACAAGTATGACAATTTGTTTTAAATGTTTCAGTGCTCTGTGCCTCATCATGAAAACTATGACTATTTTGCAAGATGTTCAGGAAAGATAAAAAACTTTGAAAAGAACTACATCTGGGAAGTAGACTCAATACACATTTTTCCAATTATATATAGAACTTCTAAACTGAAATACTGTCATGATAATAACTGTAAGAGAGACAGTGCTCTAGCATTCGTACTTATACCAAATTTTGACACTGATTATATTACCTAAGCATTAAAAAGGTACTACTGTTGCATTGCATCCTGTATCATGCCTCATCATACTAAAAAAAAAAAAAAAAAAAAAAGATTGTTAAAGGTCTCAAACATTTTATAAAATATATTGTCTCAAAATAAGAATACAGCTTGCCAAATGGTAATATTTCTTGTTCTGCCTAGGATGTTAGTAGTTTAAGTAGTTGTCTTCACTGAAAAGCAACTTGTTTTCATTTAATTTATCTCTATTAACCTATTATTTCTAGAGATTAATTTTTGATTGTTTGCTTTCTCACACTGAAATGTGAATTACTATGGGACAAAGTTTCCACAGCAAGTGGAAAGAACATTAAAGAAAAGAACACTTTATGTATAACTTTAATTAAAACAAAACCATTAATCAGCATTGATCAGAGTTTAGAAAGTTTTGTGACTATAATAGAAACAATAGAGATAAATTTGTCTCAACTCATGTGTTTGGAGGTCATTATTGTCTTAATGGGTGGATAATGCAATGTGCCTGTATTAAAACCACCACGGATTTGTAGAATTTATTGTTATTATTATTATTTTATTATTATTTTATTATTGTATTATACCACACAAGCTCTTTACCCTATACCTACTATAATTTCAGGTTTTCAAGCATTTGGAGAAAGGAATACAGTTAGGAAATTGTTCTCTGAAATAATGTGTGAAAGCCAATAGAAAAAAAAAAAAAGAAAGAAAATTTTTATGTATAATTTGCTAACACTTCTTTCTATTTGATTTAGAAAACTTCTTCTGCATCAACATAACACAGTTCTAGGGGAAACACCAGATGTATGACGGAAGTAGAGGCTACTGACATTGTTTCACAATGCTGTGAGAATTCACTATTTGAAGTTTATTAGTTTTACGCTTTGGCAACAATATTCCTTTTCTGCCAGGGAAGAACTTCTCATTCAGTGCGGGTGTGGGTACAATTCTTCTAGAGACCTGTGCCCTTGCTCTTTGAGCCATTCTTCAACAATTCAGAGCTTATCTGAATGAGTTCTTTGTATTCTGCTGTCCTGTACTGGGAGCCATTGTGAGGAATGGCAGAAGCGAGGAGCTGGCCACCTAAAATTATTTTGTTTTAAATTCAAATCTGTTTTCATGGAAAATACAAATTTTCTGGGCAAAGCAAGAAATCACATTAGTACTAACTGGCCCAGCATAAGCTCCCATCTTTCTGCATAGAGCATCCTCTTGTGTTTATCTGGAGGCTCTGTGCACCCTCACCCTGTATAACAGATAGGGGAACAAAATGTGACTTCAAGTTTCCTTCAGGATTTGTCCTTTAGCTCACTAGAAACAATCAATCAGCCCCCTAGGAAATAATGTGTTCATGTAGCCTATTTCAATAGCATGAGTTTTAATCTTCTCATCTGTATTGCAGCTGAAGCTGTTGAACAAATAACTACTTTCCAAATAATTTGGAGTGAAACCAAATGTTAGTACATTTTATTCAACTCTAATAACTAAAACTCTTGTAGACCTAAAAATGCTAATATTTCTCATCTTAAATGTGTAGAAATTGCATGTAATCCTTTCACAGTCTAGATACTGGATTTTCTTTTCATCTTATACATTGAAGAGTTACTACTGTAACACCCAGTTTTTATGCATGCTTACAGTGTGCATGGAAGGGATTACGTATTTCCCACCACCATTACTCTATCTTTTCCTCTGCCTTTCTTTTCCATTCCCCCACTTTTCTGGGGGACTCAGCAACCAACCAACCAACAACAAAAAACAACCAACCAACCAACCAACCAACCAAACAAACAAAAAACTAACAACCCCCCAAAAACAGGAGCTACCTAAACCTAGTATGTACAAGGGCTGTGAAGTGTTTTTTGCATATTCCCCCATGGTGGGCACTACTAAAATGTATGGATGAGCAGAGAATCATATCAGTGTTTCATCTGTGTACCTCAAGAGCTGCAGGAAGAAGACAAGAGCCAACAACCTGACATAAGTATAGTAATGATACACTGCCTTTGCTTTCCCTATCAGCCTTCTGATCTTCCAAGGCAGAAACCCAAACAGATCTCTCCATAACACAGAGGAAATAAAAAATGAATACAACCCAGAGATAATCAACCTTCCTTACCTCTCCTGTAAGAGTTGCTCAAATATTTTCAGAAGCAGAACTCCCAGTAACTGGCTTGCAAGTGTAAATTTAATTGTTTGTTCTGGGAGAGTAAATAAGTCAAGCAGTGCATTTTTAAGGGAGACTTTCAAGAAACATATATTCTGGGGACCTTGTCTGACACAGCTTTGGTGTTAATTTAATCTTGTCTCTAGTTTCACAGAATCACAGAATCACAGAATTTTCTAGGTTGGAAGAGACCTCAAGGTCATCGAGTCCAACCTCCAACCTAACGCTAACAGCCCTCCACTAAACCATATCCCTAAGCTCTACATCTAAACGTCTTTTGAAGACTTCCAAGGATGGTGACTCCACCACTTCCCTGGGCAGCCTGTTCCAATGCCTCACAACCCTTTCAGTGAAGAAGTTCTTCCTAACATCTAGCCTAAAACTCCCCTGGCTCAACTTAAACCCATTCCCCCTCGTCCTGTCACCAGGCACGTGGGAGAACAGGCCAACCCCCACCTCGCTACAGCCTCCCTTGAGGTACCTAAAAAGAGCGATAAGGTCGCCCCTGAGCCTCCTCTTCTCCAGGCTGAACAAGCCCAGCTCCCTCAGCCGCTCCTCGTAGGACTTGTTCTCCAGGCCCCTCACCAGCTTCGTCGCCCTTCTCTGCACCCGCTCAAGCACCTCGATGTCCTTCTTGTAGCGAGGGGCCCAAAACTGAACACAGTACTCAAGGTGCGGCCTCACCAGAGCTGAGTACAGGGGGACGATCACCTCCCTAGCCCTGCTGGTCACGCTGTTCCTGATACAAGCCAGGATGCCGTTGGCCTTCTTGGCCACCTGAGCACACTGCTGGCTCATATTCAGCCGACTATCCACCATCACTCCCAGGTCCTTCTCTGCCTGGCAGCTTTCCAACCATTCCTCTCCCAGCCTGTAGCTCTGCTTGGGGTTATTGCGCCCCAGGTGCAGGACCCGGCACTTGGCCTTGTTAAACTTCATGCAGTTGACCTCAGCCCATCGGTCCAGCCTATCCAGATCCTCCTGCAGAGCTTTCCTACCCTCAAGCAGATCGACACACGCACCTAACTTGGTGTCATCTGCGAACTTACTGAGGGTGCACTCGATGCCCTCGTCCAGATCATCGATGAAGATATTAAAGAGGACCGGCCCCAGCACCGAGCCCTGGGGGACGCCACTAGTGACTGGCCTCCAACTGGACTTGGCTCCATTCACCACGACTCTTTGGGCCCGGCTATCCAGCCAGTTTCTAACCCAACGAAGCGTGCGCCAGTCCAAGCCAAGAGCAGCCAGATTCTTGAGGAGAATGCTGTGGGAGACGGTGTCAAAAGCCTTGCTGAAGTCAAGGTAGACCACATCCACAGCCTTTCCCTCATCCACCCAGCGCGTCACTCTGTCATAGAAGGAGATCAGGTTCGTCAGGCATGACCTGCCTTTCATAAAGCCATGCTGACTGGGCCTGATCGCCTGCTTCCCCTTCAAGTGCTGCATGATGACTCTCAGGAGGATCTGCTCCATGAGCTTTCCTGGCACTGAGGTCAAACTGACAGGCCTGTAGTTTCCTGGGTCAGCCCTCCGGCCCTTCTTGTAGATGGGCGTCACGTTTGCTAGCCGCCAGTCGATTGGGACCTCCCCCGATAGCCAGGACTGTTGATAAATGATGGACAGTTTCGCAAAAAAACCTTGTAATATCAGAATTTCTTTTATGTATGTAGGACCTGCAGACCTGCCCCCTTTCCCCCCAAACCCCCCCCCCCCCCAAATGAGATAGAGCTTCACGTTGAAATTATGAAATTACATTTTTCCTCTCAACAACATAGATCATTACTGTGTAGTATTCAATTTTGTAGTGCTCATGAGAGTAGCATGTTTTAAGACATTGAATGCCCTGTCCAAGTGACCTGAAACAACTGGATGAGAGTATTATAATTCTCTTAGTAAAAGATTGATGCACAATCTCACAAGGCAATTAGAAACTCAGTTTTGCCAATCTAATGTTTAATTCTTTCTCATGTTTTGTTAATAAACAAGATCCAGGAATAGAAGGAAAGAAACTACAGCAGTTTTTAATATTCCACAGGCACACATCCTACCTGATCTAGCTGAAATGAGCTATTTACTCTGAAATGTTTAGTGTCAAGACTTATATTATGTCTGTCTCTCAGGTACCTCATCTGGAGAACAAATAGACCTAGCACTTATACTGCTTCTGATTTGTGGTTTCTGTGCAGTTTGTTAACACTAGTTTCTTATGGAAAATTACAGTTGGGACCTAGTCACATTCCCTAGTACTTATGTAAGTCCCTAGTACTTATGTAAGTTTTTGGTGTCCGGCAAAATAGTTCTCCAGGAAGAAATGTTTACTTTATTTTATTTTATTTTATTTTATTTTATTTTATTTTATTTTATTTTATTTTATTTTATTTTATTTTATTTTATTTTATTTTATTTTATTTATTTTATTTTATTTTATTTTATTTTATTTTCTCTTTTTACTGTTAGTTGAGACATACACTTGTCTTTGAAATCTTTCTTTCAGAGTAACAGTTTATTTGTTCAAGTTGAGCTTTCAAGGTTAATGGGAAAATTTCACCATTATATGGCTTCAAAGGCATTTCCAAAAACACTCTCCACTTACGCTTTCAAGTTACTGGATCTGCCTTCAAAAATGAGTTTTCCTTTTCCAAGAATCTCCTTTCAAGCCCCATATTTCTTGAATGTGTGACAGAACACAAGTGAGTTTCCTAACTTCGTTTGACTAAGGAAAAATCTTGAACCTCCTCATAACCCACCATTTTCCAACAATACATTTTTAATTGTCGGTGAAGCATTAATTCAAAATTTGGACACATGTAAAATTAGAAGTTGTCACAGCATCTATCAAAAAGTAAGTAAAAAGATGACACTTAGAAATCCCTTTCAGTTGTCCATAAAGTGACAGATGCTTGAACCTTATGATTCCCAAAATAGACTAATTCTTGGTAATGCAACTCATTTGTTTTGCAAAGGAAAAAATCCTGTCAGCTTTATATCTCATTTCTACAACATGTAGTGGTAGCTGTAATTCTTGCTTACCAACTCCCCTATCCCTGCTTCCTCCTCCCCACCTTCCCCCAAAAGCTAAACAATTCTAAGCCACATCATTTAAAAATCCTCTACAGGAGGAGGATGGACATCTGTATGGAGAGAATAGCTAGGTAGCTAAGGCAAATGGGATGAATCTGTTTCTTCTGTTTCTTCATTTTCTGTAGGAAAAGTCATATAACTGAAAATTCTAAGACAGAATTTTTAGGTGAGAAGTCCTTCCCAACCACTCTACAATCCCTAGGATGTGTATCTTTATCATAACATGAAATCCAAAGCCAGATTCTTTTCTTCTTAAGTATAAAGTGTCTAAAATACTATAACTTTTGTATGTTGCATACCAATGAAGATAAAATTATAGTGTCAAATGTCAAAATTTGTATCATTTCAAAGGAAAAATGTGCAAAGATGAGCACAGAAAGGGATTTAGAACATTTTAGTATGATTTTCTAATTCCCTCTTAAAATTAAAAAAGAAATAAAATCTTAAATGGGGTACTAGCTACTAACATTTTCATTTTTTACCAACAATTACTTTTAATACAAACAGAGCACTTACATGTTAAAATCAATACGGAATATGGAAAAACAATAAAGAGAAAGTAGGAGAGGTAGAACTTGCAAGTTTAACTGCACAATCCCAGCTACACCCCAAAGACAGATACAGAAATGTATGGCAATCATGTCTAATTAATGAGAACACTAATAACAACGCTATTAGAATAGGAAGCAATAGTTCAATTGGAAGGGCCTACAAAGATCCTCAAATCCAGCCACTTCAGGGCTAAACAAAAGTTAAAGCATTTTATTAAGATCATTATCCATATGTGTCTTGAACACTGATAGGCATGGGGCATCAACCACCTCTTCATGAAGCCTGTTCCAGTGTTTGATCACCCCCATGGAAAAGAATGTTTTCCTAATGTCCAGTCTGAATCTCTCCTCATGCAGCTTTGTGCAGTTCCCTCATATTCTATCTCTGGTTATGAGAGAGAAGAGATCAACACCTCCCTCTCCATTTCTCCTCGTATAAAAAAATATGTCTGTTAATAATTCTACATTTTCACAGTTTACATACAAAGCTGATACTTCAGTCTGTTAGCTTGCCACTATTTCGATTGACCCCTGCCACATTTCTGCATGGAAAGCTTTCTCCTTGTTGAGTAAGCAAAGTCATCTAATAGAAAACATAATCATATCCTAAGGTCTTCCTTCTGGTGTACACTAGATTTATGTAGGCATATTATTTGCTCTGTCTTTTTAATAGCACAAAGGATAGCTAATGATATTTTGCTGACCTTTCAGTTCCTCTGTGTTAGTGATCTCTCATAAATCTGAAGGTTCACATCCCTTTTATACTTCAGTATAACAACTTTTTGATGTCTTTATGTACAACATTTATAAGACTTATGGTTACAGAGATATTAGAAATATTTCATGAATATCTGTCTTTCACAAGAACTGTTTGAAATAAGGTTTTTAAAGCTTCAATTTTAGAGCACTGTTTCAATGTTAAATGTCAGATTAAAAATATTGAAGTAATGGTAAGATCTTTGGTATCTTCAACAGAGGAAACATGGATAAGCTCCTGTACTTTTTTGAATATATATATATATTTAAATTGTGTATTCCGCATTAATAATTTTCATTTTTTTGTCAGCTTGAAAATTATATATATATATAATTTATCTATTTATTTATTTATTTTTGAGGAAATGGAAACAGAAAGAGACTAAAACAGATTTGGGAAAAGAGTGAATTTCCCTCTTTAAAAAAATCTCCCATTTTCATATGTTAAAGCTGACTTATGAAAATTAACATGTAATCATTTTCAAAAATGCTTTTGAAGTAATAGGTTTCACAAATGAGAGAAGTAGAAAGAGATTCCAGTGTTGACCAGCTCTGGTTTCTATTAACTTTTATTTATTTTCTTGGAAGAACTTATTGGTATAATATCCTTTCCACTACAAGTTTAAACCCTTTCTTCTCCAAAAATATGGTTTCCAAAGATCTCAGGTAGAGCAGTAGCAGTCATACATTTGTATTAATGATGACTTGCAGTAAGGACAAAATGCTGGCTTTGGTATGTTTTGGTATTCTAGGAAAACTGGAATGATTTCCTAGAATCTATCAACAAGAAATTGTCAAATTTTAAAATACGGTCATCTATCCACAATCTTATTGCACAGTTATTTTTTTCCATTTATTTGACCTATAATTAGTGGCAAGGGAATTTTAAGAAATGAAGAAGCATTACTGTAGCTTCTCATCCAGTCCTTTAGCACATTTAGGAAAAGTGGTTGATAAGGTTCAAATTAAAGTGCCCAGAGAGATCAACAATTCTCTCAGGAATAAGCATTTTAACCTCATAATCACAACAGATCATTATGACCTTCTTCAGTCACTATAACCCAATTTACCACAAATAAATCTATCCTCCATATATTCATTGCTCTCTTTCTAGAGATCCTGAGCTGATAGCTGCTGTAGTTGTCTACATCATTTCAGACACTTTTTAAAAAAAGACTGGTTATTCTGCATTTTATTCACTCCATAAAATGTTATGATAAATATTTAAATATGTACAGTACTTGTTTATGTAAGACATAATTACTTTAATTTGGGCTGATTAGATATGCCTGACTGAACGTACGTTAATAATTTACTTTTCATTGATTTGTTCCAGGGCCTAGAGGGCTCTGAGAACATTAAAACAAAATCCTAAAATGTTAAATAGGAAAGCAACTCAATTTATCTGAACAATGCATGCTAGTTCAAAAGAAAAAATAAATACGTATCATAACAGATTCATCTGGACAGATATTTAAAAAAGCAAAGAACCATGTCATTTGAGTTCAGACCTCCAGGCAAACTATAGGTGAACTACAGAATAAAGAAGGAATAAGTGGATATTACCTTCTTGTATAAAACTCTGGGATGGATTTGACCTGGAGTTTTCGGCCCAAGGCTTTTCAGCTTTATGATGAGTTTGACACAAGCAAAAGGATTAAGTTAAAGACTTTCCTGAGCAGAGGACTTTCCTTTTCTTACTTGAAAAGAAAGATGCATAATCTTAATTTTAATTAAAGATTTTCAATTCTGCAGTATGCATTGCTATTTCATTAATTTTGCCATTCTAAATAAGCCACACTAGAAATTTTGTAATTGATTTTAAGACAAAATCCCTTCCTCTTCTCAACATAGAATCATGGATTCATAGAATAGTTTGGGACCTTAAAACCAACTAGTTCCACCCACCCTGATATAGGCAGGGACAGCTCCCACTAGACCATGTTGCCCAAAGCCCCATCCAACCTGGCTTTGAACAACTACAGAGATGGGGCATCCACAGTCTCTCTGTTCCAGTGCCTCATCACCCTCAGAGTAAAGAATTTCTTCCTAATATCTAATCTATGTTCTTTTACTTTAAAGCCATTCACCCTTGTCCTACCACTACATTCCCTTATAGTCTATCCTACCTGTAGGCTCCCTTTAGGTAATGAAAGACTGCTGTAAGGTCTAGACCCTTCTCTTCTCCAGGCTAAACAACCCCAACTCCCTCAGCCTGTCTTCACAGTAGAGGTGCTCCAGTCCTCTGATCATCCTCTTGGTCTTCCTCTGGACTTGCTCCAACAGCTCCACGTCCTTCTTGTACTGGGGATTCCAGAGTTGAGCACAGCATTCCAAGAGGAGTTTCACAAGAGCAAAACAGAGGGAGAGAATCACCTTCCTTGACTTTCTGGCTATATTTCTTCTGATGAGGCCTAGGAAACAGTTAGCTTTCTGGGCTGCAAGTACACATGGCCAGCTCATGTCTACCAACATCCACAAGTCCTTCTCCTCAGGGTTGTTCTCAATCCATTCTCTGCCCAGCCTGTATTTGTGCTTGGAATTGCCACAACCCATGTGCAGTACCTTGCATTTGGCCTTGTTGAACTTCATGAGGTTCACAAGGGTTCAACTCTTAAATCTGTCAAGAAGGACTAAAAATTTCAAATATAAGATTGAGTAGTTCCTTACAAAAAAAAGTTTGCTTCTCAGAGATACCAATAATTTTTACCAAACTATGCATCTAAAATTAAGGTACTTCAGAGACTGCTGTTCAAAGTCTAATTTTCCCCAAACCATTAAAGTCAAAACACGTTAGTAATAATGTCATCTTTTTCGTCCTTGCCAAGTCTTGTGGGCCATAGCACCTCCTAGAAGCATGATTCAGCAGTTGTGTAGTGTTATTTACATTGCATCAGGTAGATAACCTGGCTTCCACCTGCTTTCCTACAAGTCCTGTGTCATATATTCTTGTCCCTTCCAGATGTCTCTTATATCCTAGGGCATTTCATGTGGCATTAGTGATGTGTATGTGTGCAGCTAGAAAAAGACGTCAACATCTGCATGTGATCAATCAGTGCTCAATACAGTTAATGGGGTCAGTGAGTATTTCAGCCAACTATCAACTGCAAAAGGCTCAATTCAAATTCTGTAACATACTCACCTCCATAAGGCTGGACACTTGAATGACCTGAATCCTGCTGGGAGGCTGCTGAAGGCCAAGAGAGATGCTGTCAAATATTTATATTTGACATTAATTGACATTATTTGGCATTAATTGCCTACTTTGAAACAGGGAGTTTAAAACAGGTAAACAGAGGTGTCTAAATGTCAGTGTTTACAAATGTGCCAAGTGTCTGGAGAGAAGGCTGGTTCTAAAATGAAGGAACAAAGGGTCATTTCAGGTGTTCTGAGACAGTGCAAGGGTTAGCAGATCTCATTTCTTAGTGAGCTTGACTTTAATCTTTTCATCTTTCAGCTAAACAGAGTAATGAGATTTATCATTCCTGCTCCTTATTTTGCTGCTAGGAAAGTACCCTAGAGTACTGTACATTTATGACCTGTGAAACACCAGTTCCCACGTAATGCAGAAGATTTACATGTGCGTATTGCTAATTAGAGAGTGTTGAAAGCTGACTCTTTGACTATGAGTAACTGCTGAAGAAATCAGGCACTGAAGCAACAGATTATTTAGAAAATTTCTTTTAATTCTATCCCTACCCAATTTGTTATTGAAAAATTCTCTGTTCCAGGGTTAGAATATATAACAATTATTCAACAATTTTGAGATTATCACACACACAAAAAGAAATTCTGGCATATCTTATGAGAAATGTGTGGTCAGTTGGGCCAACCATGAAAATATTATGTCACTTTTGTTCTCCCTTCCCTTCCCTTCCCTTCCCTTCCCTTCCCTTCCCTTCCCTTCCCTTCCCTTCCCTTCCCTTCCCTTCCCTTCCCTTCCCTTCCCTTCCCTTCCCTTCCCTTCCCTTCCCTTCCCTTCCCTTCCCTTCCCTTCCCTTCCCTTCCCTTCCCTTCCCTTCCCTTCCCTTCCCTTCCCTTCCCTTCCCTTCCCTTCCCTTCCCTTCCCTTCCCTCCCCTCCCCTCCCCTCCCCTCCCCTCCCCTCCCCTCCCCTCCCCACCCCACAACAACAACAACAACAACAACAACAAAACATTTTATTGTGCCAAAGACAGCAAAGTACCTCTTAATATTGCAACATATTAAAAAGTGTGTTTAGCCAAATTTCAGTACAGATAACCATGTCTGCAGGGACTTACCACATGAAACCACATCCACATTATAAAAGCAATGTGAATTACAAGCCAACAAACAAACAAACAACGACAATAAAAATGTTTTCCTGTACTACAATGAGTTGTAGAATATGGTAATCCTGAGATGGTGCTGGTGGGGTCTCTTGGATTTAGAGCTTGGGCTTTATGAAACATGCTGACAAATGTCTGAATATTTCTGTAGCAACAATACCAAGCCCAGCAGGATTCACAAAATTCACTATAGGGTGATCAAGTGTTTTTAGCCAACATTTGATTTGACTGTGGGCAGCTCTAAGTTATGCAATCTTCACTCTTTACCAGATGTTGCGGGAAGAATTTCTCTTTTGTTTAATATCAACAACATTTTTTCCTTGACTTCATCCACTGCAGTCACATGTAATCATGTCAGCATTAAAATACAAATGCCCAAACTACCTTTTGTATTCATCCATAGTAGTAAAGGATAAACAAAATAATGTAAAGAAAATAAATGAATAAGAGTCACAGGATCTCTATAATAAATCAAATCTTTTTGGAGGACATTTTCCAATAAATGGCATAGGAACAATCTGTTCAATCTATATTATTCTTCATATCCTTCAAACTGTAAATTCTGTAACTCTATGTTGCCTGTGTTGGTAAGAAGCAAAGAAAATATTAATGTATTCCATACTGCTATTACTGTCCATCATTGACTATAGCTGTTCAGAAAGCAGGAATACTTGTCCAGTCCAAATAATACTGAATTTCACAAAAACATAATTCCAGACCTTCTGAAAGAAAATGAAGCCCCATGGTTCTCTGCATCTTCTTCATGAAATTAATACCTTTGGTCAATTAATGAAACTGGAATCCCAGGATCTAAAGCTGTAGGAAAAGCAAATAGATTATATGAGCTGTGCAGCTCATATAGCTGCCTTTACTTGCAACACTACCATGAGCAGGTTTGCAGCTATAAGCAATGCGCCACTGCTGTCCTGATTCAATGTCACGATGCCATTTAGTATAGAAATATTGAAACCTTTTTTTTTCTTTCTCTTTTTTTTTTTTTTCTCCAGTAAAGTGTTTCTCATGTTTCATCTCACTAGTAGCAGCAGTAGTGCATCATTTTGCACAATACAAAAAATTATCTGGAATTTCTAACATATTTCTAAATTTCATTCACTTTTTAAATCAGTCATTACATTTGTTTATTGGGTTTATTTGTTATAAATTGTGGAAGATGGTCAGCTTTTTTTAATTTTATTTTTAAGCAAAAGAATTATTATTTTTTTCATTCTAACCCAGTTGTAATTTCTGCTTGAATTTTGGTACATGTTCTCATTAATATTCAAAGGCTTTTCACTGTAGTCAAGGTCAAAAATCTGTATAATTGCAGTTTTTCTCAAAATATTCTACAGAACAAACTGAATTCCAGAATAAATTATACCCTGCCAGTCACTGTCTATCAATATTAAACTACCTTTATTTCTAATGTGAATGAAACACAAATCAAACATAATGCACAGTACTGGCTGCCAGTCTTCAGTTCCTCATAACTCAGCACCCTGTGGATTGTAATCTCTGAAAAATGGCTGCTGTATCCTGAAAGTGCAGGGATGCTCTTATGCCCCTATGCTATTAGCATAATTTTGCATTATGGACTCTTACTTTGGACTCCAGTTTAATTAATAATATTATGCAAAGTTCTGGGTGACAGCTGGAGGATGCAAAAAGCTTTTCCTTCCCATTGGTTTTGATCCACTTCTGCAACAGACCTCTGATAGAATTGCAGTATGGTCACTAAGCTACAAAATAGTCTCTGGTTTGTGTTTATTCTTTTGGCATCAAGCTTTTCCATGCTTAGTTTTCTGCTGACACCAAACCACAGGAAGCTGCGTATAGACCTCTTTCCCCTTCCCCACCTAGTACTGGCTGCTCCCTGCCACATAGAGAATTCTGCCAAGAAGCAGAGGGGAAGGGTTTGATTTCCCTCAAGCTGTGAGTAGGGATGTAATCATTCATTTTAGTGTCAAGGTGTCGCCATCAGCACCTAATCTAGTGTAGCTTTATGTATTTTCATTGTTTGGCAGTGCCTCACATAGCCTTTGGAAATTTTGAACTGCATTTCTGAGAGGCTCTTTCTTTCTGTGTGGATAGGTACCTATGTGGCATATAGTTCTGGAGGCCAAAGTTGAAAAAACAAACCTGAAATTATCTACCCAATAAAACCTCAATTAACACTCTAAATTAGGATGGTCCTATGTTCTTGCTGCAGTGAGAGAAGAAGGATAGCAGGCTAGTAATATACAGAAGGCAAATGAAATGAGTTTAGAGGTAGTCCATAAGAAAATATAATAGTAATTTAGGCACAATTTTTAGAAGTATAAAGTCAGAAAGGATAGAACCAGGCCCTGATGTTTGGAAAATAAACATTGTAGAATCTAATTTTAAGGACCTGAACCATTGTCATCTTCACCACATTACTTCTAAACTGTGCAGTTTTCTGTATAGTTTTATTTAATTATATATATATATTTTTTCGCAATGTATTAGCAAGCTGAAGAGATCTCCATACTGTTCTGCAAATGCCCTGAACCCATTTTTCTTCTATCACTCCCTGCTGTGACTCCAAGTCCCCCCTCCAAGTGTCTTTACCGATTGTTACAGCATTTCATAAACAGAGCTGCATGCAGCTCTTTCCACATTGAATGAAAGTGTCCACCATAAGAATATGTCCACCATCACACAAGCAGTGCATCCAAGATTCTTCTTGAAAATTTGAGCAAGTGAGAATGCCTGACTTTGCCAGCCAACTACTTGGAAAATAAAAGCTGCTTTGAATGAAAGATTGCTCATTGACTTATTTAGCTCCTGAATAGCTTTATTGAAAGCAAAACAGTATGTACTACACTAATTTAGGACATACGTGGCATCCAAATGTGGTGGTTTTACTCGGGAGAGCAGCCGAGTTCTACCACAACTGCTCTCTCACTCCCCCTCCTCAAAGGGAAAGGGGGAGAAAATACAACACAAAGTGCTCAAGGTTTGAGATAAGGACAGGGAGATTGCTCAGTAATTATAGTAACGGGCAAAACAGACTCAGCATAGGGAAGTAATAAGATTTATTGCCTATTACTAACAAGCGAGAGAAGTGAGAAATAAAGGAAAGAAACCAAAAATGCCTTTCCCCCATCCACCCTCTTACACCTCCTCCCCCTCAAGCAGTGCAGGGGAACGGGGTTGCGGTAAGTCTATAGTGCTTCTTCTCCGCCACACCTTCTTGGTCCCTCTTGTCCCCTGTGCCATGGGGTCCCTCCCACGCAATACAGGCCTTGCCTAACTGATCTGGTGTGGGCTTCCCACAGGCAGCAGCTCTTCAAGAACTGCTCCAGATATGGGTTCATACCATGGGGTCCATCTGTCAGGAGAAAACTGCTCCAACCTGGGTCCCCTACGGGCAGCAGCTCCTGCCAGGTCACCTGCTCCTGTGTGGGCTCCTCTCCATGGGCTACAGGTCTAGCCCAGAATCTGTGGGGATCCTCTACAGGCCGCAGCCTCCCTCAGTTCAGGTCCACCTGCTCCACCAGAGGCTCTTCCACAGGCTGCAGCGTGGAACCCTGCTCCACCATGGTACTCCATGGGCTGCAGGGGGACATCCTGCTTCACCATGGTCCTCACCACAGGCCGCAGGGGACTTCTGCTCTGGTGCCTGGAGTACCTCTCCCCCTCCTTCTTCACTGACCTTGGCACCTGCAAGGCTGTTTCTCACTCCTCTCACTCTCCCAGCTGCTATGTGTCAGTGTTTTTTTTTTTTTTTTTTTTTTTTAACCTTTCTTAAATATGCTCTCATAGGGGTGCAAACAACATCTCTTATTGGCTCGGCTCTGGTCAGCAGCGGGGCCCTTACCTAACATGGGGCAGCTTCTAGATTCTTCTCATAGAAGCCACCCCTATGGCCCCCTGCTACCAAAACCTTGCCACATAGACCCACTACACCAAAACACTGCATTTTTATTTTGCTAAGTAGTTTCTGTTTTTCTGGGAGACAGTCCTTTTTATGTTGGGTAAGTTTTGATTTTTTTTGATTTTTTTATTTTTTGACGATGAATCATATCTAGTCATTCTGTACCTCAAAATATGTTCAAATATAGCAAAGAGCTATCAGCATCCACTTGATCATTCATGGTATCTTTGTAAATATTCCTTCTGAAAGGACAATAAATACTTCAACAGTGGTTTTGCCAGATTCCATTGCTCTGTTCTTCCACAGGTAAAATGTGCATAATGTGTCTTCAGGGTAGATTTGGATGTAGGACTTTGGGAATGGCTTAAGGATTGGACAGTGCTATGTGAATTAAGTATTTGCATGCCTTTACGGCTGGTAAAAGACTTAACAGTTTTCATACTGGAAAAGGCATAGTATCCTCTTGCTTGAGAAATCATAAAGGTCTCCAGCTTTCAAAGGTCAAAACCCAATAATCTCTGAACATTTTCCACTGTAGTACTGTAGTGGGTTTATGTGGCAAGGTTTTGGTAGCAGAGAGCCATAGGGGTGGTTTCTGTGAGAAAGATCTAGAAGCTGCCCCATGTTTGGGAAGGGCCCCATTGTTTTCCAGATCTGAGCCAATAAGCGATGTTGTTTTGCGCCTCTGTGAGAGCATATTTAAGACAGGGAAAAAACGCTGCACCACACAGCAGCTGGGACTGAGAGAACAGCCTTGCAGGTGCCAAGGTCAGTGTAGAGGGAGGGGGAAGGAGGTGCTCCAGGCACCGGAGCAGAAGTCCCCTGCGGCCTGTGGTGAGGACCATGGTGAAGCAGGATGTCCCCCTGCAGCCCATGGAGTACCACGGTGGAGCAGGATTCCATGCTGCAGCCCGTGGAGGAGACCACGGTGGAGCAGGTGGCCCTGCACCGACGGAGGCTGCGGCCTGTGGAAGACCCCTGCCGGAGCAGATTCCAGGCCGGACCTGTAGCCCGTGGAGAGGAGCCCATGCAGGAGCAGGTGACCTGTCAGGAGCTGCTGCCCGTAGGGGAGCCAGGTTGGAGCAGTTTTCTCCTGAGGGATGGGCCCCGTAGTACGGACCCATATCTGGAACAGTTCTTGAAGAGCTGCTGCCTGTGGGAAGCCCACGCCGGATCAGTTCATCAAGGACTGCATCCCGTGGGTGGGACCCCACAGCACAGGGGACAAGAGTGACCGAGAAGGAGTGGCAGAGAAGAAGTGCTGTAGACTGACCATAACCCCCATTCCCCCGTTCCCCTGCGCCGCTCGGGGGGAGGAGGTGGAAGAGGGTGGATGGGGGGGAAGGTGCTTTTGTTTTTTTTTTTTTTTTTTCCTTTGTTTTCTCACTTCTCTCGCTTGTTAGTAATAGGCAATAAATCTTACTATCTCATTATGCCGAGTCTGCTTTGCCCGTTACAATAATTATTGCATGATTTTCTCGTCCTTATCTCAACCCTTGAGCCCTTTTCACATATTTTCTCCCCATTCCTCTTTGAAGAGGGGGAGTGAGAGAGCGGCTGTGGTGGAGCTCGGCTGCCCACCCGAGCGGAACCACGACAGTCTTTTTTGGTGCCCGAACAGGGATGGAATGGTGCTAGGAAAATGCATGACTATTTCTGAATCTTTTGATTGAAAGCAGGATAACTGGCTGGTTGGCCTTCTGCTGTTTTTTCTTGTCCATAAGAGCAACATCTCCACACAGCCACCTACACCACTGACCAGCTTTTCAGCCCTTTCTGAATTAAGCAATGTCCAGAAACAATCATTTACGAGTTTTGTGGCATCTCAAGCATTTACCTCTCCAGGCTGCATGACTCTTAAGGTATTTGGAGGCTAGGGAGCTAAAACAATTTAATGTCATTTTCAGAATTGGAATTCTTTAATTCTTTCTCTCCCTCTTTCTCTTGTTTCCTCTACATTTAAATTTCCCCTACATTTTAATTTGAACTTTTTTAACCATTTTGGAGCACATGACATGAAAATATATATATAAATATTCTGAAGAATAAAAATTCTATATTCCAGCATATTCCAGCAAACTTTTCTAAACAATTTATTGAATGGTAACGCTGTAGAATCCTTGCTAATAGTTAAATAACTACTTAAAAATTACATTAAATATATTCAAAATTACTGACATGTTTGGTTAAAATTGTCATACTTTATTTTTCAAATATCACTTACTGCAACTATATTTAAAGAGTTGCATAAAAAATAATAAATTCTGTAAGAAATGAACACCAGAGCAAAACACTGAACTGAGTACTCTGTCCTCACAGAGCCTTTTCTGTGCACTGAAATCATTTCAGCATGTTCAGCCCTTCTTTTTTGGCATAAATTCGATTCCAAAGCAAGTCAAAATAGCTAGTTGAAGATATAGTCAAAGACTGTTTCTGCACACTGAAAGTTTTGTCCCTATCTAGCCTGAAGTCACAGCAGACTTTTCAGAACATACTTTGATGGTAATATAGATTGTCTTAATAGGTCAACAGAAGCATGCAGAAGGAATTCAGAAAAAATGTGTCTTGTAAAATTAATCAGTTTGAGAAAGTTAATAGTTTAACTGTTGCCAACAGAACACTGATCAAAGAGCACCATGGCATCAATCAGGTATATTTATATAGAGAATAGAGACAAACATATTAAATAAAATAACATCAGAAAATAAATCACATTAACATCAAGGATGTGCATTAGAAATAACAACAAAATATATTATCCAGAACTGCAGATATGAAGTCAAGGAAAATAACAGCTTAGCATTTCTACAGAGCTTTTCATCCAAGCATTTTTAGGCATTTAAAAACAAAAACCAAACCAACCTATCAACCAAAACCTACTTCTCTACCTGGTTTGTAGATAGAAGTGGGGTTCAACTTAGCTAGATATCCTATGTCTTGTATAAAGACAAGATAAGATAAAACTCAAAGTTTTGTATACAACGCGTCCAACTTTAATTCTAAAAATAGGTCTTTAAGTTATCCAGGCACTTTCTATAATCAGCCAAATAAGAACAAAAAGATTTAACTTAGTTTATAAGCCTAATTTAGGATGGAATGTAGTTACAATTTCTGAAGAATGACACCTTCAAAATGTTTATTTACTATATGACAAGAAGTCGAGGTGCTTACCCTCAGTACCGATGTCTATATTGAATTTCAGAATCTTCCAAAGTCCAGGGAATTCATCCTCAGGTTCAGGAAGGCATCTAATGAGCTCAGACATGTCTTGCTTAAGTTGGGGGTGGCAGAACTGTATCCTTTTGAAGTACCTACAGTCTGGCAGCTTTTTCATTTTTATGTGGTGAAGCAGTGTGGAGGAAAGAATACAAGTCTATGGTCTGATGGTGTGTAATATTAAACATGAGGAAATATTAAGAAATAAATATGCAGTTATTATCTGAGAAAGAACAAAATGAGAACAGAGCCTTCTGCATTACTTTTCAATATTTTTGATCTATCAGCTTAACTAACAGTCTCACTGAGAAGTTAAAGACTTAGAAGATATTAGCAGTTAAGAGTATTTTGAATTTTTCATTTTCACCAAAGGGAAAATAAAAATTTAAATTTGTTTTTATGTGTATGTACACTCAGATAAGGCAATGTTGTGAAAATGAAAGAATAATCTCAAATCCAAATTATTTGCCAAATAAATATCATTTGTGCCAAATGCTATCACTCACTTCTTCCACAGGATCAAGAACTTGCCTTTTTCCCCTCCCAATTAAATATTTTTAGTAATTACTTTTAAAATACAAGATTTAGTTATTAATAATTACCAATTAATAATATAATTCTTATTAATATAATGAGGTGTATAGTCTATTGTTTTGTTTATAAGAAATAATGATGACTTTTCATTGTCATCATTAGGTTTTGGATTGGAGTCTCCCTGGACTCTTTAACTCAAGCCTCTTTAACTAAAAGCTGTTTTCCTCTAACTTACCTTCTTATTTCTATAAAAAGAAACCCTGCTATGGGCAGAAATATGCCATCTCATGGCTTGAACAGTTATGCAAACATACTTTACCTTTATTCACGTTGACTTATAACTTCTTTAAATTGACAAAATAAAATGATTAACAGGCATTATATGTAAGTATTGCAAGAGTATCTGGTAAAAATATCAAAGAACTATTTGTCAGAAAATGTTTTTGATATTACAAGACTTCTAATATATTCATCATTTCATTCATTCATTCATTCATTCATTCAGTTTGTGAAAGTTTTCATGTGATATAATAAAATTTGTCTACCTTTTTGTATGCTTAAACTTCAATTCCTTTACATTTTCATCACTTCTATCTTTACAATATCAAGAGGTTCACAATGACTTTGCAGATATTTTGTCAAAGCATTTTTTTGGGGGTTGCAGGGACATAATTCAACATGATTGGTATCAACACAAATCCTTGATACATGCTGTATTGAGACATGTTCATCATTCAGTGTCAAAACATCTTCACATTCTTCTGATCAAAGTCAACAGTGCTACAGATTGACACAGAACAGTACTTTTTTGCTTGTTACTTAATTAACAACAAAAAACCCCTACCTTCTCTTTTGTCAAAGGCACATCATTCTTCTTCATAGTTAACTTTTACTTAGAAGTATAGTTAACTTTTCCTCCAAAGTGAAAAGTTGTAATAGTGTCTTGATGAACTGGAGAACACTGCAAAGAAAGCTGGAGATTATTGTTTTTTATTATTTTTGTTCCCACTAGCTTACAAACTACCTTTTCATCAAAAGATACCAAATATTAAAGGGCAGAATATGACTAGTAAGAACAAAACTTAGCAACTCCCAGAGGAAATATGCAATGAGCACTTTTAACACTTAGAAATATTATGTAGTTTTCAAAATTTCTATGGTTTGTGACAAAAAAAAAAAAAAAAGTCTTTAAGTCTTGTGCAGTGAATAAAAGAACTACTAGATTTAGTTAAAAAAAAAAAAAATGCATGCCAGCACTTTAGGCTACTCTAAACCTCTCAACTTTACAGAACAAATTGAATTTTTCTGTTCCAAGGATCAAAAATAGATATCGAGCCTAGACAAGAATGAGTTGTCTACATGGGGCAAAGGGGCAAAGCTAGAGCCATGGCTTAATGTAGTTGCAGAAAATATAGAAACTGAATTCTGTTCAAGGACTGCTCAAAGTTCATATGAAGCCACAGGCCTATATTGCTCCTTAATATGCTCCTTAATATTACCAGAAACACTTTTGCCAGTATGACAACAGTGGTACAATAAGCCCTGGGAACAGTTACTCAGTGTCTTTGCCATTGCGCTGTTCCTTCACTGGTGCTGCTTTGGGTAGTGCTGCTACACAATCTCATATGGGGAATTTGCTCCCATGACTCACTAAGGGTAATTTAGATAGTGAAACACCTACACCTTATTTATTAACTAATTAAAAATACTGTTTTTGAGGGCCCTGAATTAATATCATGTTTTTATCTGCAAGAATATGTACACTCAGATACTTACTCATGAGCTCTAAACCAGGCTGGAATGTCCCACTGAGCTTTTCATGTTTCCCCTCTCTATCTCTATATGTTGAAAAGACAAAATTATTCAAGAAGTTTTTCTTATTTCTTTTTCCTTTCCTTTCCTTTCCTTTCCTTTCCTTTCCTTTCCTTTCCTTTCCTTTCCTTTCCTTTCCTTTCCTTTCCTTTCCTTTCCTTTCCTTTCCTTTCCTTTCCTTTCCTTTCCTTTCCTTTCCTTTCCTTTCCTTTCCTTTCCTTTCCTTTCCTTTCCTTTCCTTTCTCTTTCCCCCTTCCCATAGCTGTAAGAAGATAATAATGGCAAGGGATCTGGTCTGTTGTCTCTCTTGTCAAATGCATATTTGTCCTGGTTTCAGTTAGCACAGAATTAATTTTCTTCCTAGTAGCTGGTGGAATGCTGTGTTTTGGCTTAGAATGAGGAGAGTGCTGATAACACCCCGATGCTTTAATTGTTGCAGAGCAGTGCTTATACTAAGCCAAGGACATCTCAGCCTTTGCTCTGTCCTGCCAACGGGCAGGCTGGGGGGTGCAGTAAGAGCTGGGAGGGGACAGACCCAGGACAGGTGACCCAAACTAGCCAAAGGGGTATTCCATACCATCTGACGTCATGCTAAACAATATATAGGGGTGGCTAGCCGGGGGGAGGGGGCCGGACTGCTCGGGGTTAGGCTGGGCATCGGTCAGCGGGTGGTGAGCAATTGCATTGTGCATCACTTGTTTGTACATACTATTATTACTTTCGTATTATCACCATTGTATCATCATTATTATTATTGTTATTATTATTTTTGTTATTTTTTTTTTTTCCTGTCTTATTAAACTGTCTTTATCTCAACTCAGGGGCTTCACTTTCCATTTCTCTCCCCCGTCCCAGAGAGGGAGGGGGGAGGGTGAGCGAACGGCTGCGTGGTGTTTAGCTGCCGGTCGGGTTAAACCACGACAGTCTTTTTGGCGCCCAACGTGGGGCCCGAAAGGTTGAGATAACGGCAGATCTGATCAGAGTGTGTTAAACTAAAATTGGTGGAAGGATTAGACCTGCTTAATAGTCACTTGTCATGATGCTGATTGCTTTAATCACAACTCTGCTGCGCCTGTTTTCCAAATTGAGTATTATAGTACATTATTTTCCGTATTTGCTCTCTGTAGTGTTGTTTCTCCTCTCCGGGCCCTGGTTTCAGACCATTATGGTACTAAGTGTTATAGCAATGGCTTATGAGACGATAAGATATCTGGTCATGACTCTAACTTGGTATTTATACTCAGTAACATCGTGGACTCTGTACTTTGGAAACAGCGTCTTGGGAACTATTAGCAATTATACCTATTGTTTTTCTCCATTAGAGAGTCAATCTGTGGAGGGGAAAGGGGAGGATATTTTTCCTTACTTGCTTACTCTCCCTTTCTCCTTCACCACCCCTGTATCCTCCTGGGTCACTCTGCCTTCCTCCTTCACCACCCTCTTATCCCCTGAGCTTGTCACAATAGCTCTCCAAGATATTGAATATTTCTGGAATACTCAGAATACCATAGTCTTGTTGTTCTGCCTCATGAATGCACTTCAGATTCTGCTTAAAGTTAAACAACTACTTATGAAGCTCATCCGGAGATCTGCCCGGAGGCAGTATAGTTGTGGGTGGCAGGGAGTATGGGTGGATATGGGCAGGCATCTAGAGCAGTTGGCACCCCCAGTGTGTTGGAAATTCACCCCTGAACAATGGCAAAATCCTCAAAAACTGGCAGAATGCTTGAAAAAAAGGTGTAATGATTCTGGCAGTTCCAAAGTAACACAAATCATTGTAACGTGCTGGGGCCTGGCTCATGCCTATCGAGCTGCCATTGATACTGCTGTCAACTTAGTGACAGACCCTGCGGCCACTCCAAACCCTGTGACAGATCCAACGGCCACTGTGACCCCTACGGTGGATTCTGCAGCCGCTCCAGTCCCAGCTCCTGCAGCCGCTCCAGTCCCAGCTCCTGCAGCCGCTCCAGCTCCAGCTCCTGTAGCCGCTACAGCTCCGGTTCCTGCAACTGCTCCAGCTCCTGTAGCCGCTCCAGCTCCTGTGGCCGTGTCAGAGAAACGAGCTGTAGCAGTGCAAGTTGACCCTGCAGAGGGCATTCCAACCCCTGTGGCAGACCCTGTAACAAAGTCAGAGAAACGAGCAGTAGCAGTGCAAGCTGCCCCTGTAGAGAAGGTGAAAATATGGTATAGAAATTCAAGTCGTTTAGAACGCAGAGAGTCTTCTGCCAATCCAGGTAAGGCTTCTGCCAAAACTAAGTATAGAGATGACGAAGATGATGACGACGCTGGGCCGTCAAGGATTCAGGAGGAGGAAGATGAGGATGCCGAAAGAGCAACAGTAACTACCTGAAGCCTAAACGAGCGCGAGCTACGGGATGTGCGAAAAGATTTTGGTCGCTGTATAGGTGAGCAGCTTGTCACCTGGCTGCTCCGGTGCTGGGACTCTGGAGCCAATTGTGTGGAATTAGACGGCAGGGAAGCCAAGCGACTGGGATCCCTTGCTAGAGATGCAGGCATTGACAAAGCAATTGCAGATGGAGCACGACCCACCAGCCTCTGGAGGCGTCTCCTCTCAGCTGTGAGGGAAAGGTATCCCTTCAAGGAAGATATTTTATGTCTACCAGGCAAGTGGACCACTATGGAGAAGGGAATCCAGTACCTGAGGGAATTAGCCGTACGGGAAGTGATTTATGAGGATCCAGACCTCAAACAAACATCCACAGATCCAGATGAAGTCAAGTGTACACGACCCATGTGGCGGAAGTTTGTACGGAGTGCACCATCATCATATGCCAGCTCATTGGCAATAATGGCCTGGAAAGAGGATGAGGAACCCACAGTGGGTGAAGCGGCTAAACAACTCCGGCAGTACGAAGAAAGTCTCTCCTCTTCCTTACAGGCCTGCGTCTCAGCTGTGGAGAAACTTTCTGAAAAGGTTCACCAACTTGAAGAGAATCTATTGTCCTCCCCACCTGAACCAACCAGTGCCCACCGACCAAAGGAGAACACTTGGGAGAAACTTTCTGAAAAGGTTCACCAACTTGAAGAGAGATTATTCTCCTTCGCACCTGTACAAAGCAGTGTCTCAGCTGTCAGGGGTAGGCGTTCACCCACACAAGGAAGACGATATGGTGGGTACTCACCCCGTGCCACCCTGTGGTTTTACTTACGAGACCATGGAGAGGACATGAGAAAGTGGGATGGAAAATCTACCGCGACCCTAGAGGCACGGGTACGTGAGTTGCAAAAGAAAACAATCAGGAAAAAGGGATTCTCCGAAAAGTTTGCTGCTCCAACTTCCAGCAGACAGTCCTTCAAACACAGAAACGAGGAAGATTCTGACCAGGATTAGGGGGGCCCTGCCTCCAGCCAGGGGGAGGAAAGGGACAATCGAGTTTATTGGACTGTGTGGATTCGATGGCCTGGCACATCACGCGCACAGAAGTATAAGGCTTTAGTAGACACCGGTGCACAATGTACTATAATGCCATCGAGCTATAAAGGACCAGAGCCCATCTATATTTGTGGAGTGACAGGGGGATCTCAGCAGTTGACTGTATTGGAGGCTGAAGTGAGTCTGACTGGGAATGAGTGGGAAAAGCACCGCATTGTGACTGGTCCGGATGCTCCATGTATCCTTGGCATAGACTATCTTAGAAGAGGATACTGCAAGGACCCAAAAGGGTTCCGGTGGGCTTTTGGTATTGCTGCCTTAGAGACAGAGGGCATTAAACAATTATCTACCTTGCCTGGTCTCTCAGAGGACCCCTCTGTTGTGGGGTTGCTGAGGGTCGAAGAACAGCAAGTGCCAATTGCTACCACAACTGTGCACCGGCGGCAATATCGCACCAACCGAGACTCCCTGATTCCCATCCATAAGCTAATTCGTCAATTGGAGAGCCAAGGAGTGATCAGCAAGACTCATTCACCTTTCAATAGTCCCATATGGCCAGTGCGAAAGTCTAATGGCGAGTGGAGACTAACAGTGGACTATCGCGGCCTGAACGAAGTCACGCCACCACTGAGTGCTGCAGTGCCGGACATGCTGGAACTTCAGTATGAACTTGAATCGAAGGCAGCCAAGTGGTACGCCACAATTGATATCGCTAATGCATTTTTCTCCATCCCTCTAGCAGCAGAGTGCAGGCCACAATTTGCCTTCACTTGGAGGGGAGTCCAATATACTTGGAATAGGCTGCCCCAGGGGTGGAAACACAGCCCTACCATTTGCCATGGGCTGATCCAGTCTGCACTAGAGCAGGGGGAAGCTCCTGAACACCTGCAGTACATCGATGACATTATTGTGTGGGGTGACACAGCAGAGGAAGTTTTCGAGAAAGGGAAGAAAATAGTCCAAATCCTTCTGAAAGCCGGTTTTGCCATAAAACAAAATAAAGTCAAAGGACCTGCACGGGAGATCCAGTTTTTAGGAATAAAATGGCAAGATGGACGTCGTCAAATCCCAATGGATGTGATCAACAAAATAACAGCTATGTCTCCACCAACTAACAAAAAAGAAACACAGACTTTCCTAGGTGTTGTGGGGTTTTGGAGAATGCACATCCCAAATTACAGTCTGATTGTAAACCCACTCTACCAAGTAACTCGTAAGAAGAATGAGTTTGAATGGGGCCCTGAACAACGACAAGCCTTTGAACAAATCAAGCAGGAAATAGTCCATGCAGTAGCCCTTGGGCCAGTTCGAACAGGACCAGATGTAAAGAATGTGCTCTACACTGCAGCCGGGGAGAACGGCCCCACCTGGAGCCTCTGGCAGAAAGAACCTGGGGAAACTCGAGGTCGGCCTCTGGGGTTTTGGAGTCGGGGATACAGAGGATCTGAGGCCCGCTATACTCCAACTGAAAAGGAGATATTGGCAGCATATGAAGGAGTTCGATCTGCTTCGGAGGTGGTCGGTACTGAAGCGCAGCTCCTCCTAGCACCCCGATTACCGGTACTAGGCTGGATGTTCAAGGGAAGGGTCCCCTCTACGCATCATGCAACTGATGCTACATGGAGCAAGTGGGTTGCACTGATTACTCAGCGGGCTCGAATAGGAAACCCCAGTCGCCCAGGAATATTGAAAGTGATCATGGACTGGCCAGAAGGCAAATACTTTGGGATATCATCAGAGGAGGAGGTGGGTCGTGCTGAAGAAGCCCCACTGTACAACCAGTTGCCAGAGAATGAAAAGAAATATGCCCTGTTCACTGATGGGTCCTGTCGTATTGTGGGGAAGCATCGGAGATGGAAGGCTGCTGTATGGAGTCCTACGCGACGAGTTGCAGAAGCTGCTGAGGGAGAAGGTGAATCGAGTCAGTTTGCAGAAGTGAAAGCCATTCAGCTGGCTTTAGACATTGCTGAACGAGAAAAATGGCCAGTTCTCTATCTCTACACCGATTCATGGATGGTAGCAAATGCCCTGTGGGGATGGTTACAGCAATGGAAGCAAAACAACTGGCAGCGTAGGGGCAAACCTATCTGGGCTGCTGCATTGTGGCAAGATATTGCTGCTCGGGTAGAGAACCTGGCTGTGAAAGTACGCCACGTAGATGCTCATGTGCCCAAGAATCGGGCTACTGAAGAACATCAAAACAACCAGCAGGTGGATCAGGCTGCTAAGATTGAAGTAGCTCAGGTGGACCTGGATTGGCAGCATAAAGGTGAATTATTTATAGCCCGATGGGCCCATGACACCTCAGGCCATCAAGGTAGAGATGCAACATACAGATGGGCTCGTGATCGAGGGGTGGACTTGACCATGGACGCTATAGCACAGGTTATTCATGACTGTGAAACATGTGCTGCAATCAAGCAAGCCAAACGGTCAAAGCCTCTTTGGTATGGAGGACGATGGCTGAAATATAAATATGGAGAGGCCTGGCAGATTGATTACATCACACTCCCTCAAACTCGCAATGGCAAGCGCCACGTACTTACAATGGTGGAAGCAACCACCGGATGGCTGGAAACATATCCTGTGCCTCATGCTACCGCCCGGAACACCATCCTGGGCCTTGAAAAGCAAGTCCTATGGCGACATGGCACCCCAGAAAGAATAGAATCAGACAATGGGACTCACTTCCGAAACAACCTTATAGACACTTGGGCCAAAGAACATGGTATTGAATGGGTGTATCACATCCTCTATCATGCACCAGCCTCCGGGAAAGTTGAACGATACAATGGCCTGTTAAAGACTACCTTGAAAGCAATGGGCGCTGGGGCGTTCAAAAACTGGGATACGCATTTGGCAAAGGCCACCTGGTTAGTCAATACTAGGGGATCTACCAACCGAGCTGGACCTGCCCAATCAAACCTGTTACGTACTGTAGATGGGGATAAAGTTCCTGTAGTGCATGTAAAAAATATGCTGGGTAAAACAGTCTGGGCTACTCCTGCCTCAGGAAAAGGCAAACCTATTCGTGGAATTGTTTTCGCTCAGGGACCTGGATATACTTGGTGGGTGATGCAAAAGAACGGAGAGGTCCGGTGTGTACCTCAAGGAGATTTAATACTGGGTGAGAATAGCCCATGAACTGAATTGCACCATGTTAAATAGTATATTATACTGTATGTTATCACTACCATGATTACTATAGGTGACTAATTAGAATGTATGGAAGAGAGTGTAACCTGAGCATGACATAAATGGTATGGAATAAGGGGTGGATAGATGTCCTGGTTTCAGTTAGCACAGAATTAATTTTCTTCCTAGTAGCTGGTGGAATGCTGTGTTTTGGCTTAGAATGAGGAGAGTGCTGATAACACCCCGATGCTTTAATTGTTGCAGAGCAGTGCTTATACTAAGCCAAGGACATCTCAGCCTTTGCTCTGTCCTGCCAACGGGCAGGCTGGGGGGTGCAGTAAGAGCTGGGAGGGGACAGACCCAGGACAGGTGACCCAAACTAGCCAAAGGGGTATTCCATACCATCTGACGTCATGCTAAACAATATATAGGGGTGGCTAGCCGGGGGGAGGGGGCCGGACTGCTCGGGGTTAGGCTGGGCATCGGTCAGCGGGTGGTGAGCAATTGCATTGTGCATCACTTGTTTGTACATACTATTATTACTTTCGTATTATCACCATTGTATCATCATTATTATTATTGTTATTATTATTTTTGTTATTTTTTTTTTTCCTGTCTTATTAAACTGTCTTTATCTCAACTCAGGGGCTTCACTTTCCATTTCTCTCCCCCGTCCCAGAGAGGGAGGGGGGAGGGTGAGCGAACGGCTGCGTGGTGTTTAGCTGCCGGTCAGGTTAAACCACGACAATATTGTACACGAGGTCACTGGGGAATAAAGGGCTTTTTGCCAAGTATGAGCAATGGTCTATGATACTGGAATTCATTTATCTTCTGCATTTCTGTGTTGTAACGCACTGTGTGCAGTCTAATGGGATTTTATACTGGTACTTTTTCTCTGATTACCCAGTTTTCTTCACCTTGGTTTGCCGCCATGAATTCTCATTGGACCTGTACTTTAGAATAGATTAAAACTATACCCTTCCTGTGGGAAAACAGAGTTTTCAGCCAGAAATGGTATAAAAATTTATAAATTTGTTTCATTCACTTTGCCAGCCAGTTTTACTTAGATAACTATAGGTATTGTTTCTTGGGTTTTCTGCGACCACACAGGTACTGTGTCCTTTCTTCCTAATATACACTGCATGGGGCAACTCTGTAAAGCAGCTTGAAAGAAATGACTGGTATGAGACATGGCTGATCACTTTGTAAATGGTTTGTAATGGTTTGTAAGCAAATAGAAGCAAAGCATATGTTTAAGTTCACCTGACTTTAAACTATGGAAAGTAATTAACTTACACAACTCTACACTGTAGATACTGTATTTGGCTAGAATAATAAATGACAGATCTTCACTTGTTAAAACCATACGCATAAAAAAAAAAAAAAAGTTGAAAGAAAAAAAAAAACATGAAACACTCACCTTATACTCAATTAAATTAAACACAAGCCTCACTAAATTAAACACAAGCCTCATTACATTATAAATGTAATAAACGAGGAAGTTTACTTCTTGTGGATGGTTCCTGTCTGAAAAAATCAGCTTCTGAGGAGTAAACAAGTCTCATCTCCTTGGTTGAACAATGGTCCATAAGTCCAATCCACCCTTGACCTTTCTGTGAGACTTGCAAGATGAACAGGTATTTGTTACAGAGTTATGAAGAAGGGTGAGTAAATGTTATGTTAATATTGAACAGGTGCCATTTCCAGGAACTGAGCTAAGATCTCCATCTCTTGTTACATATGAGAAAGTTTCCACATCTAGGAAAAAATTTCCAGTACAGAGACTTACAGATATAGATTTTCATACATTGAATGTTGCCACAACCAAAATGAGATATGTGGCCCTTGGGCAGATATTAAACATTTTTGAGTTAAGTTTTCAAGTCTTCCACAGTCAGTGGGGAAAGTTAAACATTTTTTGAAGAGGGTAAGAATAGGTGTCTATTCTTATAGACTTATAGATGGTAAGATTCTATTTGGAAATCTGCCACTTGCACAGATTTGGATGTTTACATGAGATGCAATGAAACAGATCTGTGAAAAAAAGACAGTTTGAAATCACCTTGAAATTTAATTGTGTATGTAATTTCAGCAGTAGATCCTGTCTTTTATGTAAAAATTCCCTGGTCAGAATACACTTGCGAAAAGTGGAACAGACTTCTGGACTAACCTCAGCCTGGGAATTTGTGAATCTACAACTTCAAGATACTAGTGGTGGAGTTTGTCACAATATCAAGCTAGCTGTCAGAAAAGCTAGGATTAGAACATCTCTCAGATGTTTATTACAAATTGTGAGATCACTCTCCTTGAAGAAAAGGAAAAGTCTGATGTTAAATCAGTTGCTGTTACTGAAGTGTTGGAGCTGGGGACAAAGTCTTAGGTTATCTTCCTTAATGAGGGATTGAAACCCAGGTTTGCAAAATATGTACTAATACCCTTTTCTAATAGAGCTATTCTCTCTCTTGATGGGGCTCTACATGTCTCCACGTCTGCCATTTCTTTCTGCATTTCTTCCTGGTGGTACTTCAGAGGTTCCATACAAGACTGATGCATGAGTTAATGCATGGTTCCTTGGGGCATTAAGTATGAAACATCCAAATTTACAAAAGAAGCTTGAAATCCAACCACCCTGCTGCCCAAGCTTCTCTAACAAAGTAATATCTGAACAAATGTAATACGAAAACAAACAAAATAAAACAACAAACAAACAAACAAAAATGAACAACAATAACAACAATCCAGATCTTTCACCACCATCTTTGAACTGGTTTCCTTTTCTCTCTCTCTCTTTCCCTACCCCCTTCTTTTCTCTCTTTTTTTCTCTCTCTCTTTTTTTTTTTTTTTTTTTTTTTCTTCTTTTTATTCTCTACTTAGCCATAGTACTGGTGACTTGAGGTTTTTCCCAGGTAGCAGAAGCAGAAGATCAGGGTTCAAAGCTCCTTCTGTTGATGAGAGTCTAAAATTTATGTTTTCCGCTTGTTGTTTCATATTTGCTTTCCAGGTTGGCGGGCTTTGTGTTGACAGCATTCAGAGAAGCAGTCTAAATATCTTTGATAAAGGCCACTCTGTTTTTTGAATATTGAAAAAAATGAGGTCCTGGCAATCAGAATATGTGGTGTAGTAGAAGCTCAGGCTCCTAATTCTAGTATAAAAACTGTACTGTGTTCACTGTGGCATTTAGACAGGTAGGCAGGGATTTCCCCTTCTGAGTTTCTGTGTTCAGAACCTACATACAGGTTCACAGTCAACTCCCTTTTAGGTTTAATTTAAATTGTATGTAAGCTCCTAAGTGCCACTGAAAATCTTAATCCTTAAATTCAAGTGAAATTTAGGCACTTTAAGATTGAAAGAATTAATCATCATAAATCTGGGCTAAGTTCCAAGTTCCAGAAAGGTTGAAAATTTGATGGTAACATATTATCACTTTCAGAGTTCTGTTCCCCAAATGATATTTTAGTCTGTTTTATTGAAACTGATTATTAAAGCTGCTATTAAGCTTCATACTGCCCATGAGTAAAGATCTGGTGAAATAAAACCAGGGAATATGTATATACCTATAAAAGAACTACCCCCTTGAAAAGAATACATGCATACAAAACAATCCTATACCTCAAGAAGAGAAAAATACTACACACTGTTAAATAGATTGGGACATAAACACGTAAGTATGTATATATGTATATCCAAATATATATACGTTTCCTGCATGTGTGTGTGCATACACATACAGTTGACATAAACTAGCACGTGTATAAGCAAAAATGTATATATAAAACATCTCAGATGTCACATAGAGACACGTGTGTGCATACATATATACATAGTATATTCATTATTTCATATGTATGTAAGCATTACACTTTTCCCCCTTTTGCATTCTACACTGGATAGCAGATTTCTAGTGGCATAATGAAAAAATATAAATAATATACAGTTAGTCGAGGTCTATTTGTATTTTAATATACAGATAATTACTATTGAGCAATTACAAATCATGTTCCTATTTCCAACAGATGAATAAAGAAATAAAATGTTATCAATAGGCTATAGATAGCAACAGCATCTTGCACTTGTCACTTCTGTTTGAGGATTGGTTGCTAGGGAGATACTGCTCTGATAATGCGAACACTTTCACATTTTTCTGGACAAATGTCTGCAGATAACCTCTTGATTTTGTGTTATCCCTCCTTTCTATCCCCTGTATTGTGGCCTGGACTCTTGCACATGGCGCTACCTGTTTGTAAGTGGTTGTGCAGGTTTTGATCTGCTTTTATACACAATATCTAGAAAACAAAACAAAACAAAAAAAAAACCAACAAAACTGTTAATCACGTTGCACTATGCTAAATATGAAATTATTTTTTTGTTCATCTATTAAAAAAATGCCTTCCTTCAGACTTGGAAAAAAAATAATTTATGGGGATAAAATTAGCCACTAATTACAATACTAGCAAAATATGCTTGTACTATTTCTAATTGTTGTTTTCAAAAACAGAACTACAGGCTTCAGTAGATAGGAAACAATCAATTTTTACTGGACCTTTGATCCTTTTCTAGAGAAAGGAGAAGGAGGAGCAAATGCAAACTAGACTTCCTACTTTTGATGGACTCCATCTGTGTTCTGACCAGATAACTTCAGTAAATTATTTTTTGAAGAATGCAATTTACTCATTCTACCATTGTGATGGATCTTACTTCCAGTCATTATAAGATATCCATTTTGTTATGTCTGATGTTATGTTTCCTTGTCCCTTTCACCCATTCTTCATAATTAGAGAAATGCTTCACAGAAAAGAAGAATGACTTTGACTTAACTTTGATTTGTTTTTAAGACAAAGTGTATATTTGTAGTGCATGGACAAGAAGAGACAGAAAACTGTGACAGTATAATGTAGAGTCTTATGGGAACAGAGCCAGTCATTCATCAGACATCATTATATGCATCTGCAGTTAACTAACTAGCTAAACTAAAGATTTATATGATACCTGTTTTTCAGCAAAAACTCCCACTTCTGTAAAGATATGAATTGTTAATGACATCTCTTTGTTCAACTATTTGAAAGGGTAATATTTTACTACCAATCTTTAACTATAGAGCATTGATTACTTTGATTTTCAAATTTACATAACTTCCTTTCATCAGCTTCTTCTATTCTAAAATAGCTCAAACTGAAGTAGCAAGGAAAATAAAGCTAATCTAATATAACCTATCTTTATTCCAATCAAAAGAGTCAAAAATGACAAGCCTATGCATAACCACTCAATTTTTTAATGAAGAAAACAATTAGAGAAATATTTGATATCCTACATAGTCCTTGCTTTTCTTTCATGCGCATTTTTGAATGACCTGTAAAAAAAAATCAGGTTTATGTAATTTCTGATTCAGGATCATCATGACAGTCCCCCATCTCCAAGACTATATTAAGTTTGTGGTAAGAAACATGTTTTTGTACTCAGGGTCATGGGTAATAAATGTTAGCAATATTATTTTTATATTCTGAAAATGGAACTACTCCTTGTCATAATCTACAGCATTTTAATGACATTTTTTCATACTTTTTCTAGTTTTTATTATCATTTACTTATAATAAAGGTCAAGCTGGTATACTGCTATTGGCTGCAATGGAATTAATATTCTTCACAGCACCCATACGGTGCTATATTTTGGTTTTGTGACCAAAACAGTGCAGATAACACACCAATATTTTACCTATTGCTGATCAATGACTATACAGTCTTTTCTGCTTCTCACATAACCAGTGAGAAGCATAAGCATAAGCAGTGAGTAGGCTGAGAGCACACAAGAAGCCAGAAGGGGGGACAGCCACAACAGATGACAGAAATGGTCAAAGGTGTTTTCCATAACATAAGGGTTCTATATCGTTCATGCTCAACAGTAAAAGATAGGGTGGAAGAAGGGTTTTTTTTTTTCAGAGTTATGGCATCTTTCTTCTGAAGAAGCCATTACATGTGATAGAGCCCTGCTCTCTTGGAAGTAGCTGAACATTTGCCTGCCAGAGGATAGTAGTGAATGAATCCCTTACTTTGCATGCAGTTTTTGTTTTACCTGTTAAGATGTTTTTCTCTCAGCCTGTGAATTTTATACCTTACTTTATATCTTTTCTCAATTTTATACCTTAACTGATTCTTTTCCCCACCCTACTGAGGAGGGGTAAATAAACAGCTGTGTGGGGCTGAGCTGCATATAGGGGTTTATCCACAACAGCTAGCTAAACAGTTTATTAGAGAAAATTGTATCTGCTTGTTCTGGATAGCGAGCACCCCACCACCGCCACTTTTTTTTTTTTTTTTTTTTTTTTTTTTTTTTTTTTGTCGCTTTTGTAGTGATGTTCCATGTTTTTATGTAAGATGACATTACCTGATTCATTGATTAATTAGTGTAGAGTAAATAACATGCAGAGAGAGATGAAAGGTAAGTTGTGTGTAAGGCTGGGAAACAGTACATTTAGAAGTGCAAGAGAGAACCTCATATTTTATAATGACTCGGATGAACAAAAAACACACAGGGAATATGACTGATATCTTGAAGAAAATAAGACAGATACTTGATTTGAAATAATGATTCTGTGAGAACAATATACATGATTTTTTTCTAATTAAAAGATGATCAGATCTTCAGATCTCCCCAAGGAATTTAACTAAGAAGCAGATCAGTTAGTTAGTCTTGCTATTTAATGAACCCTCAGGATTTTGCTTAAAATTTCAGGTGATGACCAAGGAACAGATCTAGTTGCTTAAATTAGGCAACTAAATAAATCAGTTTTCCATATGCTGTTTTCTTGAGTTCCTCAGCAGCAACAAGGGCAGAAAAGTATGGAAATACTTGATAGGTACTATGAATTCTCAACTGCATAGCCACTTCCATCATTCCTAAAAGAGGATGCTACTGTACTTGTTGTCTTGAGCCTATTCCCAAGGCACCACTCTCTTTTACTAGTTTTTATTAGTTACAGGTTGCCCAATCAAGGTAAGCAATTATCTTTGTTTTGAAAGCATTAGGGCTCACTATATATATATATATATATATATATATATATATATATATATACACACACCGTTTAGTATTGTTTATACAATTTTCAGATGGCCAATTTTTCATAACTTCTACATTTCCTATTTAAATGTAAGTGATGCACAGAAAATTATATGGCTTTGTTTTTGCAGGAAATTGCTGAATTTCTGAACTGCTAAGCTGCAAAATTCATTTTATCACATCGTCAGTCATCTCAAAATTCCATTTAATTTGCAACTGAAGCACTGACAGCTCTATCAAAAACACACATGGGCCAGATGCACAAAAACATTTTGGTGCTGAACTACATCCTGGCCAGAATGCGGATATCTAAGCCAAAGGCAGGATGGCATGAGATTTTCTTCCAGCTTGTGCATAGGTTTTGTGACTCAGATTTAATAGAATTACTTTAAACCAACTGAGGTTCACTTGCTCCTGAATGGCAATGCTCTGGAGCTTGGAGAAGGGGTGTGGAAGAAAAGAGACAGGAGGAAATTCACCAGATCAGTCCTCTTACTATATCTTTATTTTATCTGCAAAAGGATGAAGGTTGAGAGGTACAAAGTGTCTTTACACAGAACACTTCCACCCGTCTTGACAGAAGACACTTTGGCAAAAATATTTACTTCCCCTAGGGAACAGATGTACTAAATGAGTCAGTTTGCTCTTGTTCACAACCCTTTTGAACTTAGCCCTCTGCCAAAGTTGTCTTTAAGGGTGACGTGGAAGTACTGCAATATTTTAAAGAATTTATGAAACTTCAAAAGTCTTGAACTTATTTATGTGTAATGAATGGACTCAATCCTGTGATCTCAGCCTAGTAACATAGAAAAGAAATCTAGAGATCACATTTCAGAAAAAGAGAGCTTATTTTATAAGCCCATACTTGGTGAGGCAGATGGAGAGAATTTTGTTAATGAAACAGCCTTAAATCTATGGCCAGTGTAATGCATACAAATTTCATTTGAGAAAAGGGTTAATGGAAATGTATTCTTTTTATATAGCAATTTAGACTCAATTAAATGTGATTTGATATCTTGGTATATAATATGGGACATAAGTTATGTTATTATATGTTCTGCTTTTTCTGAAGATCTTGTATGAATTCTGTTCAATTTACTGCTCATCCACATAACAGATACTGATTTGATTTCTTCTGGCTGTGCTTTCATTTTAGTGAGTCACCATCCATAGGCAAGAAACACTCAAAGAAAACCATCAGAATACCTACAGTGTCACTACGTGTTGTGAAATAATATGGTGTACGATATTACTACTAGTCAATTGTGTCATAGGATGTCAAAATATCCTTCACACCTTAGAAAATTTGCACATAAGAAAATGTAAAAAAGGAAGCATATGAAATAGTCTGAACTTAAATATATATATATTTTTTAATATTTCTCTTTCTGTTAGCAATAATCAGACTGTCAATTTTTAAATTTAGGATTTTCTTTTTTTCTCCTGTGGATAGAGAACACAGAAAGAGGCTAACTAACTAAGTCATACAGTTCAAGTGGAAATAACAGGAAAAATCATGTTCTATAAACAGACTAAAATATTTTAATAGTATATCTCAGAAAGAAATCTAAAAAGCAACAAAATAAAATATTAAATACTAAATAGGCACAAAAGAAACAAGACAAACTAATTCACTGGTATTTGGGATATTTAGTGACACAAACTTATTTTTCTTACTTTTTTTTTAATGGATATTAAATCCATTCTCACTTTATCATCATGATCTCTGTTGGAATGTTTTCAGTATTTGATAGAACTGTTATTACTCATTTTGTCAGAAACAGGTATGCAAATGAACCATTAAAGCCTGTAATACACCTCTTAAACATTTCAAGAGATCTGTCTGCATGAAACACACAATGCTAATGAAATGGAAATATCTGACCTGGAAAGAAGTAAAATAATAACATTTTTAAACACTGATGAGATTTTATTGATCTTTATTCCATCATCCTTTGGAATATTTTTCACAATGCATGGTGTGAAATTTCTGATCAAATTTCATCCAGACAAATTATAACTTTCTGAAGTACTCAGGTATGAAACCTACATTTATATTTGTAGTTGTCTCAGATATGATATCTAATTTTTCAATTGTCACTGTATGCATTCATAACTAATAGTGAAGTCCTCATAACTGTTCTGGTTATACTTAACTCATACCAGTGGTACTGTTGTCACATGCTCATTTTTATTTAATTTCATCCTGGCCTCTTGTTAGAAAACTCTGTTGTTTTAGAGTTATCTGTTGTTCTTTGAACAACTAAAGAAAGGTTTTGATAAATTCTTCCCTCCCTTTTTAAATTAACTTTAACTGATATGGAAGTGAGAGAGTGCTGACATTAATGGACTGGGCATTATTGTCCTTCCCTTGAGTTTGACTACCTCCATTGCAAATGTCTGCTAAAGGTCCAGGTAGCAGATTACCTGAAATACAGCTCTGTAGGGAATGCGTGCACAAGTCATATAGCAACAGGCAATCCACAGCATACATTGGCCACTGTGCTGTTTGTTGCTGATTAACTTTTTTTTTTTTTTTTCTTTATCAGTATTCCACTTGTGCATCCTTCTGATTGTAATTAGAGTTTGTTTGTTTGTTTTTCCCCAGCTACATTTTGTTTGTAAACACTCTGAGGTATGGATCATCTTTTTGTTCCATCTCTATGGGATTTAGCAAAATGAGTTGTTGTTCAATATAGCATACCTATAAAACAGCTGAAATTTCTACTTCTACAGTATCAAGCAGGCATTCTTTTTGGCCATACTTTCTTGGAAATCACTCAAAACTTTCTCTTTGTCTGCTGGTATCCGTTCTGACTTGCATAACACAGGCATCAAAGGTAGGATTAAAACAATTAAAAGACGTATAAGATTTTTTAATTTTATTTTTTAAAATTTATAGCTGCTGGAAAACAGTCACAGTATCTTTTTTTTTTTTGGGGGGGGGGGAGGATGTAAAAATAATAAATTATTTAATTATTTTTATTTTATTTTTAGCTACAGAAAATGAATGAAATTCATGTAGCTAAGGAAGGATACCACGTATTATCCTGCCAGTGTCTCAAGCTATTTCTTGCAGAAAGTCTTTTTACTAGCTTTAATTATGTTTACTTGGAAAGACAAATTTTAAAAGGTTTTCATGAAGTAGACAATTGTTCCAAAGAAATCAACTGTGACCAGGGAAAGTTCTTACATGATTAACAGACCATAGACCCTATCCAGTGGTGATACTCAGTGGCACAATCAACAATCCACAGATAAACATTAAGGAAGTACTAGTGATTATTAATCTTTTAGGGAATGTTTATCTATATATTGAGATAGTTCTGTGAAATACAGGAGCAGCTGGATTGTATGAAGATACTCATCTTTTAAATAATTAATGCCTGTGTCTCCATTTACATCATATTTTTGAATGTTATTTACACAGATGTGGAGATACCATTTCATTAATTCTGTCTGTAAAAACATAAAAGTCCTTGCTGGATCAGCAACTCCTGACATGTCACTTAAAAATTTACATTTTTTAATTTACATTTTTGTAAGTCCAGTATTATATCTAATTTCCTTCAACAATTTATATTTATGCTTGTACAAACAAAGTCTGGATAATAAGAAATAACAAAGCATATGGAATTTTAAATTAAAAGTCCTGTAATGCATATAAACAGAGAATTATGATAAATGAAATGCTGACATACGGTTATACATTAACAACTTTCTCAATTTTCTTTTGTATTAACTGCCTGAATGTTTCTCACAAGTGAAGATGGATGTTATAGCACTTTTGTGGATATGTGGAATTACAAGTATTCATAGATCTATAGGCCTTCCTGAAGGTGGCTCCATTTGACAAAGGTTAAATTAGATAGTACAGAATCAACTCAAATGCAAATTCTTAGAGTGATTTGGAGGAAAATAACAGCAATAACTGCTTAGATAACATGAAAGAATTTCCATAAAATATTTTGGGGATGGAACCTATATATTCTTGAGATTAAGAGAATAAAGACTGTACAAAAACCAACAGAACAGTCTTTGCTTACTTGATATGTACATGTATGTCTCAATCTCAATTCTGAATGAAAGGTTGTCTTACCTGGTATTTTTTCTTTTGTTTCAGTTCTGAGAAGTGCAGGCTCATTAGACTGTATCTCTGCACACATGGCTGTTCTAAGGTTCAGTGAAATAAAGAGAGAGAGAAAGCAAGAGAGACCTTAAAAAGAACTTTTGTTTATTTTAAGATAGTGTTCAATTCTGCTTCAAATTACTGCAGCTCATGTTGTAGATGAAAAGATAAAATGTACCAAGCTTCATTTCAAAAGGAATTCTAAAATAGGAAATAGAAGAGGAAATTAAATTTCTGTGTATTTCAGGAGTGAAGAACTATAGATTCAAAAACTTTGAAAGCCAGTGAATACAATTATATTTGGTCAGTTGATTAAAAAAAAAAAAAAAAAAAAAGCTATGAAACATTTTTAGATAATTTAAATTACAGGTTAAAAGCATTTATTAATAGATAAAAACTGCCATTTTTGTTAGCAAACACTTTCCCAACACTGTATTTTCAGTGGCAATAAATGAATGTAAAGATGGTATTTTTCCAATTGTAGAAGACAGATATTTAAGCCCAAACTAAAGCCTAAGATATATACTCAAGGTGTTCCATAACTGATTAGCTTTCTACTGGGCTAGCTGAGTCTATGCTAATATTTGTCTCAAAACTCAGGTGCAGCATCTTTCAAACCAGCTGCATCAATTAATAGTCTTCTGCCTGATATATGGTTATAAATGTTTCTTAAACCTACTTTAGGCATTTAAACATTGTTGAAAATATTATATGCGATATTTATGTATATATTCTACCCTACTGTCTGCCAGTAGTCCCATGTACATCTTCTCCAAATCACGTTTCTCTCAGTTCTGCCATAATACATGTACTTTTTAAATCAATAACGACTCTATAATCAAACTTAAATCAATAATGACTGTATAATATTCAAATTCTATATACAGAGTGCTTGAACATGAAAATAATATTTTTCATTAGTAGTTGAGGCAAACCCCAAAATAATAGCAGTGTTTGTGGAAGGTGACTCAACATATTTCCTGGACAATAAAATCCTAGCTTTTTCTACAGCAAAGGCCCACAAGACAGCCTCCTCTGCCCTGGTGAAGACCTTCAAATCTTTGATATCTGCTTCACTCGCATAAATATAAGATGTTGTTTGTTTATACCTGTTATTTATACATAACCATTGGAATACAATAAATCTTTCAAAGTTTGTATATGTAGAGGAATTTTCACTTTCTGATCAGTACCAAAAATAATTCATGGGAAAATATCACTTTTCCCCAGAAGTTGAATCACATCTTTGCAAAACTATCTCAAGGAAAATATCCAATCAATTCTGCCTTCAAACATTTTTCAGTCTTGAACTGAAATATAGACTTGTGAGTGGTTATCTAAATTAAACAATAATGGATTTGATAGAGTGACGAAGAGCTTCTTTGGTTTCTGCTTTTTCAATAACTTAGAAAACTTTAAAGGATCACAAATTTAAGGATCTTTTCTGCACTCAAGACAGGCACACAATGAATTTATTCAGGAAAGACATGACAGAGGTGAGTGAAGAGATGAGTATAGATGAATAGATGAGGACAGGGAATCACAGTCCATAACTAGCAATACCAGTTTCAACTGTTAGCAAAGCAAGATTAGAAATGAGCCAAATGGTATATATATATATATATCAGCCTTTCCATAAAACAGAGAGAAACACAGATTTAACCATTTTTAATGGTATATTTTAAAGAAATCTTAGAAAAATCACATTACATTACTTCTGCATCTATAAGGAGTTAAGACAATAAGAAAAGGACATGTTTATTCTCTGAAACAGTCCAAACTGGAAGACAGTTTTTTTCTTCTTTCTGTTGGAAGGTTAAAATATGACTCTTTTAAAAATTGTTATGTATTGATGAAAGTTCAAGGCTGTGCTTCTGACTGTCTGACCTGTGACAAACCACCTTTTAAACACACATTAAGGTCTTGTATTGAAGATATACATATTATATATATATTTAAGAATTAGGAGTTATTGAAGATATATATATAATATATATATTTAAGAATTAGGAGTTATATATTTAACTGAAATAGTTTATTTTGGTAATTGTTTTCTTTAGAAAATAGCTTTTCAAACATTTTCTCCTTTTCTCCAAATGGTTATGTGACTATCAAGAAGACTCCATACTTTTCAGTTTAAATACATAATGACAATTTTTGTCTTTTGTGAAGATTAACTAATGAGTAGCCTCTATGGTCTATAGAAAAGATATTTCTAATTTAGGGGTTAAATAACTGCTGATTTTAGTTGAAAAAATATTCTGAGTAGATATAAGAGTTTTACTAAAAAAAAATAAAAATAAAAATAAAAATAAAAATAAAAATAAAAATAAAAGGGCTGCTGAATGGTTCTACCTAGATTCTTTCTCCTTGTACCAGAATGTGGAAAACTCTAGAAGAATTACAAATTGTCAGAGAATTTTGATGCTAAAAAAGTTATATATATATATAAATAAAAATTATATATATAATAAAAAGATATTCTTATGAAAATGAACATATTTAGAAAGAAAATATTGATAAGTATTTTGTTGATTGAATTAATAGAACAAAAATTTGTAACTTATACAGACATTTCAAATGAATACATTTAAATTGTGTATTCTTGATGAAATTCAGCTTCGCTTTTTTTTTTACTCTCCTCTCCTCTTTTTGCTTGTTTTTATATACTACTAAAAACAATGAACATTGCAAAATGAAAATGTAAAAGGACCTATTCTCCTTTTTTATTTCTAAAGCAAAAATGATACCTGAATTTTTTCAAAGTATTATTGTTCAATGAAATGAAAACTTTTGATTTGCAATATATGCACAGTTTTCAAAGGAAAAGTCATCTCATGTCTACTGCACTAAACTATCTGGAATATTAGAAATAAATTATTTTTGAAATTTCAGTATTAAAATTGAAATTTCAATATGCAAAAGTGGGAGAAGGAGAATATTTTTTCTCTTACTTTCTCTCCATTGGATTGTAGAAAAATATATGTATCTAAAATTATTCATATGGTGGTAACAGCAGGCATATTTTTTTTAATAATTAAAACCAATTTGGTGGAAGGTGACAAAGGAACATGTAATTGACAACTGTTGTGTAGCCACAAAAAAGAAACTTCATGCAACATTAATGAGAATACTTATCCTCCTTTCAAAGTATGTATACTCCACAGTCACTGTTTGCAAGATTATTTTAGGCAGCAGGTTTTCTTATTCATTCATGCTTTTTATGATCTATAGAAATAGAAACTTGGGATCATTCTGTTTGATCAAAGAAATTAATGCATTGTATTTTTTTAGGTTATGAAGACAGCAGCAAATCCATCTTGAAGTCAGGAAGCGCAACAAAGTCATTCTTCAAGAAAATGCCTTCCTGAGAGAGATACAGCTAAACACAGCTGGAAGTCATTTATGAAAGAATTGCATCTTTTTACCTCAAAAAGTTAGACATTATCATGAATTCTCATTGAAAGCCAAAAAACACCGTTACTTTGTTTTGGACATAGCCAAATTTCATTTTTGCTGAGATTCCAGATAAGGTGAGGTGTACTAAGAAAACATTCTTTAATTTTTTTTTTTTTTTTTTTTTCTGCTTAGAAACAGCTGACTATTCTCTGGCCTACTCTATCTTTTGCAGGCAGGTGCTTACAAATCAGTGCTGTTTGAAATGACCTGATATAGAACAGGTTTGATGCAAAGTCACAGCATCTGTGACATTAAGTCGGAGCTAAGAAACCTTCAGTAGTACTTAAGACTTCAAACTCTACCACCAGCACCATCACATCCAGCTTGGGTTGATCTTAGAAGACTATGCAACAAACGTCTACTTGTGTTTTTTGCTTAAGCAAGCTGGAATACCAGTGTTTAGTTCTATTTTATTTATTTTATTTTAAAAAGTTATTTTTATTGTCCCTGACAGTAATGGTCAACTTTAACTCTATTTGAGCTTTGGACACATGAATTTTCACCCTACAATGGTGAACAACACCTCTGTAGTCCTCCCAGGTTGCCGCACTGTCCTGGTTTCAGTTAGGACAGAGTTAATTTTCTTCCTAGTAGCTGGTAGAATGCTATGTTTTGGCTTAGGATGAGAAGATAACACGCCGATGTTTTAATTGTTGCAGAGCAGTGCTTACACCAAGCCAAGGACATCTCAGCTTCTTGCTCTGTCCTGCCAATGGGCAGGCTGGGGGTGCAGCAAGAGCTGGGAGGGGACAGACCCAAGACAGTGGACCCAAACTAGCCAAAAGAGTATTCCATACCATCTGACGTCATATATAGGGGTGGCTACCTGGGGGAGGGGGGCCGGACTGCTCAAGGTTAGGCTGGCATCGGTCAGCGGGTGGTGAGCAATTGCATTGTGCATCACTTGTTTGTACACATTATTAGTAGTAGTACTATTATCATCATTATTGTTATTATTATTTTCCTGTCTTAATAAACTGTCTTTATCTCAACTCATGGGCTTCACTCTCCCATTTCTCTCCCCCATCCCAGAGAGGGAAGGGGGAGGGGGAGCGAACGGCTGTGTGGTGTTTAGCTGCCGGCCAGGTTAAACCACGACACGCATGTCACTTCCAGTGGTCATACCTGGTCTTTTTCTGTCTAAGCTGTAGAAGAAGATCCCTGCTCAGCCAAGCCAACATGCCCCACCTGCTTAACCCCTGACATTTTGGAATTGTCTATTCCTGTGCTCCTGAGTGGTGGTACTTAAGAATTGACCAACACTGATAGACCCTCAGGTCTTCAAAAGCAGTTTCAGGGTACCTTACCAATTAGTTCACTGAGCAGCCTGAAGTCTGGTCTCCCCATATGCTGACCCATGCTGAGCAGTTCCACCTGGGTGTACCTCACACAGATGTACTCACTGCTGCCATCAGACCCTGACAGAAAGGTCAGGCTAACCCTGAAACCTGTTATCTGGATGGAGCTTCCAAGAGAGTTCCATCTGGGTATCTGTGTTGGTTTCTGTGGCTGTAGAGGCCACAAGGACTGCAGAAGACGTGGCTTTCTTCCAGGTGGATGCTGTGACTGGATCTCCTCATGAGTGGGTCACAGCTACCTGTTGAAGTGACAGTGACAGCACCCTCCCTCAGGCCCTCATGCATAAACCAGCACCCAAAATGCCCTACCCTGGTTGCCCACCCTCCTGGTCACTGTACTTCTGGTCACCATGCTCCCCAGGGGCTGGGGTTTTCTTCGTACATGTGGGGTTGCCTATAGCCTGGTCCAGCCCAAACCTTGTGGGTTTCTCTTGTGAGGACTGCAGGTGGCTCCTTCTGCTCCTTGGGGTTTCCTCAGTGCAGGATCCCCCCTGCACAATCCCCTGTTCTGCTGCAGAATGTGCCTGCATCAGAGTTGAGTGCCTCAGTGAGCCTCTGTTATAATTAGAATAAACTATAATTATCATAAATTGTTAAAGTAGCAGTGTTGTGGTAAACAAAGCTGACACTATCAATGTGATGATTATTTTAAAAAATAAAAACAAATTCTGTTATGCTTGACAAATTTAATTGCGGGATGTTTTTTAAATGTAGATGTTGCAAACTGTTTGTGGTAATCAAACTAATGATTTGTCCTTGCTATTTAGCAAGGTTTATTTTATATTAGTGAAAACAGAAAGGTAACACGAGGCATATTACTGGAATACATATCAGAATCTGGATATGATTAATATCCTACTTCCTGATGAAAGAATGAGAGGACTGGAGACAGATTTCATCGTTTCCTTATTTGAATGGTACACAGAAAGTTAAAATAAGGCAGACATATTTGCCCTCTCTTAATCAGTGTAAATTTTGACTTCTTCCTGTGATGGTGTGTGCTTTCTATTTGTGACAAGCAAATACAATAAAAATGAGAAAAAAATCTCCTTCCCATGTGACTACCAAGGGGCTTCAGGAGTAATGTGCAGAAAATCCCAGTTATTACTTAGTTTTATCTCATTCAAACTTAGAAGTCCCTAAAGGAGTTGTCCCAGAGGCTAAACTAAGTATGCATCTCTGCTTCATAGCTTGGAAAAAAAGACAAGGATATTTTGGTTGTCCTCTTTCTTCCCGTATTTTTCATATCTGATATAGCTTGATTTTCCTTCTTTTTCTTTTTCTTGTTCTTTTTCTTTTCATTTTTCTTTTTCTTTTCCTTTTCCTTTTCCTTTCCACCCCCCCTTCTCTTTAATACAGATATGTGCTGTCTCAAACTGAACATACTATTTAAAGCACTGAACGCTCTTGTCAATTTAACATTAGAAAAAGTCTTTTCTTTCCTGACTATACAATCAAGTAGCTAAAATTAAAGTAGACCTGAAGGTTGCTGTTCCTTTATATAATTGTATATCCTCTGGTTTTGTTTCTTTCTCTTGCAATCTTAATTTCAGCAAGCACACTTTTGCAGTTTAAAACACCCTATTCTGAACTCTGCCTGATATGAAGCCATGAAACCTCTGACCTGCCAATGGTTGCAGATCCAGGGTCAAGGAAATATATTATATTCTTTGCAGCTTATATTTTGTCTCTTCTGCTAAGCAATAGGAAACTCTTTGTTCAGTTGCCAGTGAGTACCATTTTTGCTGAAATGTTTCCATGGAGACAGGGCCTATCTGAGCAAAGCAGCCGAGAGCAGGCAGCTGAGATGTGTCCTACAGCCCTTCCATAGGTTATACATGTGCTTGTGCACTGATGGAATTCACAGCCAAGGCATCTCTCTTCTTCATGAACCTCATTTTGTTAGAAGTTAAATATTTATTTCCCAATGAAAATTTAAACCTCTGCAAATTACACAAGGGAGAAGCAAACAAAGAAATAAACATTTCACAGAATTTTCTTATTCTGGAGATGTCTCAGGAAACATAAAGGCCTTATAGAATTAAGGTCCTATTTTTTGAGTTTAGGATTGTTTTTTGGATTTATTTATTTATAGAACTAGACCCAAACATACAGCTCATTCTTTAACATGAGTTGACTTTAGCTCATTAACTCCTCTACATTCAGAAGAGAAATGATAATTCCTGGAATATCAGAATGTGAGTGGTTTACATAAGCACTTTTACTGGTAAATTAGTTTCTCAGTCACAGAATAGAATTTGAAATCTGTGATTACTATTGTAAAGTTTTGTATGCTTTATTTGGATTTTCATAAATTATTTTTTTAAATGGAATGTATATGTTTGCTCCATCAATGTACTAGGAGGAGGGAAAACTAATGGAAATGTATTTTATTTCAAGATTCAGGTATTCAGTTTTCTGTTTGTTCATGATATCCAAATTATGCTTCATTCCACTTGTTTAAGCCAGGCACTCCTAGAAAACAAACAAACAAACAAACAAAAACAACAGAAAAATCCCACAACTTTTGAAAGTATTAAACTCTACAACATGGTTTACATATCATGAATAGATTTTTTTTTTCACTTAGAATCATATGTGAAATTCTGACCTCATCAAAATCCATATTAAAATAAAATAAAAAAGGAAAAAAATAATAATGAAGATACAGCTTTATTTTATTTAACAAAACCAGGAAATTTTTGGTACTACTGTAGAAAATCCTGATAAAATTTCTTTTGCAATAGTTCATACTTTTCTGGTCACCCAGACATTTCAAGAGTGCTAAGATTATTTTGGAAATATATTATGAGAAGCTGAATTAATCTGGTTTAGTTTAGTAAAACAAAGGTTGAGGTGAGCTATATTTACTTTGTATAAATAATACTGTTAATTACTTTAAATAAATTCAGAACTAAAAGTATTTGCAGGACTTAATTCTACTTAATTCCTAGTAATATTACAGAATCACAGAATCACAGAATTTTCTAGGTTGGAAGAGACCTCAAGGTCATCGAGTCCAACCTCCAACCTAACGCTAACAGCCCTCCACTAAACCATATCCCTAAGCTCTACATCTAAACGTCTTTTGAAGACTTCCAAGGATGGTGACTCCACCACTTCCCTGGGCAGCCTGTTCCAATGCCTCACAACCCTTTCAGTGAAGAAGTTCTTCCTAACATCTAGCCTAAAACTCCCCTGGCTCAACTTAAACCCATTCCCCCTCGTCCTGTCACCAGGCACGTGGGAGAACAGGCCAACCCCCACCTCGCTACAGCCTCCCTTGAGGTACCTAAAAAGAGCGATAAGGTCGCCCCTGAGCCTCCTCTTCTCCAGGCTGAACAAGCCCAGCTCCCTCAGCCGCTCCTCGTAGGACTTGTTCTCCAGGCCCCTCACCAGCTTCGTCGCCCTTCTCTGCACCCGCTCAAGCACCTCGATGTCCTTCTTGTAGCGAGGGGCCCAAAACTGAACACAGTACTCGAGGTGCGGCCTCACCAGAGCTGAGTACAGGGGGACGATCACCTCCCTAGCCCTGCTGGTCACGCTGTTCCTAATACAAGCCAGGATGCCGTTGGCCTTCTTGGCCACCTGAGCACACTGCTGGCTCATATTCAGCCGACTGTCCACCATCACTCCCAGGTCCTTCTCTGCCTGGCAGCTCTCCAACCATTCCTCTCCCAGCCTGTAGCTCTGCTTGGGGTTATTGCGCCCCAGGTGCAGGACCCGGCACTTGGCCTTGTTAAACTTCATGCAGTTGACCTCAGCCCATCGGTCCAGCCTATCCAGATCCTCCTGCAGAGCTTTCCTACCCTCAAGCAGATCGACACACGCACCTAACTTGGTGTCATCTGCGAACTTACTGAGGGTGCACTCGATGCCCTCGTCCAGATCATCGATGAAGATATTAAAGAGGACCGGCCCCAGCACCGAGCCCTGGGGGACGCCACTAGTGACTGGCCTCCAACTGGACTTGGCTCCATTCACCACGACTCTTTGGGCCCGGCTATCCAGCCAGTTTCTAACCCAACGAAGCGTGCGCCAGTCCAAGCCAAGAGCAGCCAGTTTCTTGAGGAGAATGCTGTGGGAGACGGTGTCAAAAGCCTTGCTGAAGTCAAGGTAGACCACATCCACAGCCTTTCCCTCATCCACCCAGCGCGTCACTCTGTCATAGAAGGAGATCAGGTTCGTCAGGCATGACCTGCCTTTCATAAAGCCATGCTGACTGGGCCTGATCGCCTGCTTCCCCTTCAAGTGCTGCATGATGACTCTCAGGAGGATCTGCTCCATGAGCTTTCCTGGCACTGAGGTCAAACTGACAGGCCTGTAGTTTCCTGGGTCAGCCCTCCGGCCCTTCTTGTAGATGGGCGTCACGTTTGCTAGCCGCCAGTCGATTGGGACCTCCCCCGATAGCCAGGACTGTTGATAAATGATGGACAGTGGCTTGGCCAGCTCCTCTGCCAGTTCCCTCAGTACCCTTGGGTGGATCCCATCCGGCCCCATCGACTTGTGCACATCTAAGTGCCGTAGCAGGTCACCAACCAGTTCTTCATGGATAATGAGGGCCACATCCTGCTCCCCATCCCCTTCCACCAGCTCTTCCACCAGCTCAGGGTACTGGGTATCCAGAGAACATCCGGTATTGCCGCTAAAGACTGAGGCAAAGAAGGCATTGAGCACCTCCGCCTTTTCCTCATCTCTTGTAACTAAGTTTCCCCCCGCATCCAGTAAAGGATGGAGATTCTCCTTAGTCCTCCTTTTTGTGTTGATGTATTTATAGAAACGTTTTTTGTTATCTTTAACGGCAGTAGCCAGATTGAGCTCCAGATGAGCTTTGGCCTTCCTAATTTTGTCCCTGCACAGCCTCGCTACTTCTTTAAAGTCCTCCTTAGTGGCCTGCCCACTTTTCCAAAGCTTATAAACCCTCTTTTTCCTCCTAAGATCAAGCCACAATTCTCTGTTGAGCCAGGCCGGTCTTCTTCCCCGCCAGCTCGTCTTTGGGCACGTGGGGACAGACCGTTCCTGCGCCATTAAGACTTCCCTCTTGAAGAGCGCCCAGCCTTCCTGGACCCCTCTGCCCTTCAGAACCGCCTCCCAAGGGACTCCACCAACCAGTGTCCTGAGCAGCTCAAAGTCAGCCCTCCGAAAGTCCAATACAGTCCAATACAGTATATTAAATATACCCAGGTGTCCAGCCACTTACCCAGCTCAACACATGCTAAAGCAATCATCAGATATTGAGTCCAGAGGATTCTTTTCTTCCATGTAACAGGTATTTGTGCAGAGGCAGAATCTTGTATGATGGTTGCCATCTGGGAATTTTATTGAAAAAAATCCAGAAATCTGATATGTGGATGACGCTCCAACTTATTCCTGCTTTCTTCCTGGGGCATACCATAGCCTTTGATAAGTGTGTGGATGCATTTGCTGACCCATAGTGTTTGCAGGTGTGTGGAATAGTGTTCAGCCCCTCCTGAGCTAGTCCTTATTTGTTAGGGATTCATGCAGTGACTCTGGGGGTCCCTGTCACCCTATGTACTGCTGGTGAGAGGATCAATATGAACATGAAAACAGAAGCCACATTCACAGGAGCCTCTTGGGTCCATTTAGCTGAAAACATTATCTCCCTTCAGAACTGCTCCTGCTGTCGGTCACAGATGTTGTCTTTGCTAGAATGTCTCTGAGGGGGGCAGGAGAATTGAATTCAGACTGGTACAAAATCAAGGGAACCCCAAGACACTGACATTTCACAAATGATGCTTTTCCCTTGTGTCACATAGCAGAACAGACCTGAATCCATCCTGTAATGAAGGAACCAAAAGCCTAGGAAAAATTCCAGTCTTGAAGCCTGTCCTAACATTTTGCAACTTTTTTTCTTTTTTTTTACTTTTTTTTTTTTTCTTCCTAAAATCACAGTTTATCTTGCTGTTGAAAGCATGCAGATTTCTCATCCATAATGTTCTTGTCTCATGCAGCATTTGCAGTAAACTGCACTGCAGCTATTTAGGATTTGGTTGTGGTTAACTCTTTGCCACACCTTGCCATTTTACAGCCATTTCAAAGGCTACAATATGCTAAACAAGCCTGTGTTACATGAGTCAGAGTTTCATTCTGTGGCAGTAAAGGGCTATTAAAATCTGTCTAACTGCAGTCTGGCAGGTAAATCTGTTTCATGCTGCAGTCACAGAGGAACGCATAGCTTGATGTATCCAGATCCAACAAAAAGTGTCACAGAATGACCTGGTCTCTGTCTTTGCAAGAGAAAAGATCTGGGACTATACCAGAAGACTTGAAGGGCCACTCAGTATGGCAGAGAAGTAAGGATGGACATATTGATAATACAGAAATCATTTTGCACAGAATCTTATTCTGAGAGATGAAAAGCTACTATAATACATAACACATTAAATGATGATGCATCTTAGTACAAAGTTTATAGCCCTGCTTACTTGACCTCAGTTTGCTGAAACCAGTGGGTACCAGGCAGCATTAATCTTATAGCTGATTAGAGGAAGATGTTCAGAACTCTGTTTCTCTTTTGCTGAAGATTTGAACAGGTAGAACATTATCATAGAACTGGTTATCTTCAATTACTTGAAGGAGAATGAGCCATCCTATTTTCAGAGCTTCTTTCTGGAGCAGTGGAAGAGAGAGAGAAAAAAAAAAATAATCACAAAGCAAAATCTTGTCTTTTGCTTCCTTTTAAAAGGTGATTGGGTGCTTGACCCTTAAATCTGGCTAATGTAAAGGAGTGTGCCTTCAGTGCCTGAACACAGGCATGGTTTCTGCTCAGCTTTGCAGTGGAATTTAACAACCATCTTGAGCTGAAAATCACACAAGGACTTTCAGGATCAAACTTATTATGCATTCAGTATCCCAATACTCCATCTGCTGTTTCCTTGTTCCATATCCCATTAACAAATGCTAAGCTGCAGATTGTTTTTCACATAGTAATGAGCTGCATAAGTATGCAAACAAAACAAAAGTTATAGATTTCTGTTAGAATAAGTGCCAAAACCACCTCCCGTTGCAACATTGCTAATGACAGGATAGCAACAGTGGAATAAAGAGAGCAATTTGTAGTATTCCCAGGTCAGCTGCACACATGGTTTCTCTAAAAATAGGTAGGTGAGGCAATTTGTTCTGAACTTACAATGCACCAAATTCGTTTATGCTTCAGTTGCAATAGCCTTGATGGATATGTATCCTGGAAGAATTTGGCCTTGCATTGGAAAGCTTCCTACAAATGGTGGTAAAAAAAGATGACCAGCATAAATAATGTCATTATCCCAATTAACTGGAATTGATTAATTCATCCATCCATTTCCCAAGTGATTATCTCCAATTAAAATAATTGTCTGGATAACATTCCATTGCTAGATCCCTAGGTGAAACAGAGATCTTCCAAATAGCATTTTATTCACATGCCAGCACAACCATCACTACCTGGCAGTAGGGAAATGTTACAATCTGCTATAGATCAACATGAGGACAGAGGAAGCCTTGGAATGTCCCTAAGTTACACAGATTCACCTAAATAAATTATTACTTGTAAAAACATAAGGATATTCTGAAGTAGGACTTTTTTGTTGCAAAGGAAAGGTGCCTGGTGTAAAGAGTATATGTTCTAAAGAAGCATAGACACAGACAAGGAGCACAAAAAAATTCATGAGTAAATATCAGTAGGCATAGCCAGCCCTGGCAGCAGAACCACAGCAGACTGCCACCGCATATATTTTCACAGGCTTCACAGTAATGGATGTTTTTTAAACCACACCTTTGAAGGATCTAGCTCTGTTGATGCTTATAGGCATATCCTCCCAGTTGGGAGGGTGATAAAATGTTTGAAGATATCTGTCTGAAAATGTAAAGTATGGGCAGGGGAGACTTACACCGCAAACCCATGAGAGGCAAGAGTCCCCTTTCTGTATGTGATTAGATGATGGGTGTGACAGAGGCCTTGAAAAGTGTGAGAGGGATGTAGAGGAGTCATTTAAAGAATGAAATAACAAGAGCAAATGATCTGTAGGGAGGAGGATGCCCATAGCCACAGCAGAGCTCTGACCAGGAGAATACTGCATCTGCTAAGCGCAGAGAAAGCTTTTCTAATGAAATGTCTGAGTATGAATGGACATTTGCAAAGATGAAACAACAACAAAAAAAAAAAGGTATCTAAGAGATGTTTCATATGGAAAATATGCAAAATTCAAGCATAGTTTGCATCTAAAAACACTAAATTCAGAGTTGAATAGGATGCCCAAATTACGGGCATACATAATGAGTCAGTAGACTAACGAGTACACTTTCAGGAAAACAAGATAGCAGAAAACTAGGAGTAAGAAATTAAATTTTGTTGAATCTGAGATTCTAGCTTCATAATGAAGAGAAAATGTCAAAGACATTGCAATTTATATTTGAGCAAAAAGACAGTTATATACTATTGAGATGCAACTGTGAGTTCACATAAGTAATGGAAAATGATTTTTATTTACAAATGGAATTTTAACAGGTTGAGACATGAAGGTAAAAATCTACCACAAACAACACCAATAAAAAACACAACACAAACATTGGCTAAGTAGTGGAAAACCCTGCAGAGAAGTGATAGGGGGATTAGAACAGTTGCATATGGGACATACTGATAAAAAGATAATGAAAATATATAGGGGATAGGGATAGAGAAGGCATCGATTAATGGGAGCAAGCAACAGGCAAACCGACCGTGTAGAAAATGTCCAGCACGTCACAAAAGGTGAAGCTAAATTTTGGTTTTAAACTTAGGCAATGTAGAATCTGTTTGGTTGTTTAAATGTAGACATCTCATGAGAATTGTGCAAGACTCCCACATGGTCTCCACTCACCCTTCTGCACTGTGTCTTAAATGTCACTCCAGGCAGATTTTTCAAGTGCCTGAGAAGCACTAGATGTTTGTGTTTAGGTAACTGAATAGTGTCCTACAGGTCGGATTCTCTTCATGCCTACAACTTCTAAAGCTGTCTGTATGTAAATGTCTACAAATATATTGAGTTTACATTCCTATTGCAGTCAGTATTGCAATAGGGCTTGTGGAGAAATTCACATTCCCAGCTAAAGTATGGAGCTGCTCAAGTTAAAGTGCCCAAATTTATCATGAGACTAATGCCAAAATGTAAGAAGTTTATGACAGTGAATAAAGGCAAAAATCTTTTTTTCTTTATTTTGCTATAATTGCTCACTCACTCCCCCTCCTCTCCCAGCACACACACACTTGTACATTTCAATATATTTTAATCTTCAGTTTAAACTGTGTCTTGTGAGACTCAACACACCCTGAGGGTGGAACAAAAACAAAGCCTCAGTTACAAATATCAGCTCACCACTTCAAACAGCTCCCCAGAGCTGATGTCCAGTTGACAAAATAAGGGGTCTGTATGTAATGAATAGCTGACACTGACTTCAAAGTTACCTCTGGGGATAAAATAATAATAATAATGATAATGATAATAATAATAATAACAACAACATCAAACAGCAACAACAATAATAATAATAATAACAACAACAATAATGATAATAATAATAATAAATTGAAGGTGTTTTGGGGGATAAAATGCCAGGCAGAAAGAACAGTGGTAGGGTATGCAGACAAAACATCCTCCTCTGAATGAGGTACTTCCATTGCAGCAAGTGAACATGATGAATATAATAATGATGATTTTTGCCTACCAATATATACTTTCCATTTGACCTCTTCAAATTCCCTGTTAGTTGTTCCTATTTATTATATTAATGCTGATTAGAATATACATAATCAGTCACAGGTATTAAATGCTGGTGGGTCAATGTTTTTATTAATGTATGTCACCGAAGAGTTATTTCAATTACAACTCTAGAAGTAATTGTAATTTTTTTTTTTTTTTTTTGGGGGGGGGGGGAAGTGGAGGGGTGCTTGTCTGCTTTAGGTAAAGACCTGCCGTTGCCTACAGCAGGTACTAAAATTGTTTAAGCTGCAATTTTATAGTCTGAACTGCTCAGATGAAAGAATATCATGCAGTGAGAAATGTATTAAACAAGTCTGTAGGAAGTACATAAAACTCTACATATCCCATACTGGAAAGGCTAGAGCACTTACTGAATGGGTAGGATGCTCTGATCAGATCTTTGCCCATAAAATGAGTTCAAATTATGACTAAACTTATAAAGGATAGTTGTAAAAAATGGCAGAAGTGAATTCTGGAACAAACCAGGACAGGCAGCAATGTTCAAAAGGCAAACTCCTTTCTTCTATACTTTTAGAAATACGATTACAAAAGCAGCTTGACATAAAGTCACTACAACTTGAAAGCAGCTGATTCTATATTTTTGTGCTATTGCTATTATTATGTTTTCATAAGAAAGTACCCAGTTCTAAATCAAATATGTATTTTTTCAGAAACATGAAAAATATCAATAGCGCCCTTGGCTATCTAAAAACTTGCTGGCAGTTGAGTATAGTATTTTCAAGAATTTCTGTACACCAGCACTGTGGCCTAAGGACATAAGAAAATGCCTATTGAATTGCTGCAGTTTAAACATGAGATCAGTCAAATCTTTATAATACTCTTTATTTTGTATTGTGTTTGGCATAAGCAGCTGTTTTATGAGCCCAGTCATATTGTTTGAAATAACCTTGCTAAGTTTTCTGAAAGCTTTATCATTTCTACAAGTGTTTAATCAGCTTTGGAGGACTGAGTGTCAGATACCTGGTTCTCCTCAAGTCTACAGCCGTCAGATTTTATGATATTTGACCAAAACTGTTGTGACCAGTGGAAATGAAGACAAAGAAATAGAAATACCTGTTTAAAGATTCTCGGTATATCTATGAGCCTGATAATTCAGTAATCTAAAGTGATTTATTATTTTTTTTTATTATATGTATATTTTTTTAAGAAAAAAGCATGCACTATAAATATGGAGATATTTATTTTTATGAGAACCAAATAACATCAATTAAATTGAAAATCCTCTATCATATTAAACTTAGGATGATTAATTAAGTACATGAAACAAATAAGCTTTCATTAGATATCAAAAGCTCTAAGAGCATAGCCTACAGTTTGAATGAAAAAAAAAAAAAAAAAAAAAAAAAAACCTGACTAAAGAATAGCAAGTACATTTATGTAAAAAAGAGAAAACATGTCACAAGGGCAGTTTTCCTGTCTAAACTTTTGGATAAACTTTGAAAAAGGAATCAGAAGTTGGAGGTAAATGTAATAAGATATATTATGGCATTAGCAAGGATAGACCATACTAAATTAATCCAATGTTGTTCTTTGAAAACTGTTTTTTACTGATGAGATATACATTCAGTTTAATTCATCAGAACCTTACAAAGACACCTAATATGACATAAACAGGAGAAGATGGAGATCAATAAAAAAAGGGTAAATGAAAGATGATGATATGGGTTAGTACTAGCATAGAGGGAGATTGGTAGTGGGAAATGTGAACAAGGATTTCAGTGATAAGCATGGAACTGGATCCAACAGGACCCTTATGCTCATAGGTTAAACATGTATGAAAATATACACTAACTGTATATTTTTGTTTGCAGCCCCCATTTTAGGAAAGTATGCATTACCTCTTAACCTGTCTCATACTTTTGTTTATTATTTCATGCTAAATAATTGGACTTTTTTTCCCTCCCCAATAAATTTATAAATTTGCGTTATAGTTTTGCATGTTTATATGCACATGTATATGTGCATTTTGTGTAATAATAAGCAACACAGCTTAGCTTTTTAGAGGGTTTCATTCTTTTTTGAACATTAACTAGTTATTTCTAAAGATATTGTCTTGTAATGATATTTGTGTCAGGCAAAGAAAATCTTTGGCACTCTTATAACATCACATCCCAAAAGAACGGAGTGTGCTTCTTCAATAAGATATCTTAAAAGAACAGGAACTACTATGGATTTCTCATTTCTCCTTTATCATTTTATTATTTTATTTTGTTTTGTTTTATTTTATTTTATTTTATTTTATTTTATTTTATTTTATTTTATTTTATTTTATTTATTTTATTTTATTTATTTTACTTTTTATTTTTGTTTCCTGATCCATTACTCCTCTGTCTCCATTACTTGTGACCCAGAACATTTCTCCTTTAAAATAAAAAACTTCTTACTTTCCCCTCAAGGCTTCAGCATTTCTCACAAACAACCATTTTCTTTCTCAATGGAGAAAGGCTAAATAATATAGCTAATTTTAAAGAGAATTACCAATTTATATTTGAAGTCTTTGCTTTCACCACTGTGCCAACACAAAAGAGATGCAGGTGGTCCACTCCCACTCTGTCTTAACAGATGCATTTATTACTGGCTACTGTCAACCAGGTCCACTTATGTCAGTGGGAGGGTTGCAAGAATTAGTCCTGTAATGCTTTGTCAATGAGCACTATATCTTGTGGCTCCCTCTCTTCCAAGCTTTTGAGTTTCTCCCATTTGTTTCATATTTCTCACCACTCTTGTATGTCTGCTGCCCATGCATACTTTCAAAAAAATGACATAAAATAGTATGAGCATAAGCCATTTCTCCATTTAGTCAGTTATGACATTTCATGTCCTGTTTTAAGCAGTTACCTCAGTTGGAAAATTCAGGATTATAATATTGCTGTAGTACTATGTAACTGCTAGGAATGTGTGGCTGGGTTAGGCTGTTGATATTTCCTTGTGTCAACATCACTGAAGTTTAAAGCTAATGTGAGACAGACAAGGAGATGGAAAAGAACAGCAAGAAGTGGCAGCTCATCCTTCCTGTAAACCCTGGGAAAGCACACTGCCTTAAAAGAGCCTATCCTGGGATGACAGTCCTTTCCTGGAAAGAAACATTTACTCTGACCCTCTGATGCTCCAAAAGCCTAAAAATTTGCTGTTGATCTACTCCATGCTTGGCTTATTCTCTTTGTTGACACTAAATGCTCATCCGTTTTTATCATTCTGCCACTCATGGAAGGCAGGGTGTAATATTGCACACAGAATTTAGGCGGTGACTGGGTACATTAAAAAGAATTTTCTCCTCATATGCTTTTAGAGAACTGGTGAGAAATGATAGCTACGGCTGTGGTAGAGAAGGCACAAGTGCTTTCTGAACCTGGGAGGTGATTGCCTGTGCTTTACAGAGACACAAGCAGTAACAGACAGAACAAGATGTCTCCCCTCATCTCCAGATGCTTTCAACCATTTTTAGAGCACCTGAAACAGTAGAAAAAACTCAAACAAGCAAAAGATCAAAGAGCAGCAAATTTTCTATCTCTGAGTAATAACTAATTAGAATGACAACAAAATAATTGGGAATAGTGAGGCAGAGAGCATAGAAAATATCTCCTCCTTCAAAATGACCCTTTTATATAACTGCAGCCTATTTTAAACACCCCTGAAAATAATGAGCTGCAGGCTGCAATTAGCATGAAAAGTAGGCTTACTTCAGTGAAAAGTTTGAAACAACTGCTAAAGTAAGAGGAACTTTGCATGAATAGTCCTGACAGCAGTTCTTATATTCTTAAGTTGACAAGTTCCTGGCTAAAATTCATTGATCTCCATTTCAGGGAGACTAAACAGAGGAATTATGGCAGATTCTATTACCTAAGATTATTTTCAATAGGAGATGACAACAGAATGAACACAAAATGTGTGTTTGCTTACCAAATCTTGTTTACTTGTCTGGACTGTGAACAACACCTTGGTTGATGTGTTCTGGATTTACCCTGCTGTGGGTCATCAGGCCCTGGGGTGCTGCTCAGAACTGCAATGCTACCGTGCCCATTACTGGGCTGTCATTAAAGAAATACACTTTCTTTCAGGAGGAATTAATGGAAGCCAAAGCGTATGTATATATATTCATATATATATAGTACCAGAATAATATTCTAAATAAAAAAGCTAAGACTTTCACAGCAGAGTCCTGATTTTGAGTTATAATATGAAAAAATGGAAATTCATCTAGAATGGCAGGCTAAAAATATACAATTGTCATGTTGATATCTGGGAAGGAGTTGCCCAGTCAGTCTCACAAAAATTTCTGTACAGTCTTCAATTCCTTGCACACAATAGTATTCTTATCCTAAACTTAAGACAAACAAACAAACAAACAAAAACAGTAAAAAAAAAACAAAAACAAAAACAAACAAAAACAAACAAACAAAAAAACAACTGTAAAAATATACTGCTGGTGGAAATGAAATTAAACTATGCCTGATTTTCAGTATCTTTGGGGTATCAAGGAGTCTGAGAGTAGTCAGTTAGAGGGTCAGTTAAATGGGTAAAATAGGTTAAAGTTTCAGAATTTGTACCTAAATTTATTGCCCCAATGAGAGAAAAATCTTTAAGTTTTGTTAAGTAACACCATCAAGCCTCACTAAAAATGAATTCTACAAAATGCATCACGATTCAGACAAGAATATAAGCAAGCAATTAAATCTGTAACAAAACAAAAACAGGAAAACCCTAGGTGTTTCTCTACAAATATGGAAACCTGAATCACTCCAGGTCATTATTCAAATCCTCAAATCCTTGAAATGACTTATATTCATGAACGTCAAATTTGCTTGGATATTGTTTATTTTATTTTATTTTATTTTATTTTATTTTATTTTATTTTATTTTATTTTATTTTATTTTATTTTATTTTATTTTATTTTTCTCTTAGAAGATTAATTTTGCTTCAATTTCCTGTGCTTCCTAATTTTCTAATTTTTTTCACAGCCCACAATATAAAGATCCTGTTTTTTTTTTTTTTTTTTTTTTTTTTTTTTTTTGAGCTTCTGAGTTTCTATTATTCTCTTATATAGTGTGTGTCCAGTCAGTTAGATTAGATTTTCTGGCAAAAGGGCAAAAGTAGTAACTTGCTTTCATTATCAAAAATTACTTTGCTATTCAACATTTTTTCAAATTTTATTCTATTTTCTTAGTTGGACATAAGAAGCTCCTACTGCAGCCTTGAAATTAGATGAAGTACATGGAAACTTGTCCAGCTGCACTTTTAAGAGTAAAGAGCAGTACTACATCTCTAAGTGACCCTGTTAGAAAGACTTTGTTAATACATACCTGAAGTTCAATGATGCTTTTAGTGCCCCTGTGGTTAACATAATATAATCATGAGTTTCTTTCTTGCAGGTGTGGTTTTTCTATCAGCATATGCTTGACTGAAAGCATCTGATGCACAACCTGTGCCAGGACAGCAGATGCTGTGCGAGTCATTTCAGAGTGATACAATGTGTGGAACTCATGACTGCAAAAGTAACATCTTTCCTCTGAGATCCTATTCTAAGATATTTTTGAAATCCTTTCTCTTACTTTGGAAAGTTTTAGAAGAAGAATAACATGTTTTTCATATCTCTGGGATCAATTCTATGTTACTTTCTCATACCGATGTATATGGCAGAATTAGTGGGTTGCAGAACCTTTTGTCAATGGCTTATCTGTGGGCTTTGTACAGGAATAAACTCACATAATGAAGGGCACTGATGAAGTGTGTTCTGGTGATCTGTATTTCAAGGTTAGCATCTAAGAAAATAACTACAGACTTCTGGTGAACAGGTGAGAAGAATGGTGCAGCACAAAGGCAAAAAGCAGAAAAAAAAAAAAAGAAGGTTCTAAGAATTACTTTGTGAACCTAGGATTTGCTATGATTCCTACAGAAATTTAATATTGGAACTGACATTTATGCAACTGAAGGAAAACTGATTTGATTGTAAGGCAATAGTCATCACTGAAATCACTTCCATCTTTGTTCAGTTCCTATCAGTCATGTCTGTGACTGGCGTGGAGTGCAGACCTTCAAACAGGCCTTTGAAATAAGTGCTAAAAATGCCAAATCCATTTATTTATTTATTTATTTATTTATTTATTTATTTATTTATTTATTTATTTATTTATTTATGTAATTTGCTTTATAAGAACTTTGTAATGAAACTGTTCTTCATGTAAAATCTGATAAGCTATTGCAGACTGTAGAGAAGACAAAACTTCTCAGAAACCAGGATTCTTAAATTTTAGACTCCTAAGGAAAGAAAAACAAATGCCTAAAATGCCTATACAATCCAAAGTGAAACACAGGTAATTTTGAAAATCTCTTCTTTATTTATAAATAGACAAGCTAGAGACAATGATCAATCACTTTTGAGAATAGCTAGAAATAGCAACCTGAAAATCTTCAATTGATGAGCTGGCCCTACTGGATATTTAGAACCTAATTTAACATTTCTTTATGAAAGTGTTCTTCAACTCTGAGCACCTTTCAACTCCCGAGCCACTAAGTTTAGTGATAATCATCATTACCTCCCACCATTCCACTAACCGGAAATAAAAGGCTTTGAAATAAATTGTCACAGCACCTAAAATCCAAAAGAAGAGTAAAGACATGAGCTTTCAACATCATTTCTACCTCATAGGGGACTTCTTACACTAATCACTTGTCCTGTCTATCATTTATGTCATTTTTTATATCATTATATCATATATCATCTTTCTCCTATCTAAACTTCCATAGAGTTTAGGCCCATATTCAGGCTTCTGTGCAAGGTGTTTACATCTTTTATTATTATTTTTTTTAATTAGTTGACAGCTGCTGTTTGCATATTCCATACCCAGTGAACAAGTTTGAATTGACCCAGAACCCAATATTGAGACATCTTCACTGGTAATCCTTATGCTAAAATGTTGTGCTGCCATGGCTGTCTCTTTTTCTCTGAACTGTAATCTCATACCAACTATATAAAATCATAACAACATACACACTGCATAAGAGAGGGTTGATAGTGCCTTAACAGACACAGAAATCTATTCATAATAATTATGGTTCAACAACTGGGTTCCAGACATAGACAAAAAAAATATTAGTTACGGTCTGCTATAATTATCTGCATTCAAACTGGCTAGGACTTGGTACTCTCTGTTTGCAATTGAACTACAGAAAACCAACCAAACAAACAAACAAAACATATTTCAATGGATTCAGACAGATTTTTCCTTAGTGACATATATTGTATATTCCTTACAAAAAGTACAGTATTCTCGTAATGAATTAGCTAGCAATGAAGACCAATTTCTAGCAGCTTCTTGAGCACAAATATCCAAAAATCCATAGCTAAAATAAATCATTTTATATATAAGTCTTCAGCTACATGAATTTATTTATATATATACACGTATTAATAGATGTGTATACATGATTATGTATACATTTCTATCATCTACTATCTGTCTATTTCTACTTTATTTTTTTTTTCAGGACTAGGCATAATCCCCACATGGAAGCTTCCCCACCACCTGACCAGGAGAAGAGGCATCTGGCAGCTCTAATGAGGGGACCACAGTTCCCATATTTTCAGTTGCAGGACCCGGCATGCACTCTTTGCAAGAGTAAAAAATAAAATAGCAAATGCATAAGTACACAGTTCTGATTTAAAAAATAAAATAAATTAAAATAAAGTAAAATAAAATAAAATTATATGAAATCAAAATAAATTCCATCAGCATTAGTTTATCTGAATTACATTTATTTTCTGGCTACAGAAGAAAATGATACACATTTTTTCCTTTTATATCTGATCTCACTGGGAAGCCCCATCATTGTATTTTTTGCTGATTCTTTCTGTTGCTAATATTCACTGCTTTTCATTCATCTTCTGCAATTTATCCTATAAGCATCCACAACATTTGGTTAAATGGAACTGTTCAGAAGCAGTTTTTAGGGGGAAGAAACTGAAATTCAGGATGAAAAGAAGCAGAAATCTTTGTCCACAGCTTGATTATCTTTGAGTTACTTGATTTTAAATGTGCCTGGAACATCTAATTACCCAAGCTCGTTGCAGAAACAGGAGTTATGGCATATTTTTATTGAAAAAATAAATAAATCTGTTTTAAATGACAATGACTTTGTCAAATCAGTGTTTTCACATTACCTCAAGTTAAGGACTTGTATGAGGAGTTTCAATATCCTAAGTGGTTTTAGAAGAGACAACAAGGGACCTATTTCAGTCACCAGCATCTGGAGCATAAAGTCATGCAGATGCCTAAGCTAGCTGCCTTGTTCCTGTGATAGAAGCAAGAACAGCAGTACACTTGGGAACAAGTTATTGAGCTAATATTGCTCTGTACTGCATTGTACTGCAGCAAAATATTCAAAATGGGGCCCACTTGTACTCCATTATTTGCACTCACCAAAGCTCAAAAGTCTTTGTCTACACAAATTCTGTCTTGGTCTTGCCTCTTCCTCACAATTTGCAAGCAATTTTCCCATGATCCTTCAAGTACAATAAATATTTCAGTCACATGCATTGCAGACACATTAATAATAAGTAAGCCAACCAATACTGTAAGTAAGACTACCAACTGGCTGTCAGCATATTTCAATTAAATCTCAAGATCAATTAAAAATGTTGAGTCTGTCTTGCTCCTCAATTGTTCCTCAAACTAACTTGCTAAAGTCATCTGTGATCAGACACCCACATTTTTGACCAGTAGCAAATTTGAAACAAGCAAATATTTTGAGAAAAATATTTTGTTACTTTAGTCGGAGTGACTTCCTCATTTAATATTTTTTTACTAACTTTTGCCAAATCCATTTCTGAGCTCGCTCTCTCCTCTCTATATATATACAACTATAGTTCTCTCTCTCTCTATATAGAATATATATATTTATTTTTTATATATATTTCTATATATATATATTTCTATATTTATATTTATATTTATATTTATATTTATATATATTATATATATATTTAATATATATATTTATATATATCTATATATTCTATAGAATATATATATAGAATATATATATTCTATATTCTATATATATATTTTCTATATATATATATTCTATAGAATATATATATAGAGAGAATATATATATATATATAGAAATAACATATACACAAAGAAAAATAAATATTTACTACATAACTTCCCTATCACTTTTTTTTAGTGGCATTATAATAAATCACTCCAACATTGCTTCTTTTTCTTCTCCAGTTATTTTTTTTCTTTTATCTTAATTTATGTCAGGCAAACACCAGAATATGGTCTACAATTTTTAATATATCTTAATCATAATATAGCTTCATTTTTAAATTACATTATTGGATTTTCCCCAGATTAGTATTCTAGAAAATATACATTTATTATTGCCTGACCCTACCCGTAGGGAAGTCTGCTGTCTCCCTGGGGCCAGGGTCAGGGACGTTGCCAGGAAGCTTCCTAACCTGGTACGCCCCTCTGACTATTACCCCCTTTTGATAGTCCAGGCGGGCAGTGATAACATCGAAGAGAGAAGCCTCAAGGCTATCAAAAGGGACTTTAGGGGACTGGGTCGGTTAGTGGATGGAGCGGGAGTGCAGGTGGTGTTTTCGTCCATCCCTATGGTGGCAGGGAGGGGTTCAGAGAGGACACGGAAAGCCCACCTGTTAAACACGTGGCTCCGGGACTGGTGCCAACGCAGAAATCTTGTTTTTTTTGATCATGGGGCACTTTACTCAGCACCTGGCCTGATGGCCGCAGACGGGTCCCTATCTTTTAGGGGAAAAAGGATCCTGGGCCAGGAACTGGCAGGGATCATTGAGAGGGCTTTAAACTAGGTAGGAAGGGGGATGGGGCTGAGGCTAGGATTGTTGGGGCTGTGCCAGGGGGAACAATGGCAAGGCCGGAGGATAAGGCAATGGCCCAGCTGAAGTGCATCTACACCAATGCACGCAGCATGGGTAACAAACAGGAGGAGCTGGAAGCCATCATGCGGCAGGCAGGCTATGACTTGGTTGCCATCACGGAGACGTGGTGGGACAAGTCTCATGACTAGAGTACTGCAATGCCTGGCTATAAGCTCTATAGAAGGGACAGGCAGCATAGAAGGGGTGGTGGTGTGGCTCTCTATATTAGAGAGTCTTTCGAGGTTGTAGAACTCGAGGTTGGGAATGACAAGGTCGAGTCCCTTTGGGTTAGGATCAGCAGGGACAACAAGGCTAGTGTCCTGGTCGGGGTCTGCTATAGACCGCCGAACCAGGATGAGGAGACGGATGAGGAATTCTACAGGCAGCTGACAGAGGTTGCAAAATCATCAGCTCTTGTACTTGTGGGGGACTTCAACTTCCCTGACATATCCTGGAAGCACAACACAGCCCTGAGAAAGCAGTCTAGGAGGTTTCTGGAGAGCGTGGAAGATAGCTTCCTGACGCAGCTGGTTAGTGAACCTACCAGGGGTGGTGCCCCGCTAGACCTTCTCTTCACAAACAGAGAAGGACTGGTGGAGGACGTGATCATCGGGAGCTGTCTTGGGCAGAGTGACCACGCAATGGTGGAGTTCACTATTCTTGGCGAGGCCAGGAAGGGGACCAGTAAAACCGCTGTATTGGACTTTCGGAGGGCTGACTTTGAGCTGCTCAGGACACTAGTTGGTGGAGTCCCTTGGGAGGTGGTTCTGAAGGGCAGAGGGGTCCAGGAAGGCTGGGCGCTCTTCAAGAGGGAAGTCTTAATGGCGCAGGAACGGTCTGTCCCCACGTGCCCAAAGACGAGCTGGCGGGGAAGAAGACCGGCCTGGCTCAACAGAGAATTGTGGCTTGATCTTAGGAGGAAAAAGAGGGTTTATAAGCTTTGGAAAAGTGGGCAGGCCACTAAGGAGGACTTTAAAGAAGTAGCGAGGCTGTGCAGGGACAAAATTAGGAAGGCCAAAGCTCATCTGGAGCTCAATCTGGCTACTGCCGTTAAAGATAACAAAAAACGTTTCTATAAATACATCAACACAAAAAGGAGGACTAAGGAGAATCTCCATCCTTTACTGGATGCGGGGGGAAACTTAGTTACAAGAGATGAGGAAAAGGCAGAGGTGATCAATGCCTTCTTTGCCTCAGTCTTTAGTGGCAATACCGGATGTTCTCTGGATACTCAGTACCCTGAGCTGGTGGAAGGGGATGGGGAGCAGGATGTGGCCCTCACTATCCATGAAGAACTGGTTGGTGACCTGCTACGGCACTTAGATGTGCACAAGTCGATGGGGCCGGATGGGATCCACCCAAGGGTACTGAGGGAACTGGCAGAGGAGCTGGCCAAGCCACTATCCATCATTTATCAGCAGTCCTGGCTATCGGGGGAGGTCCCAGTTGACTGGCGGCTAGCAAACGTGACGCCCATCTACAAGAAGGGCCGGAGGGCAGACCCGGGAAACTACAGGCCTGTCAGTTTGACCTCAGTGCCAGGAAAGCTCATGGAGCAGATCCTCCTGAGAGCCATCATGCAGCACTTACAGGGGAAGCAGGCGATCAGGCCCAGTCAGCATGGCTTTATGAAAGGCAGGTCATGCCTGACGAACCTGATCTCCTTCTATGACAGAGTGACGTGCTGGGTGGATGAGGGAAAGGCTGTGGATGTGGTTTACCTTGACTTCAGCAAGGCTTTTGACACCATCTCCCACAGCATTCTCCTCAAGAAACTGGCTGCTCTTGGCTTGGACTGGCACACGCTTCGTTGGGTTAGAAACTGGCTGGATAGCCGGGCCCAAAGAGTCGTGGTGAATGGAGCCAAGTCCAGTTGAAGGCCAGTCACTAGTGGCGTCCCCCAGGGCTCGGTGCTGGGGCCGGTCCTCTTTAATATCTTCATCGATGATCTGGACGAGGGCATCGAGTGCACCCTCAGTAAGTTTGCAGATGACACCAAGTTAGGTGCGTGTGTCGATCTGCTTGAGGGTAGGAAAGCTCTGCAGGAGGATCTGGATAGGCTGCACCGATGTGCTGAGGTCAACTGCATGAAGTTCAACAAGGCCAAGTGCCGGGTCCTGCACCTGGGGCGCAATAACCCCAAGCAGAGCTACAGGCTGGGAGAGGAATGGTTGGAGAGCTGCCAGGCAGAGAAGGACCTGGGAGTGATGGTGGATAGTCGGTTGAATATGAGCCAACAGTGTGCTCAGGTGGCCAAGAAGGCCAACGGCATCCTGGCTTGTATCAGGAACAGCGTGACCAGCAGGGCTAGGGAGGTGATCGTCCCCCTGTACTCAGCTCTGGTGAGGCCGCACCTCGAGTACTGTGTTCAGTTTTGGGCCCCTCGCTACAAGAAGGACATCGAGGTGCTTGAGCGGGTGCAGAGAAGGGCGACAAAGCTGGTGAGGGGCCTGGAGAACAAGTCCTACGAGGAGCAGCTGAGGGAGCTGGGCTTGTTCAGCCTGGAGAAGAGGAGGCTCAGGGGCGACCTTATCGCTCTCTATAGGTACCTCAAGGGAGGCTGTAGCGAGGTGGGGGTTGGCCTGTTCTCCCACGTGCCTGGTGACAGGATGAGGGGGAATGGGCTTAAGTTGAGCCAGGGGAGTTTTAGGTTAGATGTTAGGAAGAACTTCTTCACTGAAAGGGTTGTGAGGCACTGGAACAGGCTGCCCAGGGAAGTGGTGGAGTCACCATCCCTGGAGGTCTTTAAAAGACATTTAGATGTAGAGCTTAGGGAAATGGTTTAGTGGGGACTGTTAGCGTTAGGTCAGAGGTTGGACTCGATGACCTTGAGGTCTCTTCCAACCTAGAAATTCTGTGATTCTGTCATTCTGTGATTATGAACGGTTGAAAACATGTTTTTACTATTTTTCAGCTTTTCTTCAAATCAATGAGCCCTAAAAATGAGCAAAGAATTCAGCATAAAATGATATGAATTAAATCAATCTTGTTTTCCTTATTTTAAAAGGTAAGTTTCAAACTTGTATAGAAGTATTGTTATTTATATCAGATAAATAAAATAAAAATATACAAACTAGCTTCATTTCTCATAAACTGCAGTTTGCCTACTATACACTCCTCAGATACGAATTTCAGGAAGTTGTGTAGAATCTTGGACTTATTTAGACAGAAAACAGGGGGCTGAGAACAAAAATAAGTTTGGGTTCCTGTTTACAGGGAAATAATACAACAGCTCTTCTTCTGTGATGTCAAAATGGCCATAGTTATTCATGCCTTTATCTCCAGAGTGAATCAGAGGAGCAGATTTTACCCTAGCTGTGTACATTTACTAAAACTGCAACAGCAAAACAGGTCATTTATCATCTTCATAGTACTATGAAGAATATTGAAAGTGTATCTTAACTTCAGCCACATAAATCACAGTCTATTTGCTATATTGCTAGCAAGCTGCCCATAATTACTATAGACCTTTCTTTTATGCTCTCTTCTGTCCATTAATATTATTTTTATTGCTATATTTTTTCTTCTTTTTTATGCTAGAAATGAAATGGAAAAATGATATGAACTACATATTCATATTGGCAGAAAAATTGTAAACAGATTGGCAATTGATGATTAGATAGCAATTAAAGCTGTAGAGAAAAGTATTTATTCCACTGGTTTGAGAAATGGAGGGTAAAAAACAAATTTTATTTTCATGTTATATGTGTTTTATACAATATTATATTAAAATATAAATACAAAACAAAACAATTTCTTCTTTTTTTCAAATGTGGCTACTCTATAGTAATTTTGTCCAGGGAAAGTTCCTACACTCCCCTTAACAAACAAACTAAACCACTAATTTTTATGAGAGATACTATTCTTTTATTGGGAGATATTCTTTATCAGGAAATATAGTGATAGTAAAAGGGGTAATGGTTTTAAACTAAAAAACTAGCACAGGTTGCCCAGAGAAGTTGTGGATGCCCCATCCCTGGAAGTGTTCGTGGCCAGGCTGGATGGGGCTTTAAACAACCTGGTCTAGTGGGAGGTGTCCCTGTCCCTGCAGGGGGGTTGGAGCTGGTCAAACCCAAGCAATTCTATGATTCTATGAGTCTAATATATAATTTTAAAATAATGATTTATAATTAGATATGACATCACAGCTCTGCTTAAGTCTGTAATGGCTTTCCCCACAAATTGCAATGGAGACGGGATTTTACCTCAGAGGAGAAAAACCTGGTTTTCATCGTCACAGGATGACTTTAATTAGATAACTGAATTAACCTCAAGAATGAGAGCTTGACAGTTCAGTAGAAATACAGTGGAACTCAAGATATGTAAATCTGAATTCATAAGAATCAAATCTTATCCTTGTACCTATAAGAACTAAAGGAAACTATGGTCATGCTCTGCCTACTTTAAGAAAATATCTGAAGTTGCAAAGTCTGCACTTCTTAAAGGCCTGGTATACTAAGTGACACAGGAAAAAAGGAAATGGGACACCTAATAATATGAGAGATAAAAGGAGATCTTCTTTTAGAATCATAGAGGCATTTAGGTTGGAAAAGACCTCTAAGATCACCTAGCTCAACCTTAGAACTAGGATAATAAAGTACTCTAATTTCTGAGCAATATACAAAACAACATTGCCTAATATCACAACAGGGTAAATACAGGGGTACTCGGAAAAAAAAAATAATAATAAAAATAATAATCATATAGTAACCATTAATATAGTGTTAATTTCAGATTATGGATTTGATGTTCAAATGACAAACATTGGAGACAATGACCCCGCTCACCAGTATACAGTTTACCTCTTTTTGACCTGAAAAAAAATAAACTATTTCTAAGAACCTGCTCTTAATGGAAATTTAATTTAAAATCTTCCTGAGAAAATGTCAGAAATGTCAGTCCGAAGTTTGTTGAACTGGTCTTTACTAATGAAAATCAGTTTTCTCAAAAAGGTCCCAAGCAGCTATGAACAATCCAGAATTAGAAACACAATTCTGTTGTCTGTCCTGGAGGATAAGGTCATTAAAATATCGAAATTAAATTGACTTTAATGACTACACAAAGTAGGATAGAACAGGATAATTACAGAATAACTTTAAGGGTGACATGGCAGACATTTTAGGAGTCATACAATTTTAATAATGCTGTAAGACTTCACTGACATTGAACCCAGGTTCCCAAATAAAGATTAAATCTTTTCCCTTAATTGTAAAAAACCTCTTACAGTTTTATAGGCCTTGAAGTCTTTACACATTTTTGTACTTTCTATGAAACTTGAATTATAAACACTTGTTACCTGGAGTCTTTTTTTTTTTTTTTTTTTCTTTTCGTTTCTGTCTAATTTTTCTTCAAAGCAAGAGGTATGGTTTAGTTCAATTGTTTCTTTAAGTATCTCGCCAGGGGTGGCTGTTAGTCACTTACATGAAGTGCCTCCACTTAAAGGACCAATTTGCACAGCAGGACCCTCAGGGCACTAACAGCAAGACAGGGGATATTTAAAACAGTATTAAATAAAATAAGAAAGTGGGTAGGAAAGCTGAACAACAACAACAAAAAGTGAAAAGGAAAAGAAAAAGTATTGTGATTGGGAACATGTAACTAAGAAAAAAAAACCTGGGAATATTGCTGAAAAGATGTAAGGTGTGTCGCACTCTGAAAGGAAGAGGCCATGCCAGTGAAACTTCTGATAGGTGAGAGATTATTGTGATTTTGAATATTTAATGCAATTTTAATGCTGGTATCTTTGTGCCAGATTAAAGTTTGTTTTTTAAGAAAGATGATTCCTTGTGTCTTGGCTGTCCCCAGTAACATAGGTAACCCAGCTTTGAACCCCTAGTCAGAACCAAAGCCAAAAAATGAGCTTAACCTAGTTGAATCTTTCTGACAGAAAGTGGGGAGGAACCCTTAAAACCTCAGTCACTTCCAACATGACAGCAGTCTTCCTCAGATGAAAACCTGAAGGTCTTCCTGGCAGGCACGTACAAACAGTATGTGACTGTTGCTATAACACCTATTCCTGTTATGGTTGTCTGAGGATTGCCAAACATCCATGAAGTAGAATTTTTCCCAGACCCATTTGTTTCTGTCAAAGAATTCTTCCTTTCAGAGGAGTTAATATAGCAATGTCAAATATATCCACATGTGTCTTACGATGAATGCCAAGTTATCCATTCAACTATTTCTTTCTCTTCCCAGCTATGTGATCTGTTCACATTTCTGAAGAGAAAAGCAAGAGAGAGCTTATGATGTATTCATGTATTCATGAAGAGAAATGGTAAAGGAAATGCTGCTAAACCTACTCATGTAGGTCTTGTTCTAAAACTTGGATAAAAAGGGTAAAGAAATATTTTATTGTTCTCTTCTCTAGAGCTGTAATTCATTTTTGAATCTCTAAAGTTTGCCTGACATTCACCGTCATATTTAGGTGCATTGAAAACAGGTGATAACAGACTTCATGTATTATTACATGTCCAGATTTCTTTGATGCTTCAAGCTTAATGTTTTTTTTTTTTTAATAAAATAAAATAAAATAAAAATAAATAAAATAAAATAAAATAAAATAAAATAAAATAAAATAAATAAAATAAATGTGTTTCTAAGCAAACCATGATTATTTTTCCATTATAATATATGTATTCATCAGACTACTGTATGTGGATGAGCCTTATATTGGTTCATGCTTGATAAGCACTGCTAGAAATACTCTGGGCACTATAATACATGATGTTAAATCAGTCCACTAACAGAACAGCTGTACAAGATTTTAAGACCAACAGAAGTGTGAAATGTAGATAGAAATTCATCTTCCTACACATGTCCAAGAAAAAAAGACTTCTTCATATTTTATGGAAAATGCTGCATGTATCTCTGCCAGCCAATAAATCTAGGAGAGAAGCCCTATCAGAACCTGTGACCTAGCAGCTCCTGCCAGAGACCATCCTATGTCTGGTAGGCTGAAAGGTCTCTGCTTACCGGAAACAAAAGACAAAACATCAGAGCCTTATTTTTCAGAAAAAAAAATGAGTTATTTTTTCTCTGTGAAAAGAGATCATAAAGGGTACTACTTATGTTTCTGTCCTGGTCTTTTAAGGGCAATAAGTGGGGTAACAAAATGATTCTTTGCTGCATTGAGTTCAGCTCTGCAACTCTGTCTTTAAACAAAACAAAAGCTTGAGAGTAGTCTTCTTCCAAAGCAAGCAGTGTGGGATCTTCCTGTGTGTAAATGACGACCACAGAAGCATCTTTCATAACAGGAGGAGCTAATGCTCTGTTATCCACACTCCCATTATGGTGCTGTTTACTTGCAGTACACAATCTCACTCATACTCTATTCTGCTGGGCACAGTCATGCATAATGAAAAGTGGTCCCTGAACCCAAGACCTGACAGTCAACATACAAAAGGATCAAATAGCAGATGGGGATCAGAACATGAGGGACAATTCATAGAGTATAAAGCAATGGTCAAGACCCATCATTTGCTTAGACTTCTTAGTATTATTTATTCTTAGGTATATGGTTGGAGTTATTTTTCAGGGTATATTTTCCAATTCATTGTGGTGCCTAGGAGGAAAGTTTGCCATAGAAAGCAAGTGTTAATAGCAAAAGAGATGCACTATCATATTTCTTTTGTAGCTGAAGTATATTCAAATAGAGAAAGGCTTGAATAGTGAAGTCTAACAAAGCATAGAAGATACAGAGATTTCAGGATTTTTATTTATTTATTATTTTCTTGCACTGTCATCCTGGCTCATTGTGGTTTGGAGATGTGAAAACTCAAGAAACAGTGAAATAATTTGGAAAATAGTCTATACAGGGAAAGATAAATAATAAAATCCTAGGATAAGTAGAGACATATTGAGACATCAGGAAGTGGTTTAAGTAAAAAGACCTTGGTTTATTTGAACAGGATATTGCTTATGGAGAAGTAACATGACCTTTTGTCTATGTTTCTATTCCCTAGAGAAGGAAGGAACATAACACTGAAAGCAATTGGAAAAAAAAAATGGTCTGACCTGTACTTATTTTGCTACTGTTAAGGCTAGATCAGCCAAAGGCTGGTTCAAGGCAGGGCAAGTGAGTTGCAGAATGGAGAAAAAATGGTTATTTTGTTAACAAAATTTCTTGTAAAGTGGACTATTGGGAAAAACATATCTTATTGTAGCTTTGTGGATAAAGATTTGTTCATACTATACTAGCAAAGCTGCCTCAAACAGAGATGGGATTGAAATCAGGGGCTCTCATCTGCTGGCTAAATGGCCCAACCACTGAGATAGTCGATGTGGCTGCAAAAAGCAGCATCTATTTGATGTTCCTGTGTAAATACATCAAATGGAACAGGAGGGTGGGGGTGGAGGGGATGGAATCCCTGCAAACCATCTTTACATTTGTTTGAATCTGAATTCCCTTATTTTTGAGCATGAGCAACTGGAATTGCATATACTTCTAATCCTGCTGAAATGTCAAAAAGATCAAAGTGAAGAAAGCAGGATAATACTGATTCTACAAGCAAGTATCAGAATAGAAGCACAAAGGGAAACCTGCCAGAAGCATGAAAGGAGGTGAATTTAAGCGTGTGCTATTATTTTTATTATTGCTTAAGAAATAGTCCTCCAGGCAAGTTAATGTACTATAAACTAAGCTAAAAACTGTCAGTAAGTCAGTTCCCTTGGTAACTTCCAGTGTTCAAACACTTGTTCCTCAGCAACTCTGAAATAACTCATCTCTTTTCACCAAGGAATGAGTTACCATGCACTTAGAGAAGGCTGGAATACGTTCATAGGTAGTTACTAGAAAGGATCTGAGCTTGATAGAGAAGCTGTTGAAGTACAGGCTGGATTAGGAGACAGGGAGGTGGATCAAAAATTGGCAGAACAGCCAGACCCAGAGGCACAAAATCTAGTCAGAGGCTGCAATGAAAAGAGTACCCCAGGGGTTAGCACTGGGTCTAGTTCTGTTTAACATTTTTATTAATGATTTGGATCGTGGGATAGAGAGTACCCTCAGTAAATGTGTGGATGACACAAATATGGGGGACTGTGCAGCCATCCTGGAACCCTGACAAGCTGGAGAGGGGGGCTCTCAAGAATCTCATGATGTTCAACAAGGAGAAGTGCATCATCCTGGACCTGGAGAGGAAGAACGCCAGGCACCAGGACATGCTGGGGGCATCCAGTTGAAAAGTAGGTCTTCAGAAAAGGACCTAGGAGCCTTAGTAGACATGACAGTGATAGATGAGTCAAATATGAGTCAACAATGCACTCTTGCTGATAAGAAGGCTAACGGTATTCTTGGCTGCATTAGGCAAAGTGTTGCTAGCAGGTCAAGAGAGGTGATTCTTCCACTCTACTCAACACTGATGAGGCTGGAGTAGTGTGTCCAGTTCTGGACTCCCCAGTACAAGAGAAATTGAACTGTACTGGCAAGGGTTCAATATAGGACCACCAAGGTGATTGAGGGACTGGACTACCTCTCCTCTGAGGAAATGTTGAGAGAGCTCGCACTGTTCCTTCTGGAAAAGAGGAGGCTCAAGAGAAAGGGATCTTCTCAAGGTGTATAAGTACCTCAAAGGAAATGCAAAGACAATGGAGCCACACTCAATAGCAAGCAAGTGTGTTCCCAAGCAAAAGTTAAGATAAGAGACATTGAATCTAGTTAGGTAAGAAAGCTTATAATTTTCTGTGTTCTGGGTTTGATGCTAGGACATGGCTATAAATACACAGGAATATCAGCTGTGGGACAAGGTCATCTGACTTTTTTTTTTTTTTCTTAACTATGACAGATTTGGTAAACTGTAATGAGTATTACAGAGTAGCTACAATCAATCCTTTCACTAACTGCATGTAACCTCTGCAAATGCTAATCTGATAGAGATGGATGGTACTTTTGAACCAAAAGATAGGAAGTCCCTATCAAAGGGTTATTTGGAATTAATGGATTCTTTTTTCCTAGATCAACCTGAGAAATTGAGTTTCAATTCAGCTAGTATCAGAACTTTCTTCATTTAGATGCATTACTGTTAAGTTATGCCTTTATATATAAGTTGGTCAGACCAGAATCAAATTTAGATTCAAAATTGTCTGTCTTCTCTGCTCTCCATGCTGGTCTCAGTACATTACACTTTAGTTCTGTCACAGGGGCAACATTTTAAACCAAGAAATGAGAACACTTTTCAAATAAATGAATTAGTGCATCTGACAGTTGAAGATAATACATGTACCTCTGCTTAATTTTTGACTGAAACGAAACTCAGTAAATAAAGCTACTCTAGTCATAACAGGTATTTAAAGGTCTTTTGTCATCTCTGTCATAGGTTTACTGATCATCAGTGAAAGATCTATTCATAGTGTTACTGAATTTCCCATTCCTGACATGTGGACTAGGATTGGACTAAACAAATTGTGTGTGTTTGTAATTATGCTCACCGAACTATGTACAGGCAAGTGAAGTACTATTACACCTAGTAAAGTATGACCTTGTGAGCATTATGTTTACCACTTAAGCCTAGACTCACTGAGTAACTTAGACAGAAAAAAGCAGATGCTGTAATCCAAAGGTCTAGTCCCCATTGCTGCACAACTTAAGTTGTTGTGCACCTCAGCTCCCTGCACAGTGTGTGGGAAGGACTAGAAACAGAAGCAAAATAACAGACCAGAGAGATGACTAAAAAGCCCACAAAGATGTTCTGTATGCAGATGTTTTGACCACTGAAGACAAATCTATGACTGAAGCCTTTCAGATCTAACACCTCCACTTGCAATGAAGAAAAATCCTGTAGGATGATGCACCTTCCTGGAACAGTTATTTTGGGAACTGACAAATCACCCCACTAGGCTGATTTTCTCTCTCCATTTTCTAGAGAAAGAAAACAGAAATCTAGTTTATTCTAAATTACAAATATTGTACAACAAAATTTTGATGACAAGTCCAACAAGTATTCTTTTACCATCGAGAAATGGGTAATCCTCTCAACAAGCTGATTGCATTAATGGCACTTGCTATTTGTTCTTTGTAAATGTCATGCAGCATTTCAAATCACTGCTTCTAACACTTGTAGGCATTTTCAAACACATGTATGTAAAAACAGTACCCATCCTCTGAAGACAATGAATTCACATATTTCATTTAATTGACTTCCACAAATGTTTTCTTCTCGTATTTATTGTAATTTACTAAAAATAATCTAACAAATAACCCCAAATAAGTATTATTATCAGAATCATTGGTAGCTGAGACTAAAATCCTCAGTAACAAAAAGCTTTTTGCAGTTAGAGTTTCCTGTCCCCCATGAAGCTTTTAAATCATGTATCTATTGAATACTTGCTCCTCAGATTCACAGAATGATTTTTTTCCCCCCACTGGGGATTTGCAAACAGGGATGACTGCAGTTTAGTCCGATGTCTAGAGCAGTGTTTTGAACTCTGAGAGAAAACAGCCCTCTTTCTCTAGCTTTCCATCCACCTCTATTATACTTCATACAGTTTCACCTGCCACTCTTAAGACAGCTTGAGGCAGGATCTATACATGGACAAAGCTACCTTAATCTCTCAAAATTGCAGTTAAAAATTTTTAGATACATTTTTGTCCAATGCAAATGTTAGGCCTCATTAGGTGCCTGAACACTGTGAATTATATATGGGGTGATTTATGGTATTTTTTCCTTGCAGTGCTTTGTTGTTCAAGCTCCAAGGCACTATAAATAAGTTTACTTTGCCTAAAAGCAATATGAAATGACTACACTGCCATAGAGATCCTGAGCTAGTACCTCTCTTAGGTCTTATATAGACAGAGCTCTTCATATGCAGGTACTTGAACACTCCTCAAATCAATCTGCTTTTCATTTTGAAGGCAATGTATATAGATAATAAACTGTTGCAACTAGAGGTCTATATAGCCCAGCCAACAGAAAATACTAGAGAAAATCTTAAGAGAAAATTCACCCATTAATATGATTTCACTGTGGAAGGAAGGAAGGAAGGAAGGAAGGAAGGAAGGAAGGAAGGAAGGAAGGAAGGAAGGAAGGAAGGAGGGAAGGAAGGAAGGAAGGAAGACAAAAAAATAAGACAAAAAAAAAAAAAAAGAAAAAAGAAAAAAAAAAGACTTAACTTCTTTCCAATCAGTATTCATCACCCTGAGAGTCCTTCTGCAACAAAATTCTCATTTTTTAAAATTATTATTTTTATGAGTAAACAAAAGAAATAAAAATAACAATTTTCTCTTAACCTGTAGAACAGCACACGCTCAGCATTTAGAAGACTCAGCTATAAATGTATGCTGGCACCAGAAAGTGGATGTGGATATTCCAGGTTATGTGTGATACCAGCTAGGTTATCTTATCTCCCTTTTCCTCTGGATCAGGAGTATACAGTCTGTTTAATAAAGGGGAGCAATGTTAAAAGGAAATTAAAGAATCCCAAAGAGGGAATTCAGAGAATCCTACTGCAGTCTATGTTGACTAAAATTCATGAGAGAAGTGGGAGAAAGCTTGTCTTTTTTAAAGACAGGAGAAAAATATGGGTCTTCATATCCTAGATGAATAGTCTATCATAACATGTAGCATGGAGTTTAAGCATGGATTAAAGACATGTGGCTACAGGTCTCCCCTTCACAGTGTTGATCCTGGGTGTGCCCCAGGATTGCGGTCAGGTGAGGACCTGTGGATGGTGAATGCATCACATATCTTGATGCTTCATACTGTCAACTACTGAGCAGTTCTCACCATATCAAGAAGCAAGTATAGGGAAGAATATTTAGAGTTATATAACTAATGATGTGGGATTCTGAGGATATAAATTTTGGATTTCAAAACCTATAGGGTTGACAAACTGATGACAAAGTCTGAATGTTTGGAAGATAACATTGTATGTGCCGTTTTGTACCTAAGAAAAGACATTTAGAAATAATAAACTGAAGCACTACTAAAAACTAGTGTGATGATAGAATTAAGACTATGGAGGGCTTGATTGTGTAAGAGATTTGTACATTGGAAATTTAAAATTTTAATATATCCTAGGAATAGCAATAGTAGCACATTTATAATTCTGGAATAAATATGAAAGTCATTGTTTTGACTTAGATCAGGGGTTGCCATATCATTTATTCATCAAGAAATCTAATAATTAGGTTTAGGTACCTAATTATTAGGTACCATAATTAGGCAGTATCTCTCACAAAACTGTTATTTTGTAGACATTCCCTACTTTAGAACTGGGAGACTGTACTCCACATGAAAATTATTATAGTTTGTTTGCTGAGGTATTAACATTTCAGAAAGCTAGATCATGGAACATTTAGGGGTTGATTTCCTGACTGAGGTTGATGCCCTGACATCAACCTCAGTCAGGAAAATGACCTCAATCAGGTGATTAATATGGTTGATGATATTAATCACCTGAACACAGGTGATTAATATGGATCAGTCACAAATAAAGAACAACAGAAAATGCTCTTTAAATCATAAGATGAGAATTTTTTTTTAAAGTCCTGTGACAGCAGGACTTTACTAAAGCATCCCCGACTTGCTTAAAAAAAAGATCAAAAAACACAAAATAGATAGAAAATAGCACTCAAATATAAAGATTTGATATCTTAGAAATATTTTAAAATAAACTTATTAAAGATGCACTTCCATGAGCAAAAAACAACTAGTAATAATAATAATGTGATTCTGCATGTCCATGATAAAATTATTTTTATAATTTGCAAAAATATGGTTTGTGGATTAATACATGTGTTATCAGTATTTCAGAAAGGTAAATTTCAGAAAGCTAGAAACATGAACACAAGAGAGTAGGAGGAAAAAAATAAATTGTAATGATAATTCTGAATTGTTTAAAGAATGCTTCATTGCACACATAATACCTGCAAGTATTTAATAAAGGAAAAATTCTGATGATTAACAGAGATGATGATATTAATACCATTATTCATTAGAAGTAATCAGAAAAATAAATTTAATAACACACAAGATAAGTGATATAGGAGTAAAATTATACTAATGAAAAATCTACTCAGAAGAGACAGGACCGATAAGAAGGAATGTTTTAACTATTCCAAGGATACGAGGGATATGAATCATCATTAGATCAGACGTATATATTCTACGCCATGAAAAGGAAGGAAGTAAAAGGCTAGCAGCTTACAGGACAGGGCTTAAAAGTCATATCTAGGTACATCACAACAAATCTCAGATACAGATATATTCATATAATATGTCTTTGATTACTGAAATCAGGGACATATTTTCATGGTGACCCACCTAAGAAGATATACCTGAACGTTACAAGATCTTGTGGTGTAATAAAATCACCAAGGCTACCCATTTTGAAAAGGCTCCATATAGGCAAAACCTATGCCTCCTAACATTCAGCTCAGATACCACTGGACTAAAAACAGAAAAAGATCCACCTCCAAAATGAATCCAGGGATACCTTCTTAAATCTTCAGTTCCTGATCTCATATAATTTACACTGAAACATCACTTGGAACTACTGTTACTTCTCATCGAGCAGGATCATCCTCAAAGAGTCATCAGAAGAGGAGAAAGAACAACTTCCTATACTTCTCAGATTGGTTCCTTACAGCCAGAATGAGGTTTAAGGAGCTTCTCTGGAGAATATATATGTGTGTATATATATATATACACACACACACATATACATATACATATATATAACATGTATATATATAACATATATATATATATATATGTATATGTAAATGTGTATATATATATTCATTATTTTTATTTATTTATTTATTTGTTGTGAAGAGGCTGGTCCATCAGGATGGCTTGTTTATTACAGGTGTCATTTCACACCATTTTTTGTGCCTTCCAAAGGCATATGGTTTCCCAGCACACCATGAAACAGTATTTATCTTTCTGCCTTCTCCACATGGCTCAGATTCATAATTGAGCCCTTAATTTCTTTTCTCAAAGAACTAAAACCTCCCTGTTAAACTGCCAGGTGCAATGTGATGTTAATGACTGAGTAGTGCATAATTCTGTGGTATTAATAGTTATTTCTAGGCATGTATATACCTGTCCTATTCATTAATTCCCCTCTGATTGTTACATTATTCTTTCTCAAACAGTATTATTCTCTCAATCTACTGAGAAGCTCTTTGTGTCCCTCTTGATTTTTCTATCCACTATAATTAGTTTTAAATCATGTTTCCTTAAATTAGTGAGTTTTCAGGCTCTTACATTTAATGAAATTTTACAGCATTTAGTTGGATATCCTTTTCCATATATGATAAAAATTGTTAAAAAGCCTTACTCATCTTTAAGCACACAGGTTAGAAACTTTAAAATTGCATGTTCCAAATTAATCTATACTTAGTTCTTAATTTAATTCTTAATGTTTTAATATACAATGCTTTATCAGAAACATGATAACTTCAGAGCACTCAGAGTTGCCAGAGAAGCTCTTAGATGCAAGAAATTATAAATAAGGGTGTTTTATGTACTCATTAAACAAGTGAATTATTTTAATAAAGACAGATATCGTGTACATTTTAATTTTCCAGTATCACAATCTCCCTGCTTGAGAAATGAGTTGTTTGCACAACTGTAAAGAGACACTGAAGTCAATACTAATTCATTCTTGTTTATGTGGCTCTAGTTCCTCTGAACATGTTAGCAGTGACCACCTCTATCCTGGTCTTTGGCAAAGAACTAGCTCTACTGGAGTGCCCTTTCTACATACTTAGTCTTGGTCTTAATGGCATCTCTAAACAACTCCAGTTTCATTCAGCCCCCAAACAGATCTGTCCCCTTTCCAAACTTCTGTTTCCTGGTAAGCATTACTTTGGTCTCAACAAGGTCCTTGTGGCATCTGGTGCCAGCTGACCTCTCTGAACCACGTTAAATGTTCATTTGTTGTGTGCTCCTCAGATGCTGAGGCATGCTACAGATCAGCTGTTAATAACTGAGATGCAAAGAAGAATGAAGGCTTTGCAAATGAGGTGTATATACACAGTAGCACCATGGAGGATATATATATTGAACAGTTATCATTTGGGATTTGTCTTTCATATCTGCCATTACAACCCCTTGCAAGTTCAGTATTGTACCTCAAATGTGTCAATATTTTCTGCCACGGGGCCAGTGCAGACAGATGCAAACCATGCTCTGGTGTCATATATCATGTATAGCCTGTATATATTGTACCATCCGTACGCTTAGCAACTTGAATACCTACATGAACTAGACTCCTCTTTTCTTTCCAAAGTCCTAGGTCACAGAGGCTAGGAGCCCAAGAGAGAAAGCAGTTTGAATAACCCAAAATTTTCTTGGGTGTAAATGTCATCTAGAGCACAGTACTGTGCGAACAAAGTTCTGAAAGCTGTTTCAGTACTCAGGTCTTGTCCTCTTATGTCTTTGTTTGGATTGTGAAATAATAATTTATTACAGTTAAGTAACTTCTCATTCAATGGAAGCATTGTTTAAAATAAATATTGTAGAATTCAGACTAAGTTACTTATTTATTATTTGCTTATTTCCACATCTTTCTCTCAGAATTGTAGAGATGGGCTGACGTCCAGAAAATATAGGGTGAGCTCTCAACCATCAAAACAAATCAAGAACAGTGTTTGTTTTGATCAATGATAATAAAAGTCATGACATTTATGCCAGTAAAACATCAGTTCACATTTGTTAATGATGCTGACTAAACGTGTAGACACACCTGTTTTACTTATGACAACAGACTATATGTGTTGCTCTGACAGTGTTCAGTGTCACTGAAATGCACAGTGCTGCATCTGTTTACTGGCAGTTCTCCAGCAGAGCAGGTGTGCCACTTTTCAGGCTGCTAGTTAAGGGAGTACTGTTAGAGAACACATTGGTCCATTAGATATGAAGATACAAAAGCTCCCAACAGTGAGATAGTAGGAACCCAGCAGTGAGATACAGGGATGAGTTTGTGACCACATGATTTTGTAAAATCCTGAATTAAGTTGTATAGAGAAAGGAGAGCTGGATAAACACATTGGCTAACAGATCACATAATTTGGTATTTTTCCATTCCCAAATGATGTATTTTCTGCTTGTAGCTAAGATACACACACATATTTCACACATGGATTTCTGAAGGAAAAAATATGATGCAGGAGAAAGAAAAACATAATTTTAGGGACATTTAAATCTGAATGTTTATATATGGCAATTAATAATAAAAATCCCGCAGAGAAACTTAATGAAAGTAAACCAAAACAAAGTTGGTTTAATTATGTTTGACACGAATTGTGAAAAGACCATGTTGTTCTGGAAGGAATTCCACCCACTACACTTGTACAAAAGGTACAAGAAGTCTCACAATGCCAGGTCAACCTAGCATGTGGCATAAATCTATTGGTTACATTGTGTTTTTTGTTGTTGCTGTATTTATTTATTTATTTATTTTCTTTCTCCTTATCATTATTACTCCTTTATTTATTTTTCTCTTTATCATTATTAGTCTCTGGATTAACTGCTGGTATAACCCTTCCCAAACAGATCCTCTGAGCTTTGATCAGATGCTCAAGGAGAGAACAAATCCCAAGCTATTAACTCTCTAAACTAAAGCAATCCAAATATTGCAGTCTTAAAGGACAATCTGAATTCATGCACTGGACTAGGATTTATTGTAGTGATATCACGTTAAAAAAAATAATTTCAGGTATCTGAATGAATGTTTGCAGAAATCTGAAATAATTGTGTTTGTGTTATTCTACCATTTGGATGTATATTACTTTTCAAAATTTTATCTAGGTGGTCTCTGTAGGCAAATGTGTTAACACTAAGTCCAGTGCATCATCTTTTGGTGATGTAAGATAGCATTCCTCTGCAAAGCCTCCAAAGCCTTGTGTGTCCATTGAGATGTAATTAGGTAGTAGCAATGGTAAAGCAATTGATATTACTAAAACAACAATGTAAAACTTTATTTATATTTCAGATATGCTATTTCTAGACTAATCCCTGCAACCAAAAGCCCCAGTGGTCTATATAATCAAGACATGCATGTGCTATTACTATTACAACAGTAGCTGTGAAAACTTTTTGTTATTGTTGTTTGTTTTATGTTATGTTATAATAGCTGCAGCAGACAAGTATTGTATTTATATGAATATGAGGAATGTATGCATACATGAATTTCTCTGTGCATTCAGTGCTACAATAATATTACTCCCAATGGCTTATTAGCTTAATGAAATGTAGTATTTAAACCATACCCGGAATGTTGCTCTTCTGTCTTCTCATAATCTTTTCAATAAATATAGAGACGAGTAAGAAATTTGTGTTAGTATAAAAAAGGTACTGTTTCTGTCTCTTCAACATCTTTATCGTGACAGTCATTTGCAGACACACAAAGTCAACGACCTTCAGTTGAAAAACATTACACCAACTAATTATATTTTTGCAGCTTAATAAAAGATTATTTACTTTTCTACTTCAGTTGATTAGCAGATTTCAATCCATTTTATTTCAAACCAATTTTGTCCAAAATTCTGGTGAACATAAGTCTAAAAACAATTGTAGGAGCTGTAAGAAATGAGCTTTACCAGTGATGGCTGATAGGCAGTTATGCAAAAGGGAATGATAATTCTTTGTTTATCTCCTCTCTCTTTTTTTTTTTTTTTTTCTCTCCTGATTGTAGTCAGTCACACAGTTGTATTTTTTCCTACAAGATTTTTATTTTTTGATAGGCTATGTCCTTATTCTAAAGGAAGCTATTTCTGGAGCTTTTGAAATCAGTACTTTTTTGTTTGTTTGTTTGTTTGTTTTTCCTCCATTTTCTTTTTCTTTTTCTTTTTAAAATGTGTTTTGAAAAGTGTGCACCTTGCTGAGGAGTTGAGAGTTTCTGTTAAAAAAGAATTAATTCAAAGGTCTTCCTAAAAGCTGTATTGTTCCTCCTTAGAATGTTTTTGTGCTTTCTTTATCCTGTATGCTCTTCAACAGCAGTCACCATTCTGTTTCTTTCACTTTTCTTCCTGAATGTTTCAGCTGCAGAAGAAGGAGACAAGCTCTCATCTTCATGTTTCCATTGTTATTTTCCTGTGCTGGGAAATGAATAATGAATAGCAAAAATGAATAGCTGCCTTAGTCACAAAAGTTGTGTTATGTCCAGTGAGCACAACTATGTTTTAGCCCAATGAACCATTATATTTGCAGAGTTCAATGTTTTCTATTTGTTGTTATTTTTGATTGGAAGTTCATGAAAAACAACTTTCAGTGTGCAGTCAGAAATAATGTTTCTGACTGCACACCAAATATAATTCATAAAATTCATGTAAGTCCAGTCAAGCTACCACCTTTTCCTTGAGTGCTATTACATGGACTGTGTGAATGATCAAGGAAGCCTACATGTGGGATCTCATCTGCAGTCTGCTCAGTTAGCACCTTTACAATGCCTTTAATTGACACATATGAAAGCCAGGAGAACAGCAGAAGCTCTTGGGACTGCCTAATAAAAACAATAGTGTTTACTTTCTCAGCGTAGTAGAAGTCACGTTATTTTAGAATAGATATAAAATCAGTAGAGAGGTTAAATAAAAAATATTAGAATAGTCTGAGCTCTGTGACTAAGTTCAGTAAGAAGCTGAAATCCTTCCAGGAAGATAAAGCCATCTGAGATTGTCATTACAAATACTGAATATGAAACTAACCTAGAAATTTCAGGCTATTTAGTAAGTTTCTAAATTACTACTGATCCAATATACTTCTGCCATAGGGGGAAAAAATCCACTTTCTGTAAAAAAATGGAGTCTCCTGAATCTTCATGAATGCAATATAGATTTGCCAACAGACAGATTTACCTAAACAGACAAATTCTTTGTACTGTAGACAAGATAAATAGACCTAGGCAAGTTACATCAGACATCTAAGTTATTCTGCAATCAGCTGCTCTCAAAAAGAATCTCAATAACCTATGGAATGATGTGAATATTGTGGCATGTCAGATTACCAAAGCAAATACCTAACTCTACTGAGCCATGAACTTTTCAATAGTAACCAAAAACAAAAATCTAGACAACTCCATCTGACTGCTCAAGAAAAGCTATGTCACAAAGACACAGAAGTCCATTGTTGCAATGATGACTTGAGCATAGACTTTGAGAAGATGGAAAATGAACAGAATGATAATAATGTGAAACAACAACGTTCAATCAAGGCTGTGAAGGTCATATCAAGAACATGTGGTGTTGCAAAAAGAAGATACTCAAAGGGCTCAGAAAATCAGTTTTTAATATGAACAAAGGGAAGACTGCTAGAAATCTGCTGGTACAAATACAGGTGAAATCCTGACCTAAGGCACTTCAAAATTAACAGTTAAAATATACCTTTGGTATACTTAAACTATATTGTAATATACTCTTTTCTCTTTGTGAACATTTCTCTAGTATTCTAATAGTTTTGGATCTCATTAGACATTAAAGTACAAAGTTTTTTATTTTGTTTGTTTGTTTGTTTGTTTGTTTTTTGATTATTATAGGAACCATCACCTAGTAATTTATAAAAATGGCTGAACTGATCATAGTTTATCTTCTGATTCTTAGTCTGTTTTGTATAGCCTCTTACACCTTTGGAGAAGGTAGTTTTATCAGCTCCCTACCTTGTATTTTTAATTGGTTAAACATGAAGTTTGATTACAAGTAGCAAGATAACATAGAGAGTTAGTGGTATTCATTTCAGAATATTCTGAGTCTCTCAAGATCTCGATATCATTGAGTATGAAAAATGTCAAAATTTTCACAACAAAATGCTCTCAATATAGCTTCAATTTCTTTAGAAATTTTAAAGCAGTTAGATATACATTCAAAATATTCAAAACAATACATATTTTTAAGCAACTAAGCAGACTGAAATTACGTACTGTCTGGTGAAATGACGGGCAATAGTCTTCTCAATCATACTGTAAGTCCTTTAAATATAGAGAGGAATATTTGTTAGCTCTAAACAAAATAGACAAACAAACAAAAAAACTTAAGCATGAAGGGAAATAATTGCTACAAGAAATGTGCACTACTGATTTTTACAGATTATATTACTGCAACCCCAGTTTACTTATTATTCATTAAACTACCTATCAGTCATCTCACCATATGCAATTATTTTAGATTTATATAACAATTAAAGGTTTCCAAATGAGTTTATTGAATTTATTATAGAACACCACGTAGGTATACTTATACCTTTAATATATTACTCAATTCCATAAGGAAGAAATTATCACCCAAATTGTACTTGATGTTGTTTGAAACAGAAAGTTACTTCAATTACTATTTTTTCTTCTCCTGAAGACAACAGTGTTATGGATTTTTCCATCTTATGGAAAATTTTATATGCACTATATTATGTATGAAAAGAGGTGATCAGGTGATCAGCTTCAGGGTAGACACATTCTACAGTGGAGAGGGGGATCGAGGGTGTAGGGGGTTCCCTACATCAAGGCCCCTTGGGACAGTTGAGGGAGCCTTGAGGACGAGGCAGCCCTCATGAAGGCAGCTGAAGAGTCTTGGGTAGAGCCAGTGGAGCCTCCTATGTCATAAAAAGGCTGCCCCTGGGGAGCACTAGGGAGCCGCAAGGAGTGTGGTGCATCATTTGGTGTGGCAGTGCATGCAGAGTATCCCTCCCCACTCAGGAAACCAGCTCACCTATCAACTGCCTACCTAGCAATAAATCCAGACATGGTCTCCACCAGGCAGAAAGCTCTCACCAAAAACTGTGGCAATCCAGACTGAATTTCTGCCCCACAATGTATCTCTTCAGGTCTCCAGCTGCAGGGAGTGCCTGAACCTGTTGCTACCAACGGAGGGTGACCTGCCTTACATGAGGTGTGAGCAGGTGGAGGATGTGATCAGCCTGGTGGCAGAGCTCAAGGAGGAGGTAGAGAGACTAAGGACTATCAAGGAGTGTGAGCAAGAAGTTGGACTGGTGGACCAACTTCCTGCCATGCCTGTGAGAAAGGCATGGGGGTGATACACTCCAAATTCTGGTGGACCCCCTGCCCTGTCATTGTCAGGCAGAGGGAGAGGATCTGAGAGATGGAGAGGAATGGAAACAGGTCCCTGTTCAGAGTCACAGGTGAGCCTCCTCCCTACCCACCTTGCCTCCCCTGGTGCCTTAGGCAGTAGGTTTGAGGCTCTGGAGCTTGGAGAGATGGGTAGGTGAGGATGTAGGAAAAGATCCACCAAGGAGGTTGTCTAGGGCAAGAAAGTCAACTCCACACCTTGAAACTGCCTCTACTGAGAAGGAAAGAAGGGTAATTGTCATAGGTGACTTCATTCTGAGGGGAATAGAGGGCCCCATATGCTGGCCAGATCCTACCCGTAGGGAAGTCTGCTGCCTGCCTGGGGCCTGGGTCAGGGACATTACCAGGAAATTTCTATGATGTGGTTTACCCCTCTGATTATTATTATGATAGTTCAGGCTGGCAGTGATGAAGCCTAAAGTATCCTTTACTTTAGGGCAGCTAGTGGATGGAGTGGGAGTACAGGCAGTGTTTTCATCTATCCCTTCAGTGGCAGGGAGAGATACTGATAGGACCCATAAAACCCAGCTGATAAATGCATGGCTGAGAGGCTGGTGCCATTGAAGTATATTTATTTATTTTATTTTATTTATTTATTTATTTTATTTATTACCATAGGGTGGGTTACTTGGCACCTGTCCCGCTGGCTGCAGATAGGTCCTACCTGTCTCCACAGGGGAAAGGGATCCCAGCCCAGGAGCTGGCAGAGCTCATTGAGAGGGCTCTAAACTAGGTACAAAGGAGGATGGGGATGAAATGAGGCTTGATATATATGAGCCTGCGGTAACAATGCCAGCATTGGGGGTGAAGGCAATGGCTCAACTGAAGTGCATCTACACTAATGCACACAGCAATATGACAGCATATTGAATATTCTGATAAGATATCCCTTTCCTCCAAGGAACTATCTTGTTTGTACAGCTACTGTGGTATTTTGTCAATAAAGAAATAAAATTGGGGATGACTGGTCAAAAATAATTCTGCTGTTTTTAAGGAATCATAAGATGGCAAATCATTTTGCAAAGATATCAGTCATCAGCAGATATTTCAGTGTGTCCAGGAAGTTTAGTTTTGTTGTTGTTTGTTTATCTCTTTGCTTTTCCGGAGCACATCTGATTTTAGAAGAGGAGTGCTATACTGCTTTCAACATACATTGCTTGGCACACAATCTAACTTGTTTTCATCAATGATGATGAAAATTTTCAAAATACTGATCTCAAATTTTCAAAAGCTGGCCCAACAATCTTAATTTCATGGCAGAAAAAATCTGTACATTTTTGCTATTCAGTACATGTAAAAATCAAATACCGTGTATTTATGATATAGAATGTTATTCTGTATTAGAGAATAAGTGATTTCATAAAGTGCTACAAAGTTACAAAGTTTCAACAACTTTATACAATAATCTATTGGTCATTTATGACAACAAAAACAACAACAAAAAACATTTCCTATTACGTTGCTTGATGAATTTTCTTCACGAAACTTTTGTTCCTCAAGAAAATAATATCTTCTTTTAGTGTCCCAATCTTTTCTGCAAATACCTGTGGATATCATAATGACAGTGACACTATAGCTCCATTGGAGCAATCTTCACTGTCTCTTACTGCAATATTCACATAGGACTAAGCATCTCTGCCCAAAGATCCTTTTTCTGGGTCAACACCTGAGGGAGGAATAAAGGTCAAGATGAAAGAGACATTAATGAGGGATCAGCACTCCACAGGATTCAAAAGAAACCAGTCTTAATTGGGACCTAAATTGTCCTTGCATCTTTTAACTTGCTTTTCAAATGGGAAAGGTTAAGAGGAACAGGAGATCAAGATAGTAGATGACCAGAAAACTAATGAAAAGACACAACTGTCCAGGTGATCAAATGACACAGGACAGTGCTCAGTCCATTCAAACAGTGTGGGTTTAATTAGGGGCAACTGTAATAATAAGCAAGAGGAGAAATTAGTGCTTTTCCAATCATTTGATTTGATGCGATATATACATACTACATAGTGTTTTATAGAAAAATAGCCACATATCGTGGATGCTGAAGCTATCAAGATTTTGTAAATCACTTCTAAACATCCTGCAGTAAGTCAATACAGCCTACAGAAATATTGCATAAAGCCTGTGGCAAATAAAAGTGAATTTTAACCCACCCAGCTTTATCTATGCTTAGCTATTGGCCCATTTCCTACATGAACAGAAATGAAAACAAAAACTCTGGAAAACCTGACAAAGGGTTGTACAAAGTCACTTACAAAATGAATACTTGCAATGTACAAACATCATGAAGCAAAGCTTTTTCTATAATCCAAGGACATCCATGTGAATTTATAATAGATTCACTTATGAAAAAGAAATCACCAAATCTCCCTACAGATAAGCCAGGAAGGAGGATGTTATTTTTTTCCCTTCCGCCACATGTTCTTGAAAACACAAATATGTAAGACAAGACAAATCCCATTGAAAAGCCAGAGTGTATGCCTCTACATTGTTAAGTAAGTCTACAGCACTTAACAAAAGTGTTGTGTTTTTTTTTTTTTTTCTTTCTTTCTCTCTCAGCTTTTTTTTAAAATTTTCCTGTAACCCCAACAGGTGGTTGGGTATACCAGTGATAAAATGTGAGAGTAGATCATTAGAGAAATGGTGAAAGTTAGTATTAGATGTTACTTCAGTCTGAAAGCACCTGAATTTCCCTTGCTGCTCTTATGGCTCTTAAATAAATAAAAATAATAACAGGAAGAATGGGAGTTGAAACCTATGATCTGCATGGTCACTAAGAATTTTAACAGCTCACCATGACTGATGCAAATCCAAAGCTTAAGATAGAAATTGCGTTCTAATTAATGTGTTTCTTATGTTATCTCACACTGTGGATTTGAGCAAGAGGTACTGCCAAATCCCCAAGGGTCACAGTGCAGAGGCAAAATGAGGATCTAGGACTTCCTACCTTCTCAGCTAATTAATGCAGGAAATATTCTCTAGAGGGTAATCAAATTCATACTGTCTATATTCAATATTTCTATTTTAAGCAACACCTGGGAAGACCACAGAAGAGCTGTGGAAATTTTCTTATAGAAGAGCTGTTATTAGGAGGGGTTATTCTGATTGTTAAAGCATCCAAATATCAATCAGAAGCAAGTGAATTAAGAGTGCTGCTGGAGTGGAAGGACCAGAAAACACAACATACTCTCTATTCTACAAGTAATGCCAGTATTAACTGCCCAGTGCCTAGGTGTACTGGGTCTGGTTGGAATGTTAACTTTCCCGGCAGCAGCCCATACAGTGCCGTACTCTGTACTTGTAGCTGGAACAGCAGTGTTATCACACCAGTGTTGTGTCTACTGCTGAGCAGCAGTGGAACAGCATTGGGCCTTTCTCTAACCCTCCTAGGGGGTGGGCAAAAAAGTGAGGAGAGAAACATCACTAGGGCAGCTGACCTAAACCAATCAAAGGGATATTCCATACCATGTGATGTCACACTCAGCAATAAAAGGTGGAAACAGGAAGAAGAGGGGAGGGATGGGCTCTCGTTGAGAAGACGTCGGTCCTCCTCTCGAACACCGGCTGCATGCGTTGAGGCCTTGTTTCAAGGACGTGGTCAATCATCGCTCATTTGTGGGAAGTAGAGAGTAATTTCTTTCCTCTGCACTTCCATATAGCTTTCATTTATTTTGTTTGTTTGTTTTCCTCCCTTTTTCCCCTTTCCCTTTTATTTCCCCTTAGTTAAATTGTTTAGTTCATGGTAGTCTTTATTTAATTATTATAATTATTTCCCTTTAATTAAATTATCCTTATCTCAACCCGTGAGTTGTTCTTTGCTTTACTTCTCCCCCTCCTTATCTAAAGGAGGGGGAGTGAGAGAGCGGTTGTGGGGTTTAGCTGCCCAGCACGGTAAAACCACCACAGTCCTTTTTGGCGCCCAACGTGGGGCTCGAAGGGTTGAGATAACAATAGAATTGATTAAACGCATACAACTAACACGCTTGCTAGTAACCATGTTCCTTGCCCTGTTAATAATAATGGCTTTGTTCATATGTCATGCAATTCGTGTCATATTCTCCTTTCTCCTATATATCCGATCCGACAAAGTGCTACAATCTGTGTTCACTTTTTTTAATTCGTTGTGCTGCCAAGCACTGACCTTGGTTTTACTCTGGAATTCAGGCTCTGCGCTGTTATCATTTGGGTCCCATGGAAACTATCTTTCAGAGAATATTCAGAACTACACTGCCTTCCTTTTCTCATCTGGACACCAGTTTATTAATAATATCAGGAATGGTACCTTTCCCTTCTTTCACAGTGGGCTAATTACAACAGTTTGGGAGTATTTTGAAGATCCATCTGTAACCCATGTATTGCTATTTCTAATTCTGAATAACAGGTTTCATTTTCTCTCTAAGATTAGTCGATTGTTTAGAAAACTTATTTGGGAATCTGTCCCGAAACAGTCTCGTGGTGAGTGGCACGGTGTGTGGGATGATGTTAGCAGATACCTGTCACGAGTGTCTCCTCCAATAGTTTTGAACTTCACCCCTGAGCAAGTGCTAAATCCTAAAAACTTGGTAGAATGTTTGAGAGTTGTATGTCCTGATCCTGATAATGCTGGAGAACAACAGCTTGCAGCATTGTGCTGGGTCCTGGTTTATTCCTATCAAACACTGTTTAACATCATCCAGCAACTTGAAGAGAGGGAGGAAGTCTCTGAATCTGATGACCAAGTAACACATGCTGTGGCTGACTCAGAGGACCAACCAACTATGGTATCAGTCGCCCCCATAGTCAAGTCAAAACAATGGAAACGGAGGTCAGCTCGTTTAGTAAGGGAAGAAGGCTCTCCTAAAAAGGAGGGAGAAGGGGAATTGGCAGGCACCTCTAAAGCAGAGCCATCACAAAAACAGCAGGAAGATGAGACGGAAATCATAAAGGAATCAGTAATCACTCGATCCATATCCCTGAGTGAGATGCGAGAAATACGAAAGGATTATGGTCGACGCCCAGGTGAACACATCCTCACTTGGCTGCTCCGATGCTGGGATGCTGGGGCCAATAGCATACAATTAGAAGGCAATGAAGCCAAGCAACTGGGATCCCTCTCTAGAGAAAGGGTAATCGACAAAGTAATTGGGAGAGGAGCACAGGCCCTCAGCCTCTGGAGACGACTCCTGGCAGCTATCAAAGAAAGATATCCCCATAAGGAAGATATTGTATATCACATAGGCAAGTGGACCACTGTGGATAAAGATCTCCAGCATCTGCGGGAATTAGCTGTGCGGGAGATGATTTATAGTGATTTGGACAATGCCCAGACACCTCAAGACCCCGATGAAGTCCAGTGCACAACACCCATGTGGCGTAAATTTGTGCGGAGTGCACCATCAGCACATGCCAGTACCCTGGCAGCAATTCGCTGGGACGAGGGGATGGGACCAACAATGTATGATGTGTCCTGCCAGTTTCAACAATATGAAGACAATCTCTCTGCTCCACTACAGTCCTGTGTCTCAGCTGTGGAGAAACTGTCTAAAGGACTTGACAAGCTCGTGGAGAAAGTATATTCCCCCTCATCTAGACAGAGTGATACTTCAGCCACTAAGAATCAGCATTCGCCTGCTCAAGAGAGAGAGTACCCAAGATGTACACCACGTGGCACCTTGTGGTTTTATCTGCGTGACCAGGGGGAAGATATGAGGAAATGGGATGGTGTACCTACTTCAACCCTAGCTGCTCGAGTACGTGAACTGAAAGGAAATACAGCAGCAAGAAGAGGGGCTCCTAAGAGAAATGCTGCTCCAGTTTCTATTGGGCAGTACCCCAGAGGCAGTAGAAGAGCTGATGTTATTCTTGACCACGATGAAGGGACCTCTACCTCTCATTTGCCAGAATTTGTGCATTTGCAAGAATTAAGTGGCAGACGCTCCAGCCAGGACTAGAGGGGCCCTGCCTCTGGCCAGGTAGAGGAGAGGGATAACCGGATTTATTGGACTGTGTGGATCCGATGGCCTGGAACATCAGAACCACAGGAATACAAAGCTTTAGTGGACACTGGCGCACAATGTACCTTAATGCCATCAGGCTACCAAGGGACAGAACTCACCTGTATCTCTGGAGTGACAGGGGGATCCCAGCAACTATCTGTACTGGAAGCTGAAGTGAGTCTAACTGGGAATGAGTGGCAAAAGCATCCCATTGTGACTGGCCCAGAGGCTCCGTGTATCCTTGGTATAGACTATCTCAAGAGAGGGTACTTCAAGGATCCAAAAGGATACCGGTGGGCTTTTGGCATAGCTGCTTTGAGCACAGAGAAGATTAGGCAGCTGTCTACCCTGCCTGGCCTTTCAGAAGACCCTTCTGTTGTAGGATTGCTGAAGGTTGAAGAACAACAGGTACCAATTGCTACTACAACAGTGCACCGATGGCAATATCGCACCAACCGAGACTCCCTGATTCCCATCCATGAGTTGGTTCACCGACTGGAGAGTCAGGGAGTAATCAGCAAGACTCGCTCACCCTTTAATAGTCCTATATGGCCAGTACGAAAGTCTAATGGCGAGTGGAGGCTAACAGTGGACTATCGAGGCCTGAATGAAGTCACGCCACCACTGAGTGCTGCAGTGCCGGACATGCTAGAACTTCAGTACGAACTAGAGTCAAAGGCAGCCAAGTGGTATGCCACAATTGATATTGCTAATGCATTTTTCTCCATCCCTTTGGCAGCAGCATGCAGGCCGCAGTTTGCCTTCACTTGGAGGGGCATCCAATATACTTGGAATCGACTGCCCCAGGGGTGGAAACACAGCCCTACCATTTGCCATGGACTGATCCAGTCTGCACTGGAGCAAGGGGGAGCTCCTGAGCACCTTCAGTACATTGACGACATCCTCGTGTGGGGCAACACAGCAGAAGAACTTTTTGAGAAAGGGAAGAAAATAATCCAAATTCTCCTGAAAGCTGGTTTTGCCATTAAAAAGAGCAAGGTCAAGGGGCCTACACAGGAAATCCAGTTCCTGGGGGTAAAATGGCAGGATGGACGTCGCCATATTCCAATGGATGTGATCAATAAAATAACAGCAATGTCTCCGCCAACTAGCAAAAAGGAAACGCAAGCTTTCCTAGGCAACTTTGCAAGGAGCCGGGCAGTGCAACAAGGACTTGAGCTAAGCTGGTGCTGGTGTCCAGACATCCAACTCCGCCTGTCTTGAGTGGCCACTTTGGCAGATGAAGACCTAATCATCAACAGTTCTTATGAACATTTTCCAAGAAAGACCTATGGAATGAAAAGATACACCTACCTATTAATCCTGTTCTGTTAAATCCTTGTCCTGTTAAAGGACAAGGGATAATGATGAGAATGCTTGTATGCTAAAGTATGGGGATCTGAGTGTGACACAAATGTTATGGAATAAGGGGTGGAGGTTGTACTGGGTCTGGCTGGAATGTTAACTTTCCCGGCAGCAGCCCATACAGTGCCGTACTCTGTACTTGTAGCTGGAACAGCAGTGTTATCACACCAGTGTTGTGTCTACTGCTGAGCAGCAGTGGAACAGCATTGGGCCTTTCTCTAACCCTCCTAGGGGGTGGGCAAAAAGTGAGGAGAGAAACATCACTAGGGCAGCTGACCTAAACCAATCAAAGGGATATTCCATACCATGTGGTGTCACACTCAGCAATAAAAGGTGGAAACAGGAAGAAGAGGGGAGGGATGGGCTCTCGTTGAGAAGACGTCGGTCCTCCTCTCGAACACCGGCTGCGTGCGTTGAGGCCTTGCTTCAAGGACGTGGTCAATCATCGCTCATTTGTGGGAAGTAGAGAGTAATTTCTTTCCTCTGCACTTCCATATAGCTTTCATTTATTTTGTTTGTTTGTTTTCCTCCCTTTTTCCCCTTTCCCTTTTATTTCCCCTTAGTTAAATTGTTTAGTTCATGGTAGTCTTTATTTAATTATTATAATTATTTCCCTTTAATTAAATTATCCTTATCTCAACCCGTGAGTTGTTCTTTGCTTTACTTCTCCCCCTCCTTATCTAAAGGAGGGGGAGTGAGAGAGCGGTTGTGGGGTTTAGCTGCCCAGCACGGTAAAACCACCACACTAGGAAAAGAGTTTGTTTAACAGAATTGGCATACTATTATCCCAGGTTTCAGCAACATTATAAATGTCACTGAACATATGGGAGAAAGAAATTAACCATCCATGGTGAATGGATAAAGAAATTAAATGTCCATGGTGCGTTTATTTTTCCATAGTGTAAAAGAAAACAAACAAATATACTCACACACACACACACAGAAAACATTCTGAACAAATTGAGCAGGTAAAAGAAGCTCATTCAATTTTGACAGGATATTTTAGTTATATATCAGTGCATCAAACTGGTTTGCCCCAAACAGGGAAAGAAAGAAGGAAATAGTATTGTTTTTTTCTTTGCTTTAAAAAAAAAAAAATAAATAAAAGAAAAAGTTTACTTTTTATAAGCAGCAGCTTCTGTCACATAATGGGAACATTATGTTATAGTAAGGGTCAGGTTATAGAAATTTCACTTGTCTAGCTATGTTCCCTACAGAAATGTTTATAGAAAATTAACATCACTGATTCAAATTTATTCAAGTAGAGCTTACAAAGAGAAGAATATGACCTCAATGCCTTGGATGACAGAAAGATGTAATGTCAATGTCCTTCAGTCAAGTGGGCTTGAACACAAATAAAAGCCTTATAGATCAGTGTGGAGCCAAGCTTCTGCATGGTGTCAGAGGCAATGTGTGAGAGACTTAACTTTTCCAATTCACAAATGAAGGAAAATGAGGCACTTTAGCTGGCAGTAAGGTTCTCATTTGTATCATGCTGCATGGGATCTTTCTAGAAATCAAAATATTTTGTATTGCAAAAGCATGAAAATTATATGTAGTTCATATATATATACATTTGAATACTACAATTCCCAGTTATAGGAAACCTCAAACAAGTCTGTAGGTTGAGACAAATTGTCTGGAAATAGGTCAGTGAGAAAGATTTCAATTGTATAGCTTTCCATGTTAGGAGGAGGATCTTACTGTAAGAAAATAATTTATGACGAGTGCATATTTTTTCTCAGTTTGACCATATATTATTATTATTATTATTATTATTATTATTATTATTATTATTATTATTATTATTATTATTATTATTATTATTATTATTATTATTATTATTATTATTATTATTAAAGGGATTATAAATACAAACTATTGAATCTGTCAAGTTTTGTTAATTTAATCTAGTAAGGAAGAATGAACTGGAAGGCACAGGAATTCCTTGAGTACTAATTAGTATTCAGTGTATATGTAATAACCCTCAACAATAATTAGAATAGTGGTAACTCAGACTAAGTCAGCTCTGGGAAACTGAATTTCTTAAGAGAGATCCTAAATGGTAAGTTGTAGAGATTTGCATCACACATATTTAAAATGCAGTCTCTCTTTTGTGTGAATTCCTTAGAGCAGTTTCCTAGTTTAAAATCAAGGACTTAAGCTTTTACTGCATTAACATTTTGTTTTTAATTTTGACTTGCCTAGTTTGTGATGACCTTAATCAGATCTGACAACCATGAAGCATGTTCATTTCAGAAAAAAAAAAAAAAAAAAAAAAACAATTCTCAGTAAAGTGTTTTCCAGACAGCTTTTCAAAATACATACAAATTAAAACAAAAATCATAACAAGTCTGGGGAACACTGAAATTGGAGTGTATTTTTCAGTGAAAGTTACATTTGGAATGTGATTATCATACACTGGCTGAAAGGGAAGTCACCCTTTGCAAGTGTTGACCAGTTCATCTGCATCACTGAAGAGAAGACACAAGAATAAATCCATGTTATGGATTAATATAGGAGCAATTCTCCTTCCTTGAGAAGTAGGGTCACTTCAGGGAAGGATGGGTATATTCGTGTTGTGATTTTGAACCTCCTTCATATTGTAAATTAGCGAATCAAGATCAAACTCCTTGTTCTGCATCCTTTTTGCAGTGGAAAAAGAAAACCAGAATAAAGAGGGAGAATAAAAAAAAATAAAATAGAAAAGGTAAAGATAGTAAATGAAATGCAAGATAGATGGAAAGAACTTTTTATTATTTATAAACTTAATGATATTTTAAGTTCCTTAAAATATCAATGTTAATGATATTAATCATTAATATGATTAATATTACCTAATATTAAATACAGAGAAGTCCTTTGGCTTTGCCATCCCATATTCAGTATTTCAGAAGTGAACTTAATTGTAATATATGTAAGGATATACTTGTGCTTGATAGTCTCATTTTATTAACCCATTTCAATTTCAAACATTTTTTTGCTGTCAAAATTGCCAAGAAAGTGTATTTTCATCCACTAACTGTACAAGTGTTTCTTAAAAGGCAATGCTTAAAACTATTTGTATACTCTGAAAAATCATCACTTTACACCTGTGGACAGCTCCAGGAATTAAAACCCAAGTCCATATCTTTTATTTAAAACCATTTGGTGTTTACTGTGAATTAGTTCAAGTTAGGAGAAAACAAAAAAAACCACAACAAACCAACAAAGAAACAAACAACTTAAGGTTTACAGCTCCTGCTTCTATATCACTCCATAATACTCTGATCATTGATCCAACAAGACAATGTTTTTTAATGTCTTTTAATCACACAGCTGTATTTATTATTATTATTATTATTATTATTATTATTATTATTATTATTATTATTTAATTTATTTATTTATTTATTTATTTATTTTTGGGGGGGAGCACTGTACACACAAGACAGAAAGACAGAAGATTATTATTCTCAGTTCATTGTTGGGTACATTTTTTTTCCTTTCAAAATTTTCCCTACAGTTTTCACAGTATAAAGTAGTGATAACTCTTTGAACTATTCATCCAGTGACTACCTTGGGTTTTTCCTCTGCTAATTAATCACTTGTTTAGAATGATTTTTTATCACACCAAATGCACCTTGTTTTTTTTTTTCTTTCTTTTTTATTTTTTTTTTCATCTTTATTATTTATAGTAGGACACTCCTACTCAATTCCTTGTGTTGACTAGAACACAGCTATTTTTAATATCACTGAATTGTTAAATTATTATTTTTTCCATTAGTATCATGTACTTCAATTGACGTACACGTTATGCAGTAATCTGAGAATCATCATAAGGATAAATTTTCATAAGGATGAAAAAGAAAGACATTCTTCGCTATCAAATTGGCTTTTCAAGTGCAGACAGCTACATCAAACATGGGTTCCATGAAGAGAACACAAAATGTCCAAAATTTCCTTCCTAGTGCTGGATTTTGAGATATATTGATTGATATCCTGACCATCTCAATATCATTTATTAGAAAAAATATATTTTACAAATTTTATCTTAGAAATTTCCAACCTTTTTCCTTTCCTCATCACTCATTCACCCAAGCATGTACTGGATACACTAATCACATAATCACCTTCAAGTTACCTGCTTGCATGTGAAAATGCCAGCTAGTACAAGAAAACAAACCTGAGATCCACAGATCCAAAAAATAACTAGAAATGGCAATGAAAAGATTTTCAGGTAGAAATTATGCTTAGTCACACTACTCTTTGCAAGGAAAGACTCACTGATAATAAAATCTAGCTCCTTAAAATATTTTCTTTGTTTGTAAATTAAAACAAGATATAAGAATCCTATCAGCAAGAGCAGGCAAGACTATTTTTTTATCATGGTGAATGTTCCTGAAGACAGTTTCCTACAGCATTTATCTTGCTTTTTTTTTTTTTTTTTTTTTTCAGTGGAAACTGCCTCAGTGCCAGTTTTAGTGTCTGGTTACTCTGAATATCTCCAAGGAGGCTCAGATAGCAATCCTGCTATCTCCAGAAAAAGCCAGTGCTTTATTTTTCAAACTGTTCCAGTGCCACCCCTTTTTCCTTTAGCACTGGTGATAAAAGAAAAATGCTTTGTGAGCCTAGGTCTTCTCTAAACATTCATTACTTAAGACTAACTGGTAAAGGTTTGCCCTACTGTGGCATCTTTTAATAAGATTGCAGTACTGTAATGAAAAAGACATTACTTATGCCATATCATTTAAAAGAAAAACAAAGAATTGAATTCATTCACATATATGGTACAAAATGAGGAAATAGGCAAACTACTTAACTGCTTACTAGACAGTAAAGAAAGAGAAGTTCATGTTGAAGAAAATATATTTATAAATGTATGCATAAATGTACTTTAGAAAGACAGAATTGTTCAAAGAAATTAAAGCAGCCAGAGTTTAAATTTAAAAATGTGGAAAACAAAATTAAAAGTAAAACCAAAACAACAAGAACCTGAAAGTAAACTATTCCTTAGTGACTGAATGAGGAAACAGCCAATAGAATTAAATGGATATATTTAAGGGAAAACATACATAACTTTACATTAGTCCATTTGACTCTACTTCTTTCATCTCCTTTTTTGAATTTCTATCAGTATACAAATACACTTTATGTTCAGTACATCTTGAGCTTTTAAGGAAGACAGGGACAAATTAAAAATATTTATATATGTTTGTACATTTCCTGAAACAAGATTCTTCAAATATAGGATAAGTATTCACAGGCACAGCAAGCAGGTGGTGAAAGACATTTCACAGTGGAAATAGTGCCCTGTGAGACACACCCTGTGTTTTTCCTCTCCAGCTGTATTTTTCCTCTCAGTTTTCACCCTATTAGTAAAAAATATTTTGGTATGTTTACTTGTCTTTATTGAAAGCCATTTGTTAGTTTTTCCTATTGAACTCACAAAATAATTGGTCATATGACACTATGGCAATTACCTTCCATAATGTAATTCAAGACCATGGCCACTACTACAGTATACTGTTGCAACCAATTAAAATCAGACAAATAAATAAATAAATATGTATCTGAAAAAATGTAAATTATATTTCTAATAAATACATACTCTGGACAGATACACAGGAAAAACACTTGCTGTACAAAACAGTGGCTGTACTTGGCTAGTACTGATTACAAAATGTCTTATGCAAGGGGAACTTTTTTTTTTTTTTTTCCCTATATTTTCCTATTAACAATAACTTGCCTCTAATGATATTGAGTTGGGAATTTGGTTCAGGTTCAGGTTTGCCCATGGATTTGATGAGAATACGTATCTGAAATTTTGGAAGATAAAAGTTTTCATCATACTTTTTACATGAAATGATCCTCACAATAAGTATAATTAGCAATTTCTTCATCACCAGTCATCTTTTCCAGTGCACCACTCATTAGTCATTTTTCAGGATTTATCAGAATCTGTAAAAAAGAATTCAGATATGAGTATCTTTATGTCTTTATGTTACAAATTGTCCAAAGTTATTGTTATTATTATTTTTTTTTATAATCCTTCCTAGTGGATGCTCCAGGGCATGACATCCTTGAATTGTCAGAAATATCTTATTATTGAAAGGTATATATTTTTTAAATTTTGATCTATCCTAACAAATGTGCTACAGATTACATTTTGTTAATTTTGGACAAAAGAATATATAAATAACGGATTTTCAGACTATATAGACTTTATCTTCTCATCAGGTGGACAAATTTTGTCTAGCCAGAAGTAAAATTACAGAGAAAAAAAAAAAAAAAGTAACAAATATCAGAAACAGGAAGTGAACTAAGGCTTCCCAGCATCAGAAGTTGGAAACATCCTGTGTGTTAAAACAAGTAGACATAAAAGAGAAAATAAAGTACTGAATGAACCACAATATATCATTCTTATTGATTAAACTTGTACCACACTTCCCTTTGCAGAATCCAGAAAGCCTTGGTAGAATGTATATAGTAGGATTCTGGCCCAGATGAAGACATGTTTGGGTGTCTATGTACGATCTAGATAAATCATATTACAGTCAATGCAGCCAAGTGAAACTAAGGTGATTCAATGCACTGTAGACACATGGGGATAATTTTTGTTGTTCAGTGTTTTATTAAACACCCAAATACACTCTGTGTGGTTTCTACCTACTGTTCTGGAAAGATACTGTCATCTCATTGGTCCCGTGTCACAGCTATAATTTCCACCCAAAATTTTCAGCTGTGAAAGAGCAAATAGTGCTGGGCACCTACATTTAAACAGCTGAATCAAGCCTCTAGAAGTAGGTTAGCCAACTGTTTTCTCGACCCAACTAACAGTGGTCTAGACCTCTATTGCCTCTACTGCCCACCTGGACACGTTTGTTTAAACTTCTTTGCCTAGAGTTGAATCCCACTTTCAGGGCTCAATTCAGGTGCCCACATACGCACAACAAGATGATTTGATACAGCCAGAAGCATCCACAAGCTGCTGTCAGACATTATGTGGTATTTGTTGAAGAACTGTATGAGGCATTCTGGTGAAACAAGTGGCTGAAAAACACAGCATGATCCAGCAATGTGTGCTTGCATCACAGAAAGCCAGCCACAACTTGGGCTGCATCAAAATAGGTCAGTCATGGTCAGCTCTTTGAGAGAGGTGATTGTCCACCTTTACTTCACCCCATCAAGACCCCACCTGCAGAACTGCATCCAGTTCTGGGGCCACCAGCACAAACAAGACATGGACCTCTAAGAGTGGGTCCAGAGGAGGGTCACAAAGATGATCATAAAGCTGAAACACCTCTCCTACAAAGAAAGGCTTAGACAGTTGAGGTTGTTTAGCTTAGAGAAGTGAAAGCTCTAGGGAGAATTTTTAGTAGTTTTTCAGTACCTAAAGGGGGCCCTGAGGAAAGATGGGGAGAGATTCTTTATCAGGGAGAGTAACAATAGGAAAATGAGTAACAGTTTTAAATTAAAACAGTGTATATTTAGATTGCTTATTCTTTACTCTGAGGGTGGTAAGGCACTGGAACAGGTTGCCTGGAGAAGTTGGGGATGCCCTGCAAGTGTTCAAAGCCAGGTTGGATGGGGCTTTGAGAAGCCTGATCACAGGAAGTTGTCCGTACCTTTGTCAGGTGGGTTGGAACTAGATGATATCTAAGGATCCATTCCAACTTAAACCATTCTACGATTCTGTGGAGCAGTAACAGAACAACAGGCACAATACTTTAGAGTATTTCCCTGTAAGGCCAACTGAATGTAGTGGGTTTACGTGGCAAGGTTTTGGTAGCAGGGGGCCATAGGGGTGGTTTCTGTAAGAAAGATCTAGAAGCTGCCCCATGTTTGGGAAGGGCCCCATTGTTTTCCAATAAGCGATGTTGTTTTGCGCCTCTGTGAGAGCATATTTAAGACAGGGAAAAAAACGCTGTGCCACACAGCAGCCGGGAGAGTGAAGGGAGTGAGGAACAGCCTTGCAGGTGCCAAGGTCAGTGTAGAACGAGGGGGAGAGGTGCTCCAGGTGCCAGAGCAGAAGTCCCCTGCGGCCTGTGGTGAGGACCATGGTGAAGCAGGATGTCCCCCTGCAGCCCATGGAGTACCACGGTGGAGCAGGGTTCCATGCTGCAGCCCGTGGAGGAGACCACGGTGGAGCAGGTGGCCCTGCACCGACGGAGGCTGCCGCCTGTGGAAGACCCCTGGCAGAGCAGATTCTGGGCCAGACCTGTAGCCCGTGGAGAGGAGCCCACGCAGGAGCAGGTGACCTGGCAGGAGCTGCTGCCCGTAGGGGAGCCAGGTTGGAGCAGTTTTCTCCTGAGGGATGGACCCCGTGGTACAGACCCATATCTGGAGCAGTTCTGGAAGAGCTGCTGCCTGTGGGAAGCCCACGCCGGATCAGTTCATCAAGGACTGTATCCCATGGGAGGGACCCCACAGCACAGGGGATGAGAGTGACCGAGAAGGAGCGGCAGAGAAGTGCTGTAGACTGACCATAACCCCCATTCCCCCGTTCCCCTGCGCCGCTTGGGGGGAGGAGGTGAAAGAGGGTGGATGGGGGGGAAGGTGCTTTTTGGTTTCTTTCCTTTGTATCTCACTTCTCTAGCTTGTTAGTAATGAGCAATAAATCTTACTATCTTCTTATGCTGAGTCTGTTTTGCCCGTTACAATAATTATTGCGTGATTTTCTCATCCTTATCTCAACCCTTGAGCCCTTTTCACATATTTTCTCCCCATTCCTCTTTGAGGAGGGGGAGTGAGAGAGCGGCTGTGGTGGAGCTCGGCTGCCCACTCGAGCGGAACCACGACACTGAATTAAGATAATCTGTTAATTAGGAAAGATTTCTGTCCTCATAGACTCAATTATTTGTAGCTTGGTTTTGGAATAGATGTTGGAGAGAAGGTCTTTTAAGAAATGTATCTTTAATTTTCAACAGAATTAAATGCATACGTTCCTCGTGCTTCGTTTACAGTGCATTGCTTTTTATTCATTTTTATATCATGTATTTATTTTATTTTATTTTATTTTATTTTATTTTATTTTATTTTATTTTATTTTATTTTATTTTATTTTATTTTATTTTATTTTATTTTATTATTTTTTATTTTATTTATTTTATTTTATTTTATTTTATTTTATTTTATTTTTTTTATTTTATTTTACTTTATTTTATTTTATTTTATTTTATTTTATTTTATTTTATTTTATTTTATTTTATTTTATTTTATTTTATTTTATTTTATTTTATTTTATTTTATTTTATTTTATTTTTAAACAAGGTGTTGAAAGAGATTCATCACCCTGAAAACAACAGGAGATAAGGCCAGATTCTTAAGGTTAACTCACAAATCCCAGAACAGGGAGCCTATTGACTGGGGTTAGGCAGGCTGTACAGCAGACTATCATAAAACGTCCAAGCAACAAATAAAGCAGGCTTTGTTAAACCACAACACAGAGCCATTCATAAATAGCTCTTCCACAAGGACAAACAGGTTTCTACTTTTCTGAAATTTAGCACATACAATAAAAGTTCAGACACTTTGTGTTACATGAGAGAAAGATATTTATAATTCCCCTTTTTTATGATGTTGCCTTCAGGAGAATAAATAGTACACAAATGTTAACTAATGAGATGTAGGCAGAAGAAAAAGACTATTGACAAATATCTGGGAAAAAGGAGTCATTTATATTTTAATCTGTTCATAACACCAATACAACTTTTTTATAGTAGCTCTAATAATTAGTTTAATCATCTAAGCATTAATGATAAAACCAATACAAAAACTACATTAACTCTATACCAACACTGAGAGTGTTTATATAAAAAGTCTCTCTGTCAAAAAAATAATGATGTTAAAGACAGAATAAAAAAGGAAGGCTAAGGTTCTTCACTAAAAAACATGAAGAATATATTTTTTTAAATTCTGTGGTTTACTGTGAAGATTCGGAAGATTTCTTTCTTTCTTTCTGTCTTTTTTTTTTTTTTTTTGGCGGGGGGGGAATTATTATAAATTATTATTGTAAATATCTTATTAATGTTGTAAATTATTAATTTTGAGGACTCGAAATGGAAATATGTAACATTTTCCAGAAGGGAGAATATAAATATTCCACATAATACATTCAGTGAATATAACTTAGGAAGGGCTGAGGAAAAAGATTTTCACTTTCAAATCAATCTTCTATATGGTTACTGACTTTGAGAAGCAGAAGTCATTTTGAATGTTTCCTTCATAGGTTAATTATTTCTTGAGGAGAATGAAAATCTTTTGTTCATTCTTTGTTCATTAAATGTTAGTCTGCTGATGCATCTTTCCAAACCTCATAAATCTTGACATTACCTTTGTAATAAATTGAGTTACCAAGCTTATATGAATTTCTCTTATATATATGTGGTCTACCACATATATATAATATATATTATATATGTGTAATATATATTATATATAATATGTATAATATATATAATATATATGTGGTCTACCACATATATATAATGTGTGGATGTGGTCTACCTTGACTTCAGCAAGGCTTTTGACACCGTTTCCCACAGCATTCTCCTCAAGAAACTGGCTGCTCTTGGCTTGGACTGGCGCGCGCTTCGTTGGGTTAGAAACTGGCTGGATAGCCAGGCCCAAAGAGTCGTGGTGAATGGAGTCAAGTTCAGTTGGAGGCCAGTCACTAGTGGCGTCCCCCAGGGCTCGGTGCTGGGGCCGGTCCTCTTTAATATCTTCATTGATGATCTGGACGAGGGCATCGAGTGCACCCTCAGTAAGTTTGCAGATGACACCAAGCTATGCGCGTGTGTCGATCTGCTCGAAGGTAGGAAAGCTCTGCAGGAGGATCTGGATAAGCTGCACCGATGGGCTGAGGTCAACTGCATGAAGTTCAACAAGGCCAAGTGCCAGGTCCTGCACCTGGGGTGCAATAACCCCAAGCAGAGCTACAGGCTGGGAGATGAGTGGTTGGAGAGCTGCCAGGCAGAGAAGGACCTGGGAGTGATGGTGGATAGTCGGTTGAATATGAGCCAACAGTGTGCTCAGGTGGCCAAGAAGGCCAACGGCATCCTGGCTTGTATCAGGAACAGTGTGACCAGCAGGGGTAGGGAGGTGATCGTTCCCCTGTACTCGGCTCTGGTGAGGCCGCACCTTGAGTACTGTGTTCAGTTTTGGGCCCCTCGCTACAAGAAGGACATTGAGGTGCTTCAGCGAGTCCAGAAAAGGGCGACAAAGCTGGTGAGGGGCCTGGAGAACAAGTCCTACGAGGAGCAGCTGAGGGAGCTGGGCTTGTTCAGCCTGGAGAAGAGGAGGCTCAGGGGCGACCTTATCGCTCTCTATAGGTACCTCAAGGGAGGCTGTAGCGAGGTGGGGGTTGGTCTGTTCTCCCATGTGCCTGGTGACAGGACGAGGGGGAATGGGCTTAAGTTGAGCCAGGGGAATTTTAGGTTAGATGTTAGGAAGAACTTCTTTACCGAAAAGATTGTTAGGCATTGGAACAGGCTGCCCAGGGAAGTGGTGGAGTCACCATCCCTGGAAGTCTTCAAAAGACGTTTAGATGTAGAGCTTAGGGATATGGTTTAGTGGGGACTGCTAGTGTTAGGTTAGAGGTTGGACTCGATGATCTTGAGGTCTCTTCCAACCTAGAAATTCCGTGATTTCTAAATTAAGTTTGTATTTGTTTACATGAAATATGAAATATTGCCAAATAAAATTAATTTAGGATTTATAGGTGGGTATTACTGTTGTCATGTCAGAAAACCTCAAAGACCACTTTCACAGCAGAATACAGTTATTATCCTACAAGCAATGTGTACTGAATAGAAGCATAAATGCTACTACATAATGGAAACAAAGCCAACAAGAGAAAGAGAAAGAGAAAGAGAAAGAGAAAGAGAAAGAGAAAGAGAAAGAGAAAGAGAAAGAGAAAGAGAAAGAGAAAGAGAAAGAGAAAGAGAAAGAGAAAGAGAAAGAGAAAGAGAAAGAGAAAGAGAAAGAGGAATAAAAGAAAAGGAACAAGAAAAAAAAGGGGAAAAGAAAAAGAAAAAAAAAAAAGGAAAGAACAAGAGAATGATGTGGGATTATTCTGGGTTGTGTCTGCGTGCATGAAAGGAGGGGTCTGGGGTGCCTGCGAGCACAGTGGGAAGGGTCCTGGGTTCCTGGGTGGGACGCTTTGACACTATATAAAATAATGTCACGCAGTAATAAATTGGCTTACGGCACAGAACGCTGGTCGTTGTGTCCGTTTGTCCCAGGGCTTTCGGTCGGGTTATCCTACGTATGGTGACCCCGATGTGATACGAACCCCGACGTGCAACCGGTTGGCACGAGTTAGGCGCGGCGCGAGTTAGGCGTGGTGCGTACGTGCTAGGTACGCAGGTGGCCATGGGGCCTGGAGTCAATGAGGTGGTGAGTACTTTAAAATCCTTGGCCAAGGAAGTAGGAATAACTTTACGAAAGAAGGACATTCGGTCCCTCTTGTTTTGGGCGACACGCCGGAATCTGGCGGGGTCTCCTGTCCATTGCCTGAAACAGGCTACTTTAGAACCAGTGGGATGGGATTTATGTGACAGCGCTTGCATCGGGAACAAAGAAGCACAGACTTTATTACCAACCTATGGGTCAGTGCGAGCGGTTTTGGAAAAGGTAGCCAACGAGGCATGCCTGTGGGCTACTGTGCACCGCATGCTTTTGTCCGATGGGAACAGTGAGAATAAGCAGGCTCCTATGGAGCTGCCGATAAAAAACAATCTAAAGGAGGGGTCAGGGCAGGAGAAGGAGGAGGCTCGATCAGGGGATGAAAATAATGTGGAGCAGGAGAAAGAAGAGGGTGGGAAACCTTTTGTGGCCCCCCTGCGAGTTCGGTTGGATCGTGAAAGAATAGCAACACCTAGTGCTCCTCCGGCGGAAGGGAGCACAGTACATATTTCATCAAACGGGTCCTTTTGGGGGGTAAATAAGAAGGGCTCCCTTATTCTGTTCCCTGCCGGGGGTCCTGAAGGGGCAGGGGTGGCATCCAGGCAGGCGCTGGCGTTTTCGGGCTCCCTCCGGCCGCCGCTGTATGCAGCCCCCCCCGCGTTTGACCCTGGAGGGCGGGAGGGGGGGGAAGCGCGGGTAGAGTCTTTTTCGGAGAAGCCCCTACCATTGTCCGTGCGTCGCGTTCCCGTTCCATCGGGTGCTGAGTCCCGAGAGAGAACGAGTGGATAGTGAGAGTTCAACAGATGAGGAATCTCGGGATCCTAGACAGGCTACCCCGCGGCAGCCAATGCACATCCATGAGGAGGTGCAAAAGGCAAGAGAAAAATGGACTATTAGTGCGAGAGAATGTCTTCTCTCAGGTTGTGAAATAACGCTAAGTCCTGTGCGGATAGGGTGCTATCCTGTTTTCGTGGGGTCTCAAGGACATCAGTGGCAGCCGGTAGACTATAAGATGCTGCTACAGTTAAAAAAGGCTGTACAGGAGGGGGGATTCTCTAGCCCACAGACACAGGTTTTGTTGGATGCGGTGGCCTTGCAAGGGCCCCTGATGTTTGATTGGTGGCAGGTTGCCCAAGCCTGCCTGACGGCAGCGCAGGTACCCATGTTTGAGTCTTTGCTAGAAGAGGAAGGTGAAGTGTTAATGGCGCGTGCATGGGCGAATCCCCAGGATCCTTTACATGGTATGCCTGGGGAAGTGTTGGGACGGGGGAGGTGGAATACTCCACAGGAACATCTGTTGCTGCCGCAGCCCGTGCTGATTGCCGCTGCTGATTTGGGCCGTAGAGCATTAGAGCGGATGAATGCTGTAGTCAGCCCGACTCCCAGTTATCTCCATATTCGGCAAAAACCTGAGGAACACTTTGGGCGCTTCGCAGATAGAGTGCAGACAGCTGTGGCGAGCAGTAATTTACCACCGGAAGCGCAAGATGTTTTGAGAGAATGCTTAAGAACAGGAGCTCTACCTGAGTTCAAGGCCGCTCTTGCAGCGCTTCCAGCTTCTGCAAGCGCGGGCGAGCTGATTGCTCGCGGATGTGCGTTTGACAAGGCTCAGGAGATGCAATCTCTTGCTGCTGCTCTCAGTGAGCAGATGGTTGAGGTCACATCTGCCCTCCAGGCGTTTGCTCTCCAGATTCATCCTGGAGGTTGTTTTCCTTGCGGACAGCGTGGTCACGTAGCTCGTGATTGTTCCAAGAAAAGGGAACCTGTGATCGAAAACAGCCGTGTCCCTTGTTGGGTGTGTGGGAGGTCTGGCCACTACGCTCGCGAGTGTTCACAACGAAAAGGGGAGGTAAAAGAGGAAAAGAGGGGGGGGCTGTCGGGAAACGCCAGCGCTGGGACGAAAAGGGACCCACGATCTCGGCCGCAAGCGTGGGTCCCAACCCCCATCGAGCAGGGGTGGACAAGTCCGCCGTCCAGTCTCGGGCCGGAAAACGATTGGTAAATACAGAAGCTTGGCTTGCAGGTGCACGGGCAGTGGAGCAAGGAGTGGAGATTCCTGTGCAGCTGCGGACTGCCACAGCTGAGCCCACTGTGTTCCCTCTGGTAACCGAAAGTGATGATGGACTCTCTAGCGTGAATTATCCCCTGATACAAGTTAGCTTTGACATGGGTTCTCGGCCAACTTTGCCTGCCCGAGTAGCTATTCAAGGTGTGAAGGATCCATTTCCACCGGTAGCCACTATAACCTTTTTAGTGGACTCCGGTGCAGATGTCACCTCCATTTCTGCCACACACTGGCCTCAACAGTGGCCACTAGATCCGCTGCCCTGAGCGGTCAGTGGGGTGGGTGGTTTGGTGGAAGGTCATCGTAGCCGTCATCCAGTATTGATTCGCTGGGATGATACTGGTGTCCAGCGGGAGGTGGGGCCCCTCAGACCCTACGTTCTAGCCATTCCTATATCTCTGTTAGGCCGTGATGCATTAGTGTTAGCAGGAGTATGCTGTGGGCTACCGGACTGCTCCGCTGTTTCCAACGCCATACGCTTACAACCTACGGTCTGCTGAGCCAGTACTCAACGGGACACTTCGTGGGCTGTTCCGCCTGTTGCTTGCCGGGGAGGGAAGCTGACTACCATCCGTATCAATGCCACCATGCAGGCAGGTAACAATCTGACACATGAAACACACTTGTCATCAGACGGCACCACGCATGCGACGGAGGACGGAAAGGAAACTGTTCTGCCGGTGGCACAATTGTGCGGCTCCATTGACGTTTGGGACAATGGGACAATAGCGGATGTGACCGTTCCGCCGTGGACGGTTAAGACCATGGTGCGCAATCAGTCGGTGGCCTGGTTGTGGGTGCAGCCACCGGGCCAAGCTCCTGCACCGGTGGACTTTTTCCCTGGGGATGTTTGGACTGTAAATAGCCATGCGACGGCCCCTTACCAATTGGTCTGTGTCGCATATGTTTCGAACTCTGCTCATCGGCGTTTACCTAACCCCTATTGGTTGCTCTGTTCTCAGGAATGTGCTTGGAAGGTGATTCCAGCTAACACAACACTTGGTTTGTGCTCTATGGGTCTGCTATTGTGGCCGCATCGCACTGCTCGCAGCCCTCGAGCAACCCGAGGAGTCTGTAAAATTCTGGTGTTGTTAAAAATGAGAGATAAAAGGTCAGTTCAGTACACACAGCAAGCAAGGAGCAATCAAGAGGAAAATTCAGTGATAGGGTTAATTAGAGATTTTGCAAAAATGCAGAATGTGAGTCAAGTGACCGCTTGTTTACCTATACCTAAATCCGCAGGTGATCCTATACCCTGGGGTATAATCACATCACCGATACCCCAGATTGAGAAAAACAAAACAATCCAATGTGAATCGAAAACAGTCATAGAGACAGAAAGGCTGGAAGGGTTTTATAGAAAGTGTCAGATTCGCCTTTATTCTGGGTGTCAAAAGGAAAGAAATTACATATTTACGGACCTAGACAACGAGGATGGACGACTAGGGATGTGTGAGTATGATGCACCACACACACAACAAAAGGAAAAGGTTATATGGAAGTGTAAAGAAGGTAACGAGATAGGAAGATTAGAGGGTTGGGAGTCAGCATGGGCATTAAGTATACTGCAGAAATACCAATATGGAGGGAATACTTCTTGGTGTTTGCAGTGGGTAGGAAGGACGAATAATGACCAGAGTTTACTATATGAGACGGCTCAGAGGGAAACTAGTAGTCGGGAGAGGGTAAAAGCAGTCCCGTGGTGGAATTGTACACAAATATTCAATTGTGACACTGCTTTAGAAACAATATCTCTGCTCCCGGTAAAGATAGCCTTAGCCACTGGATGTGCATGCAGAGGTTTACAAGTTAACATGAGTATAACCAATCGGAATGCAGCCAGCCAGACTGGTAGGGAAAAGACCTTAGTGAATTGTAAATCTTCGACTATACGAAGCATGGGACATTTTGTGTGGGCCACCAGTGATGGAACTTGGATGACTCATTTAAGTTTGGATGGCCCAGTAAAAGAAATAACTTTAGGATTGCCCACCCTTTGCCCGCTTTGGAAAAAATCTCCTCTCATAGAGAGAAGGACAAAAAGAGAAGTAAGTGAAGAAGACGATGAGTGGCAGGAACCATCCACTGGGATAAAGATAGGATGGGTGGTAGAATTGTTGTTTGCCCCGATAGCCTCCCACCACAACAGGGAGCTGATATACAATTTGATGGGGCAAGTACATAGACTGGCTAACATAACCAAAAGGGGGGTTAAGGAATTAAATATACAGTTACAAGCCACAACAAGAATGACCCTGCAGAATAGATTGGCCCTGGATATGCTTCTGTTAAAGGAACATGGCGTCTGTGGATACCTTAAAGATAAGGCTGACCATTGTTGTATACACATTCCGAATGTAACTGCCGATGTAGAACGTGACATATCCCAAATAGCCCAGGTAGAAGACAAAATAAAAGAAGGGCAGCGTGACTCAGAACAGAATTGGCTGGGGGCAACTCTCGAGGGGTTAGGCTTTCAGCTAGAAGGATGGCTTAAATCACTCTTACAAACAATATTGCTACTGGTAATAGTATTCATTGTGATAGGGCTATTATATGCATGTATTAAAGCAAAAATAGATAGAAGCAGTATAATGAATCGCAGCATGCTGACCATTCTCACCAAAAATCATGAAGGGTTCCCATTGCCACTGCTTGCTCCTGGGACGGATACTCGTCCCTAAGTAATTATGATTAAATCACGCTTAGCGTAACGGGTTAAAGGGGGGTACATTACTGCATAAAGAGGGGAGAGGTGTGGGATTATTCTGGGTTGTGCCTGCGTGCACGAAAGGAGGGGTCTGGGGTGCCTGCGAGCACAGATGCTTTGACACTATATAAGGTAATGTCATGCAGTAATAAATTGGCTTACGGCACAGAACGCTGGTCGTTGTGTCCGTTTGTCCAGGGGCTTTCGGTCGGGTTATCCTACAAAAGAAAAGGAAAAGGAAAAGGAAAAGGAAAAGGAAAAGGAAAAGAAAAAGAAAAAGAAAAAGAAAAAGAAAAAGAAAAAGAAAAAGAAAAAGAAAAAGAAAAAGAAAAAGAAAAAGAAAAAGAAAAAGAAAAAGAAAAAGAAAAAGAAAAAGAAAAAGAAAAAGAAAAAGAAAGAAAAAGAAAAAGAATGAAAAAGAAAAAGAAAAAGAAAAAGAAAAAGAAAAAGAAAAAGAAAAAGAAAAAGAAAAAGAAAAAGAAAAAGAAAAAGAAAAAGAAAAAAGAAAAAGGTCTGTCCACTAACTCAATGAAATGTCATCTATGTCAAAAGGAGGCTTTACTTCAATCCCAGTTAATGTGCAACAATTATAAAACATTGCATGAATTAAAAATATTTTGTAGATAATTTACAAAAACAAACAAACAAACAAAACATGCCTGACACTGGTCATGTGTATTCTCAATAAATCACAGTGATTTTCAAGAGAAATACAAAATAATGAATTATGATTTTCATTCTCTGGTCTTATTGCTTTCTGTTGTAAAACTCATATATAGCTGGACTTCTACACCTGGAAACTCAAAATCAAGAGATTTTTAATGCAAGGTTGTTATGATCTGTATGGAAAATATTAGAGTATCTTGGATAGAAAATAAATTAGCTACTTCTTTCCATCTACAATCCTCCTGTTTGACAGGGTCCCTCCATATGGCCTGAAATATTTTCAAACTCAATGGAAAAATTCCTACTGTTGTTCAAATCAATGAGTTCTACCATTGTAATAAGCACATACATAGGTTTTCAAGTAGTGGTATAAAATCCTCTAAAACGGATGCATGCAGCCTCTATATGACTTTGGAAGTGTACCCTTCCCTTGTCCTTTCCTTTCTTTCTTTTCTGAAGCAACGTGAAACAGAAAGCAAAACTGTGCCATACAACCTCAACTGAGGAGATGTATGGCTATCTCCAGACTCTGCTTTGTCTCATTTCTGAAGAAAACAAAACATAAACAAAAACAAACAAAAACAAACAAGCAAACAAAAAAAACACATGCAAATGACTTCCCAGTGTATCATGGACAAATGAGTGATCATATTCATAACATTCACATTTATATCTATTTGCCCTTGCACCAAGCAACTACAAAAAATCAAATCTGATCCAGCATTTTTCATACATTCAGAGTCCATCATGATAACTTTTCCTCCCAAGTTTGACAGTCTGGCACTTCTGTATTTCAGTGCAGCACTTCTGTGTTTCAGTGGTTGTTTTTTAAACCCATGCTGAATTACAAGGATTCCATTGAAACAGAGTTTCCTATAACCTTTATTCGTGTTCAGCTGCTGCATCAGAAATATTTCATTTCAGATATTCAGCATTTTGATTGGCATTGCAACATTCTGGACATGTATCCAGTAATTCTTGTATTGACACAGCTTACTGAGCTCTGACATGGACCTTATTTTGAACACAAGGCTATATTTACTCCCCAAAATAATGGTCAACAAAGGTTAATAAAGCTGCAAGGTTAATGCCAAACAAACAAACAAAAACCTTTTTGAAGATTATTTTGGAAAATCTCCTCTCCTGCAAAGAGGAAAATGCTTAGAGCTTTTCAGTATGAATGCATTCAGACTACATGTTAAAGGGCAGTTGCTGTGTCTTGATTTGTGAAGAAACAATGTATTTGAAAGAGCATGGCATGTATATCGGAGAACTGAAACAGGAGGAGCTGTTGATATCTACATGTAAGTCAGTTAAAAAGAGCTTCTCCCTGAAATTCCTCTTTTCTTTAGCATGAAGATTTGATTCATCCTTGGTTTTACTTGTGGGAAAGGGACTTGGCTGAGCAGCTCTCCCTGCCTGTGGAGACCAAAGGGAGTAAGCTGCTGCTTACACTTGACTTGGAGGTTTTGGGGAGAGAGGGCATGTAGGACTTCCTCGTGGATTAGTCTTGCTTTTTTGAGTGTTGAATCCAGGAATTTTTATTATATATATATATATAAATAAATATATAAAGAATATATATACATGTGTTTACTGAGCCTATGGAAATAGAGAGGAAAACACTACTGTCTGCTTTTAATTTTATGTAGAGAGGTGATTCTTTGCAAGATCTAGGATATTATAAGTTGCCATAAAGCCAGCAGAAGCAGAGGAAGTATAAAAAATATAAAAAATAAATAATTTTTGTACTAGAAATGGTTCCATTGCTATAATAATGGTGAAAGGAAAAAGAGATTCTGACATAGAGATATTTGGAGTCTTTTTTATTTATTTATTTTTATTGATCCTGCAAGGATACAATTTCTGTGAGACACACAATATACAGAATTCTGTCTTTCACAAGTCCTAGAGCTGTGAGAGCTGGCTATAAAAGCACAGTACGCAAATGAAGGGAAGTCTTCTGAGACAAGCTACTTAAATAATTAAAATAGCTGGCATGGTAGAGAAATGAGTTCTGTTGCTATTTAACATTTATTTTTAATCTATTTAAATAAATTGGCCATTTGGAAGAAATAACTTTGGAAAAGTTAAGGAAGCAGAATTTATAAAAATTGTCATCGTTAAGGAGATATTAAATTTATGAATGGTTCTCATAATTGTAACCATGCAAAAAAAAAAAAAAAAACACAAAAAACAAAACAAAACAAAACAAAACAAAACAAAACAAACAAACAAAACAACAACAACAACAACAAAAAAAAAAAAAAACAAAACAAAAACAAACAAACAAAAAAAAACCACGAAGAATCTCCTAAGGTAACTTATTTATTTGTAGTTTTTTGGGGACCTGCACAAATTTTACATCTTACAGAAAAGCCTGTGCTGTAGCTTTGTTTTGTGCTGTTAATATACAAGTAATAAATTCTCAAGAAAACCACTACAACTTGCACTGGAAATTCCTATCATGGAACATACTGAGGACATAAATAATTAATACAATACACACAATCTATGCAATTATGCTTCTCTTTCTTGCAATCACTCTTTGCCCATTTGATATACTTCATAATCTTGCTTGTTAAGGCAGCTTTTCTGACAGTTAAGAATTTCTCACTTTCATATTTAAAGGCCATTCTTATATTTCCCATGGAACTAATAAAAAGACAGACTATGGGTGACAACTAAGGTTGACAAAGAGATGATATGACATGTTCAAAAACCGCAAGGTTTCCTGGGTCTGCAGTTTCATTAGGGAAATGTGGATAGTGAAATACTTTAGTTACAAAGGTACCACATAATTTCATCACAATTTTATAATGTAGCAAATTAATTTGGCCTGGTAATTATCACATAGGTATTGGGAGTCAGGAATTATCTTTTTATTTGTTTGTTTTCCTCTGTATCACTGACTGTTACGTTAAGATAAGTAGTTTAAACTGTGTACTGTTTCTTTATGTAAAATGTTTCACAGCAGTGTTGCACAACATAAACATTGTTTGTAACATGCTGTATATCCCTTATCTAACTGGTAATGCAGAAAAGAGAAGTACTTGTATGATGTGTTAAGAAATTAATTAGTATATTCACCTTGATACACAAGGCAGAGCATTGCCTTTATAAATACTTTCTCCATTTCTTCAATACCATTCTGTCTCCCTTCGGCTGTGTTTTAAATAATAATGCATTTTACAATTTTAATATTTATAAATGAAATATGTGACCACTTTTTCTTGAATATCTTGAACATCTTCAGAATTATCTAAGGATTTCTATGGACCTTAAAACTTCTAGTATTTCATCCTCAAGACTGTAAATCAAATTATCTTTTCTCAAAAAAATACTTCCACTCTGGCACTGTAGTTGCCAGAGTGGAAGAATCACCTCAGTGATTGATATGAATGACATTTTAATCTTATCTTCATAACTGATAATTCAAGACCAGGACATTTCCAAATAAGCAACAATACAACAAGCTGCAGAATAGATAAGGCCATATCCTCATATTTAATAAGGTGATTACTTTTTTTCTTCAACTCTCATGTTGCTTTAACTTTTAAAAGATCTAACATTTTTTCTCATTGAAAATGGGAAAACACTCAGAGATCTTTAATGATAAAAAATTAAGGCATCATTTTTTAATAAGATACCTTAGAAAAATTACATTCAATATAAGATTATTAAAGCTAAGTACAATGCATAAGCCCTTTAAAATGTATAGCATTTTATTTTCTTGTATCACTCATTCAGCAAGTGCCTTATAAAGCTAATTACCACCTAATTTATTGTAGACTGAATAGCAGGAAATCACTGCTCTCCTATGTTGTATAACAGCTAATCCATTAAGTGCACAGTAGGATATGAGGCCATCAAGAGCCTCTCCCTGAGAAATGATCTATATCTTCCAAAGGAAGGCAAGAGGCTGACTGTGCAGAGGTATGTCCTAATCAAGTTACACATGCTTGTTGCACTAATCTTCACCAAAATACATTTATGGTGCTGCAGAGCTGTAAAAGAGAATTATGCCATTAGAGACAGACAAATATGCTTCCTTTTCCCTTGTGCTGCCATGCATGTTAACCACAGACCTGGAGATAGACCTTAGCACAGAGGAAGAATCCAGGCAGTTTATTTATTGATTTTATAAATTCATCTGTCAGTACTCATTGCTGTTCATTCTGAGCTCAAGCTGTAGTCTTTTTGTTGCAGGTTTTTTTTTGTTTGTTTTTTTTTTTTTTTAATATATATATAAAATCTCTGTCTTTTATCCAGCTATCCATTTCCTAGAAATTATAGAAAATGAACTATCCTTGAGATCTATGTGGGTTTTTTTTGGTTTGTTTGTTTTTACTGTGGCTGAGAGGTTTAAAAATCATTTAGAACACAACCATATGCACAGTCAGCATGATCACATAAAATTTCTGTAGGAAACCAATCTCAAAATAGAAATAAATATGGAGGATAAATTGTTATGGTAAATGATAGAACAGCCTCAATTCTCCATTGCACAAGCTCATGGGGATCTTGACATAAGACAACTGTGCAGAAATACTCCTGCTCTGGATTGAACCTGCAGGAAGACAGAAATCTTTTCATGATTCAGGGTTTTGTTATACCTGAATAATGGCATCCCCTGCTATTTTCACAGGTATTTATCTACTTTATATCTATTGTAAAATGACGATATTGGATATATATGTAGCATAGAATCATAGAATCATAGAATATCCTGAGTTGGAAGGGACCCTTAAGGATCATCAAGTCCAACTCTTGACACCGCACAGGTCTACCCAAAAGTTCAGACCATGTGACTAAGTGCACAGTCCAATCTCTTCTTAAATTCAGACAGGCTCGGTGCAGTGACCACTTCCCTGGGGAGCCTGTTCCAGTGTGCAACCACCCTCTCTGTGAAGAACCCCCTCCTGATGTCAAACCTAAATTTCCCCTGCCTCAGCTTAACCCCATTCCCGCGGGTCCTGTCACTGGTATCATTTTCTTTTCTTAAAAATAAATAAATAAATAAATAGGAATTTACTGCAACCATTGCTTCCACTGGTGTGAGAGTGAAAGAATTGTAACTTCAATAACATTAAATCATCACTGCAGAACACAGACTTCATTTTTTTTCCCATCTCTGAGACCTGTGAAACAAGGAAGAAGAAATGATACTGAGGACATTGTACAAACACATCTTGAACACTGACAGGCATGGGGTATCAACCTTTAAGATGCTTGTTACAGTTTTTGACCACCCTCATGGCACAAACATTTTCATAATGCCCATTCTGAACCTTCCCTAGCACATCTTTGTGCCATTGCCATGTGTCCTAACATTGGTTACCAGGGAGAGGAGACCAACACCTCCCTCTACACTTCACCTGCTCAGGAATCTGTAGAGAGCAATGAGGTTGCCTCTTGGTACACTTTTCTCCAGACTGGAAAGCCCACATATCTTCAACTATATCAACACCAATGTTAGAAAGGTCAGCATAGAGTGGTTTCTCACCTCCACTTCCCTTTATCTGACATGGGTTCTTCACAGGCTGCAGTTTACAGGAAACCTGCTGCACCATGGGTTCTGCATGGACTGCAGGGAATATCTGCTCTTCCAGGAATATCCTGGAACTCCTCCTCCTTCTCTGATCTTGGTGTTCCCTCTGCTGTTTATCACACTTTTTTTTTTTTTTTTTTTTTTTTTTTTTTTTTTTCACAGAAGTACCACCAGCCATTACAATGGGTGCAGCTTTTTCATGCAGCTTGATCCCTTGCAGCTGGACAGCTGGAAAGATGACTGGCAGAAGTAGCTGACATCCTCCAAAGAGGAGGCCTTCCTTGCAGCCCCACCCTGCTGAAACCTTGCTGTGTACACTCATAAGTTTCATCAAGTAATTTTTGGATGAATGGTGATTATAGACTGCTCACCTTGGATCTGTTACTTATTTGGCATTTTATTGGATTTTACTTCAGTCATTTAAACCCCTGTTCATAGGCAGCTATAATAAATTGAAATTTTCCAACATGTTTAAGATAATCATATGTGGTTAGCAGATATTCCACAATGCAAAACATTACTGTGCATGGAAGAAAATAGTAGACAGTAGGATTTTCATAGAATGTTACAAGACTGTAATGTATTCTCTTCATGTATCATGGGAAAACTTGGTGGTTTCCCAGGATGCATGGAGAAAATAGATGAAGATAATTTAAGGAGGCAGAAGAGCCATAGCGAGGATATATTAGGTACAGGAAGAAACAGTCTTGTAATACATTAATGATGTAGCTAATATGCTACACTAATGTGTTAACACTACATATGTGATAAAAAATATCTAGTAATAGCTAGGAGAATTCTGGGAACACCAGAGACATAGAAACAGGCATGAAAACAAATGAAACAGATGATTTAACATACTGAATCTAGGCACTCTGCCTTCAACAAAAGCAGACAAGGAACAGACATAATAGGAAATTATTCAATCGGTCTTCTGTGGGGAATGTTTCTTCTTATGCCCATGAAAAATACTCTATAACAGTGTTCTGAATAAAAGATGATTTATAAACTTCAAAGATTTGTTAGCAGGGTAACCACACATGCTTTCTAAACATATTAAATCCTTCCTGAAAATACTCCAATGTAACAGTTACTGGAATTTACTATTACCCTTATACATTCTGACAAACATATACCATGTTTATACCATATATTAAGTTCCTGTTGAGAAATTTTATCTTTAACCATTCACAAAAATAAATAAATAAATCCAAAAGCACCACCAACAACAACAAAACCACCTTGGTACTTTGAAAAAGGCACTAAATATATGATAGAATCATGGAATCATATAAATGTTTGGGTTGGAAGGGACACAAAGTTCATCTCATTCTAAAACCCCTGCCATAGGCAGGGCACCTCCCTAGACCAGGTTGCCCAAAGTACCATTTAGCCTGGCCTAGAACGCTTCCAGAGATAGGGCATCCACATCTTCTCTGGGCAACATGTTCCAGTGTCTCACTACCCTCACGGTAGTGTCCATTTGTTCCTAATGTATAATATAAATCTACTCTCTTTTAGTTTAAAACTATTACTCCTTGTCCTATCACTACAGTGTCCCTCTCCAGCTTTCCTGTAGGCTTGGTTTAGGTACTGGAATGCTGCTATAAAGTCTCCTTGGAGCCCTCTCCAGGCTGAACAACCCCAGCTCCCTTAGACTGTCTTCATAGGAGAGGTGCTCCAGCCCCATCATCATCTTTGTGGCCCTCCTGTGAACTTGTTCTAATACTTCTATGTCCTTCTTGCGCTGGGGGCCCCAGAGCTGAATGAAGTGCTCCAGGTGGGGTCTCACAAGAGCAGAAAAGAGAGGAAGAATGAACTTGCTTGACTGCTGGCTACACTTATTTTGATGCAGTCCAGGCTTTCTTGGCTGCAAGCTTACATCAGCAGCTCATTTTGAGCTTCTCATCCACCAACACACTCAGGTCCTTCTCCTCAGGTCCGTTCTCAATCCATTCTCCACCCAGCCTGTATTTTTGTTTAGGAATGCCCCAACCGATGTGCAGAACTCTTCCTCTTAATATGAGGACCTTCTTCATATTAAACTTCATGAGGTTCAAACAGGCCCACATCTCAAACCTGTCCAGGTCCCTTTGGATGGCATCCCTTCTCTCCAGCATCTTGACCACAACACACAACTTGGTGCCATTGGCAAACTTGCTGAGGGTGCATTCTGTCTCACTGTCCATGTCACTGACAAAGATGTTACAGCATGAGTCTTTGTAGTGACCCCTGAGAAATTCCACTCATTACTTTTCTCCACTTGAACATCAAGCTGTTGATCACGAGTCTTTGAGTATGACCATCCAGCCAATTCCTTACTTGACAAGTGGTCCATCCATCAAATCTATGTCTCTCCAATTTAAAGACAAGGATGTCATGGGGGATATTGTCAAATGCTTTGTACAAGTCCGGGTAAATGATGTCAATTGATCTTCTCCTCTCCACCAATGCTGTAAACCCACTGTAGAAGGCCACCAGATTTGTCAGGCATGATCTGCCCTTAGTGAAGCTATGTTGGCTGTCACCAATCTTCTCCTTACTTTCCATGTGCCTTAACATAGTTTCCAGGAGGATCTTGCTGGGCACAGAAGTTAGACTGACTGGCCAGTAGTTCACTGAGTGTTCCCTCATTCCCATCTTAAAAATGTGGTTTATGTTTCCCCTTTTCAGCCTGGGGAAACTTCAAAAGACTGACTCAACTTTTCAAATTTGATGGATAGTGGTTTACCAATTACATCTGACAGTTGCCTCAGGACCTGTGAATACATCTCATCAGGTGAAGTCTCATAGTATTCAGTGGTATTGCACAGTATTCAGTGGTAATGCAACTCTTTAGTATTTATTTTTAACTTCAAGGTTCAAGATCTGTGTCTTAAAATTCAATAAAGAATAATGTTCTATTGTCCTCGTATTTATTTTAATTAATTTATCTTAATTCTTTCAACCAACAAAGTATTATGGATATGATGTTCATGAGTAGCATTTTGTTTTTTCTTTGGCGTTTCACTCAGCCTGAATAATAGACTGCAAAGTTTCACTTCTGAGAGGAAGGTTGCGTTATTTTCACTTGTTTGGTTAATCAACATAATGTACAAAACAGAACCACTTTCCTACAATAGAAAGCTTCACAGCACCTTCAGTTCCCATTTTGCTTCCAAAATTTGCTGACTGCAGACCCCCAAAACAATGTTTTGGTTTCAGTGGCTTTCTCAGGTAATAAACATGGAAATAATTTTGAATGTCTGAACTGAAAGCAATTAGTTCTGTTCTGCAATAAAGATAGATAGATTAACCAGTTTAAATCCTTTTGTCACACTGATGCATATCACTATGATCAGTCAGCAGAAATCATTCTTGAGGCAGAACAATAACCCATATAAAATAATCATTTCTAAAGGGAAGGAATGAAGTTATGCATCATCAGTATGGCCACTGAAGAGTTTACCACAAAACCTTAGTAGACATTAAAAAATGTATTAAAAAATTCAAAGTAAAACAGTATGTTAGGAAGAGACTGATAGCTCAGCAAAAGATCTGAAAAAACAACCTTCTTTTTAATAGGTAAGAAATAAAAATGTTGAAAAGGGAGATGTAAAATATTTGTATAGTATAATATCCTTACTGAGGACATTTGCAGAAATTGAAGTTTTGTAACCAATCTCTTTTTGCAGGTACAGCTGCATAAGCTGAATCTCTAAGAGACAAATATAGAAGTGAGTTTGATAAAATAGAAACCCCTAGCAAAAATTCAAGTGTAGTGAAGAAGTATGATCTGATTTCTTCTCAAGGAAATCCAGATATCAGATGAAAACATATTAAATTTTCTGTTTACATTTCCCAAAATAAATGAAAAACAATCTAATTTCTTATAAAGATGCATTTTTGTATCGTGATGGTCTAAGAAAATAAGTGAAGCAAAGCTACTTCAGTTTTTACCTCTTTCCATAGCTTCTCTAAGCCTCTGCATCAACTGAGGATAACACAAGAAACTTACCATGAATCATGCTACTTTCACATCTCCTACATGTGTAGGAGATTCTAGTCTTTATTCTGGTTTTCAAAGTTCTGTACTCTACTTATATAAAAAATGGTGGTGGGGGTTTACTATAGAGGTCAAATTAAGAAAGTATTGCTATTTTTAGCATTGTAGTTTAACCTGGCAGCCAAGTAAGCACCATATAGTTATCCACTCACTCCCCTCTTCCCAGTAGGATGGGTAAGAGAAATGAAAAAAGAAAAATGTAGAACTCATGAGTTGAGATAAAGGCAGCTTAATAGCACAAAAAAGAAAGACACGATGATGATAAATGATGATGATGATAGTAATAATACAAAAGAAGTGATGAACAATGCAATTGCTTACCACCTGCCAACCAATGCCCAGTCCATTCCTGAGCAGTGGTAGTTCATCAGTGGTAGTTCATCAGTCATTTGATATAATAAGTGCAAAAAAGTTGTAAGGAGGGGCTATATATGAGATGAAATACTTGCAATCTTAATCTTGAAGATTGACCAGCATTAATCAGTGGTATGAAGAACTGATATCAGAATCCACTAGAGGAAAGTTCTCAGTTACAAAATTTAGGACAAGAAGGAATGGCTTCAAGTTGTGTCAGGGGAGGTTCAGGTTGGAAATCAGGAGACATTTCTTCTCAGAAATGGTAATCAGGCATTGGAACAGGTTACCCAGGGCTGTGGTGGAGTCACCGTCCCTAGCGGTGTTCAAGAAAATGTTTGACATAGTGCTTAGAGACATGGTTTAGTTGGTGACATTGGTAGTAGAGTGATGGTTAGACTAGATGATCTTGAAGGTTGTTTGCAACCTCAATGATTCTATGAAAATGTAAAAGTTTAAAAAGAAGCCTATATGCTTGACTGCATCTATTGGTTCACCACATATCAGCCACATATATATATTTCTATTCTTTCCTTTGTATGTTGTAGAACAGAATTTCAGCCTTAGCAATGAGCACTGACTAATTAAATCAGTCTTTTCATTGTCTCATTCAAGGGATCCAACACACATGGTTTCCCAAGAAGCTATTTTTGTTTGCTGGCAGTCCTTTCTGATTTTGATTGTGTATACATGTCAGTGATTGATTAATAGTGATGGGTCCTAACAATGAGTGGGAGAAACAAAACTCAGTGGATGCCCTAGGGAGGGCTGTCGTGAACAGGATATCAGGAGCAGATAACTCATCAGTTTCCCACATCACTCACACCTTTCTGCTCTTAAAATCCTCCTGTAAGCTAGTACAGCAGACTGGACAAGTAACCTTGACAACATCACAATGCTCCCAAGTTCTCCAACTACCAATGTTTCTGAAGAACATCCACTCAGCTGTAGATATCCACGTGTTCTAACAGTACTTCAGCACCACATGTTCAATATGTATAATATTCAAAGATGTGATAAGTAACATTGGTAAACAGTTAAACAACTGAGATGCAAATTTGAGCAAATAGAAATGCCTACAGAGATACATAATTTCATTGTTTTTCAAGTTTCATTGTAAGAAATGTAACCTGATTTTATATTCTAGATCTGAAAGGAAAAGCTGAGGAAAATTAGAGAAATCCTGTTTTTCAGGATCACAGAATCACAGAATCACAGAATTTCTAAGTTGGAAGAGGCCTCAAGATCATCGAGTCCAACCTCTGACCTAACACTAACAGTCCCCACTAAACCATATCCCTAAGCTCTACATCTAAACATCTTTTAAAGACTTCCAGGGATGGTGACTCCACCACTTCCCTGGGCAGCCTGTTCCAATGTCTAACAACCCTTTTGGTAAAGAAGTTCTTCCTAAGAGGATGTTCTTTAGTGATGAATCTTAAAAGAACCACTGGGTTTTTGATGAAAACTTAATTGATCATGGAAACAAAGCATTATTTTTCATCTTCATGCATTTTACATCCACATCTATGGCATACAGTTTATTTTATAAAATTCTTATTATTTTTTGCAAAACTGCTCAGACTCGTGGAAAAAAAAAAAAAAATAATAATAATAATGATAAATTAGCTGATAATTGAAAAGAGGAAAGAAATCTGGCTTTATGTATACAAAAGTGAGGCTGATGTGAAAAACAAACAAACAAACAAACAAACAAAAAAGCACAACAACAAACAGCTGAGTAGGACTGTTCCTTGTCTAAAACATTTTGTCTTCATTGCATCTCATTTATTCAATGAGATTTACAAGACTGTAATGTGATGAGTATTGTCTCTTGACTTCATATCAGTTCACATTATTGTTATCAGTAATCATAATGAAAAGATGGGAAGGAAGCTTTAGTAGTGATTTTTGAAAGTCTAGACTTCAAACTATTTGCCATGTTAATTATGAACCATGATAATTTAATACTCGGTATTTTGATTTATTTTAGCATCCAATCTTCATTACCTTTCATGTGGAAACAAATTGACAAAGATCAGTCCTATGTTCTTTATGTGCTTGCTGTTCCTTACCTTTTCTGAAGAATTTATGGTACATAATAATGGAAAGAGCAATGTTTTAACCTAGTCTGTAGTTACTCAAAGCTGTCTTTTAGTGAGTCATAGTAATTTGAAATGTGGTTGAATATTAGTAATTCCTCATTTTCCTTGATATGCACAAAAGCTCTGTGCCCTACTAGCAGGTATTGAATTTAAATGTACTGCCTTATAATTATCCTATGCCTAATTATGTGCACTCTATTATTTCTAGTGAACCAATGGGACTCCAACACCACCATTATATCTCTATTTCCTTTTCTTAAAAATAGCTCCTGAATATTGGATTCTTCCCATTCTCCGTCCTTCTACATGCATTTCTGAAAATATCTGACAATATATGAACTATTTTAGACAGTTCTTTCCTATATTATATCAACTTCTCATAAAATTTTAGAAGAGGCCATTCCTCACCACTGCACAATATACTTCAGATATTGTTCATAGTGATGTACTTATGTCTACACTTTGCTTTCACCTTTCTTTATCATGACATTCCCTTCTTTTTTCAGCTTTCTAAATAATTACACAAAGTGTTCTACCTCTATTTTAATATGTCTGTATTATATATAGAGAGAGTGTGAGTAAGAGAGAAAATTACAGAAAAATATCTTATTAAGCATTTCAGTTTTCTCCTTGGCATCTGTTATTTGCATTCTTTCCTTGGAAGGATATGTTCATCTAGCAGAATATGATTGATTAACTGAGCAGAAGGGAAATTTTGTGTGTGTCAGTACTTGGAAATGCCATAGTGTGCATCTATTATGCTGCCAGTCTCTTCTCTCACATGGTTTAATGCAAAATACCAATATTTGTAGGAACGTGCCATCGTTTCTGTAGTTTCATCATTATCATTCTGGAAAATTAACTTTATTTCATGCAAATGGTATTATAAGCCAAGGGAAAAAGACATGTAAATTATTTTGAAAAAATATAGAGAGTTTTTATGAGTCGCCTTCTATGTATCTATTTATGACAGCTTTTAAAATATTTTCTTACACATTTAGTATTCACTGAATAAGTGAGATGAAGTCTGTTTATTCTTAAATAGAATCAATATAACACAGGCTGCAACAGTGCAAACTTCTTCAACTACTCTAGGAGCATGAATCAGTCTCTGCATAATGATATGCATTCCTCATTTTTTTTTTAAATATATTTTTTTTATGATTTTTATTTTTTTATTATTTCATAAGAAAACTGTTACTAGTTATTACTCACTTATACTGTCCATGCATATTGTTTTCAGAGTAAGAGGTTTGAAAGCCAACGAAAAATTTAAATGAATTATGAGTGTGTTATTTTCCATGTAATAAGATTTCACTATCTATCCTGTGTGGAGGTGTGCTTAATCCCAATTCCCTTCAGTCCTTCATTGAATATACCAGTATTATTGTTTATTGCCATTCTCCTATTTCAGTGTTGATAATCTTCTGGTATTAATACAGTCACACCTAAGTCAATGTTATACAATCCATTGTACAAATAAACGATGAGAGATAAACACTATCAATGGTAATGTGGTCCTAATATCCAGAGTTTAACATGATCATTTCAATTGAAAAAAAAAATAATAATAATGGACAAATGAGGTTTGCTTTTACTGAGTACCTCCACTTTCAAGTCTTTCTCTTTTACAAAGTAAATGAAGAAACTTAAATGTAAATTTCTCCAACTCCTGAATTTCTTAATCATATTTTTGGCAAAGTTTTTATGATGGGCTGTGTTTACCTAGGGAGAATGGTAGGATCTGAGCATAAAGCCTTATTGCCTTCATCTTAGGCAGTCAACTGTAAAGTCTGCAGCACTATAGTCATGCATTGCCAGAACTACAAATTTTTCATATCACTGCATTGTAGATTTAACGTGTTTATATGTACACTGTTTTAAAATATAATTCTGCACCACAACTTTTTGGTGATTTAGGGTGGAATTCACTTCGCCTAATTTAGGCAGAGATAAAAGTCCAATTAGTCATTGAGGCTCCCACTAAATACAGTGGAGAAGAAAGGGTACACCAGAAAATTATTTGTCTTAGTAATATTTTGCCTTAGTCATATATCTTAGAGTGGGATGAATTGCTTTCAAATGCACTTATCGCTCTTCACTGATCTGCTAGATCACTTATACTGTGTGTCTTTTTAATCACTGAAAAATGGTGAAATAAATCCTACTTTCACTCAACATGGCAGAAAGTTAATATTTCTGTACTTCAGAACCTCAGCATTTCCTTCAGTCTCTGCGGTTAATATTTGTTATATTTGAAAAATAGCTTTAGATGAAAACTGTAGCCAATTAAACAAGTCACAAAAAACTCTTTGCTTGAATTTCATGATGTCTGGACTTCTTGTGTTCAGCCTCCATTGGTATTTGTTTTATTTTCCTGAATTCTCATAGAAACAAAGTAGCAATGACATATTTTATATGGATGGAATATTACTATTACATCAATAGATCATATTCCCAAATTTCCTACAACTCACTGGTAAATATTTAATTAAATGCACTAAGCAGGACAGATCTGGTTCTCCATAGTTTGGACTGTTTTTGTAAGTAATGTATTCAATGCCTTAAAACAACAGCAACAACAAAATCACATACACGTGAAATAAAACAAACTAACAAGAAAAAAACAAAAAACACACCACCAACACCAACAAAAAACACCACAACCTCAATTAAGCGTTGAGTTATGCAACTACTACAAAATGTTTTCAAGCTCACTACATCTCACTGCTCCCAGAAAAGGAAGAGTGGATAATTCCTTGATTTGCTTTCCCTTCCATCTCATTCTGATCTCAAATAGGGCTTCTCACTAAAAGGTGGATCCACCTTCCTATTAGCTTCAGTGGGAGGGGGTAGTGGGGAGATAGATATACTCAACCAAAGAGCAGATATAGTCTTATATTATTATGGGTCAACTGTAACTAAGCAACAACTCCCATTTCTCTTCTCACTGGTGCGCTGTTGAATCCTAAAGAAAAAGAAAAAAGAAAAAGAAAAAAAAAAAAAAAAAAACACCAAACAAACAAAAAAAACAATTGCATGCATTCATAGCTGCTCTTACAAAAATAGCAAATAACAAGATGACAAGATGTTAGGGCTTTACAAGTCAGACGGTTTTAATAGAAAAACTTGTCAGATTTCTTTAAACTTGGATTAAACTCAAAACAAAAGGATTGAGACCCTAAGGAACTGAAAAACTTTGTTTCTGACAGAAAAATGGAAAGCTGCATCTCTCTCATAAAATCATATGCCACAGACAGAAGACTCTACTATCTCTCCCCTGAAGTGGTCCTGCACAAAAATCTGCACTGAGACACAGACACAGATGTTAGAGCTATACTCTTTATAACTGAGTTTAAAAAATGAACAAACAAAAGACTGTTCTATATTATCAATTCATACAGTGCTAAAAAGTAGTACTGCTTAGGGTATATTACTGCATAAAAGCCTAAGTGTTACACTTTGCTGATCAGCTGCAGTTAGTGCATACTTCTTTTCTGGTTCTTTAAGGAGATCCAACCACAATGAAGAGGATGAGTTCATAACCAACCAGGCTGTGAGATGTCTCAGTCAGGAGCCAGGACACTTTGCAGAAGGCACTTATCAAGTACCTAACAGGAAACATAGCAGGCAAAGTGAACATCACTGACCATACAGGTGTGATTAGCACTATTATCAGAGAATTCTTTGAGGTGTCTGACCTCGTACCAAATATTGTTTAAATAATAATAATAATAATAATAATAATAATAATAATAATAATAATAATAATAAAAGAAGAAGAAGAAAACTGTACAATGACAAAACACAACAAACATAATAAATAAATGATTAATTCAATAATGTGTTAAAAGGGGAAGGGTGTTTTTTGTTTGTTTGGTTGTTTGTTTTTTTAGACATTGCTTTCTAATCGTGTCCTGTAGTAGTTCTTCATTCCATATTTACCTGGTATCTCTATCAATGACCTGGAAAACACTTTTGCTAATGAGTTGGAGATGACACAAAGTCACAAAGTCTGAGGCCGTAGTAAACAATGAAGATAACGAATTACTGAAAAAGAGTATCAGGATTAGATGAGGGGTTTTTTTTATTATTATTATTATTCTTTATTGCCTATTTAATATAGGCAATAGGATATTTCTTTTAAAATGTTCACATGTGAAACCGCTTATTTACAGGATAGAAAACTATTCTGGAAAGAAAAGTCTTACAGAAGCACTTAAAAGTGCAGGGAACCAGGATTTAAATATGATCAGTCAGGACAATATTTGTGACTGAGAAACAGTGAGATCCATATTAAGAATACAGCATTTTCCTTGATGTGGATACCACTGAGTAAAATAGATGTACTCCTTTCATGGGCAGTGAAAATTTCAATCAAGTTTAGGAGAGAGCAATGCAGATGAGATGCTGATGTCCTAAACTGAGAGACTCAGGTGACATCTGCATTGGCAAGTAGTGCTATGCAGTCAGTACTAGTGAGTCTACAGAGCAACTCAGCTGCTGTTCAGTGCCAAATGTTCTCACAACACATGGATGGGAATTTTACATAAGACTACTTCTAGACTGGTCCCGCTGTCCCAGGATGTCACCAGATCACATTAAAGAGTCTCCTGAAGTGCATATTCAATTATATACAATTCAATACAGTTCTCAATAGAAAATTGTGTTTCTCTAGGGTCCAGACTGTGCAATTTGCAACTGTATTGTGATAGGAGTGATAACTGGGGTTGACTGAAGATTAACTTCAAAAAAGCACTAGATCTTAATAAAAACACAGTCAAGACATTTAGAAAAACAAAGATACAAAATAGGATGATGTCACTGTAAGTAATTGCTTATAATGGGTCATTTGAAAGTAGAAGTTTCTATTGTGTTGTTCACTGTGATGTTTCCAATGATGTTCACAGAAGTACTGTGAGATTTCCAATGGCTGGAAATTCAAACTAAAAAAGCTTAAGACTGAAACAACATGCCTCTATTACCTGTGTATATAAATGACATAAACATCAATTTCACAGCTTCTTCAGTGGAAGGTGTGAACCTCTACCAATTGAAATATTTTAATCAGGATTTTCTTAGAAGATATGCATTTGATTTGGTTACTGAAGGTTCATCTCCACAGAGAAGAGCACAGATACACATGGAGAAATCAAAATAATCAGGGTTGTCACAGGAGGGTGACCAGCCACATGAGCCAGGGTCAACATCCATCATTCTAAAGCTCTTATAGGTGGTGGGCCCTTATTCCCTACAGAGTATGACTTATTATGGGATGCTCATTAAAATCAATTTCTAACTTTTTTATTGGGTGAAGGACTCATGTAGGTATGTATACGTGTGTATATGGGGATTTGGGTGTCAGCAACAGGAGTCAGACCAAAAGTCACAGGAGCGCATGAGTCTGAAATATCACTAATGGACCCTCACCTTCATTAGCCAGAGTGCGGAACAAGATAAGGCCACTGGTGCCTTCTGTGTTTGCAAGACTGTTACTCTATACACTGAGCTGTGTGGCTAAGTATATCTATATATATGCATATACCTATATATGTGCTATATACATCTGTTTGCATGTGCAGCTGTTGCAAAGACAAGCTTATCCTCACAAATGGTTGGACCTGGGAGTGTAAATCCTCATCTTTATCAGGCATAGCATGTAAGTGGTAGTATGTGATAGTTTAAAAAAAAAGAATTAAATTTGATCAAGACCTATAACCTGTACAATGTAAGATGAAAAATTAGAAAATTGGAGTGTTGTCTTCTAGCCCATAATTTAAGGACACATGAAGAGAATGATCTTATTATTGTCTTTACTACAGCTCAGGCTTTATGCCACAGGTTTCAATAAAAAATACCAAGAAGCAGCAGGTCAGAAATGAATATGGGAATTCACATACATAGCTTAGTGTTTCAAAGAGAGCTTAGTATGATGTGATCTGATGATGCTTCTGCAATCAAATGCTATACAAATCCTTTTAGTCCTTTCCTTCTTTCCTTTCCTTCTTTCCCTTCTTCTTTCCCTCCCTACTTCCATCCCTTACTTCTTTCCTTTTCACTTTCCCTCTCTCTCCCTCTGTCAACAGTAACCAAATAATGAATACATAAGATACATAAGATAACTTTAGTTAGTTTTGAGAAGGGTAATTTCTTATTATTACAAACTTTTAACATGTACTTGTCTCTCTCTCTCTTTTTTTTTTTTTTTTTTTCTATACTCTGCAGCAGATAAAATTATTATCTACAGGTAATTTACATACTTATAATAATAGAAATAGTTGTGACTACAATCATTTCTCAAGAAGACCTAAAAATATTTTTTGTTTATTTCTAAACTGCCCATGAGCATAACATAGCATTTTGTTAAATATCAATGTTAACATTTTTCAAAGATCCACTGAAGTGAACAAGAAACTCAAACATTTGTCAAAGATAGGAATAATTTTCAGGACTCAGAACATTAAGTTTAAAAAATTACCATAACATGACTATATATATATATATATGTATATATATATATATATATATATATAACAATTGACAACCATAAAGAAAACAAACCAACAAAACTGACAAAACTGACTTTGTTATTTAAAACTTTATTTTTGAGCATTTGAGCATTTTATCTTAAAATTGCTTTGGATGTTCTGTTTCACATAAGTTCAAAGTACATTGAAAGTACATTTACGAAATTATATCAACATTTTGTCACATTAACTAGTCATATCCCATAGTGTTGAATGCATTTGCAGTCTCGTAGATACAAAATAATGAGTTTGTCTTCCTATCTTAAGAGTCTTTGCACAGTTTTATGATTTATATTCTAATCTGAAAGTCGGAGACCTAAATTTATTTTTACACAAATCATCATGAAGGACAAAGCTAGGGACTGGTAGAGAGAAGATAGATTAAGCAAACTAAAACAGAATAATGAGATTAGAAAAATGGAAATTAAAAGTTTATCCAACATAAAACATCCAATTGGCCCAGCTAAACATGACAAGTAATACTTTGGTTGGTTGGTTGGTTATTGGTATTTATATAATTTTGAAGGAATACTGATGGAATCCCAGAAATCTAGACATTTTATTCTGTTTTCTTCTGATTTAAAAAAAAAAAAAAAAAAAAAAAAAAAAAAGGCCCATTATCACAGCTTCTGTTATTGCATCTGTTATTGCACTATTACTACTAAAATATTACCATCAAGATTTGTCTAAAATAGCATGAACAAAGGAAAAAAAAATCTTTCAGTCATTTTAGGTGACATTGTCCAATGTTTTAGTATAGAGACTGTGACATAAGGCCTGCATGCAATCTACTGAAAAACAATTTTATCATCCCTTCCCCCACTCTTGTCAGCTTATTTCTGGAGGCAGTATAGAAATGGCTGTCTAATATAGTCCTTAAGAACAGCTGCACCTCTCTTATGCCTTCTTCCTCCTTGGTGGCCTTTCCTGGCTGCATCCTTACATAAGCCTAAGAAAAATGTATCATTCTGTCCGTGGGAAGGAAATCTGTCACTTCTGAGTACCAAATTTTCTTTACAGTAGAGAAACAATGAAGTACAAAGTAAATCTACTTTGTGAAGACACTGGATGTACAAGGCTTGTACAGCACTGAATTGCTGTTTTATACATACATTAAGCCCACAGCATCTGTGAAAGTCATAGACCTATAGTGTACTTCTTGAAACCTCTTATTGCATATGCAAAGTGTATCCGCCATTTGGTAGGAGTAAATATAGAATATCCAACTCTTTCAGGAGGCTAACTTATTACACAAGGCATATGAAAACTAAGACACAGACAGATGAAATAAGTAGAGCTCAAAATAACAGATATATTATCAAAATTTGGTATTTTAGGAGGAACCAGAAAATTCTTATCGTAATGGACTGAAAGTTGGAATTCTTATATTACATTTGGGATGTCTCACTGAGGTGGAATGTTAATTGAATTGTATTTTTGTCACCGATGTCCTGCTACAACATTTTTAACTTAGGAATATTTCCAATAAATGTACACATTCCCAAGTCACATTATATTCCTTGACAGTGGATCCGAACATGTGGCTGACTTACTAACAGAACTCAGCAAGTTCATCAAACAAGCACAGGAGAAAGGTATTACTTGGCCAACCTTATATGGTAAAATGATTCATCACACAGAACAGTTCCTGAAGAACTTCTGATCCTATGGGAAACCACATAGGTTCCTTGATCCTATGGGAAACCACATAGGATCAGTTTGGGAATGACAGCATCCCATGGGAAGGAACCCACATTGGAGCAGGGGCAGGGAGTAACCGTGAAGGAGTGGCAGAGGTAAACATCAGATAAAACTGAGCTAAATTTATAGAAAAGAGATTATTTTCCTATGTTACAGAAAGATATATGGAAGGTTTGTGGCCCATTAAAGTGAGCAAGACTTGACAGAGAACATCTTTGAGAATACGGTCCGAAGGGAAGCATGATGTGCATTTTAAGCCTGAATATATTCTTTCACCCAGAAAATATGATTTTTCTCCATTGGAAAATTATCTTGTTTAATAAAATTTAGCTTTGCTGGAAAACCTTGTTATCATTTTATCACTCTTTAAGAAAAAGATGCAGGAAGGTCTTCCTCAACTCTCTGGGGTGTTATCACAACCACAGAAAAAAATGACTAGTTCAACATAATGGGAAAGCTCAGGCTGGAATTTAACACAGTTCAATGAGCTATATTCACTTGTGTTTCTGTAAAACATTTGCCTATTTATATTTCCCAACGGGCATTGTTTTATAGACTTTATCCCATGAGTTCGTACCAATGGAAAGCAAAGATGAGTAAAGTTAACTTTCCTGAACAGAAATGAAACATAGGATAGTGTTAGTGCATGCTTTGTCTCAAGGAATTTTGAACCCTTAAAATAAAAATATTTCTTACAACAGATGAAAATATTGAAGTTTTGCAAGCCAAATGGCACTCAGTATATGTAAAACATAAAAGGATGTAAGCCTAGAACAAAATCTTGAGACATTCTATTGGACTTAAGAAACTCAAATGGATTCAGTGTGGGCCTTTTACTGCATCCAATGTGACAAGTATTAACAGGATGGCAGAAGCTCCCCAGATAAGTGACTCAATTATATCAGGTTTACCATTATCTACTCTTAATAAAACTAAAAAATGAACTAATGTAAAGATCAACCTGACAAATAATGTCACCAAAGATCCTCCTAATTGAAGTTTAATTAAGATGTCATGGCGGAAAGCTAGACTCAAAACATTTTCTGATTGATACTGCAGAGAAATAATGACAGATGTTCACATGCAATCCTTTGTTGTTTAGACAAGTAAAACCCATTGAAACAGTTGAGACAGGATCAGTAACTGTATTGGGTTTACGTGGCAGGTTTTGGTAGTGGGAGCCTGCAGGGCTGGCTTCTGTGAGAAGAGTATAGAAGCTGCCCTGTAAGGAATGTTTCAGCAATTCTTGTCAATAGAGGGCTTGAAGGGCAAACCTTGAGTCTCTGATATCTGGGGGGTTTCAGAATAACTGCTAACTATTGTGACTATTGCATGGGACACTACGCAAGTCTCTGATATGCGGCCAAGATGGACAAAGGAGAAGGACAAGGAAAAAGCCTGGGAGGAAGACTATGAGCCTTCAGCATGAGAGACCCTCAGAGGGACCACCGGAGACGGATACACAAGCGCCAGTGGGAGGGTTCAGATTCTGGGAACTAATTATAATAACCCTGCCTTTTCTAGAAGTAGTAATGAATATGTATTAGCCTAGGATATAAAAAACAGCCACCTGATGTTACATGTGAGTGTGTTGCAGGAGTCCAGACTCCCCTCACACCCAGTGCTGTTTACTTGCCTTTTATTGACCCCATAAATAAATCTAAATATAAAGCTAAATTGACTCGGAATTTATAACATGCCCCATGTTTGATAAGGGCCAATTTCAGCCAGCTCCAAAGGGACCTGCTGCTGGCCAGAGACAGGCCAAAAAGTAATGTTGGTTGTACCTCAGAGTGTAGAATTAAGGGAAAAAAAAATGCAGTACAACAGCAGCTGGGAGAGTGAGGAATGAGAACCAGCCCTGCAGCCCCCAAGGTCAGTGCAGCAGGAGGGTAGGAGGTGCTCCAGGCACACAGCAGCAGTTCCCCTGTGGCCTGTGGAGAGGCCCCTGGTGGACCAGGCTGTCCCCCTGCAGCCCATGGGTCCCACATGGAGCAGATCTCCGTGCTGCAGCCCGTGGAGGAGCCCCTGATGAAGCAGGTGGATGTGGCCTGGAGGAGGCTGTGGCCCATGGAGAGCCTCCACAGGAACAGGCCCTGGGCCAGAGCTGCAGTCTGTGGAGAGGAGGCCATGCAGTAGCAGGGAGTCTGGGGGGAGCTGCCACCCATGGGGGACCCGTGCTGGAGCAGTTTGCTCCTGGGGAACGGACCCTGTGGTACGGAGCCATGTGGGAGCAGTTCTTGAAGAGCTGCTGCATTCAAGAACCCATGCAGGCTCAGTTTGGGAAGGACAGCATCCCATGGGAGGGACCCCATGTGGAGCAGAGGCAGAGAGTGACTGTGAAGAAGCAGCGGAGATAAAGTATCATGGACTGACTGCATCCCCCATTCCCCATTCCCCTGCACCACTTGGCATGCGGGAGGATAGGGGGAGAGTAAAGTGTAGAAGATGATGGATGGCTGGAAGGTGTTTTTAGTTTGCTTTTAGTTTTTCATTTCTCTACCTTGTTATTAATAGGCAATAAATTATTTTAATGTTCCTGTGCTGAGTCTGTTTTACCCATGATGATAATTGTTGAGTGATCTCCCTGTCCTTATCTCAATCTGTGAGCCTTTTTATTATTATTTTTTAAATTTTATTGCTTTTATTGTTTTTACTGTTTTTTATTTTATTTTATTTTAATTTTATTTATTTCATTTCATTTCATTTTCCCCAATATATTTTCCTCTCCCTTTTCTACAATCACAATTTTGACATGTTCATTTTTTTTTCCAAGGAGAGGGTAGCTGGTCCTGTTGCTTGCTCATTTGCACTAACTCATGTAGAGTGTATTCTCCAGGCAGCACGCCATAGTGATGTCATTCCTTATCCCTCTTCTGGACCACACATGATCCTGGCCATAACATCACCAATCTTAAAAAGACTTTTTATTCAGATGGAAAGTTAAGTGATGATGAGATTAGAAACACAAAGCGAATCCCCCCCAAAAGAATAGGCTTAAATCTCAATGAAGACAATGGGCTTGTTTAGTCCCTTAAATTCTATGTGACACTTTTAGAATTTTCCTGTTAACTTTCATGACTTAAATCTCTGGTTATATATACAAGCTAAAGGAGAGACGTTTAGGGGAACTTTTGAAATTTAAGTGTGACTTTCCAGCTTCAAACATCTAAATATGTAATTTAATTGCCTACATTTTTAACCTTTAAATGGACAAAGAATTTACCTTTACTAGTCTAATTCTTTCAGAGCAAGTGAAGCTTACTTGAGTTTACCTACAGATTACTTTATCCCACAGATAAATTGACAGACATGTAACCTCTCTTGGTAATTATTCCTTTTAACAATTGAAATAATGTTCACCAGATAAGTGTGTTTGAGAATTATGTGGGAACTCTTCACATGGCTGTTATCTACTTCTTAAAATGCAATTATATTGTAGGTTTCCTACAGACTTCTGTCAAGATCAGAATTCCCTTGAATCAGGTGCTAAAGCCTACAGTCTCTGAAGAGAGTCAAGATTAAGAGATCTAAATGCAGTAAGGTAGAAGACATTTAATTCATCATCTTTACTTGCCCCAGTTATTTTCGCTTTATTCATTATGGGTAAGGAGACGCGGTATATAAGAATAATAATGACACATACATGTTCAACAAAGTAGAATAGCATCAATGAATGGAAAAGGATAATATTCACATGAAAAAAAAAAAAACATGAAGGATTGTGTCAACATTGTCTCCATATAGGATCAAAAGAGGGTGCTTCTAACAAGTGACTCATCTGCTACTTAAGATATCTACAGAATAAATTGCCATTTGGAAAGTAGTATTTTGCAACTGATCATGAGGAGTTTCTGCATGACTAAACTGGTCAAATCACATCACTTTAAGGAACAGAAAGAACTGCAGCCACATGTATCATGGACAAGTATAGTAAAGGAAAGCTAGGCAAATTTTTTGAAATATCTCATTTCTGCTGTTATTTCTGCAAATTTTAACTGACAGTGTTTAATTTGTTAATTCTGAAAGTTTCATCTGTTGTTACTTTTTCTTTTCAGTAGTAAAGCTTTAAGGTTTTTCTTACCTGGACAGGATCTTGCGACAGCGTGCTTACTCAAGTTAAAAATGTGTTAGTTGAAATTCATATTTCTCTTTATAAATTTATATTACATTGCCTTGTTATTTCATGAATAATCCTCCCATACTTGTCTCTTAGTTTGACTTCTTCTTCTGAGTTAGTTCTTTTTGTTATAACTCTACACTCATTAATAAATTTGTAAAAATGACTCAGGGAGGAGTCAGACAATGGTGGGATGGCTTTTTTTTTTTTTTTTAATTTCAGTATGATAGTTTATTGATATGTGCATGGCTTTAACTCTGCCATGGGAATTCAGTGTAGCTAGCTTTGTTCTTTCTATTCATTCCTATGTGGTTGCAACTTAGTATTTGTAATGTTAGCATGTATTTCAAAATTTCAAAATCTAAGCATTATTATTTTGGGTTTGTTCAAAATGCTAATGGTAGTGAACCTCATGTTGTTCAATTTAGTAGATACAGTGGAACTGAGTTTCTGCACTTTGCAATGACTGTCATATTGACCAGACAGGCTACATCTCCACAGAATAACAAATAAAAGCAAAATGGTAGCAGATTGTCATTTACTACAGAATGTCCATCTTGTGTCAACTGAGTAGTTTGAAAAAAACTGTTGGACGAGAAACAATATTAAGACTGGGCCTAAATAATAACCTAATTATGAGAAATATTGGCAGATTTCCCTGTCATTCATAATGTATTAGAGATGAAAGGTTTGCTACATTTTATTTTAGAATGCTTTGAGAATACTATAATTGAAATGACCTCTTAATGACATGATTGTGGATACTGAGATCATATTAGTAAATACCAATAAATGCAAACAACCTTTCCCTTGGGAAAACCATCAAAACTGCCACCAAAAACACCATTGTAGATACTATTATTTCTCAGAAATTAAATTAAAGACTTCACAAATCAATTGTTCAAGCTACAGTTCCTTGAATGAAGCTAAGGTGGTTCTATAGCACTTTTGGGAAGCAATCTTAAAGAGCTCACAAAGCATGTCACAAAATTAGAGGTTTGGACAGCCCCTTCTCTTCTTCACAGAACTATTTTCTTCCTTTATGCCTTTATCCATTCAGCAGATATGGCAAGAAATTAGTAAATAAACCATTTATTTGTGGGGTCATATAGGAGATGCATCATCATGTACACGTATTAGGAAAGCTTGCTCTGTCATCTGTCGTCGCAGTCTTTTTTTTTTTTTTTTTTTTTTGATAACTACTTCCAATTTCTAAATTTGCCAGTATTTTATAAGGACAACATTCTACTGTAGCAAAACAGAATAAATAAATTATGAAATAATTGCTAAAGCAACAATATGCCACATCCTCCTCTTCTCTCTTTCATTTTTTTTCTATCTGAAAGATTCATCTTCTGAAGCATAACCTTTTCTTCTGACCTTTAGAAAATTAAATAAAAATGAGAATTTTCCCTCCTCCTCACTTGCAGAGTGAAAAATGTGCCCATAATATGAAGCAAGATAGATTAAAATCATCTTTAATAAGTTATCAAAACCTCCAGAATACTTCTGAAAAAATCTCCTAAATATTTTTTCCATCACTTGGGAATATGTGCAATTAAGGAAATATATATCCTTAATGGATTACAAGCTCAATCTATGATTAACATACACGTCAACCTTTTCGTCTTCATGGTAAGTCAGTTCATTCTGACATAATTTGATGACATAAATTTTGATAGTAGCACAAAAACTAATCAAACAGAACATTTTAAAAAACAATTTATGCTAGCTTCTGTGATATGTACTCTGTCAGAACCATGATCAGTGCTGCAGCCTCTTTCTAGGCTGGTTCACTAGTGTACATCTGCCCTCTGTCAGTAAACTATTTGTAGCCCTCATAAGGTGGTCATGTTTCGTGCCCTGTCTTTATACGATAATGTTTATGAACACCATTCTCATTAGCATGTTTGATTATCCTTAGATGTATTTCTATTAACTGGATCATTTCACAAGCTATTTTTCAAATCCTTTATCACAGGCATTTTTGTCAATGCAAATTTTGGCCAACATCTATATTGTCTATTTGTGGTGAAAGATGAAAGAATATGCCTAATTCCCCAAATAAATCAGATATCTATCTAGCTATCTCTCTAGCTAGATAAAAATCACCCAAGTCCTCAAGTTAATGGAAAGAAAAAATAAAGGGGGATGGGACGGGGAGGGTGAATTCTTAGGAAAATACCTGAAATATGTAAAAATTATATGTCCAGATCTTGACTGTGGGTAAAATAAACAGATTTTGCAATAAACCAGATCAAACCCCAACCTATCCTTCAATATACTAAAAAAATCTGGAATTACCCTTTATGAGACAGGAATATACTGCTGTATTCAGGAATGAAATCTACCCCTTTTTCTTCTATTTAATGATACCTAAAACCCACAGTCAAGATTTCTACTGGCTTTAAATGAGGTGGGTGTATGCTTTGAAATCTACAGGATCTAGAAATAGCACTTATTGTGTGGATTCCCTTGTCACCTGACTTCCTTTCACTCCTGAAAGGCTGCAAAGTAATCAGAGGAGATTACTTACTGGCATAGCTAGAAGACATAACCCTTCATCTATACAGAGGGCTCCCTAAAAATGATCAAATGAAATCTAAACAAAATGCCGCTGCTGTCTAGTGAATTATTTAATTCACCATCTGTGAAAATAGCTCTCTTCAAAAAGAAGGAATGCAAGAAGCAATGAGCATGCAGTATGATACAAAAGTCAGCTTGTGCCTAGTGAAAGGCAGCTTGAACATATGCTGATATTCAGAGTGGGATGGCTACAGTTCATTCACATCCACCCTAAAAATATCATGCAACATATTGCTGAGGAAGTGGTAGAAGAGCAGGCAGCAACAGCATTCGTATCACTAGACCAGGAGCTCTGTTAGGAAGCTGGGAACTGAGAAGTGGTGATAAAAGTGGTGATGTGACCTTTATCTGCTCTTGAACAGATGAGCCTGCTGGTAGGTCACTGTCCTTCACTACTGTCACCCTCTCCAAATAGAGAGAATATTATCAGCACAATTGTTTGTTACCAAGTGATACCTTTAAAAAGAGAAGGTTCATACTGGTAATATTTCCTCTATGTGTGTCCTTAAAAGATAGGTAACATGATGACACTAACCTTAATTTACAATGACAGGTAAACCTCTGGAACAGTACTGACAGAGCAGAAATTTCATCTTTGTAAAAGAATCTCTTAGCTATGTTTTATTCAAGTGTGTTTCATAAGCAGGAAAAGACTGGCTCCAGGAAAAGACTCTGGGAAGATTTTTCTTCTTTTTGCACTCAAATAAGGTTTATGGTTTTACAGAGAACAATGCTGAACTGTTCTTTTCACTCCCCAGGGACCCCTGTTCTGAAATCCAGCCTACAATAAGCCAGAGAAGGATTAATTGATCTGTTTAGGACAGTGACTATATCCCATTTTGAACATGTTTTTTGCTAAAATAATTTGGCATGCTTCTAGGTTGCAGGACATCTGAAGATGGCCCTTGTTATCTAATTATCTACACCTTCCCCTGAGGAAAACCTTAGTTCTTGTAATCACGTGATCACCTCCTACTGTAATGTACGTGTTTGTCACATCCAGATCTCAGGAATACGGCATTATTGTTATGCCTGGGAACACAAATAAAAGACAGCTCCTCATTTTCTTCTCCAGCCACTTCCAGAAATTGAACAAAATTCTTTCACAAGGAAGAGGTAGCATTCAGAGTTAAGATTATCTGAGAGTACCTTCAGGATGGCTGAGGTATTTGATTTGGATGAATTCCTGTAATTTCCTTTTCATGAAGATGTGTGGAAGAAAACTATGTTTGCCTTTACACAGATTATTCCTCTTTTTTTCTTTCTCAGACTTTGCTATGCATGGCATGGCCTATCTGAAGTGGCAAATATAGGCCAGCTCTTCTGCTTTGATCTGCTGGGAGAAGTTGGATCTGCTGTGGCTTATTTTGGCCAAGCATTTCAGATGGCCACAAGGCTTGTGCTCCAGAGAAGTTGCCACCAGACCCTTAAAAACACTCCCTGTCCCCAAATCTACCAAACATCCTCAGAAAGCCTTCCTTTAACTTCTTCATTGTTTTTTTTTATTACTCACAACTACTGTATATGCTTTCACATCTGTTGTAGGTTTCTTGTTTTGGCTTGGTTTGCCTCACTGCCTACACCCTTTTCTCTTTCAATAGTTAAACTGCCAGGAGATGGATCTGTCAAATAGAATCCTTTTAATAGAAAAATGGATTTGAGTTCTTGAATTGTATTGCTTTGGCAGCTCTGATAAGGAGAAGACACCCGCAGTGTGGTGATAATGTGGGAAAAACTTCATCGTCTGCTATTTCTCACTCCTTTGCTGCATTTGAATTATATAAGAGTCTGCTTCCCTCTCAGCCTACTGCACCCCGCTTAGCAGCCTGCATGACTCTGCAGTTAATTCTTGCAGCTACTGTAGTTCCCTTTTGAAAGTATTTGGCAGCTCACCCTGCAGAAAAGGGCATATCTGGAAATTGCCTTTTTTGCAGTTTCACAATGTCTGCGATTAGCTAGTTTAAGCTGGAGGATCACACTCAAAGGAATTGAATTTCCATACCTGACTAATAGTCCCTGTCTGCACTCTCATTTCTAGTGAGTTCCTCATGAAGCAGCAAGTTTTGGTTACAAAATTCTGAAAAGAGCTCAGTGAGGAAAATTAAACTGAAATCAACACAAGTACTGAGTGAAAACTGAAAGTTAACATTCACGCTAAATCTCTTAGGGTAAAGATTAAAGAGCATTTGTTTCTTGATGATTTCTCATATAGTTTAACATCTTGGGGAAGAGATTTGAATGTGGGTTGGTTTTTATTTTTATTTTTTTGGCCATTTTTTTTAGGTTCAAAAAATGCTACAGTAAGCCTTATCAAAACAAGAATTGTGAGAAAATGTGTGCAGAGGCACATGCCGCTTTTCTCTTTTGGAAGGAAATGAAACAGTTTGAAATCTTTGTAATGCAGTCAAGCAACAAGTCTCCTAAAATTCACGTGAGAAAGGGCTGCTATTTTGAATTATGGGAATTGCACAACATTCTGTTTTGTGGATTGCCACAGGTGTTAATAAGTATTTTGACAGTCCCAGTCAGATACATAACATGATTAATTTGCAGAGCAAAGTTTGGATATTAATGTTTCTTTGCAGAATAGGAAGACAATAAGCTCAATGTTCTTATAATAATCTTATAATAATCTAAACTTTTCATAACAGAGTGCAAGTTATATTACTGAACTTTTTCCCCAGTGCATTACAAAGTAATAATTGGTATTTCATGTCCTTTTGGTTAGGATTACTTTATGACAGGAAATTGTTGTGGTTTTTTTTTGATAGCTTAGTTGTTATTTTTTTACAAATCGTATCAAGTCTTGTTGAAATGCATCAGAAGACTTAAATTGGTTTATGATCATAAGGGTTAATAGTTAGCATCCTCCATGGAAGTGATTCAACTCTAAAACAAGTTCTGACAATTTCTGATTTAGAATCACCATGGGGTACAAGAAAACAAACAAACAAACAAACAAACAAAAAAAACCCACACACACACACAAAAACAACAACAACAACAACAACAATAACAACAACAACAACAAAACAGATATGAAACAGATTCAGTTCTTTTCCCCAATCTTGCATGAGATTCTGTGTTCAAGTGAAAGGAAAGGAACCATTTCTAGGAATTTCTGCTTGCACAGTTGTGAAGAAGTAAGAATTTACAATTAAGAATCATATGCTCTTATCTTGAAGCGTGCTGGGTACATCTTGCAATTTGCTAAGTAACTTCAGTTCCCATAGAAACTAAATGGGATCAAAGGATACTCAGCACCTTGCTAGTGTAGACTTCTGGCTGATGACTAGCTTAGAAGTTTATTTGCAGATGTGTTACACCACTAACTGCTTTTATAAGAGAAGTTTTCCATTAGATAAACAATGCTGAGGACTCTCTAAGGACACAGTGCTTGAAAGCATTTTGAAACCTACAGGCTGAAATAGCATTTCTGTTCAGCACACACCAAAAATAATAAAGGAGCAGTGTAGTTACTGTGAATACCTTTCCCCACACACATATTTAAAGAAATTATTTAGGACTAGAGTAACTTTTTTTTTCTTTCTTTCTTTCTCTCTTTTTTCAGTGATATTTTACATACTGGTCATGGAGAGCACTGCACCAATCTGCAGAGCTATCAGGATCACAGAGAATGTTTCAGCACTATGAAGCCAGAAACAACAGAAGTAAGATTTCCTATGCCATACTGTTGTAAGATGAAAAATATGTAGCTTAAAATTGATCAGAAAAAAAAAAAAAAAGACCTCCCAACAAAACAAAACACAGCCGTCTATTTCCTGCTCTGTATTTTGCAACACAAACATGTCTAGCATGAAGCAGGATCACAGAGGTGGCAAACACCTGGAGTAATGGCAGACAGATTGCAGATATCTCATATGTTTATGCATATAGATGTACCCATTCTGGCTGTAATACGCATGCTTTATGTGCTGTGGTGTAAATTTTCAACAATTCTCCACTCCATTGTGACACCCCTTTGTTACAGTTTGAGTTTTGATTTTCACAGGCGTTGGCCACCAGCAGCTCTTAGCCTTTCCAGTAGAAACTGTGGGCACTTTACAGTGTTTCAGGTGAGATTCATCTGGATAGCTTCAGCACAGAAGCTGACAAACGATCTACTCACACCATATCAATGGAGACAAATAAGAGCCAGAATGGGAAATGCCTTTTACTGTAAAGCTGATATGAAAATCAATGAGGAAAAATGTACAATAGAATAAACAACCAACATCACTCCCTCCCACCCCAAAAATGTTTCTCCTTATTTAATATAAAAAGTATACAGTTAATTAACTATGGTATAGATGGGTACCTTATAGGTTTTTAAGACTACATGAATCCCACTTTCCAGCTGTCTGAGACTACATATCCAAAGTCAACTGACACTTTATAACATATTTGCATCTGTCTGTTATCAGAGTGACACTCTTTGGTGAGCTGCAGGTGTGATCCTCAGCAGAAGCTTCTAAATTATAGGAAAGCCCTGGGTTTCTTTGAAGAAGACAGTTCTTGAGCCCTGTGGGTGCTGCAGGGCAAGCTGGCTCAGCAGCTGCTGCTGGCATGCAGCAAAGTGCTTGCTGCCGTGACAGGCAGTCTGCCCTGCAGGAAAAGATGGGAGCTGCTGCTTCTGAGGGAATATTGGCTCCATCTATTCCTGCATGATGTGACAGGACCTAAATATCAGCTCTGCAAATGGGAAGAAGCTGCTGTTTTGCATGGGGCTGCTTGTTTCTCTGTACAAGGAGTGCCCAGGTCTCGTATGTCTCTTGCTTTACTTCCCCTACTTAGAGTACTGTTTGTTTGCCTCAGATCTGTGGGTACAGCCTTGCATTGCTAACAAAAGCATTCTGATTTTATGCATCATCCAGCTATAGAATAATTTAGATTGAGAGGGACCTCCAGAGGTCTTGTAAACCAACCCACAGCTCAAAGCAGATATAAGCAGAGCAGGTTTCTCAGGACTGTCTCACTGAATCTTGAACACCTCCGAGGGTAGTTCTTTCACATCCTCTCTAGGCATCCCACTCCAGTATTTGAACCCCTTTATAGTAAAAATATTTTTCTTTCTGTCTAATCATGAAAGTATCGGGCTCTGTCTTTCTGTCCTCTGATTGGGTGGCTGCAGGCAGCACTAAGGTGTCCCCTGTGCCTTCTCTTCTCCAGCACAAACAGACGGATCTTTCAGCCTCTCCCCAAATATCATTCAGTTCATCTAGTTCCCTGGTCAGCTTGCTGGTCTTAACTAGATTCATTCCAGAATATCAATATCAATATCATTGGTCTCTCAAGTGCTAATCAGAGGGGAAGGATCACCTGCCTGGTTCTGGTGTCTACACTTCTTCCACTTTGTGTATTTGAAAACCAAATCAGTCTTCTTAAAACAATGACAGCAAAAAGGTCCTTAGTATCTTAAGGACAACAGAAATAATTTTCTTTCCCAGTGCTCAAGTTGTTTTCAGCTTCAGTAGCAGGGATTCATAAACCTTTGTGGTAACACTGGTGAACACATATTTTCTAGTTCATGTCTCTACGCATCCTGTGGTTCACCCAGCTCTCATCCAGCAAAGAGATCTAATTCACTCTTGTTATCTTATAATTGCTGATTTGTTAGTTCCTTGAAGTATGTAACAATCATCCCATATGCCCCCCCCCCACACACACCCCTTCCCCCAGGACAGCTCTGCTTGACTGGAATTTCAGTCAGCAAGTGAGAAGGTACTTTGTAGGTATGCAATAAGAAAGAGAAAAAGAGTGAGCAAAAGAGTGAGCAGAAGGAAGGAAGGAAGGAAGGAAGGAAGGAAGGAAGGAAGGAAGGAAGGAAGGAAAGGAGGAAGGAAGGAAGGGAGGAAGGAAGGGAGGAAGATATTTAGAAACACCTCAATTTATTCATTTTTTTTTTCTCAATAAAAAATATGAAAGAGCCCTATTCAAGAAAAAATATCACTGCCACTAACCACTTGTTACCTGAAAAAAAAAGTCCGCTGAATGTGGTTTTCACCCCTTTTGGGTGCAGCTCCCATGAAGTACACAGCAGCTTGTTAAGTTTTTTATTATGCAAAATAGAGCTGTAATTTTGCAGGCAAGCATCCTTCAGTCCTTTCTGATAACATGCTTGCTGGGTGGTTACTGTACCATGTTGTTTTGCAATTCATTTTTAATAAGGTGAATTAAACAGAACCAAGGATCTTTTCATCTCTGTCTCCTATTAAATACTGCTCGGATTGGTTCCTGACACAGTCAGCGGATGTCCAAAAGCCAAAGGACAGCTCACAGTAAGCAGTGTAAGTACAGTTACATTCTTTTGGAGATTATGAGAACTTAACAGTGTAGGTAGGAAGACAGTTTGGTCCCAGGTTCAAACAACATTCTCTGGTACTGCTTAATGTAGAAGTACAGAAGCAGCCAGTAAATCTTCAAGGAGAAGGAGATGTATCCTAATTGAAATGGGGAAGATAATAAAAAAATAAATTAAAAAATCCAGGACTTTTGCCTGTCTCAAAATAACCAAACACACAAAAATAAATAAATTAATAAATAAGTTAATTAATTTACATAAACTGTGAAATTGTGCTGAAATAGTTTTATTTATAGGACAGCTTTCTCTGAATGTGTTTCCACAGATTCCTGAATCAGTCTTCTGTATTTGTCCTCACCTTCCTAGTGCGAAAAAGATCACCAATTCTTGTTTCACCTGCTCATACTGTTTGACATTTTCCTTAAATGAAGGAGCTTCCGAGACTGTTTTCATAGACTCATAGAATATCCAGAGTTGGAAGGAACACACAAGGATCATTGAGTCCAACTCCTGGATTCACATAGGACCACCCCAAATCAAACCATATATCTAAAAGCATTGTCCAAATGATTCTTGAACTCTGGCAGGCTCAGTGCCATGGCTGCTGGCCTGGGGAGCCTTTCCCAGTGCCTGATCACCCTCTTGGTGAAGAACCTTTTCCTAACACCCAGCCTGACCTTCCCCGGTCCTAGCTCCATGCTGTTCCCTTGGGTCCTGTCACTGTCCCGAGAGACCGGAGATCAGCGCCTGCCCCTCCGCTCTCCTTGTGAGGAAGCTGCAGGCCGCCATGAAGCCTCCCCTCAGCCTGCTCTGCTCTGGGTTGGACAATCCAAGTGGTCTCAGCTGCACTTCAAACACCTTGCCCTCTAGACACTTAACCATCCTTGTAGCCCTCCTTTCAACACTCTCTAGTAATTTTATGTCTTATATTGTGTCGCCCAAAACTACACACTGCACTTGAGGTACACCAGAGGTATGTCTGGGTACACCAGAGGTACACCAGAGCAGAGTAGAGTGGGACAATCCCTTCCCTTGACCAGCTAGCCATGCCATGCTTGATACACCCCAGGGTACAGTTGGCCCTCCTGGCTGCCGGGGCACACTGTTGACTCATATTCATCCTACCATCAACCAAAACCCCCAAATCTCTTTCTGCTGGGCTGCTCTGCAGCCTCTCATCCCCTAGTCTGTACGTATATCCAGGGTTGCCCCATCCCCCGTGCAGATTCCAGCACTTGCCTTTGTTGAACAAACTTCATGTGGTTGGTGATTGCCTAGCCCTCTAATTTGTCAAGATCTCTCTGCAAGGCCTCTCTACCCTCAAGAGAGTAAATGGCTCCTCCCAGTTTAGTGTCTTACTTATTTCTGAACCTCCCTCCCCACTTCTTTTACATATTGGATGAGTTCTGATGTTTTTTTGTTTGTTTGTTTTTTTGATTGATTGATTGTTTTTCACAGTTAATCATTCCCAACTGAGATCAGAATTTACCTGGCTCAACTTGTGACTTGAGGTTAATTATAATTATGTGGATACATTTCATCATAAACAATTATTTAAATGGTTTTCACTTTTGCTACCATATTACTGATTTTTTACTGATTATTTTTTCTTTCTACTTGTTACATTTCTTACACTCTCACTTCAGAAGAAGTGAGATATCATTCAAAAGCATTTTGATCTACCTTCCACCAATTTTCAGGGTTGTCCTCAGCTGCACACTATAATCTACCTTTATCTATTTCTCTATTTATAATATTTATTATTGCCAATCTGTATAATCTGCCAACATTCATCAACTGTTATCTTTACAAATAGAGTTTTGTGGAAGTATAACGTAAAATAATAGGCTTCTTTCTGTCATGATTCTTCTCTAGGAGATATACATTCTCTGAGATATACGTTCAGATATACATTATATCTGAGATATGTAATTAAATGTGCCATATAGAATGTGACAGAAAACTAGTGGTGTTAATAAACAACAAGCTCTCTGGTAATTATTCATGTACCGGTAGATCAATTCTAGCTGGTCACAGATTCTGAGCAGGGTTTTTAGACAGAATCTGTACCTGTCATTTAAAATATTCTTATTTTTTATTTCTCCTACTATTATAAGGTCTTATTTTCATTCAAATAGAGCTACAATTTTTGATCAAAAATTGTTTTGAGGAACTTTGATTCATAGGAGAATCAAGAGAATTAAGAGAATGTAGGAGAATAAGGCAAGAGTATATGGTAGAAAATAAGAAAATGTATTTAACAAAAGCAAAAGGCAACAAGTCTTGTCTATCATCACAGTCTTTACCGTTCTCAACATTTTCTTATATTTGAGATATACAAAGAAATATAGATGAAATAAACACATTTCCTTCCAGAAAAACAAAAACACCATTCCCAGTACAACAAGGCAAAACAGCTGTGAAATTCAACTGGATGTCATTCACATGGAAGTTAACAGCTGGTTCAGCCAAGTGACTTAATATCCAGACAGGAGACAAAATCCAGTGCAAAGTGAGGTGAAAGAAAGTCACAGTAAGTACTTACAGAATAACTTATACGAACAAAATTTCCTCTTAATCAGTATAATTGATTAAGTGTCCAGAGCACAAAGGTTTTTATTTCTGTGTAATATGGACCATTTTATTGTAAGTGTGCATCCAGTCGTTACCTGTGTAAATGCAATAACCTTTCAGTTAGACTATTATCTCTAGTGATTCTCAACAGCAACAGTCATATCTTTACTTCTGCATTTTCTTCTCATTAATTTTTAAAGTGTTGTTTTTTTCTTCTTCTCAAACTCTGAGAAAAGACAAGAAGGTATACTGAGTTTATTTCCTTTATTGCGTTCATTGTTTAGTCTCATATTGTCATTTCTGTTCTCACTAATTTACTTCTCTGTCCAAATTCACTAATCCTAGTTTCTTTCGCAGAAAACATAAAAAATTGTTAGTGATCATCTCCGAACTTTTCCTTACCTGAAAATGAAATTTCACTTTTTTTTTTTTTTTTTTTTTTTTTTCTCTTGACAAAGTGCTATATTTACTTTCAGATCTTCTGTGCTGTGAAGTAATTCACAGATACTGGAGAGTAGACACAGAATAACTATTTTTAAGTGAGACTACTTGAAAGGTAAAATTTAAGTTTCATAGGTACCAATCTGACCTTCATGGCTAATTTGACCCACATGTGAGGCCAGTTTTAAAAGCAAATGCTACTAGTGAGATATATAGCAGCTGCCAGGTTTAACTCCTTGCTGCAGCTGCTGTCAGAGGCAGAACAGGAAGAGAAAAGGGCAGTAAAGTACAATGTGCCAAAGTAATGACAGATGGCTGCAGCACAAATAGAGAAAAAATATGTCTGAGCTCTGAGCAAAAACAAAGAATTGCTAGTGTTTTACCCTACACAGCAGACTGAAAAAGGAAAGACTGCAAACGTTAATAGAATCTGTGCTGAAGCATTTAATAAAGATGTCAATCCTTTTTAAAATGAATTCTCTATTCCATATTTATTTACACATCCTCATTTTTTTTTCTATTTGCATTTATTTTCATACACTCAGTGTTGTTTTGTCTCACCAAAAATACATCTTATTTAAAACATATTAGTGTTATTCCAAGACAAATAGGTGCAACCATTAAATGACAACACAAAACATATTTTTTACTGTTTTTCCCCTTTGTCTTAATTTATTCTGTATTTGTCATTTAGTTCATATACAGTAGAAATCCTTCTAATACCTTAAAGATTTTATTGATTGTGTGAGAGAATAGCCAAAATATTCTGCATGAGAGGCATGAAAACTCTCCACTGAGGATCCACTTTTCATTGCAGAAGTCTACTCAGCATGTTTCCATCCTACATATACTGTCTGAGGGTCTTCTGAACCAATCAGTAATTATTGTCAGTGCACATCTACCCAGACCCCATCAATTTGGCTGTGCAGCTTGTGGTGACTGCTTCTTGAACATGGCCTGCTTACCATTTCATCTAAAAGAATACATGAATTTTAGAGAGGAGGAAGACAGAAGTTACCACCAAGGAGCAAAGCTTTTTCTCCATCCTTTCTGATACCCTGGGATACCAGCTGATAAACCTAGAAAACTTTACTGGCTCTGCAGTTCAAAAAAAGTAGTCTGTGAAAAGGAAGGTGAAATATGAAAATAAATAAATAAATAAATCCAAATAAAATAATAGCAATCTATCTTACCACAAGAGACTGTATAAAACTGCAGAAATGTTACCAGTAGGCATGAAAAACTGAGCAGGGCAGTTGGACCAGATGACCCTCAGAAGTCCCTTCCAACCTCAATTATTCTATTACTGTGAAGCATCTTTCCTTTTTGAAGACTTCCTCTGTGCATGCAACCTGATGTTTAAGGGAGAAGTCCCACCACCTAACTTTAGAAGCTGACATCCCTAAAGAAATGATTCAGATGAAATTGAATGAATCATTCTGTGAAGATATCTGTCTGTCTCCACAGACTATACAAAGAATCAAGACACGTAACTTATGCTTGGTCTCTAAATTGTTGAAGTTAAGTGAGACCTTTTTAATTCTCTTTGAGAGGCATCTGCCATCTTATGCATTAAAATAATATAATAAATAAATAAATAAATAAATTCACCCTGGCTTAATTATTTTGAATAGCTTACTTAATTTCACTACAGCACCACGTTCCCTAGCAACCCCATACAGCCCTGACAGGCATGTAGGATTATTAAAGAATGTGTTTTCTTCAGAGGAAATTAAGCCACCACTTGTGTTTGCTGCTCCAGGTTTTCCTCCTAAGAAAGCATTCTGTCTTTCAAATCATTCTACAAAATTATCTCACAGCTCCTTAAGTGCATCTATCAAAAACTACATTGTCCACACGGTAATGGAAACTATGCAGATAGACAGGATGTTGAAATGACATAGATAAGAATCAAATACACCTAAGCCAGAAAGTCTAGAATGACCAATTCTAATCTATGTAATTTGAGCATACTAAATGCATTCTGGGCACTTTTGGACACTTTTTAACATTTCTGTGGGATACTCAGTAACATCTTTAAAATAAAATAATTAAAATAAAATAAAATAAAATAAAATAAAATAAAATTTTAAGCTAAAATAAAATAAAAACAAATAGAGATGATAGAAGCAAATGCCTTAATTCTATGAGCTGGCTTTAGGATTTAAACAGATTTTATTTTCAATTTTATCTTTTGCAATTTTATATTGAATATTTTTCAGTCTACTGTCATTCTTCCTAGCCAAGTGGAAGTAGTGGAGAAAGAGCTAAACTAGAGCAGCACTATTAAAGTTTTCCTTAAGTTGTTTCAAAATATAATTAACATCCAATGGTTTAAATCAAACTTCTTCTGTTCTCAGGACAGACTGATGCAGGATAACCTTTCTATAAACATAGTTATTTTTACCTAAGAATGTTCTGAAACAAATTATATTTTCAATCATTACACTTCATACTATTTTTTTTTGACTCCCTAACTAAAACAACACTGAAATAAATTGAAGATAGCAGTTACTTCAGTTTCACGTTAAAGGGTTTCATATGCAACCAGTGAACAATCCATAGCATTGAGAACATGTTTGTCTGGAAGGCTGTGTTTAGTTGAAACTTAGTTTTTTATATAAAACAGAACATTTAATTAACCTTGTTATCCTGACAATCAAGAATGATGGCCTTCCTGCCATGCTTCCCAGGCACTCTGATACAGCTTTTCGCTTTCTAGTTGCTGGACCAGATTTGGGCTAGGCTCAATAGACTAGACCATAGAGAAGTTTACACAGACATTACTGTTTGTCACTCTAAATCTGACTTTTTAAAAAATCAGGCCATTTTTCAGATGTCTAATGAAGACTGATGGTAATTTGGGGAAAAAAAAAATCTGACAAGATTAAGTGGTGAAAGCATCCATTTCATCAGAATTTGAAGTGATTTGGGAGTTTAAATTACAGCAGATTTCTCTATCATTTTCAGGCTAAATATTTTTATTTAATTATTATTATTTAAATATTTTTTTGAAGATTGGTAGATATCTTTGCTTATATTAATGAAGTCAGATTTATATATACAAGTTTAATGCTTCAATATTGAAACAGATCTTAGCACAGGCTTTCCTATGATATTTGAAGGCAATATTAGGATTATGTGGACTCTGCTTTAGGTACTGATACTGTTTAAAACAGTGTGTGTTCTAATAAATGAGAAAGCGCTTTACCTCTTTCAGTTCATCAGTCTCAAATTTTACCTCCAGTGATACTTATATGAGACTTTTCCTGTTAAATCTCCTCAACATGTCAACTTCTTGATCAGTCACTCTCTGGTTCTCTAGTGAGAAATAACTTCATACTCTAAGAGTCTGACTCCTTTCAGAGAACTGCTGTAAGTTTGGCACATGTACCTCCTTTTCTGACTGGATAAATAATTCAGTAGAATATTCACTGCATTATGCATTCAAGAGAATTCAAATCATATATATTATTAATTGAAGGCTATTTAGCCAGCTCTGTCATTGTCTAACTTACACTCTGTCACTTATCTTAACATTCATTTCAACACTTAATTTATTCCTTAAAGGTTATTTCATAATTACATTAACCAAGGGAGTTATATAAAGCAATGATTGCAATCTTTTGCATTTCTATTGATCCTTCCACCATCAATCTATATTAAAATGTTCTTCAACACTTTTTTAGGCCAATGGTCCTTAGAAGCCCATAAAGGACATTAGAGACATTGATATTTTTAACAAAGAGAAAATGCATGGAAAACTATTATTTCTGATACAGGAAAACAATTTATAAAATTAGATTTTAAAAATAAAGGAAAAGAGATATTTAAAATAGCAGCAATTTCATTTCAATATCTGAACTCTCATTTCTCATTTTGAGATGTTACTTTTCATATTATAATGTCCTAAGAGAAAAGATAGAAAAACGAAACAAAACAAAACAAAGCTGTTAAATAATGTGAAAATGAAACAAAAATGTAACAACATGTTTTTGTTTGTTTGTTTGTTTGTTTGTTTTCCTTAAATCTCATAAAGAGAAGGTAATGTTTTCTAAAAATAACTGTTTACCAAATCACTTCAACTACCAGAAAGTTTCCAAAGGAAAGAATGTATAATATTCAATCCTCCTAACATTTGAAAAGCTTTTTTTTTTTTTATAGGATAATATAAGACAGTCATCTGGAAAGGTCAAATCTTAACTACATTCATCACTCTCTGATATTTTAAATAACACAATCTTTTGCCAAGAATAGACATGTGGTACCTGTGGGCTGATAGTAGCTTTTTCATGTCAACTTCTGCATTAGTCTTTGTTGAGGGATTTTTGAAACAGCAAGGAGGCCATGACTTGCTGCAGCTGAGCAAACCAAGCTACCAGGACAACTATGAGAAGTTCCCATGATAGTGTTCCCACATTGCCCGATTGAGGAATTTAGAAAAATATTATTGCCAGCAGCTGGCTTCAAGGACGGGATCTACATGATTGCTAATCACAAGGCAGTTGTTTTCTTGCAGGTGGGGTTGTTTCCTTGCAGTTGTTTGTCTGAGTGCTTTTGACTAATAATCTTGTGTGAGACACCTGTTAAGTTCACTATAAAAGTCAGGCTATTCAGGTAATAAAGAGAGAGCATGATCTGACCATACTAGTGTCTGTCATGTTTTCAGCCAATCTTCCTGCAACAAGTCTTAAACAGAAGTCAGACAAAAATCTCCAGACCTTACCCAGGAATACATGAATTTTGCTACCTTGTCTTAGACCATGCCTCTGTCCTTTTGGTAGCACAACATTCCCAGTGGCACATGGCAGCACTTTTCAATTTTCAGTATGGAAAAGCATCCTCCAGCTTGTCACCAGACTCAGGTCTTTGGCAATTAGCTGTTCTGCATCAGTGAATGGACAAATCTCCTGGTGCCATCTTCTTGCCATCTGATGACAGACTTCTCAAACTAGGAACTGTTCACTGAAGGTGCCTCTCTCTCTCCTGTGGTCTACAGAGAACTGACAGTTTATGAGATGCCTTATTCTTAAAACAGCTGAAGTTAGCTGGAATGAACCAATACCATCATTTTTCACTGATATCTTTTCATGACGTATTTGCTAGGATAGTTAAAAAACAGTTCCATATGAATGAGTCTCAATGATTTTCAACTTTAAGCATTTTCCCTTCTAGGCTGTCATGAATTGTGGGATTATGAAGCATTACAATCATGAGCCTCTACCGATTCAGGCAAAGGTATTTTCTGTATAAAGTGTTTATTAGCTTACACGCAGAATATTTTCACCTTTAAGTGTTTGTTAGTTTATTTATGCCCATACTTTTAATTTTCATGGATGAAAACAAACAAACAAACAAAATCAATTAGATTTGTCTGCATAACACTCTGAAGAGCTTATGAAGCACCCCATTTCACACATGAGAAACAGAGGATCAGAGACATCATGTAACCATCCATCATTGCAAAGGGCTACCTTTTTTTTCTGTGAAAGAATGTTCATTTTTATTTACTTGTGGTGAATTTTGCCATTTGACTGGAAGCTAAATCTGTCCTGTAGCAAGAAGTCTGTGCAAATTTGATAAGTAGGAAGAACTCAGATAGAGGTCAGTAGTGAAGTTTAAAAGCAACATTATTTAGGAGGTTATAAATTTGACAGAACCTTTGCGATGAGAGTCAAACCTTCCTCACATGCAGTCAGTTATTACAGATATATAACATACAAAAATATCTTTAATTCTTATAGTCAAAGAAGTTATCCTGATAGGAAAAAGGGTAGTTTTGAAAATAACAGTGATAGGATTTTTACCTGTGTCATCAGTACTGTTGATTTTGTTCACTAAATGTGACTGACATTTTTTTAGTTTCTGTGACGTGTAACAGGTAAGTACCATTTATGAAGTTACACTTGTTTTTCCAAGTGTTAATATATATATGTGTATACATATATATGTATATGTATATAAATAAATATATATAAAGTATTCAGAATTATATATCCATATATATATATATATAAAGTATCCAGAATTGTATAGTGCTTTACTATGAGACTGAAGATGTGGAACATAAATTAAGCCAATGAAAGATGGAATTAGCTTCATCTAACTGTATAACTCTAAGCATCTTATAAAAGTACATCATCTGGGCACTACCTCCATAGTCAAATTGTAAAAATGTAGAAATATAGCTCAGTTCAGTCACAGTATACATCTTTAACATCACTTGGGTGTCTTAGGGCATCATGACCAGACTTAGCCAGATGAATGTTTCCCAGATACTGCAGACACATGTGGATGCCTTGTATATTACAGGATATCTCAGATCACACAGATTAGCCCTTTGTGGATGACTAAGATTCCAGACAGTAACTTAGTGATTTTAGATAACCACTTTCAAAGTTGTTCCCATGTCCTTCTGTTGCTTGAATATTGAATCTCATTTGTCTGTTGGGACTGAATGGCTAAAGTCAAGTAAAGTCCTATGCAAAGGGATGTAGAATTAAGAGATCCTTCCGTGAAATCTTTAGGAATGTATTTTTATTAAACAAACAGAAGAAACTATAGATATAAAATGCATATATCCTTTGTTATAAATTGAAACTATAAATACTTATGCATGTAAATCATTATGCGTTGTAAAAATGCAGATAATATGGCTTAAGCTTGATCTACAAGAACACTATTTCAAGACCAAGCTTTCTGCAATGTTTCTGTTTGGTCTGTAAATTAATAAAGAAATAAAAAATAATAAAACTCTGACTGGCCCACATCTTGCTGAAGAATCCCTCCTCATTTCAGATTAGTATGTTACTATGGTCTTTCTTGTACTCCTTGTATGTTTGTTCCATACATATGTTCATGCAATTAAGATTACCTGTAATGAACAAGAGCAAGAATTTCTAACTCCCACAGTTAAAATCTGTCCTTATGCACATAATTAGTCCAATAATTTTGGAAAATAAAGATCTGCTGTGCAGGTGAAACTGGGATCTAAATGCTGCAAAATGGACATACACTCCATACATTTGAAGGTAAATTTAAAAGGCAACTTTTCTGATTATGGTTATGAATTTAACAACTAGCCAGTAAATCAGACACTGAGACAGAAGGGAGACAAGCAGAAGTAACATCCCAGAACTCATTTTGTGGTTCAAACATCTCCAAAGTTTTCCAACATTTAAGTTGGAGGACAATTTTGTTTCTCTCTTTGTAATGGCTTATAATAGAAAAATAACATGTTTTGATAAAAATAAAAAAAAAAAAAAAAGAAAATAAAAAAATGGAGGGGTGTGGGGGTAGGGGTTGAGAGGGAGAAGAAAGATTAGCAAAACTCCAGCAAGGGTCTTAACAACACAAATCCATCATCAAAGCTATAGACATGTTTGATGCTAGTGGCTTATCTTTCACACTAATTTATTAATTTTGAATGCTGTGCATGTTATACAATGATCTGTTCTGTGGGGAAGCTTTCAAAGCTTAGACAAAGAGATCAAAGAAAGCCCTTAATGTAAAAAAGCATGAAGGATGCAGTATTTCTCTTAATTTTTATGTCTGGCTTTCCAGTTTACAATGACGGTAATATAAAGAACCCTTTAAGATTACAAAAGATATATTTTCCTTTGGTTGCCTACTATGGCAAGTTCCTGTTGTACCACTTTTAATAAGTCATCTTCAAATTAAAGGAGGTTATTTTTACAGGAAACTGACTTCATGCTTCTTTAAAACTTGAGTATTTTAATAACATGACATATTTCCTCCTGTGTTGCATATTAGCCACCTCACATTTTGACAAAAATTTTGAGGAGACTTAGTATTGTTATTACTTAATAGATCTATTTGTGTTATTATTATATTCAATAGGAATTTTACTTCAAACCCTATTAAAGGAATGAAGTTACTGTAAGAGCAGAGAATTTTATTCTGAACTGAATCACTCTTCCACCATAGAAGGCTTAGAGTAATTAATATACTGCTATAAAATGTTCTACTTTCAAAAATTGCCACAAAATAAGGATATTTCCTTGTAAAAATAAATAAATAAATAAATAAATAAATAAAAAATAAAAAGCAAAAACAACTCTTTTTTTTAACACACATTATTTGGAATAAGTAAAATATTGATTTAAGAGCACTGTTTGACACTGCCATATATCATACGCTCATTAAATCTTATGGGATTATTGTTGTGATTACTGAGGATTGCAAAGGATCTAACATATCTAACATTATTATCTGGCTCACTTCTAGACCACTACATCTCAGGGAAGAAAAAGCACAACTACTTTCAGTCTTGTAAATCCACATTGGTGTTTTATTTTCCCTCCTGGAACTTCCTTTTGGCATTAGTAGTATAATCAAGCACCTGAGTTAAGCAGGTACATGTTCTCTTCTGAAAAGGTTCATAAAAAATAAATAAGAATTTAAGTTTTCCCAATGAATATGTCGAATCTTTTGCTTCTGCTTTAAACTCAACTTGATTTAGTTTTCTGATGTGTGTAATTGCATGCAGCACTGCTGTGAGCTCTCCCCAGACCTGCACTGCAGTATGCTTCAGTTGTGTGAGAGCTGAGAAGCATGCTGAATGCAGGCAGACTATGCCTATAAAAATCTTATGACAAAATGACTCATCATTTCTTTTGTGCTTTTCTCTTTATTTTTTGACAAGGGTGAATGAACTAGTTTAAGGAATCTGAAATCACTTCCATCTCTCTCTGTTCTTTTCCTGTTAGTGTTTAACTTCTAGTCCTGCTTGTCATCTTTAGTGTAGTGTCATTTTTTAATCAAGCTAGTATTTTCTAGTACTGCAACATTTTAGACTGAAGATACTCACTTTAGGATATAGATGAATAATCTCTATTGTCCTTTTAATAGCATTAGCATTTTTCACTGCACGTAAACATACCTGAGAAGAAACAACAACAACAAAGAAATAAATCTTTGTGTCTCATTCATCTGCTACCACAGTGACCTTTCTATGCATCACTACCTCATTTTTTTGCCCTAGAAATAAGCAAAACAGTACAAACATCCTCTGTAAAAGAATTTGGTAATAATAAATGATAATCATTATATACATTTTAGATATCACACCTGCATTCTGACATATTTTTGGTTAAAACTAAAAGCCTTAAACTAAACTAAAAACACCTCCCCCCACTCTTTCTTTCACAGGTTCAACTTCACTTTTTCATTCCCAACTCTTCTACCTCCCCCCTGTCAAGTAGTACAGTCAGTCCATAATGCTTTGTCTCTGTTGCTCCACCCTTTCACCCTTCTCTTGCTTGAGCATAGGGTCAATCCCACAGGCTTAGTTCTTCCCCAGCTGCTCCAGCATCTGTCTGTACCATAGAGGGCAGCCCTTCAGGAAGACACGGCTCCAACATGGGTCCTCCATGGGATGCAGGGTGTGCCCCATGGCTATCCCCATGTCCCAGAGTGGATAGCTGCTCTGACATAGTACTCCAAGGGAGGGCCCACCTTTGTCTGACCTGGGAACAACCCCTGGTTTATTCTCACAGAGGTCACCCGTGCAGCCCTCTGATACCAAAATTTTGACAGGTAAACCTATGCAGAGGTTTACTGGGCAAAGGCAAATTCTGGAGCAGCCACAGAGGAAACACTCTGAGTCTAGACTGGCACTGTAGCATGCTTGTTTTTTTAATGTTCCTATGTGAATGGGATCAAAAGAGTACAATTTATGCTGTGTTTTAAAGGGTATTCTATTGTATTTTACATTTACATGGTGGTTATATGTAGGTATAAATGTGCACTATGGTTATTCTATTATTCTATGTAGTTTTTCCAACTATTCTGAGTTGGAGAATTTGTTATAGTCATCAATAGAGGTTTCTTAGGCATACAACTACCACACTGTGAAAGGAGCTAAGGTTCCCGTAGTGCATATAGGAAGGTGGATGGGGAAGGCAGTGTGGGTTGCTCCTGCCTCGGGAAAAGGCAAACCCACTCGTGGGATTGTCTTCGCCCAAGGACCAGGGTATACCTGGTGGGTCATGCAAAAGAATGGGGATATCAAATGTGTGCCTCAAGGAGATTTGACATTGAGAGAAAACTAATCTATAATCTAAGTTATATGTTGTAGGAAGATGCTGTAGGATCAGCAGGTCAACTTTGCAAGGAGCCGGGCAGTGCAACAAGGACTTGAGCTAAGCTGGTGCCGGTGTCCAGACATCCAACTCCGCCTGTCTTGAGTGGCCACTTTGGCAGATGAAGACCTAATCATCAACAGTTCTTATGAACATTTTCCAAGAAAGACCTATGGAATGAAAAGATACACCTGCCTATTTATCCTGTCCTGTTAAATCCTTGTCCTGTTAAAGGACAAGGGATAATGATGAGAATGCTTGTATGCTAAAGTATGGGGATCTGAGTGTGACACAAATGTTATGGAATAAGGGGTGGAGGTTGTACTGGGTCTGGCTGGAATGTTAACTTTCCTGGCAGCAGCCCATACAGTGCCGTACTCTGTACTTGTAGCTGGAATAGCAGTGTTATCACACCAGTGTTGTGTCTACTGCTGAGCAGCAGTGGCACAGCATTGGGCCTTTCTCTAACCCTCCTAGGGGGTGGGCAAAAAGTGAGGAGAGAAACATCACTAGGGCAGCTGACCTAAACCAATCAAAGGGATATTCCATACCATGTGGTGTCACACTCAGTAATAAAAGGTGGAAACAGGAAGAAGAGGGGAGGGGTGGGCTCTCGTTGAGAAGACGTCGGTCCTCCTCTTGAACACCGGCTGTGTGCGTTGAGGCCTTGCTTCAAGGACGTGGTCAATCATCGCTCATTTGTGGGAAGTAGAGAGTAATTTCTTTCCTCTGCACTTCCATATAGCTTTCATTTATTTTGTTTGTTTGTTTTCCTCCCTTTTTCCCCTTTCCCTTTTATTTCCCCTTAGTTAAATTGTTTAGTTCATGGTAGTTTTATTTAATTATTATAATTATTTCCCTTTAATTAAATTATCCTTATCTCAACCCGTGAGTTGTTCTTTGCTTTACTTCTCCCCCTCCTCATCTAAAGGAGGGGGAGTGAGAGAGCGGTTGTGGGGTTTAGCTGCCCAGCACGGTAAAACCACCACAGTCCTAACTATCTCATTATATATACCTAAAATGCTTATACCTTGGTGATCAAGAGTGAACAAGTGACTTTCTCAGAAGTAGATATTTAGAGTGAGCAAGATGAATTGTGATGTTTGAATTAGGGGTGGCAACCAGAAACATAAATGATGGCCATGAACTCATGAATATATAGAGGTCCATTTGGGAGTTGGACTATCCGAGATTAAGGTTTGTTTGGTAGCTCAATATGACTGGATCACATTGTCAGAAATGCTGCTTTCTGTGATAAAATACAGTTGGTAATAACATCATACCAGTCAATCTTAAACAGTCAAGGCTACTGTAAATGCTTTCTTCTGCAGAGTTAGCACTTTGGGTAAGTAACCTTCTTATGTGTAAGCAAAATGCTCATCCCATAAAAGTAACAGTCTCCCCACAAGCCATTTTCACATTTGTTTGGGTCAATAGTATCTCAAAGTTTTACGATTATGGATGGTTTGCTTTCAACCACAACAAGAAGGCCAAGATCTAAAACACTGTTTGAATACAAGATGACACTGGCTGTTCCTCAGCAAGTGCAGGATTTGTGTGGAATCAATGTCTCTTGCTGTAGAACAGGAAGACATATGGGGACTCAAGCTTGTTTTCTTTTAGCAGATTTGTGAAGTCATAAAGATCGTTTTCACTGATTGTTTTCTGTTTGTCTTTACAGAAGCTTTCAAACATATCAGAGCAAAGGTAATTATAGCTGTGAAGCTCTGGTGAGTTGTATTTATCTTTTGTTTAACAAAACAAGTGAATTTCTACAGTTCACAGAGAATAACTATTGAGAAAAAAAAAAAAAAAAAAAAAAAAAAAAAAAAAAAAAAGCTATCCCTCTGGCTACTTCATTTCCTATCACATCTGCCAGCTCCTGACACTTCTTCCTATCCTGATTGTTCAGTGGTTATTCTAAAATGAGACTTAATTCACTTTCCTAGATATGATATGCCATTTCTGTGAAGGATCTTGTACCTCTGACATTTCAATTAGAGGTATGAAACATCAACATCCGACCTTTACTCTGCAAAAATGGAAAATACTCAGCCTCTCACTTTCATTTTTTTCTTCTTATTCATTCTTTACATACAGCAAAACAAAACAAAGCAAAACAAAACAAAACAAGCTATCACATCCATAGCCACTGCTAGAACCAAGAATAACACCACAAATATGATTTTGCAGCCTAAGCATTGCAGTCTTTTTCTTTCGAGGTGACATAGGCTATATGAGATATTTTCATGTGGCTTGAAAACTTTCATGAAAATTGCATATTGAAAATATTAATTTCAGTTTGAGCAACCAGATATATTTCCTTTAGGCACCAACATCTCTTGTTGTTACTTTTCTCATTTGATTTACTTCAATTATTATGCCATCCATCTAGTGGGTTTCCTCATATGATCTTTGAATATTTGCACGCAGCAATCCTAAAATAGATGAAGATGCACAGTGGCCTGTATGTGCAACACACAAAAAGTAGCAGGCAGGGATCATTTAAGAAATTTAATTTAACAGTACGCTGGTCAATGTTTGGATGTTGCCTGTTTCTGTGCTGTTCATTGCTGTCTGTTGTTTTTCATGAAGTAGTTGCTTAGGATCTGCAATGCAGTAGGAGTCATTTTCACTTGACTGCAATTTTCTTAACATTTGCTTTTAAATCCCAGTACCATTCTCTCCATATATATATATATATGGAAAATGTTTCTAATACTCGTTACAGCACAATTTAGAGGTGTTAATTGTTAATGAATAATGTATCTGGAGACATTACAGAAATTAGTACACTAAATGGATCAGATAAACATTATTGGCAGAATGAATCCACTGAAGACACAAAACAGTTTTAATATTCATTTTATTCATATCATGCCCTCAGATGAACCACTGCAGTGAATTTTCTGATGGCACAGCATGCAAAATCACTCTTGCCCCAAAATGATGCAAAGTTGTTATTTCACAGTATGGAAACCCCACCAATTTGTTGTACTCTCTAAATGTAAATGATTTACGAACCTAAATAATGAATGGCACTCTGTTTTGTCACCTTATGGAATATACTGATTCTGATTGCAATAACATTATAGTAAGTGAAGATATGTTGTTTCTTTACTGAGAACACAACCATTTCCACTACTTTAAAAAGAAAAACACAGTCTTATGACAACTAACTTCTACCCTGAAAACTAAATATTAAAAACAACTTAACAGAATGAATTGATTCAATGAAGGAATTCTTTCCATTTACATACATTAAGAGAAGCCTCTATACTTTAAGATTGAAGTCTGGTTGAGGATTCAATGACATTCAACAGAGAAATGTGATTGAAGAAGATCAGATTTTGCACAAATGAAGGTCATTAGAAGAGGAGTTTTCTAGGATACCTCACAACCTGAGCCCTTTCTCGTGAATATTTTCTATGTTTCACAGATATGCAACTAAGTGTTACAATCCTTTTGGCTATAGAGCACTATAATAAAAGTAGTGTCATATTCTAGCTTCTCTATGAAGTCACTACAAGTCAGCAAGAAAAGGAGACTATGGTAGACAGTCTGACCCCTTTCCTCAATTGACCAGCTTAGGTGATGCATGAACCAAAAGCAGGTATCTGAAGCTTGTAAGTTGTTCTCTGCACATCTCTTGGAGACACTTTGTTTTCAGACTGAGGATTTCAAACTTTATGAACAAAGCTTAAAGTGACCAATGAGATATAAAGCAATGAGTCTGATGACTAACTCCCTTTAAGGAGAGCAAAAAATGGCCATGTACCAGTTTTTCTCCTTCCAGTGAGGATTCAGAGTGTCAGTTTCACTTCTAAAAATACATGCATACACATACAGGTTACAGTAGAATGGATTTTGAAAGAGTTCAAGTCTGACAGCACCCCAGTATGGATTACATATATCTGCAATCAAAAGAAATTCAATCCCTCTTCACCCATTTTTTATTGTCTGTGCAGGAAAGTTACTCTTCACACATGTGTTGGGTCTGTCTGAGCTGGAGTCACCTTTTCCCTGCAGCAGCCCACACAGTGCTGTGCTCTGCACTCGTAGCTGGAACAGCACTGATATCACTCCAGTGTTGTGTCTATTGCTGCATAGTGCTGGCACAGCATCAGGACTCCTTCCAAGCCCCCAGGAGCCAGCAGGCTAGGGGTGGGCAAGTGATGGGGAGGGGACATTGCCCAGGCAACTGACCTAAACCAACCAAAGGGATATTCCATAACACCTGATGTCACACTCAGCAATAAAAGGGGGGGCTCTCGTGGGGGAGGGGGCTGTTCCTCCTGAACAACCACTATGTGTTTTGAGGCCCTGCTTCCCAGGACGTGGCCGAACACTGCTTGTTGATGGGAAGTAGAGAATAATTATTTTTTCCCTCTCTCAGTGCTTCTGCGCGGACTGATTGTTTCTTTTTTTTTCTTTTTTTTCCTCCCCATTCTCTTTCCCTTTAATTAAACCTTTCTCATCTCAAACCTCGAGTTCTCTGTGTTGTATTTTCTCCCCCTTCCTCTTTGAGGAGAGGGGGAGTGAGAGAACTGTTGTGGTGGAGCTCGGCTGCCCACCTGAGTAAAACCGCCACAACACATCTCACCGAACTTGAGGTACTCTGCAACCAAGAATGCAATAGTAATAACATAGAAGGAGTGGAAATACGAAATTTTGCACACTACCTTGTAGTTAGGTCAATGAGCGAGAAGGGAGATGATATGAGCAATTTAAAGATTGAATGCCTTCATTAGCTTTCTTTTGCACATGCACTCCCCCAAAGAAGTGACTGCAATAAAATTCCTTCATGTATTCCACAAAGCCTGACAGTGTTTCTAAATAGGGCACCATGCTTCAGTAGGGATTTTTCTGAGTAGCTTCTATAATGTGGTTCACACTGGTCGTTACACTTATTTTCTGCAAATGTCACTGCTATTATTGTGCAAAGGGATGAACTAACAGATGGGACAACAGTAATAGAGAAGTAGGGGATTCCTTTAGAAATGCAGAGATCCCAAGGGATTATTTGTAGAGTTAATTTATTTTCTACAATAAAGGATGATGAATAAGAATTGACAGATAATCAGAGTTTGAGAGAAAGTTAAGAGACTTAGTTCACTGGAATTCAAGTGGAAACAAAATTTACAACTGAATTTAAAATGACAATATGAGGTGAAAATTGGAAGAATGTTTGGTACACTATCACTCAGCTATTGTTCTATCCATGATACTCAGTTTGCTTTTACTTTCACAAATAAAACACTGATTGAACAAGGACTGCATCCAATATAACTACAAATACTTGAATGTGACTTTACTTATTTCTGAAATGTATTTATCAAATATGTGGATATAGAAAACTCAGAAGAAACCACGCAAATATATACAAATTATATTGCACTGTGTAAAGAAAACAAAGAATTTGTTTCTTGGCCTATATAAGAAGGAAATAGTTTACTTCTTGAATGGTCTACTAAAATATCTGTAATACAAAGTTCTAGTACAGTATATTATGAGATACACATGGTTCTAAACTTCATGAAAAACAACATAGAACAACCTAAATAAAGTTCCTAATACACCATAATGACAGGAAATTGTAGGAAGGGCTAAATCAAGCACTACTTGTCCATAAAGTTTAATAACAAATTATATATAAACTGTTAAAACCCAAACAAACATAAGCTTGTGCCAGCCAAAATATTTGAACAAATATTTTAAAGGCATGAAATTTTGCTTTTATTTTCACAAGTGACTTCAACAATACTTTCAAACTGACCTGATAATCCAAATTTAATTAGAAAAACTAATTAGAATCATAGAATCATCTGGGTTGAAAAAGACTTTCAAGAGCACCAAGTCCCACCATCTCTCTGACCTACAGAGTCCCATCACTAAACTCTGTCCCTTACTGCAACATCCACGCATCCCTTAAATATGTCTAGGAATAGCAACTCCACCTCTTCCCTGGGTAGCCTGATCCTAACCACTCTCTGCATGGATTCTTCCTGATATCCAATCTAAACCTCCCTTGCCACAACTTGAGGCTGATTCCTCATTTCCTGTCATATGTCACCCGAGAAAAGAGATCAACACCCTCTTCACTGAAACCTCCTTTCAGGTAGTTGTAGAAAGTGAAGAGATCTCCCCTCACATTTGTTAACTTTCTGAAGTCCAGTAAATGCATTAGTTTAGAGAATCCAGCATAAGCACTATGTGTGCAGAACTTCAGAACGTCAAACTTCATCCCACAATAAAAGATTAATTTCTTCATCAACCATAAACCTGTAACAATTTTACCACCTAAATTCGGTATTCTGTGAGTCTTATATGAAACTCGATATTTAATTTATGAAGTTTGCAAAATGGAACAGTGAGAAAAAATAGGAAGATGATTTTTTTCTTTTTTTCTCAGTTGAACAGTTTTTCTTGAAATATTGGAATATATATTTATTGAACCTCTATGAAAAATTGCAAGACTCAAATTGCAGTCTGGCTCATGGTGGAAGAGAAATATGTGTGCAATAAAGAATATAGGAGCAGATGAAATAAGTGACATCACCAGACCATCTAGACAAATGCCTTATCCCCGGCAGTGGATGAGTAGCAGATGCTGAGAAGATTTACAACCAAGATAGCATAACATGATATTTCCTAGTACGTTCTCCCATCTTACAGATGACTGTGCTTCAAGAGCTGCCTATTTACTGTTTTATTTAATGCCCTCTGATGTCTCTTCTATTATGCTTTTTAACCTCTTCACATCCAAGAGAAGTTCTGTAATGTAACCATGCATGCCTGTGAGAAGAAGTGACTCTTCCTGCTTATTATGAGTCTGTCTTCTGACAGTTTTACCTGGTATGGAAACAATCAATCCTTTTTTATCTTCTTTCTGCTATTTATAGGGAATGTACCCCACCTCAAAACACAGGTGCACCATGGAGTTATATAACACATTGATATTTTCTGCCATGCTATATGCCTTTCCTATTAATTCGTTATATTTTACCTGCTGCTTGATCACTGTTGAGTACTGAGCTGACTTTTCCATGCAATAGTGATTTGTGACTTATCTTTGAGTGACAATAGTTACCTCAGAACTTATCCCTGAAAAAAAAAAAAAAAAAGTACATTTTCCCTGTGACTTATTACATTTGAATTTCACATTAAATCTGTTACCCTGTGATTCAATATTGCAAACTTCTGAGGTCTTTAACCATTAGCCTCATCTTTACTATACCAATTAATCTAGTCTCATAAGAAAATGTCGTTGATATTGTAAATAATTCATTATTGATATTAATAAATATATCAGCATGGGTGCTGTGAACTACTTCCCTGCACAAAAATAAAATAAAATAAATAAAATAAAATAAATAAAATACTTTGAAAGTATATTAAAACTACAGGTTTTTCAGATTGTCACACTTTTTTTGAACACAGTGATAGGAGATAAACTGGAGTTAACCCCTTAATGTCAGAATATTTCTTAAGGGAACACTTCAGAGGAAAAGGAAGAGGAAGAGGAAGAGGAAGGGGAAAGGGAAGAGGAAGAGAGAAAGGGAGAGAGAAAGAGAAGAAAGAGAAAGAGAAAGAAAGAGAAAGAGAAAGAGAAAGAGAAAGAGAAAGAGAAAGAGAAAGAGAAAGAGAAAGAGAAAGAGAAAGAGAAAGAAAGAGAAAGAGAAAGAGAAAGAGAAAGAGAAAGAGAAAGAGAAAGAGAAAGAGAAAGAGAAAGAGAAAGAGAAAGAGAAAGAGAAAGAGAAAGAGAGAAGGAGAGAGAGAGAGACAGAGAGAGAGAGAGAGAGAGAGAGAGAGAGAGAGAGAAAGAAAGAAAGAAAGAAAGAAAGAAAGAAAGAAAGAAAGAAAGAAAGAAAGAAAGAAAGAAAGAAAGAAAGAAAGAAAGAAAGAGAAAAAGAAAAGGCTCCTAGATGTGGAGAAACATTTTTACATTTTAAATAAGTAACATGCTTTTTACTCTAAGTTATAATCTGGAAAAATGCAGATATCCTTAATGATATGGATTTCTAATGACTTTCTTCTCAATAAATTAATTATTATAGAAATGTTAAAGAACTGAGAGGAAAGTGAACAAAACAGCTTAGGTAAGAAATCTCCCAACACCGCATAGAAAGATCAATAGATATGTATATCCCACACCTAAATATTTTTACCTGTATCTTCAGATTTTGTGCCAAGGCTAGAAGGCCTAGATTTAGTTTACAGCAGATGCAGGTGTACAGACCATTCAAATCTCTGCTCCTTGTCATTTAGATATTGTCTATTTGGATGAAGCAGAACCAAGCCTCCATATCCCGTTCTTTAAAATGGTACACATTCTTATAGGAGCAAATTACAAAAAAACAGTTGAAGAACAAGGACTTTTTTCTTCTCTTCTCAATTACGTGCCCAAATCATTTGTCTGCAGGTTGTGTTTCCTGTTTTCCATCTAGTCCTGATGCTTATCTACTGGAGAGCAGTTTTGACTACTTTAGTGATGCTGAGAGTTTGCTTCTCTTATCTGTTTCTATATCTATGAACATTTTGTAATTCACATAGCCCTTATTACACAAAAATATTTTTCTAAAGTTAGCAGAGAAGAGTATACATGATAATGTTTTAAAAATATCTAGTAGTACTTTTCTCAAGAATGGAGGGGGTGGGGAGAAAGATGGTTTTAAGGAGAAAACAAAGTCTTCTAAATATAGAAAATTTTCATCTGGAGTTACTTCTGGAAAAGAATTTTTTTACTTTTTCATGGTTATCTTCCACCTGTCCACTTATTTTTTGTTACTTTTCATCACTTGCAGTCTCAAACTAGGCACATAATCATTTTTATTTTTTGTTCTAGGCATCAGCCCTCTTCAGAACAGCACTGGAACAAAAAATCACACACACACACACACACAAAAGTGGAGCCATGTCTTTATCTCTTGAATAAAGCGTGTTTTGGGGGACTGGAAAAAGGTCTTTGGAAGGGATAGCTTACCTTCAGGCTGTGACGTCAGGTTCTTATATACAAAAGTTTTATGGATTTTAGAAAAAAATCTTTACTGACCTATATGAAATAACTGAATGAGCAAGTTCATCTAGCGAACATGGGAAGGTGGGAACCTTAAGTTAAGGAGCAATTAGAATAGATGCAGTGGTATTTCAGATGACGTTAGAGAAAGGAGTTAAAAAAGGATGGTGTTGTGGTTTCACCTGGCAGGAAACTAAACACAGTGCAGCCATTGATTCACTCTCCCCACAATAGAATAGGGGAGAGAACTGAAACAAAAAATGCAAGAACTCATGGGTTGAAATAAGGATAATTTAATAAGAAAGTTAAAGCCAAAAAATAACAACAAAGGAATAAACAAAGCAAATGATTAACACACAAGTTCTACCATCCAAGTGATGCCCTGCCTGTCTCTGAGCAGCAGCAGCCCCCCGGCCATCTCTCTTTGCTTTACTGTGGTTTAACCAGGTAGAAAGCTACACATGACACAGCTATTTGCTCATTCCCCACTTACCAGTGGGATGGGGGAGAGAATTTGAAAAAACAAAAACAAAAAACCAAAAAAATCCTCATTAGATGAGTTAAAGACAGCTTAGTAGGACAGAAAAGAAATGGATAATAATAAATAATAATAATAATAATAACAACAACAACAACAATAATAATAATTATACAAAACAAGTGATGCATAATGCTTACCACCTGCAGAACAATGTCCAGCCTGTCCCAAAGCAGTGGCAGACCCGCTATTCCAACCAACTCCCTCCAGTTTTATTGTTCTGAATGATATCTTATCCTTTTGGTCAGTTTGGGTTAGTTATCCTGGTTGTGTCCCTTCCCAGCTCCTTGTGCACCCCCAGCCTCCTTGCTGGCAATGTGGTATGACAATATAAGCACTGTTCAGCAACAACTAAAACTTCAGTGTGTTATCAACATTATTCTCATCCTAAATCCAAAACACAGCACCATACCAGCTACTAGGAAGAAAATTAACTCTGTTCCAGCTGAAACCAGGGACAGACGGGACGAGTTTTCCTTTCAGTCTAAGTCTCTAGTGGGATAATCGTTTTAAAATGTGCAAGAACTGAGTGTATTTTAGACTCCATCCTACGTTCAGAGTCATGATTCAAACAAGCAATATAAGGGACAAATTACTTATGAGATCTTAGGTCTTGAAAGTCTCACTTCAATCACAAAATACAACAAAACAAATCTCTTTTCAATATGCATACAGTATTCCAGTTGATTAATGGACACTATACGTGTCAAAGCTGACATTTATTGAAATACTGACATTTGATGAAAACTTTTTAACCAAACGGGAAGGTGTATGAAACATCATTCATTCCTTTAATTTCCACAGTGATTGTTTAGAATTGTAATTAAAATGCCAGAACTGTATGCTAAAATACTCTAAACTGAGAAAAATAGGGAAAGAACAACATGACAGGAAGAGATCACTTCTAGAATAGGGTATAGGGGCAAAAAGGAAATAGAAAATTAGACTTTTCAAAAATGTTACTGCACATAAGTAATATCATCTTTCTGTCCAACAGTTTTTATTAGGCAATCTAGGTACTGCTTTTTGAAATTACAAAAATTGACTGTCCTTGCCTGTAGAAATCTGCAGTCTGTCATGTGAACATAGGAAAGCAACACTAAGAAACAGTTAAACAGTTGACTGTTGTGTCTATTAATGAAAATATCTTCTGCTAATTTTTTTTATATATCTTTTTTAAGGTCTGTAACTAAGGAGAGTAGGGAAAAACAGGAAAATTAGAAGAAGCTGGAACAGTTTGGATATATACTATATCTCTACGTAAGTATGTGGAAGTGTTTCTTATAAAGGTATTTGTTTATCATAGCTCTTAGGAGTCTAAGATATAGAACAAACCCCATATTTATAGTTTGAAAATAATCCTCTGGAAAGTACTCACCTGATAAGTTTAAAAGAACATGCTGTATTATTGCATGCAGGGTATAATCATACTTAGTCTTTGTTTGGGAAAGGAAAGTTTCAGTCCTTTATTTTTGGCTCCTCTGTGGTTTGTTTTTTGTTTTTTGTTTTTTTTTTGTTTTTTGTTTTTTGTTTGTTTTTTTTTTTGTTTTTTGTTTTTTTTTGGAGATAAATATAATGTTTTCAGAAACAACTTGTGACCTTGTATGTCTGAGTCAGATTCAGCAAAATTGTTTATGTGAAATTTTCTTTAACCTGAAAATTTCTTTTTACAATTTGAATGTCAGAAGATGAAGGTAGCCAAAATCATTTATTGATTACCTGTCAAATTGTTGTTTCAGTACAACCTTCCACCAGATACCTTTTTTTTTTTTTTTTAAGACTTGATTCCACAGCCAGTGATTTTGGCACAAGCTAGTGGAAGTTGTGAGCAGTCCGCAAGTCAGCATATATAACAGTTAAGACTGATATGTAGGTAAAGAGAAAATTAAATCAAATAAATTGGTGCAGACATTATTTGGAAGAGGTGGCCTTATTTTTCCATTCAATTTGTGCTTTACATGCAAATTAAACATTAAAATAAAAACAAAAACAAAACAAAACAAGACAAAAAAGTATTGAACTTAAAAAAATAAAAAGTAGAGCAGAAATAAGAATAAAGAGAAAAAAAAAAAAAAAAAAAAAAACGAGAGAAAACTCATTAACAATGAGCTGTACCAAATGTTTCTGTTTCTATCCATATGAGAGCTGTCTTCTCAGGAAACAAAATTATGGACATGGAAAAGAAAATGTAATGCTAGCTTCTTCTGTTTCTATTCTCTACACTCATACAGAATAATAGGATTCCAATACAGGTTCCTTCCTACATAGCTGAAACGTAATACAAGTTTTGTCAAACTGAGGAGCAAGTGTTTGTTTGAACCTGCCCATTTATTTTCACTGTGAGGTATAAGACACTCAATGGGAAGTGGTTGTCCTCAAATACATCAAGTAGGACTGATGTATTTAGGACTGATGTAGTACTACAGCTGTGAACTGATATGTTGGCTGAAGGTAGTCATATGAAATCAAGATGTATTTTTATTTTAATGCATCATTGGAAAAAAAATCAAAAAGTCTGTTAAAATTTTGAAATTTGTTTTAGATAGAAACAATGGTGAAGAACCCTATGTTCTCAGAACATGGTTTATGATATGAAACAAACTCTAATAGATGCATGTTCTCTTCCAATTCCCCTTAAAAAGTCAATAAAGAGAATTCTGTTTAGTGTTCAACTAAATTCTTCTTCATTTGAAGATCTGTTTATTAGTGCTTTACTACAAATAATTCTGACCATTTCTTCTATGACTGCTGTATCTGATGACTTATTCTCTATTCATTTATTGCTACAGAAGAAAGAAAAATTATGGTACTATTTTCAAACACAAAGATTTTGAATTTATATGATTGTCCTAACTTTTCTGGAATGTATTTGCACATTAAGAACTGATTTAAAACTGGCCTCTAACCTATTCTAGAAGTTGTAGCTGTTTGAACTGGAACCTCGTCTCTAATGTCTTTTTTGTACACCAAACTTCTAAACACATTTTAAGGTCCTGGTTAGCCAGCACTCAAAAAATAAAGTCCTTAATTTTATTTATTTTACTGGGAACATTCTAGAATAAATTGTTGTGTCCCTTCCCAGCGTAAAGGTGATTTTGTTTAGCTGAATATAGCTAATAATATAGCTATATAGCTATAATATAGCTGTTTTGGGTGGAAAAATTCAAGGAGTAGTTCTAGTTTCTCTTCATTGTGCATATTGGACTTTACTGTTCTGTTTCACCAAAATTTGGAGCTGACTTGCAGTCTGTGTATAACATGCTGATTCCTATTCCTGTATTTTTATCCTATAAAAAAAAAAAAAAAAAAAAAAAAGATGAAAACAAACTGATTAATCTGAGAGCACTTTAGTGAATTCTACATAATTGATAATTGTTAAACATTTGTAGAGTTAAGTCTTCCTATTAGGCATGCATTAACATTTAATAAATAAAGGTTCAGTGTTTTGATTTTCATTTTGAAGAACCTTGAGCCATAAAAATACATTGTGCTGCAGAGATGTAATTGTAGTACATCCAGCTGTAAAGTCACAACACATTTGATTTCTTGTTCATAATTGTCTATCTGAAATACAGTTAAGTTCTGACATGCAAAGTGCTTTCCATTTCTAGTGTTTGACTTTTTAGTGAGATAATATTTAAGACAGAGTATTCATATCTTGTTGCCATGGATACAAGAATATTGAATTTATGAGCCAAACAACAGAGTTTGAAAACCTGAAATCAAAGTGAAGTTAGAAATTATTTCATTTAGACAACATAACTTACACTTGGAATATACAGCAATGGACACTGTATGGGAACAAAACATAAAATAAAATGAGCATTGTTGTCTGATTTTCTATTTTATATTTCCTTATTGTAAGAAAATGACAGGATCACCACATTAAGAAAAGCCTGCATTCAAGTGAAATGTAAAGAATGATAAAGATCTTTCATCTGATCTGTGTGATCTGTGTTTTATAAACAGGATTTTGTGTGTGTGTGTGTGTGTCTGTGATAGGGTTGTGAATTCAAAACAAATTATCTAAATCTATTGAGTTTCTTTTGAAAAGAGGATTTGAGGAATTCCTTGTGATCTGTAACCACAGCCACACATGAAGCACCTTGCTGTGGAACAAAGAAATGTCTTTTTCTTCTGACTTGCTGCCATTTTCTGAGTTTTCAGGGATATAATTTGCATGCTTAGTTTGACAGATGGAGAAGAATATGCCTGCATCATATGAACTGTCAGTAAGACATCCCCCAGCCCCTTCCCACCACTATTTGAAAATAGATACGGAGCAAATTTCCATGTCTTTCATCACAGCCAGTATTTCCTCTTCTAATTGTTCTTCTAACCTGTGTTTTCATTGAAGAAGATTGTCTTTGTTGTGAATGCTCTATACTGAGAGTGTAAGGATGCCATGCTGTCTCAGGTCACCTATGACTGGCAAATCGCTTGGCCTCACTCCACTGCATTTTTTCTAAAGGGTCTTCATTGACCATGCTACTCTGACAGTCACCACATCTACATGTGTACAAAGAAACATAATCTCTTATGACAAACTGTGTTGGGTCTGTCTGAGCTGGAGTCACCTTTTCCCTACAGCAGCCTACACAGTGCTGTACTCTGCACTCGTAGCTGGAACAGCACTGATATCACTCCAGTGTTGTGTCTATTGCTGCATAGTGCTGGCACAGCATCAGGACTCCTTCCAAGCCCCCAAGAGCCAGCAGGCTGGGGGTGGGCAAGTGATGGGGAGGGGACATTGCTGGGGCAGCTGACCTAAACCAACCAAAGGGATATTCCATAACACCTGATGTCACACTCAGCAATAAAAGGGGGGGCTCTCGTGGGGGAGGGGGCTGTTCCTCCTGAACAACCACTACGCGTTTGGGGCCCTGCTTCCCAGGACGTGGCCGAACACCGCTCGCTGATGGGAAGTAGAGAATAATTTTTCCTCTCTCTGTGCTTCCGCGCGGACTGATTGCTTTTTTTGTCTCTGTTTTTTTTCCTTCCCATTCCCTTTCCCTTTAATTAAACCTTTCTTATCTCAAACCTCGAGTTCTCTGTGTTGTATTTTCTCCCCCTTCCTCTTTGAGGAGAGGGGGAGTGAGAGAGCGGTTGTGGTGGAGCTCGGCTGCCCACCTGAGTAAAACCACCACAGTCCTTTTTGGCGCCCAACGTGGGGCTCGAGGAATTTGAGATAAGGATGATAGTTAGTAGAAGTAACGGGCAAAAATATGTGCAGGATGATTGTTAGGAATGTACAAGTTGTGAAGAATTTAAGAAAGCAGTAACTGTGAGATGTTAGTGTGGTGAAGGGACGAGGGGTGGTGTGTATGTAAAATGTCCACCTTGTCGGTGCTGTGATGATGTTATGTTTACTTTGGTGTGGTGAATTCTTTTTCTTTTTGATTTAAGTGAATTTTGTGAAGGTTGTTGTGATAATTGTAAAGTAAGAGTATGTTGTGAGTAGTCTTAAATATGCTATTAACAGAGGCGAGGGGTGGAATGTAGTGGGTTTACGTGGCAAGGTTTTGGTAGCAGGGGGCTATAGGGGTGGTTTCTGTGAGAAAGATCTAGAAGCTGCCCCATGTTTGGGAAGGGCCCCATTGTTTTCCAGATCCGAGCCAATAAGCGATGTTGTTTGCGCCTCTGTGAGAGCATATTTAAGACAGAGAAAAAATGCTGCGCCACACAGCAGCCGGGAGAGTGAAGGGAGTGAGAGAACAGCCTTGCACCAAGGTCAGTGTAGAAGGAGGGGGAGAGGTGCTCCAGGCGCCGAAGCAGAAGTCCCCTGCGGCCTGTGGTGAGGACCATGGTGAAGCAGGATGTCCCCCTGCAGCCCATGGAGTACCACGGTGGAGCAGGGTTCCACGCTGCAGCCCGTGGAGGAGACCACGGTGGAGCAGGTGGCCCTGCACCGACGGAGGCTGCCGCCTGTGGAAGACCCCTGCCGGAGCAGATTCCGGGCCGGACCTGTAGCCCGTGGAGAGGAGACCACGCAGGAGCAGGTGACCCGGCAGGAGCTGCTGCCCGTAGGGGAGCCAGGTTGGAGCAGTTTTCTCCTGAGGGATGGACCCCGTGGTACGGACCCATATCTGGAGCAGTTCTGGAAGAGCTGCTGCCTGTGGGAAGCCCACGCCGGATCAGTTCATCAAGGACTGCATCCCGTGGGTGGGACCCCACAGCACAGGGGACGAGAGTGACCGAGAAGGAGCGGCAGAGAAGAAGTGCTGTAGACTGACCATAACCCCCATTCCCCGTTCCCCTGCGCCGCTCGGGGGGAGGAGGTGGAAAAGGGTGGATGGGGGGGGAAGGTGCTTTTGGTTTTTTTTCCTTTGTTTTCTCACTTCTCTCGCTTGTTAGTTGTAGGCAACTATCTACTTACTATCTCCTTATGCCGAGTCTGTTTTGCCCGTTACAATAATTATTGCGTGATTTTCTCGTCCTTATCTCAATCCTTGAGCCCTTTTCACATATTTTCTCCCCATTCCTCTTTGAGGAGGGGGAGTGAGAGAGCGGCTGTGGTGGAGCTCGGCTGCCCACTCGAGCGGAACCACGACACAAACTTATTTCTTTACTCTTTTTATGCCATAAACATTGAGCATGAAGGAAGAAAGATTTTCCTTGAGAAGAAGACTAAAACATTTAGTGGTTTATGTGTTTCAATCTCCAATGAAGAGATATTCAGAGAGAGATTAAAAGCACTTGCCACAAAAGCAGAACTCATTTGTCCAACAAATGCAACTGATGTCATTGGAGACACCCTAGAGGACCCAAGCCATCTCCTGGGTGCTGGTAAATCCAGCAAAGTGGAGGCCTCATCTGAGCTGCCAGGAACACCCACTTTTATGTCACTGTTAATTCTAATAGTTTTTTTCTGGAACCAGTTTTACATTTTAAACAAGCCCACATTTATCAGACACTTAAAACCTCAACCTAATGTTACCTAGGCATGGAGAAAGAAAGATAACATTCATAAACTCTGCAATGTTCCATATTACAAAATGAGATTATTATTTACTTATTTATTATTTAGTAACTCAAAGTAGATTTATTTTTCTTTTGAGCAGACTGTAGGTAATGAGACAGGAAGGAGAGTGGAAAATACAACATGAGTAGGAGTAAAGATCTGCAGTGTTATGCTGAAAACCATTAATTTCTCAAATGCATCTCTCTGGATTTAAGAAAAATATGTTTGAACGCTGTATGTGTGTGGCCGCTAAGTTCACCAGTTCTATGTCTCTGAACAGAATAGGTTTTTAAGTTTGATACAGAACAGTGCACTGAATAAATTTACATTGTCTCAGTTGTTTCGGTTATATCAGTCACCTGAAAAATAGTCACTCCCTGTATTACCTCAATCCTTTGTTCTAACTAATGTAAATAGAAGGAAAAAATCCATAAAGTGGTGGACTTTAGAAACAGAGAATCACTGAAAAAAAAAAAAAAAAAAGAAAGAAAGAAATGTTCAAGTACACGAAGTATTTGGAAATAAATAAATAAATAAATAAATAAATAAATAAATAAATCAGTGTAGAATTTTAGTATCATGCAAAGTTCTTCAAAGTACTTTTAAACCCAAATTAAGATATGAGTATTTGGTACATAGCACCTGAATGGCAAGGATTATTTAGGACAACTGATGGAAAGTAGTGAAGAAATTTAAAATTTACTTTTATGTGAAGTTTCATATTACTTAAAAAGATAGAGACATTTTGCTGGAAAAAATTTTGCATAAATAAAGCCATTGTAATATCAGTGATTTTCATATTCAGATAGATATATTGTCATTTTTGATCATGAATTCAAAAAGTATTCATTTTAGGTTTGTCAATAAAGATTTCTGAAGAACAGTATATTTGAGAAACAATTTTATTTTTGTCTGATGTGCACTGTTCAGTATAAATCCAATAATTTTCAAAATGCAACTTCTATGCAATGGAAACATTCGAACATACCTTTGGTTTTAGTACTGATATACATTATCTAAAAACTAACAGACTTAACAATGGATCAAGGTTTGTAGTACCTGAAAGCAGTAAGTGCTAAATGCAACGTGGAGCCCTTCTTTTAAGAGTTCATACATGATCAGGAAAGGTAGATATAGAAGTGGTGAGGAGAAGGCTGTAGGTATCTCATTAATGGTGCTTCTTGCAGGGCATTTTCTGCCTTGTGACAGAAAAATAAATAAATAAATAAATAAATAAAAATCTGGTTTATTACATGTAGCTGTTTATCCTGTACAAATGAATATTTGGGATGAAAGAAATTAAATGTCTTTAATGAAGTCATAATCTAGAAAATATTCACCCTACCCAAGTTTAGGTAGGAGAATTAGTCTTCTCCTTAACCTCATCATGCACAGGCAACACCCATGTGGAGCACTCCCAGCTTTCATGTGTCATTGCATTGATCACAGGTATCATATGTTTGTTGTGACATAATTGCAGTCCTTAGGTATTAAGTAACTATGGTTATAAGCAGGTTAAATACCTGCAGGTAACTAAATCATTTTTCAGCTGAATAATTTCCTAAAATCTGTTGATGGTATGGATATGATTTCCTTTGGCAATGAGTTTAGACAGTTATAATCTCACAAAGTCACTTACATACAGGTATGAAAATGTAGGTGTCTTAACCTCTGAGTCCTACCTCTATATTTAGGTGAAATAAATCTCATCATTAGAGATAAATCCTTTTCATTACAAAGGTTAAACTCAATATTTCTGATGGCTTCTAAGCCTGGGCTGCGCTGGGAACGATAGGAGCAGAGAAGTCAATTTATAAGAAAAGGACCATCATGACCATCATTTTTGGATTACTTAAGAGTCTTGCCCTTTGTGACGGATTTGGGCATGACCCAGTTACATGTTTCTCAGAAGGTATCTACTCGGCTTTTTTTAATTTACGTTTAACAAAGTACAGCAAGCAAAGCATTCACAAACCCAGTAGGAAGCACACACTTGTTAGTTTGGCTTATAAAGATTTTTTTCTTTTTTTCTTTTCTTTTGTACTAAAAGAATATTGACCTCTGTGAGAGTCATATGAATTTCCAAGAAATATTCCATTGCTAATGTCTGTGAAAAGCTCTTGTCTTCATATTTTTTCATTGTAAATTCTCTTCTTGGAAAGAAACCTATTCATATTAACAGGGTGCTGTGTAGGATAGTTGAAAATCTATAAATTAATTTAAATTGTGATTATTAGCTGGAGCTGGTTGCACAACTAGTGTTCACAACAGGAATTTAGGTTTTACAACCATCAGAGACTCTCTGGCCTGAGGACTACTAAGAAGAGTTAGGAACCACCTGGTCACACAGGGAAAAAACATCTTTTCACAAAGGGTGGACACTGATAAATACAGCTTTAAACTAGGAACAATGGGAGACAGACATGATGACCAACAGTCAAGTGAGGAAGTAGGGGACCAGGTTTGCAAGAAAAGGGTGTAGGGTGATATAGACTGAAGAGATCTTAAAAACTGTAAATGACTAAAGGAGGGCAACCCTAAGCATATGTACACAAATAAACAAGTGCCTGTAGGAGAGCTTTAAGAGGGAAGCTCTGAAAAAGAGAGCTCCTGGAAAAAAAAAAAAAAAAAAAAAAGAGAAGGTTCAGTGGTGACCTTATTTATTTATTATTTTTTTCTCAGACAATGACAGACAAGAGGAAATGGTTTTAAACTAAAAGAGGGTAGATTTAGATTAGATATAAGAAAGAAATTATTTACTCTGAGGGTGGTAAGGCCCTGGCACTGGTAGCCTAGAGAAGCTGTGGATGCCCCATCCCTGGAGGTGTTCATGGACAAGGCCCTGGGAAACCTGATCTACTGTGTGGCATCCCTGCTACCAGGGGGATTGGAACTAGATGAGGAATGGAACTAGACTGGAACTTTGAGGTCCCTTCAAACCTGAGCTATTCTATGATTCTATGAAAAATAGTTTGAATACATGTTTAACTTACAAGTGTCTAATTTTTAGTTGGATAACTTTTTGCTTTAGTGAAGATAAAGGTAACGAATCTGACTATAAACATAGCAGTAAAGAAATTATGGTGCATTATGCTGAAAGGGCACAGATATTAAACACTTACACAATTTATTCTTTGTATTCACTATCCATTCTACTGAAAAATAAAAGAAAATAAGGAAAAGAAAGGAAGGAAGGAAGGAAGGAAGGAAGGAAGGAAGGAAGGAAGGAAGGAAGGAAGGAAGGAAGGAAGGAAGGAAGGAAGGAAGGAAGGAAAGAAAGAAAGAAAGAAAGAAAGAAAGAAAGAAAGAAAGAAAGAAAGAAAGAAAGAAAGAAAGAAAGAAAGAAAGAAAGAAAGAAGGAAAAAGATTATCTCTAGGCTAAAACTACCAATAAGGATCTATAAAAACTGCTTTATCTGCTTTATCTGTACTTATTGTTCCATTTCATTTTGATGACTGTTGTAGTCTGTGAAATATACTATATTTACATAATTTATTTGCTTTACTTTGAAAAATGTTACAACAAAAAGACATGAGAAGTGGGATTCAACCCATTCAAAATTAGTTTCAAGTTCGAGATTTTTAGTCTGATTTAGTCATCTTGTGATTCATTTATAGTCACAGAAGAGGAACAGACACCTTCAGAGCACGATTCATCTCACCATGATATATGTCTAAGACAGCTGAGCTGAATCATTTTCTAGAGCCCCCAGCTCTCTTCACTGATGACAAAAAGAGTCAAGGACTTAGACTAGATGCATAACCTTTGTATATCTTATCTTAAGTGAGATGAATCTCAACCTTCTATCATCTTTTTTTTTTTTTTTTTTTTTTTGCATGTTGCCACAGCTCCCTTTATCTGAAGTCAGTGATGACATCCTTAAAGCAAGTAAAGTGTACAGTGTTTTCATTTAAACATGAATTAGGGGCCTTCTCATTCTAACAAACATATTAGTAGTCTGGATGGAGGTAAAGGAACATTTTTACTGCTAAAGAACTTAGATTCATCTTGTTTTTTAGTGGGATATTCACTAACCTCACTGTGTCCCTAAGTCACAGAACAAGAAGTTGTTGCCCAGGAGTTTTGCTTATAACAGAAATTAGCAATTGACATCGAATTCCTGTTGAATAGTGCTTACCTAGTATCTCACAGAAGCTCCTAAATGGTTAAGCACTCATATAATACTGTATTTAAAATTACTTGCCCTATGAGAAACAGTAGTACAGATCTGAATACAGAACTGCAGTCTTGTTAGGGCTCTGCTGAATGAGTAAAAATTGTATTTGTCCATTTCTGTAGGACCTTCCTGATACTAGATACTATAGTATCTACAGTATCTATAACATAATTGAGTCAGTATTTTATACTAAAGAAATCACATTAAAGTATTTGCAATGTTTTGCACAAAACAAAACAAAATAAACAAAAACAAAACAAACAAAAAAAAACACACACCATGATTTCTAGGAAAGAAGCATAGAATCATCATTAATTACAGAATCACACAGAATTGTCTAGGTTGGAAAAGACTTCAAGATCATCGAGTCCAACCTCTGACCTAACACTAACAAGTCTTCCACTAAACCATATCACTAAGTTCAACATCTAAATGTCTTTTAAAGACCTCCAGGGATGGTGACTCCACCACTTCTCTGGGCAGCCCATTCCAATGTCTAACAACCCTTTTGGTAAAGAAGTTCTTCCTAATATCCAACCTAAAACACCCCTGGTGCAACTTTAGCCCATTCCCCCTTGTTCTGTCACCAGGCACATGGGAGAATAGACCAACCCCCACCTTGCTACAGCCTCCTTTAATGTACTTATAAAGAGCGATAAGGTCGCTCCTGAGCCTCCTTTTCTCCAGACTGAACAAACCCAGCTCCCTCAGTCGTTCCTCATAGGACTTGTTCTCCAGAAGAGAACATTAAGTTTCCATTAAGTTTGGAAAACTTATAAACTTAATGAACTTATAAACTTCATAACCTTCCATTAAGTTTGGAAAAGACTTCCAAGATCATCTAGTCCAACTGTTCACCAATATTGCCCACTACAGCATGTCCCTAAGTATCACATCTATGCGTTCCTTAAACACTCCAGTGACAGTGACTCTGCCACTTCCCTGGGCAACTTGTTCCGATGCCTAACCACTCTTTCTGAGAATAAAGTTTTCCTAATATCTAATCCAAATTTCCCCTGGTGCAACTTAAGGCCATTCCCTCTTGTCCTATTGCTAGTTACCTGCAAGAAAACACAGACACCCAACTAGACACCACCTCCTTAGTTTTAGAGAACAATAAGGTCTCTCCTGAGCCTCCTCTTCTCCAGACTAAACAACCCCAGTTCCCTCAGCTGCTCCTTATAAGAACTGTGTTCCAGACACTTCACCAGCTTCATGGGCCTCAATAGCCTTCTTGTACTGAGGAGCACAAAACTGAACACAGTACTCAAGGTGCGGCCTCAACAGAGCAGAATACAAGAGGATGATCACCTCCCTGGTCCTGATGGCTAAACTGTTCCTGATACAAGGCAGGATGCTGTTGGCCTTCTCGGTCAGATAGGCACACTGCCAGCTCATGTTCAGGTGCGCATTGACCAACACCCCCACATCCTTTTCCTCTGCACTGCTTTCCAGACTCTCTGCCCTAAGCCTGTAACATCACATGGAGTTGCTGTGACCAAAATGCCTGATCCCCTGATTGTCTTGTACATTTTGTGTGATTGTGTTCAAGATGCTTTGTTCCATAACCTTCTCTGGCACTGAGGTCAGGCTGACAGGCCTGTAGTTCCCCAGGTCCTCTTTATGACCCTTCTTATAGATGGCATCATATTAGCAAGTCTACAGTCATTGGGACCTCTCCAGTTGACCATGGCCACTGATAGATGATGGAAAGTGGCTTGGCAATTGCTTGGCAATCACGTCCACCAGCTCCCCCAGCACCCTTGGGTGGATGCCATCTGGCCCCATCAACTTGTGACAGTCCAAGTACAGTAACCAATCTCTAACTCTTTCTTTCTACCTGATCATGGGGGGGGGGGGGGGGGGGGGGGGGGAAGGGGGTTAATCTGTTCCCAACCCAGACTTCCAGGTCAGGAAGCTGAGTACCCTGAGGATAAGTGGTCTGACTAATAAAGATGAATGTAAATAAGGCACTGAGAATCTCAACTCTTTCCTTATCCTCAGTAGTCATGTTTCCCACCACATCCAGTAAAAGACTGGAATTCTCTTTGGCCCTTCTCTTACTGTTAATATATTTTGTAAAAATGTTTTTTCTTGTCTTTTACCACAGAGGAAAGGTTGAGCTCATGCTGGGCTTTAGCCTTTCTGATTTTTTCCATGCATATGCTAGCAACTTCCTTGTACTCTACCTGAGTTGCCTGTCCCCTTCTCTACTGGACATAAACTCTCTTTTTCTCCCAGACTCAGTAAAATTCCCTGTTCAGCCACGCTCGTTTTCTTCTCCACCTGCTCATCTTACTGCACACAGGGACAGTCTGCTCCTGTGCCTTTAAGACTTTCTTTGTGAGAAGAGTCCAGCCTTCTTGCGCCCCTCTGCCCTTCAGGACTGACTTCCAAGGGACCCTCCAGACCAGTGTCCTGAACAGTGCAGTCTGCTGTCCAAAATCCAAGATTGCTGCCCCCCCTCCTTCACCAAAAATAGAGAACTCTAACATTTCATGGTCACTCTGCCCAAGACATCTCTGAATTTTCTGAATTTAAGAATAAATTCTTTATTGTGAGGGTGATGAAGTACTGGATAAATGTTGCCCACAGAAGTTGTGGATGCCCCATTCCTGGAAGTGTTCAAGGCCAGGTTGTATGGGACTTTGGGCAACCTGTTCAAGTGGGAGGTGTCCCTGTTGATGGCAGGTGGGTTGGAATTAAATCACCTTTAAGGTCCCTTCCAACCCAAACCATTCCATGACTCTATGACTACATTCTATGATTCTACACAACTAATCTGTAGTGGGTCAGTAGCTCATTTCTACCAGCAATTTTTTCCTCTACAATTTAGAATTGTTGCCTTTTATATATCTTGTTCTTGCAAATGCAGTAACAGTTTACACTGTTTTAAGTCACAGTGAATCAATGAGAATCCAGCACATATCCTAAGTGCAATAGGACAACCTCCTCTGGTTGTCCCTGCTTGAGCAGGGTTTAGACCAGTTGACATACAGAAGTCCCTTCCAACCACAACCATTGTTATTCTGTGACTGTTCGGAACAATGGTATTTGTCTTCCCAAGGAACCATTACACATGATGAGCCAGGCTTTCCTGAAAGTGACTGAACACCTGCCTGCTGATGGGAAGTAGTGAATGAATTTCTTCTTTTCCTTTGCTATGCATGGCTTTTTCCTTCCCTACTAAACTGTCTTTATCTGAGCCCATGAGTTCTCAGACTTTTACCTTTCCATTTCTCTCCCTCATCCCATGTGGGGAGAGTGAGCAAGTGGCTGGGTAGTAATGTGCTGCCTGCCAGAGTTAAAACACAACAAACACAAATGCCTAGTAGAAGTTATTAAATAATAGTTTCAGAATGGTTCTGTATTGGTCTGCTTGATATTGTGTAGAAGTACACCAACTATATTCGTGTTCCATCTGGTAAAAAACAAGACAGTTCCCATCTGGAAGACTTTTTCCTTCTTTGCTTCATCTAGAAAGCCTGGGTTTTGACTAAATGAGCTTTGGAACTGCAGTTGTTTTTTTGCCACTATCTTGGCATATAGGCAGAGCAAGAGATGAGGCTGCCTACACCAGTGGGGCAGTTCTGGATACTTGCCATCTCTACAAAATTGCCATCATTGGAGTTGAGGCTCTTGAATATTTTAAAGATGCACAATTTCTTGTAAAACATTTTCATAAAGTTAAATCTATGTTTCATAAAGCTAGAAAACTAAATCATATGGCAAAGTATTGGTTTTCTAAACAAAATCATTAACATACTACTGTGGACTTGAAATATTCCAGGAAACTGCTTTATCACAAGTTTTGTGAGTCATTTCCTTATGCAGACTTTGACAACTTTTCTATAAATTCTGAATTCTTCTGTTCATATCATGTAGCGATAGTTAAAGACAACAACGACAACAACAATCTTCCACACTGCTTTTTATTGGAAAATAATTCATTACAATGCTATGTACCTGAAAATTATAGTTTCTCTGCCAACCTGTTAAGGAGGTGAAATGACTTAGCAAATTTAACTGCAAAATAATTAATTTATTGATAAGTTAAGACAATGAAAACAAAAATATCTCTCAGTAGGGTGAATTTTTCATTTTACTTTGGATTTTAGCACTATTATGCCTATTCCCTTCATGCTTGTTTCCACTCTGTACTTTCCCATAGAGGACACTGATTTACTTAGGGGAGCACAACTGAGAGGGTACAGAGGAAACTGTCTTATCTTAAGAGAATCTCTCTTCATCAGGAGTTACTTTACTTGACTTTCTACTCTAAAAAATGTTCTGAATAAGCTCTGGTTTCACAGCTGCTTGAGGAAAATTGGTTTTTGCTGCCTTGAGGATGAAGGCTGGACTCTTCTCACAGTGAGAGAAATGGAAATAGCAATTATTTCTTCTGAGGAAGTATTTATGCTTGTAGCAGAGCTTATTGCTGTAGTGGGTTTATGTGGCAAGGTTTTGGTAGCAGGGGGCTATAGGGGTGGTTTCTGTGAGAAAGATCTAGAAGCTGCCCCATGTTTGGGAAGGGCCCCATTGTTTTCCAGATCCGAGCCAATAAGCGATGTTGTTTTGCGCCTCTGTGAGAGCATATTTAAGACAGGGAAAAAAACACTGTGCCACACAGCAGCCGGGAGAGTCAAGGGAGTGAGAGAACAGCCTTGCACATGTCAAGGTCAGTGTAGAGGGAGGGGGAGAGGTGCTCCAGGTGCCAGAGCAGAAGTCCCCTGCGGCCTGTGGTGAGGACCATGGTGAAGCAGGATGTCCCCCTGCAGCCCATGGAGTACCACGGTGGAGCAGGTGGCCCTGCACCGACGGAGGCTGCCGCCTGTGGAAGACCCCTGCCGGAGCAGATTCCGGGCCGGACCTGTAGCCCATGGAGAGGAGCCCACGCAGGAGCAGGTGACCCGGCAGGAGCTGCTGCCCATAGGGGAGCCAGGTTGGAGCAGTTTTCTCCTGAGGGATGGACCCCGTGGTACGGACCCATATCTGGAGCAGTTCTGAAAGAGCTGCTGCCTGTGGGAAGCCCACGCCGGATCAGTTCATCAAGGACTGCATCCCGTGGGTGGGACCCCACAGCACAGGGGACGAGAGTGACCGAGAAGGAGCGGCAGAGAAGAAGTGCTGTAGACTGACCATAACCCCCATTGCCCCGTTCCCCTGCGCCACTCGGGGGGAGGAGGTGGAAGAGGGTGGATGGGGGGGAAGGTGCTTTTGGTTTGCTGTTTCCTTTGTTTTCTCACTTCTCTCGCTTGTTAGTTGTAGGCAATAAATCTTACTATCTCCTTATGCCGAGTCTGTTTTGCCCGTTACAATAATTATTGCATGATTTTCTCGTCCTTATCTCAATCCTTGAGCCCTTTTCACATATTTTCTCCCCATTCCTCTTTGAGGAGGGGAGTGAGAGAGCGGCTGTGGTGGAGCTCGGCTGCCCACTCGAGCGGAACCACGACAATTGCCTATGACACCTGCACTCCTGTCCTGGTCCAGCAGTCCAGGCTTCCTGGGGATTTCATATATCCACCAAGATCATGATGCTTTTTCTACCCCACAACTTGCCACAACTTACTGTTAATACAAAGATTAAAGCAAATATCTACCTGATGTCTACATAAAATTCCAGTTTAGTAAAAGTCACACAGTTGTCTAGAATGAGCAGAAACTTTTGTCAACTGTTAGTTAACCTCTATAACTGAGAAATTCCTGTGTGCATGTGCGGAAGTTTTGAAGGAGTCATTTGGCTTTAGTACACTGAGGTGTTGCCTGCCAATGTCAACAATGATGACAGAGGTTAACAGTACAAATGCTGTTTTTCAAGATGTGCAAAGGTTCCTCTTTGACTTGCTTCCTGAAGACAGTATATCTTGTTTTCTGTATAAAAAGCAAGGCTGCTAATCCTGTCCTTTCTGTGATAATACAGACAAGTATACAGCTACCCATCCATCAATAGACAACAAAAGAGTCAAAGCTAGTAATCAGATAGCTAAAAAAAAATTGTTTGTACTTTGTAAATCTATTTACAAATTCAAATACTCTTGACTTAATGTGATGTAAGAGGAATTTATTCTACATGGATAAGGATGAAATATTAATGCAAGGTGACATTTTATCTTTAGTAAACCTTCCTGTAAGTGTCACAAGGACAGCTAAACTTATCTAAGCATATAAAAATATAAAATTTCTTTGGCCTGTTATGACAGCCAAAGAAAACAAAAGGAATATCCATGGAATGTGTGTATGGGCAGATATACTACAATTATATCCTGTTAAAAAGTTATCAGAAAAATTTAAAAAGTTATGAAGAAGTTGGTGTTTGTTTTACATTGTTGATTGCCTCACTTGGAATACACACCAAAGCATCCACAGTAGGCTGGTAGATCTGAGAACAAACTTTTCAAAAATAGATATGCTTCTCATATGAGAGCTGGAGGTGAGGTAAATTACACCAGATATAAGAAAATTCCTAGAGACTTGTCTATAGATCACATCTTTCCTCAATGGACTTGATTCAATTATATACGTATAGATGTCTGCTGCTGTTTGCATGACAGTCCTACAAGTTTGATGAGATCTTTTCTGGGAAATAGATACAACAGAGATGATAGGCCTAATACATTTTTGGAAAGATTACTGGAGGTTTGAGTGAGGGGTGAAGGGGGGTGGGGAGGGGGGGGTTGGAGAGAAGGACACCCAAAGTATCTCTCTAGTGCCTACATCCAAGTAAGTGGGTCCAGCCCCATACAGTCTAGAGATAGATTCAGATGAAATAGCCCTGACAGCCTTTCCCAAGACTGCTACTACATCCTTGGCCTCAATAAACCCTCATGCCAAAGGTCTTGGCAGATAAATTACTTGGGTGGATAATTACTTGGGTGGATAATGTTTCTACTTTTAATGTCTTTGAAAGTTCATTCTATACTCAGAAATTGAAAGATAATTTATTTCTACAACCCCTATTATATGGACTTTGTGGACCTACATATTCTAATGTAAACAATCATAAGTTTTTTTGTTTTTTTTCTCACTACATTCAAATCTTCCATGTTCTTGTACATTTCTTCTTTCCCTGAGCCACCTTTAATCTTACACAGTACTTCTTGAAAGAAAACTGCATAAAATATCTCTAAATGATTCTACACTGCTGATAACAGCAGTTATGCTCATCATTTTTATAACTTTCTCAGTACAGCATTCATCTGTTTGTCTTTTGACCAGAGAAAAACAATATGCACAGGTCTTCACTGATGTGACCATGATAATAATACCAGTATCTTTTGTATAAAACTATATAGTTTAATTATATCAATTTAGGATGGGATTAATTTTACCTGATTTCATCTGACCCAAAATCAGGTGTATGTTTTTATATGTCTGTTTATTCCATCTGTAAGAAAAGAGAAATAGGCACATGGAAAAGAGAGATTATACCACCAAACCACATTCAAATACACAAAACTGGGATAGAAGTTCTTTACATAGATAATCAGTTAAAGGGCATGAAGCAGAGAATAGAAGCACGTGGAAAGTTCTTTCAGTGAAGTTCCTCAGAAACTGTTGCTGTGACCTGTTTAATTATGACTATTGGATTTCTAAATCAAGGGTGGTTTTGTTCCCTCTCAGAGTAAACAATGATTTTATTTATTTATTTAATCTGGGAAAGAAATGTGAAAACACACATATTGTAATTCATTTGAATTCCTATCATTGTAACACATATACTTGCTTCAAAATTGATATGTGTTATTATAATTAAATCTTTTAAAACAAGGAGCAATGATTTTAAAATATTTTGGGTTTGACTTCTTCATGCTAAAACAGATTTCTAGTGTATAACTGGTTGTTCTCAGGTATATTAGCTTCCCCAGTTATGCACACAGAAGAATTAGGAACCATGTAAAAATTAATTAATTAATTAATAAACAATATTGTAATAGTAGAAGGATACACTATAAAGAAAGTAAGGTCAGAAGGCATTTCTAGTCCTATATTTCTCACAGATTGCCTGACTTACTTGAGAAGTTATTCTGCTCCTTCTTTTTAGATAGCCATCTTTATGTGTTTGAATTATGAGCTCCAACTTTTTCTTAGGTTGTACATTCCTCAGCACACTGAGCTTGAAACTCAGGTAACTGCATGTGTGGCATTAGAATTAAAAAAAAAAAAAAAATCAATATTAAAAAAGTAATGACATTATAAAAAATATAAAGGTTTTGCTTTTTCATTTTTTCCACACAGTGTAGGTGGAGAGAGACCTCCCAAGAAGAAAACAGAGGAATAAACATTGATGGCAAAGCTGCGTGATTAAAATCTGATCTCTTTTTTAATTATGTTAATTTGTTTTATCCATTGACTCCTTAATATAAATTGTGTAAACTTTAGCAGAAAACCCACGACTCCCAGTGAGATACTGAATAGCTGGACAGTGTCACAGTGGCCTACTCTCTCTTTATCCAGCCAGCCTTGCCTTCCTTCCTACACTGTCACAGCATCAACATGACTATAAAATGTTTTTGCATACAGCTTTGTCAGTGAGGACTCGCATAATAAGGTAGATACATCTTTAACTCACTTTATGTTGAAGAAATCAAGGAAATCAAAACTCCCTCCTCTTGTTAAACCATCTACACATCTCTGATGTAGTTTGGTAGGTTGTGGCTTGAACAAAAGAACCCAGTGCTGTCTAGTGTGACAACTAGCATATTTTCTAGACTGGGAGAGTTTTACTGAAGAATTCCTGTTTTGTATGTCTCATTTGCCAGTAGATGTGAGACAAGAACTGGGAGGCTTCACTTGGCAACACTATCAAGTACATCAAAACCAGATGCATATTCAGATTCTTAGGAGATTTGACCTGATGACAGCTTGTTGTGGATCTCTCTGCCACATTTAGAGAATACAAACCTAATTTTGATAGCATCTATATCTCTGTTAGTAAAGGAAATATATAAATAACAGTTATCAATTCCCATTCATCAGAAGATTCTTTGAAGAGATTTGAAGTTTTTCAATACTAGTCTCCAGCAGAACTAATCAATTTCATGTCTTTTTGCAGGAGTTTCATTCTATCACATGTGTATCTGTAGATACCTTCTCAACAGTGTTTTCCTTACATAAGACTTTCTCTGTAACCATTTTTATGGTATGTGTAACCATTTTTGTGGTATGGTATCTATGATGGTTTAAAAAAACTGAAAGAAACATAAAAGTTGTGTGAAAGAAAGTAAAAGTGAATTGAATTAGGGGGAAAAAAAAAATGATGTAGAAAGCTGATTAAGAGAAAATAGAAAATACCAGAGAGACAGAAACTGGGCCACAGTAGGGCATAGAGAGGAGAGATAAGTGGAACGTTCATGGAAAAATTTGAAGTAATCCATTACATTCCATCCTACACTTATGTTGTCTACTCTGAAAGAAGAAATGATACATACATGTTTCATGAGGTAAGCACGTCAAGGTTTGGCCTATTAAATCATAACCCATATGTAAATGGGTTGCTACACAAGTTGAGATACAAAGGGTTTTAAATTAACCTTTTATCACTTGCACAATTTGTGATTCTGAAGTCTGCATAATTTCAACAATACGGAAAGACAAGGATCTCATTTAAATTGTATGAACTTGAATTCAACCACAGATATCGAAATATAAATTTTGTGTTGAATTATAGTTCATGAGAAAGGCTTACCAGAGGGAAGTATGTATTGAGTTCAATTGGAAATAAAGAATTTAGATTAATTTTGTTTCTCAAACAGAAGCAGATTAAAACACACACACACACACACCCCAAATATATGACTAAGTGAAATATAAGGGTTACTCTTCCAGCTTAGTTAAAATAACTGGAGTTTGTTACTGAAGACTAGCCTGGGTAAGAGTGGAAGTTAACAGTGACATTTAGAGCCTCTCAACTGAGAAATCCCAGTTGCAAAGTCTTATATTAAGTATATCTATGTTTTCATGTTGTTGTTATCATGAATGACTTGATTTGAAGTGGCCTATTTAGTTGAGTAAGAAGTTATGAGTAGTAATTAAGCTCAAAAAAACCCTACCTTAGAAATAAAGTATATAGGTAGGTAGATAGAAATGCATTAATAAAAATAAATCAATAAAATCAAAATATATTTATTTAATATTATTTAACTGATTAACTTCCTCTTCTGGAGACTGTTTTCCAAAATCCACATTTAAAGCTTTTTCTAATAAAATATTGAGCAAAGGACATCCAAAATCCTTATATATATATATGGTATATAAGATATATATAAAACCAAATATAATTTACTAAGTTTGGGAAAATGACATAAATACAAGACTGTTGAGTTTCCTTAGTCTCCAGCATATATTCACCGCATTTCAAGAACAACATAATCAGGAAATATAATTTCACATATAATTTTCTGATGATTATTTCAAGTTACAGGGTGGATAAGAACTGTAGTTTCTATCTAATTTAAGAATTAAATTGAATATATATGTATATATATTGAATAATTCATAATATATATAAATATATTATGAAGTCTGTTAACACCATCTTGTTAGAGGTTCTTACTCTATTTTATGCTTAAATATGGCTCTGCAAGTGACCACTCACAGGGGGACACCATCGTTCCCAATTCTTCTGAACTTCAGCCAAGGACATCATTGTATAATTACTGAAATTCTAGACAAATAGAAATACCTATGGAGCAACTGTGACTCCCCTTATTTGCACTCTGATTTAGATATAATTTTTAAGCTTATATATTTACCATTATTATTTCAAATGAGAAGATATTTTGGCCACAAGTGAGATTTTCAGAGTGACTCTGCAGATATCATCAATTAACCTGCCCCACCCAACCCCAATTTCCCCATTTATCCCCCCTCAAAGTTTGGAACTGAAACCCCACTGCCTTATCTACTAAAGATGCACCACTATTCCTAACACTGTACTTGACATGCATCAAAGTAAGTTCTTCATGTGTTGAACTGCAGATCTGAACACTGACAGGATTCCCCCAGGCACCATTTCATACTCCTATATTAAATCTGGTACAACCTATACAAAATCAGAACACTGGGTAAATTTAGCTCTACAGATTCAAAACTACATCCTGCTGAGTTTGGCTTTACTGAGGTTAAGGGAATTTGGAGCTGTTCACTGGGATGAACAGGATATTCCAATAAAATAATAGAAATCTGCAATCTTCATCCCATATATGATGGTAATTATATAGTGCAGCACATGCAGTACTTGAAATTCAGAATTTGAAAAAAATATGTTAATATATTAAATTTTCAGTGGAAATTCCAGTGATTGGTTACAGACTAGTATCCCTTGTTAAAACCTTATTTTATTGATCATTCGTCACACAGTAGTGCAACACAGGTAATTACAAAGGTAACAGTCTGATCAATTTGACACAGGCATGCATATACAGCATAATGGCACACATTATAATACCACATAAACCACTGTAAGCCATCTATCTTACTTCTAGCAAAATATTTAAATCTTTTACTGTAGGCTCAAGCACCTCTACACCACATTACAAGGAGCAGTTCGGGCTTCTTCCTTGGACTGGATACCTTCTGAATGTAATCCCAAATATCCCACTATGTGGTCTGATCACCCTAAGGCTAAACTACATTGATAAATAAAATGGTCCAGGAATTGCCACTTGCCACTGCATTCTTCTCTACAGTTTAACTATCTCACCTGCCCTCCTGAAAAACAGGATAAGTGCATCCAAATTACTTTTCAGGGATGGGCCATGGGCCATAGTACTACCTTCCACTGTTTCCAAACTGAGACACTAACACCTGCATTTTCAAACTACATAGAATACAAAGGAGCAGTCTGAAGGGATTAGTCTTGCTTTCAAAGAAAATCAATTACACTTATTAATAATGTATTATTTATACATATAAACTGACCTGGAAAACCAAAAATAAGATATAAGGAACAAGAAACTGGCTGCTCATGGCTTGGTCTGGCGTACGCTTCGTTGGGTTAGAAACTGGCTGGATAGCCGGGCCCAAAGAGTCGTGGTGAATGGAGTCAAGTCCAGTTGGAGGCCAGTCACTAGTGGCGTTCCCCAGGGCTCAGTGCTGGGGCCGGTCCTCTCTAATATCTTCACAGATGATCTGGATGAGCGCATTGAGTGCACCCTCAGTAAGTTCGCAGATGACACCAAGTTAGTTGCGTGTGTTGACCTGCTCGAGGGTAGGAAGGCTCTGCAGGAGGATCTGGATTGGCTGGACCGATGGGCTGAGGCCAACTGTATGAAGTTCAACAAGGCCAAGTGCCAGGTCCTGCACTGGGGATGCAACAACCCCAAGCAGAGCTACAGACTGTGAGATGAGTGGTTGGAAAGCTGCCAGGCAGAGAAGGACCTGGGAGCATTGGTGGCTAGTCAGCTGAATATAAGCCAGCAGTGTGCTCAGGTGGCCAAGAAGGCCAACGGCAGCCTGGCTTGTATAAGAAGCAGTGTGGTCATCAGGGCTAGGGAAGTGATCGTCCCCCTGTACTCAGCTCTGGTGAGGTCGCACCTCCAGTACCGTGTTCAGTTTTGGATCCCACTACAAGAAGGACATCGAGGTGCTCGAGCAGAAGAATAAATCAATGTTTCCAAAATTTGTCTATCCTTGTACTTAGAGAAAAAGTAAGCAGTTCTTAAAGTACTTTCTTTTTAGGTACTAAAAAGCACTTAAAAAAATTATTCCTCCACATTCCTAAAGAGAAAGAAAAAAAAAATCAATGATATCCCAAAATTTACAATACTGTCAATATTTCCAGTTCTATCTTTCCTATTCGCTTTATAGGTTTGTAGGCTAAGACAACTAATACAACTTTTTATTAAAGTTCAGAATGACCTTCTGGAAGATCATCTGTACTAACACGTTAAGTTCTCTTATTTAATACACAAAGCTGCTTGAAAGGCAAGTAACACACTGTACAATCCCTATACTGACAGCAACACTTCAGTGTCACCATAGCTGTGAATTCTCTCATTTCCACCAAGTTTTCTGCTTTTTCTGGGAAACTTGTACTTCATGGAATCATAAGATCATTAAGATTGGAAAAGATCTCTGAGATCATCTAGACCAACCATCCACCTATATTGCCCACTAAATCATGTCCCTACATCCCACATCTACCCTTTCCTTACACACTCCAGGGACAGAGATTCCATCACTTCCCTGGGATTCAGAACTCTGACACTTCCAATGATTGTACATTTTAGTCCTTTACAGTACAGCTTTGATTTCAAAAATGTCTTTTTTTTTAATGGCATTCATGAATTTGGACAAACCTCCTAAGACTGCGTAAAGGCTAACATCCCAGAAACCCCGTGGGGAAAAAAAAAAAAAAAAGAAAAATCATTACTTTAGTACACTAGGTAAAATGTGCTAATAATGTTAATAATGATAATGATAATGATAATGATAATGATAATAACAATAACAATAACAATAATAATAATAATAATAACAACAACAACAACAATAACATCATTAACTGATGGCAAATGTTGAAGAAAATCTTTGGCCAATTTATGCCAATATCTGGACACCAAAACATTTAATCTGTATTCTTTAACACCTTGCCCTGCAAGGAGTCTTAGGGGATGTGACACTTAACAAACTGAGACTTACATTCTACATTAGAGGTCCTTTCAGTGTAATATTAAAATGTAGTATCTCTGGAGCTCATTTTCTTAGTTCAAATGGAGATATGCATAACCTTGATGAAATACATACTTAGCCAAGCACACTCCATATTGCTGCAGTATTTCTGTTTACCTAATGAGACACAAAACAATGCAAATCATCTGTTTTGATGATTTAGCTATTGAAGTTAAATCACCCAAGCAGGTGATAATCACAGCTTGACTTAGCTACAGGAAGAAGAGCAATCTGAGTACCTACAGTGAATCCACTTAAATGTTCCATCTTTAAATCTTATTGTTATCATACACTATTATTTTGTTGTTCTTATTTGCCCTCTTCAGTAAATAGCATAGACTTGCTACACCCACTAAAGACAGACTTGAAAATTTCACCTAGTGAAAACAGAAATTTCTGAATTATACTTTAGCTCAGAAGAATCAACTACCTAACACGAAGATAGATTTCATAAAATAGGTAAGTTGCTATTGAATGTGCTGTGCCTGTAAACCCTCATTCTTATGCATAGCTAAATTACTAAAAAAGTAAGATTTGGGGGTATGGGGGAGACATCACTTTATTAAAACAGAAGTAAAACAAACAAACAAACAAACAAAACAACATTCTGCTCCAAAATTCTTTATCATTGTGGCTGGTGTTTCTTTTCTGGAGCTTGGTAGCAAAGGCTTAGCTGGACCTCAGGAAACACCTACAATATTTTCCTAGATTAGACTGCTTTGTTACTATGACACCCATGCTGATGTCGTGACTCTCCTCTCTCCTGCAACATTTTGTTCGTATCTTTTTGCACAGGGTAGCTCTTTCTAAAATAAACAAATAAATAAATAAATAAGAACAAGGGACACACTCTGTTAGATATTGTCACTGTTGAGAGAAATAAGGAGCAAGAGTGGAGATTTCTTTCCTTCCTTCTTTCTTTCTTTCTTTCTTTCTTTCTTTCTTTCTTTCTTTCTTTCTTTCTTTCTTTCTTTCTTTCTTTCTTTCTTTCTTTCTTTCTATTTCCTTCCTTCCTTCCTTCCTTCCTTCCTTCCTTCCTTCCTTCCTTCCTTCCTTCCTTCCTTTTCTTTTTTCTTTTTTTTTCTTTTTTCTTTTTTTCTTTTTTCTTCTTTCTTCTTTCTTCTTTCTTCTTTCTTTTCTTCTTTCTTTTTTTTTTTCTTTTTTTTTCTTTTTTTTTCTTTTTCTTTTTTTTTTCATTTTTCATGGTTATTTTTTTTTTCTTTTTTCATTTTTTCTTTTTTCTTTCTTTCTTTTTTCTTTTTTTATTTTTTCTTCATTGCATAGTTTTAATTTTTATCTGGAACTTTTTACATTAGCTTTAATTCAGACTCAATGCTAATTATGGTTTACCTGTAACTGGAGATTCAGCATTCATTACAAACATTGTCGTTCACCTCTACAGAAGTGAGTCTCTGGATCTAAGGTGAAATTAATACCATTTACTTTTACAAAATCTCCCAATTTAGACCACTCGAGGAGTCTGCACTGATAACAGCAATCTCTTGTCTCTGTGTCATGTAGGACACTCATGACTCATAAGTAAAAATAACATATTATTCTCAAAGATTATCTATTCAATATATTATCTCCATGCATGAAAATTTCTCATTGTTTCTTCAGAAAACACAGAAATGAAAAACTAGGGTAAATTCAGAACTTTACCTAGTGACTTTTAATACATGAACACATGCTGGTTATACATTTAATAATCATCACTTGTTCTCTAATTAGGCCGTTAACTTTTCTCAAGCTCTTATCAAATATACATTATTTCTCATATCAACATTCCTTACTTGCTGAATTTTCAAACAAAACTTCCCACGTTTTTTAGGATAGTCTCCACATTCAGGTGGAACTTCTAACTCACTGTAAAAGCAATCCATGTATTCCTTTAAATGCTTCTTCTTTGTTATACTTCCAAAAGGCTTGACTACAATAAGATTGCAAATACTTTTAGACCATGCCATGAATATTACTTCATTGTTTCCTTATGAACATTTGTCTATTTGTCACTTGTCATCACCTGTCTTGTATTATATAACTAGATCAAGACTGAAATGCACAGTTGACAACAGAATTTACTCTTTATCACTTCAGGTTTGCATGTATTCATAAACATATTTGTTCTACAGCAACAAAAAATCAGATTTTTCTACTACCAAATTAAAGCCACTGTCCTCTATAGCAGAAGTACCCAAACAACATATTTCTCCTAGCAACTTTGCTGTCTTACTTGCTATTATAGAAGAAAATCTCTTGTATCCAAAAGGACACAACCTCCAACAGTCTCAAATTACTATATTCTCCCTGATGTTGACTGTTCTTCCACAATTGAGTCCCACTTTACATGACCACAGTCATCAGAAGTTCTCTACTGTTAAGCCCTTAACTTGTTTTGGCCAAGGTGTTTTACCATCCCCATATTTGGGCTGACAGGTAAGACCCAACAAAAATAAGGTTGAATGTAAAATTCCTATAACTGTATGAATTTGGATGATGTCTGGTTACTCTATGGTCTGCATGGAATATCAAATTTTAATATCCATTTATGAGGTAACAAGAGGTTGAATGATATATAGAAACCTATTGAAGACTCCTGAATAATTTGTTACCTTTATGAAAATATGCTACATGCACCAATCCTAAAGTGAAAGATTTGTTTTAAAGTGTTTGGTATCAAGTACCATGTGCTGGTTCACATCTTTGAGATAAGAATTATCTTTTCAAAATATATTTTATCTCAGTGGTATGTTAGTCTGGTTTGTAACATAGGCTACTAGACAATGTGAGTAAATAAACTTAAATAGCAGTATGCCTTTTTAGTGGGTCCAACATCAAGAAAACATCAGCATAACAAATGAATGAATGAAGAACAATTTGTATTCTAATTAAAATGGTATGGAAAACATTGATTAGCTTAAATTTAATAAGATAAATGCCATATAAAATCAGTAAAAGGACTTTATGCACCTGAATTTCAATTTATAATCAACAGTTCATCAGCAGCACCTAAGAACGTTCTTTAGCACAAATGTCAATATGTTTATAACCATAAATGTACCACGGTTAATCACATTTGACCTCTAAGATTAAACTTGTATGTCTCATAGGACTGTTTTAAATGCATGGAGGAGTCTTAGCAAGATAAGAATGAGACTGCTTTGTTACTGCTTTTTGATATACAGAAATTCAGCCCAGCTCCCTGCTGTGCTGAATGTCTCTAGAATTCATGTGTATGGATTCAAAACACTTTCCTTCATCGCCATTTAAAATGTCAAAAACTTTTGATGTGAAATAACTCATTTAAAATGTGACTTTGCCAAACCTGTCTCCCTAATATTGGGAATACAGAGAAAAGAGGAGTCACTTTTTTTGTACTGTGGGAAAATTTCCATTTTATTTGTTTCTATGTGTGTGTGATTCTTACAGAAAAAGTCATGGAACCACTTATAAACCTGGACCTTACCAAGCTAGAAACTAATAGTGGTTATTTCAGTTGGACGGAGCATTCCTTTTGCCATATATTGTATTTTTCAGAATAGATATGAAATTCACCAATATCTGTACATTTTAGAATAATATAGGAAGGTAAAAACTTGGAATCTCATGCTCAAAAGCATGAACTACAAACTATCAGTTTTTAACATAGCTTATTTTAATTAAGATTAAATAAATAATGATGTGTATTTTGGTGGGTCCAACACCCAGAAAAAATTGGCTTAATAAACATGGCTTAAAAAAAACGTTTATAGTTTAACAATGGTAGTAATAGTAGCAGTTAGAGTGTGGTCACACAGAAGACCCTCCAGTGCATGAACAAAAACGTGCTCTGAATTTAACAACTTTCTCTTCCACATAGATGTTATCACTCTGAGGCCCAGCTATTAAAAAATCCCAAAGCAGATTAAAAATTAAATGAACAATGAAGCGCAGAGAAGATGTATTCAGTCTTGAGCCCTTGACAATAATTATTTGGAGTTCTTACTTCTGACCTGAAATCTGACCCTACATGAGAAATATTCCTGAGACTCGTCCCAAATGTGAAAATTATTTCCTATATATACAATCATATGCAAATCTGTTGTCTATTTTAAACGAAATTGCACAATTCAAAATAACTAAGCCCATAGTAAAGCAACATTTTTTGTTGTTTCTAAAAGTCATAGATGAAGAAGGCAATCAGAAGAATGCAAATATACAAGAGAAGCCAGTTCTATATTTTATATAATGAGCAGATATTAGGCAGATATCAAAGTGATGGTAACAACTTAAGAAAAAAAGAAAAAAAAAAAAACAACAACAGATTAAGACAATATTAATTTAAAAATGCTTTGTGTTACTTGCACAATGTAGTTAGGAAAATGTTTAATATACAAATATACAAATAGCTGCTGCATTATAAGAAATTTTCACACTCATCGCAAAGGACATAATTCTCCAAAATAGTTTTCTGGCCTAAAACTGTCACTCATATAAAGAGCTTGCAATGGCGTTTAGCATTTTAAAGACTTTATTAAGATTTATTAGATTTTAATAACAAATTCACTTTCTGTCAGAGGCATTGGAAAAACAGCCATTTTTGATGTATACTCTGGATATTATAAAACCAGATTTTGGATTAAGAACTGTGCCATAGCAGTCATTTTACTGGTTTTATTACTTGTTGGTCAAAATAGGAAAAAAAACAATTCTCTGGTCCTGAGATGAGCTGGCATGGCATTGCTCATGCAGACAGCATCCTGGGCCTGTACTTGTACTAACTACTCTCAGATCATCATTGACCCTATTCTCTTTCTTTTGTCAGAATTCCTAATATTTTTTCAAAGTTCTTGGAGTTAGGAAAATGTTCCTTTAGGAAGGTACTTTACAAGTGTCTTGCCTAAAGCTATTAGGATGTGTAGAAGTTCTCAGTGTGCAATAACCATGAGTCAGAAGCAAAATACAAAATACTGACCTCTTTCTGAATAATTTCTGAACAGTAAATGGTACTAAGGCTAAAGTAAACTAAGCCATTATGCTCAAGAAAAGAATACAGAAATTCAAATATTTGAGAATGTGAATGAGTGAAAGTTAGATTTTCACTTCATCCCATAATGATAAATAGTCAGCACCAGTAAGAGTGAAAGAAACTTTCTGAAATATTCAGCTATTTCCAGTTTCTTTTCTGTTAATTCAGAAGATGATTTTGAAATTCTGTTAGATAAATTTGAATAGTGGTTATCCACAAGTGAATATATAAGCAAAAATTGACCCTTCTCTTTTATAGAAAGGTTAACAATAATAGGAAAGAAAAAAAAAAAAAAAAAGACTTTTTTCTTAGTTTCTAAGTTTTTAACAAACCAGAACTTTCTAAGTTTTTCTTAGATCAAAATGCTTAAATTATTATATATTATATATATTATATATTTTGCAGTGTAGGATGACTTATTGAGTCCTTGTCTACTATTGATTCTTAGTACGGAAACATATAACCAAATCTTCAAAAATAAATAAAATAAAAATCATTAGAGAAAAAAGAATGTAAAAAAAAAAAAAAAAAAAAAAAAAAAAAAGACATAACAAGCATTGCAGTGGCTTGTTTAGGCTGCTAATTCTTTGGCTAGAATTCTCCAGTTGTGTTTCTCCCAAGACTTCTTAAAAGAAATGTTGTAACCGAGTTTTGGAAAGAGCACTTAAAATCAGACTGCTCGAAGACAGAGAATTCACACTTCCTAATAACAATTAGAATTTATCTAACAGAGAAAATCATCTAATGATGCTCAAAAGGAAAATAAAATTATTTGACACTGTGGATGTTATGAAACTTATAAAGTTTGGATTTAAGGATTTATTTTTAAGGATTTATTTTCAGGAAAACAAACAAACAAACAAAACAAAACAACAACAAAAAAGCAAATATCACAAGTCAGTTTGGTTTCTAGCACTGGAAAAAGTTTCAGAATCCAGTGAACTACATCACTTTGCAGGAACAAACACATGTCGTGGTTCTGCTCGAGTGGGCAGCCGAGCTCCACCACAGCCACTCTCTCACTCCCCCTCCTCAAAGAGGAATGGGGAGAAAATATGTGAAAAGGGCTCAAGGATTGAGATAAGGACGAGAAAATCACGCAATAATTATTGTAACGGGCAAAACAGACTCGGCATAAGGAGATAGTAAGATTTATTGCCTACAACTAACAAGCGAGAGAAGTGAGAAAACAAAGGAAAAAAAAAACAAAAGCACCTTTCCCCCATCCACCCTCTTCCACCTCCTCCCCCCGAGTGGCGCAGGGGAACGGGGCAATGGGGGTTATGGTCAGTCTACAGCACTTCTTCTCTGCCGCTCCTTCTCGGTCACTCTCGTCCCCTGTGCTGTGGGGTCCCACCCACGGGATGCAGTCCTTGATGAACTGATCCGGCGTGGGCTTCCCACAGGCAGCAGCTCTTTCAGAACTGCTCCAGATATGGGTCCGTACCACGGGGTCCATCCCTCAGGAGAAAACTGCTCCAACCTGGCTCCCCTACGGGCAGCAGCTCCTGACAGGTCACCTGCTCCTGCGTGGGCTCCTCTCCATGGGCTACAGGTCCGGCCCGGAATCTGCTCCGGCAGGGGTCTTCCACAGGCGGCAGCCTCCGTCGGTGCAGGGCCACCTGCTCCACCATGGTCTCCTCCACGGGCTGCAGCATGGAACCCTGCTCCACCGTGGTACTCCATGGGCTGCAGGGGGACATCCTGCTTCACCATGGTCCTCACCACAGGCCGCAGGGGACTTCTGCTCTGGCACCTGGAGCACCTCTCCCCCTCCCTCTACACTGACCTTGACATGTGCAAGGCTGTTCTCTCACTCCCTTGACTCTCCCGGCTGCTGTGTGGCACAGTGTTTTTTTCCCTGTCTTAAATATGCTCTCACAGAGGCGCAAAACAACATCGCTTATTGGCTCGGATCTGGAAAACAATGGGGCCCTTCCCAAACATGGGGCAGCTTTTAGATCTTTCTCACAGAAACCACCCCTATGGCTCCCGGCTACCAAAACCTTGCCACGTAAACCCACTACAACATAACGTACACAACAAGGATGGAAAGGATAGTAACAACATCTCTGGACTGGATGAGTTCTTTATGAAAGCATTGGACAGTATTTCACAAGGTGATCAGACCACCACGCTGAAACAAACACTTTTAAAAATAATTTTCACTGCAGCAAAGTTATGTAAGCAAAGATGATAACCAAAATAGAGATAACAGAGATGAAAGAGAGGTAGAAAATCAAGATCAGAGAGAGAAGCATGGTATATATTGGCTATCTAACTTGGGAAAAAAAAAAAAAAAAAAAAAAAAGAGTGAAAAAGTAAAAGAAAGGAAGAGAGGAAGAGAGAAAGAAAAAGGAAGGAAGAAAGGAAGAGAGGAAGAAAGGAAGAGAGGAAGAAAGGAAGAGAGGAAGAGAGGAAGGAAGGAAGGAAGGAAGGAAGGAAGGAAGGAAGGAAGGAAGGAAGGAAGGAAGGAAGGAAGGAAGGAAGGAAGGAAGGAAGGAAGGAAGGAAGGAAGGAAGGAAGGAAGGAAGGGAAGAAAGAAAGAGAGAGAGAGAGAGAAAGAGAAGAGAAAGAGAAAGAGAAAGAGAAAGAGAAAGAGAAAGAGAAAGAGAAAGAGAAAGAGAAAGAGAAAGAGAAAGAGAAAGAGAAAGAGAAAGAGAAAGAGAAAGAGAAAGAGAAAGAGAAAGAGAAAGAGAAAGAGAAAGAGAAAGAGAAAGAGAAAGAGGAGGAATCAAATTGCAATACCACAAAACCTAGCCACCAAAAACATGAAGACCTGATCTTGTAAAGAGAAAAATCATACTGGAGGAACAAGAGGATAAAGGCTGAATGAGGAGCTAGATATGCTTTCCAGACAAAAGGGAAAGCCCAGAGTGAATGTTCAGCTGCCCACTGTTGTATCCTCATTCCACCTTAGGCTCAACAGGTACAGCCTCAAGGAGGTGTAAGCTGGGTTCTTGCTCTCGGTAACTTGCTGGAAAAGATATCTTCTTGTTAAACAGGCTGCCTAGAGACAAGATTCATTAAAATAAAACTCTGTGAATTCATATTTATTTTTTTCTTCCCAAATACACTTAAGGTCTTGACTGAGTACTAACAAATACCCCAGCATAACCACACTACTTCTATATCAGTGAATGCAAATTTGCTGAATAACATTTCTAGTCACTGAGGCTAGCTGACATGGAATAACCCGTGTCCATACTAGGATGGTTTGACTCCAGAAAAGAGGAAGAACATCCAAACTGCCTGTGTGGAAATGTTCCCTGGTACATTCTTGCTCCTGAGGCGTGCCTGAGAAACAGTTGGGAAAGCAGTAACTGTCACAGGCCAAGCATGGTCAAGGTCTTCCTCTGGCCAGAGGCTAGTGTAGATTAAAAATAAAACAAAACAAACAAACAAAAACTTCTAGTGCCCTGGAATGTCTCCATATGTTTTTGATTTCACTAGTACCTCTTATCCCATTCATGTTTTGGTTTTGTCTTTTTTTGATACAACAAACAAAACCAACCAACCAACCAAACAGACAAACAAACAAACAAACAAAAACAATCAAGTTAACAAACAAAACACAAATAAAAAACCATGGAAAAAATAGCAACTCAAATTATATCACTCACATCAAGTGTAGTTACACAACTCACTTGACTTTGCATCTATATCAGGAACTTTCCTTCTGGGCTGAAATTTTATTGTAAAATAACATTTCTTTTGTGGTTTGTAACATATAAAGGGGAAATAAAAAATCAAGCTGGTCATACTTGTTATCTACTGGCATTTATAAAAAATCTTTCCTTGGTGTCTTTTTTAACTTATAATTTGTTTGATTTTCGATTATTTCTAAAGATTAGGAAAAAAATAAAAGGAATTTATTCCATCATAGCAATGTGGTTACTTTGACTAAACAACCCCCCTCCAGTACATACTTTCTGATCAGTTTTCCAAACATTGAGCACTGGGTTTATTTATCCTGTACACCTTTGGCAGTGTGACATTCTGAATGCTGTTTTTGTTTTGTTTTGTTTTTCCCTCGTTTGCAAGACTGTGCATGGTTTACCAGAAGTTCCTGTTTCACAATTTCATGTTATTCCACTGGGACACTGAAAAAATACCCAACAAATACTATGAGTGACTCACATGAAACTGAAGGCAAATACAAACATTTTTCTAATAATATTGTAGATCGTATACAATTCTGTTGTCATTGTCTTTGCGATAAACTGTTTGTACTTTTATTGAGTTCAGCTTAATCTCTCTGGAAAAACTGCAGTGATACAGAAAAACTGTTAACCTCCATAATAGTCTGAACTTTGATTTCTGTGAAGTATGATATTTTTAACTCTTTCACAAATCATATAGGGTCCATACTAATTTATTCGCCTAACAGCCTTTCAAAAAGCTAAACATCTGACATGCCAAAGCTAGAGGTAACCAGGGAGTCAGTTCAAAGATCAAAGATTCTAGTGTTTATAAATCTTGAAACACATTACGATATCCTTAAAAGTTGAGAAAGTGTAGATGTAGCTGCCCTTGGAAGATTGTATCTTTCTTCTAATTTTGCAAGAGGTGGCCATTTTTAGTTGTCTATAACATAGAAGACCATAGTAGTAAAGTGCAATTGCTAAGAAAATAAAACAAACAAACAAACAAACAAAAACATGATTTGCCAAGAGGTAAGTCGGAATACAGTAAAACAGTGTATTACTTTGCTTATGTACCCATGTCTGTCCCACAACAAATGTGAATTAGTTTTCCTTAATCTATGAAAATGTGAGCCACCTTATAGTTGCCATGCGATATTGGTGTGCTAGTTACTGCACATTGGCTAAACTCATTTGTTTTCTGAATCCTTCCTTGAGTAGTCAACCCTTCAATTACCCTGTGTGGTAGCACGTCTTTTTATGAGCAAGACAAGAGCTATGTGGGAAAGGCAATTCAGTATCGAGCAACATGCCACTGTGCAAACAAATGTATTCCTTGTTCACAGCAGTCTGCAGTACATTACTGAGCAGCACACACTTAAGAGATGCCCTGTGCTGATTGTGTATCAACCTTGCACCAGGGCTCAGTCAATCACTGTCTTTGTTGTCAGAAGGATGAGAAATCAAGCTGTATTCAGGAAACCCATAGTGTGCTTTCTGCATTGATTTTTAAATCCCCAATGTTTTGTTTAGATGAGAGGATAACCTCAGTTTGCACAGTCTACTCATCAAAGTATCAAAGAATAAAGGTGTTGCCCTAAATACAAATCTGTATGTATAAGATATTAGAAGCCTTAGGAGACAGTCTTGCCCTTGCTGGAGATGCAGTGAGCTGAAACTCAAAGGCTGGTTATTTTCCATTCGCCCTTGAATTGATGAATTACAATGTCATTTAGCAGCATACAGATTTATGAATTGTTTTTTGACTCACCCTTCTAATGCTATTAATTTATATTGATAAGTGAAATATTCATGTAACTTTCAGCCCCACTAGACATAGAACCTTGAAATGATGATACCCTGGGTTACATTTTCATTGAGAAATGGGATGTGGTGTCATTCATTGTTGTTGCTTTCACACGAACAGTAAAAATCCGATGCAATTGAAAGCGTGACTCAACAGCAGCAGGTTCTCTCTCTCTCTCTCTCTCTCTCTCTCTCTGCCAGAGAGAAACAGCCTAAGAGGTGAGACAGGTAGCAAAGCAAAAGAGCTTAGGACATCCTAGTGGAGTTGTGTTCCATGATATCTGTGCAATCAGTGCTGGTTCTGAAGTGTGTGCTTCTCAGTTTTTGAGGGGCTGATTATACACTGGTGCTCACCTCAAAACTGCTAGGGACTTGTCTCCATGACTTGCATTCTCATAAGACCAAAATACCCAGGTATATTTATTCCTATGATTCATTTTATTCCTCCCTTCCTGTACCTCCCTTTCCTACCTCATCTCTCCTTCCATAGATACTGCTATCTTCAGCTCTTTTGAAGTGTTGGCTTTATCTGTGGTTTGAAGTGCTGAGCCCTTTGCACTGACCAGAAGCCTCCTCCAGCAGGAACCCTTTCAGATTTTATCGCTCTTCCACGTTTTGACCTTTCATTGTTATCACTACATCTTATCACCCTACAAAAACACATTTTTTGAAGATTCATTCACACTCCCTAAGCAGCACACCATTAAGCACATACCAGCATGGACTTGTAAATTTAGTTTCCTAAAGCTGGGAACCAAGATATGGAAAAAGGTGGCAATACTAATACAAGACAGTAGAGGTAACTGATACATAACCTGTGTAGAAACACTGAAACTAACATCAGATTATTGCCACTTCCTCATAAACTATGTGGTAATTCTTACCTCTGTGTTGGTTTATTCTGTGCATTTAAATGTATTAAAATGATAAACAAAACAACTTTCACATCTAGTTAGTTTCCACAATTAAAAAATAATAAATTATCTTATTAGATAATAAATGATCTATCTCATGCAGTAAACCGTAAGATTTCAGGCATGTCTCCTTATACCATCAAGAAATAATTCGGAGGCTATAGATCAAAAGTCATAGGCTTAAGAGCAGGTAGCAAAAATAAAATAAAATAAAATAAAATAAAATAAAATAAAATAAAATAAAATAAAATAAAATAAAATAAAATAAAATAAAATAAAATAAAATAAAATAAAATAAATCCTGTCCCTGTCCTGAGCAAGTTTGAACACTGAACTCTGGAAGAAGCCATCTAGTAACCACCAGCAGCAAGAAAATAGTGCTCTGGGGAGCAGGTGATTCTGCAGCTTAAGCTTAGTACATAATTTATATTTAAACAACTGACACCTGTCACTTCTGGCACATGTATGGAGTTCACATCCCTGAGATAGTCATACGAATCCCTTACTGGAAACTCAGCAATCAGGAAAGTAATACTGAGAGTTGGGAAGTCTCTGATTAAAGATAAGTTTTTTAGCTTCATGTTTTGGCAAATAAAATCTTAAAAAGACAAAACACACAAAGGCTAAATGAATACCTGTCTCCCATTTATGAAAGGTAATGTCTTGTCAAAGCTGACTCTTTAAATTAACATGATCAGGCAAAAAACTGTCCATTCTCCATAGGCATATAGTCAATAGGAATATTAAATTAAGCATGCCTAGCTGAGCTAGAAAATAATTTCTGATGATCACATTTAGAAATTACTATTTTTATAACCTGGCAGTTAGGTTAAAGTGACCTTTCAAAGAGGAAGCTGTTGGAATAAATAGATTTTTTGCTTGTTTCTTTCTTTCTTTGTTTTCAAGGATTTCAAGTAATTTGACAAGTTACTGAAACTGAAATGATTGGTTTATCAAATTATATCAAAAGAATGCAGCATTGTAACCAACCATGTGGAAATATGTATCAATTAAAAAATTGTGCTAATAATAAAAAGGATATTGAACTTTCAAAAAATTTCATAAAATCTTTCTATTTGGTATTTTACAATTCACAACCCCAAGCTGTACACAGAAATGTGTGTTTGAAATTCATGCATTTGTAAATTTAACATGAAATTACAAGGTATTAAAACTGTGGGAACAATAATCACTACTGTACCTGAAGTCCTCTGTATTAATTTACATGTGACTTCTGCTGTTTTAAGTATTATTAGAGAAATCATATTAATCACAACTACACAATTAAAAAAAAAAAAAAAAAAAAAAAAAACATAGAAAAGAGAATAAAAGGAAATTACTACTAATTGCCATTAGTAGGCCTCATATTTTTAAGATGATTCTCATCTTATTTATTCCTGTCATGTAACTTTAAAACGGAGTTCACATAGTCACACAAATCTGTTGACATCTTAAAATTGTGATCTATTCTCAGTCAGGAACCAGCAATGAGTTACATATAATTATAGTGTCTGGATGTTAATATCTGTGACTTTAATGTAGAGATTCACATAACTTTAAATTTCAATGAAAAGTAAAATATGCAAAGCAGCCACCACAGGAGACAGACATTTTTTTATTATTATTTTTTTTTAATATATAGAATAGTGTTCTTTAACAACCAGTTAGGCAGAGAACATGACTCCTGGTTTTGCAGATAGAGACTTAACAGATTTTCTTTTAAATTAAGACAGCTGGACTGTCTTCAGATTAGAGGGAGAATATGAGCTAATAACCAAAAGCAGGAAGAAATAAAAGAGAAAAGGGCGATGTGAGACTTGAACCAGTCTGGAAGTGCACTTGGAGGTCTTTCCTGATAAGCAGTGTATAAGGAAGCTTGCTCTTCTAGATATGTTCTGTGACAAAGCTTTCAGACAAATAATCCCTGAGGATGTGGGTAAGCACAAAGCACAACCTGTTTCTACCACTGTCTCAGAAGGAAGCAGAAAGAAGTACAGGGGTGCAGGGTGGTGATGGGGGAGTGTGTCTGCAGTTACTTTAGCATAAGGATGCTAATCGAAGATGTTTTTGTTTCATTTCAGAAACTGTTTAATCAGTTTTGGAAAGGATTAATTAAATAGTTTATAAATAGCTTATCTTCTAATTTTCTTCAACTACTTTGAACTACTTACAGTTCAAGTTCTCCAGACAAAAATGCATTCCTCACCTAGTAGTGTGTCAGCTCTGTAAATTGAGGATCCGGGCCCTCTTCTACTGGAACAAATCAAAACTACTCAATGGATACAAAGGATACAATCTGAGCTGCATAACTGATTAAAAGAAAAACAAAACAAAAACAAACAACAAACAAACAAAAAAAAGGGTCAGCTAATGGAGCTAATGATCTTCTAGGGATCACTGGTGACACCAAAAATTACATTTTTGGTTTGACATCCTGAATTCCCAGGACAGCTTCATCCCTTATTCAAGCAAAAAGAGGTATAGGCTGCATACATGTTGCAGCTATTGTATTTCTCTGATCGTCATATATTTAGCTGTCAAATTCCTGGGCATAACTGGAGTTAATCCAAACATTTATGTGTCTGGTGAATGAATGGCTTGTTGACTAATATAAGAAGCTTAAGTGTTAACTAGTGAAAGAGAAATCAAAACAATCCCATTTCCATACACATTACTCAGGTTGGTTATCATTCATTTCATGCTTTGTAGTAATTCCTCTGACAGATGAAGCTATAAGAATATGCTTGAGGAAGATGATGTAGAGAAATTATTTCCATTAGCTGGACAAACTTCTTAAAGCTATAAGCATAATGACCAGTTTTAAGTAAAACCTGAAATTATATATAAAGTGCAATGGAGGTAAAAAAGGCTATTAGGAATTTATGTAAAATTGAAATTTTGAAAATAAGTTTGGAAAAGTAATAATAAAAGATAAAGTAGATAGAATTTCTCTATAGATTTTATTGACTAGGCATGTATGCTTGAGAATTTAATTTATTCGCAAAATATATATACCTATGCCTTGGTGCTTTAATTAGCATGGTACTAGAAAAAGAAAAAAAGGTGGAAGAGCTATTTAGCCAGGGACATCAAGGGTAACAAGACGTTCTTCTCTAGGTACTTCAGTGATAAAAGGAAAACTAGGAAAATTGTGGGCTCTCTCTTGAAGGAAATGGGAGACCTGGTTACCTGGGATACAGAGAAGGCTGAGTTACTCAATGACTTGTTGGCCTCATGTTTCACCAGCAAGAACTCTAGGTTAAACATAGCCCAAGTCCCAGAAGGCAAAGGTTGGGGCTAGGAGAATGAAGAACCACCCACTGTAGGAGAGGTTGAGGTATAAGACAGTCTAAGAAACGTGAAGTTGCACAAGTCCATGGGACCTGGTGAGATGCATCTGCAGGTCCTGAGGGAACTGGTATAAGAAGGACATGGACGTACTAGAATGAGTCCAGAGGAGGGCCATGAAGATGATCAGAGGGCCAGAACACCTCTCCTATGAAAACAGAGGAGGCAGAGGGAGTTCAGCTTGGAGAAGAGAAGGCTCTGGGGAAACCTTGTAACGACCTTCCAGTACCTAAAGGGGGACTACAAGAAAGGAGGAGAGATACTCTCTCTCAGGGAGTGTAGTGATAGGACAAGGAGTAATGGCTTTAAACTGAAAAAAAAAAAAAAAAAAAAGGTAGATTTAGTTTGGACATTCGGAAGAAATTCTTTACACTGAGTGTGGTGAGGCGTTGGAACAGGTTGCCCAGAGAAGCTGTGGATGCCCCATCCCTAGAAGTATTCAAAGCCAATTTGCATGAGGCGTTGAGCAACCCGGTCTAGTGGGAGGTGTCCCTGGCAAGGGGGGTGGAACTAGATGATCTTTAAGGTCCTTTCTAACCCAAATTGTTCTATGATTCTCTGATCCTATGATTCTGTGAAGGTACGTTCACGCAGACCTGTGATTCTCATGACTATCTAACGATCCAAAAAGACAGACCAGCTTACTTCAGACTACCACTGGCTAGAACTTTGTCACCTTAGTTTAAGCTGAACATCAGCTCCTTTCATAGCCAAGGGAGAGATTAGAATGTCCTGTACCCATCCCACCTGCCTTATATGGCTACCTTAAGATGCAATGAATTATGCCCTCAAGGCCCTGGTTTTAAATGAATAAAAAGATAATCCAGAGGACTAATTTAATTATAGAGAATTGCATCTTATAGAGTCAGAGTTAGGTCAGATGCATCTTAAGTCATCACATATATTATATACATATAAACACCCAAAAATATCAGTCTAGTTCTCCATATGAACTATGCTATGTAAGCATAAAGATCAGAAGAAAATCCAATGAGTTTATTTTCTAAATGCTGAAAGCAGATCAAAGAATTATTGTTATCTTCATTTTACAGATGGCAGAGGAAGTTAACTCTCAGTTATTTCATCGATAAATAAATAAATAAATGAGACAGAGACAAGGAGATAACTCAGATAAAGGCAAAAAACATGGATAATTCACATGTAAATTATGCTATAAATATATATTTAGTATATTCACCCTTGAAAAATATTACAAAGAGGTTTTGTAGAAGCCTCTTAAAAAGTGCTGTGCACAGCCAGCCCTGATGTGAGCAGCATGTGCCTTACAATACTCCCTCTCTGGCAATGTGCCTTACTTAAGGTTATTGTGGGAAGGCAGCACCTGGCTAATTTACAACCCAGATAATCTTCTTCCAGATAACTGAGGCTGTAAATGCATTAGCATTTTGGTTTGGAGGAGTAGTGAGGTCAAGCAACCAATTCCCCGTATTTCATTCAGTTAGCAGAGCAGTTTTGATATTTTCAAATTATGCTCCTATGAAGGAAATTCTGCTTCAGATATGCATCAAATACCTTCAAATCCCAATGGAAACATAAAAGTTTGAACCAATGGTTGGTAAGTTGAGTCATATCTCATCCGCATACGTGATGAGTATGTTTGGTTCCTATTAAATTTATTCTAAAACCCCCAAAACACATATAATGTAGATGTAGGGTCCAGCTGCTTCAATCTTCTGATCTGTTCCTACTGTATCAAAGCAGTTCCTACTGCAAACACATTCAGAACTGATTCTCACATCACTGAAGATATTGTCAAAGCCTTTCATTCTTTTGCAGTATGTTTAGTATCGTAAAAGCTCTACAGCTTCCATAAGGAGTTAGTCCTGTCTTCTATTATAGTCCGTATATTTCCTACAACCTAAGCTGAGTCATTCCAATATTTAAGTCTGCTACTACTCTTTTCCACTATTCACATGGAAAACTAATTATTCACCACTTCTTTACTGTAGATTTCTATATGCTTGAAAACTGTTAGCATGCCTAACTCCCCCGTAGTTTTTTCCTTTGTTATTCTGCACAGCCCCAGTCTGTGTAATCTTCCTTTAGAGAAGTAAATCAAGAAAAAAGTCTTCAACAGATTCAAGAGTTGAATCCATTTCCCTAAGTCTTGGTCCAATGCTTTAATCATAAGTCTGTCCCGCCTTTCTGACATGATAACTGCCTTGCAAGGTCATTTTTTTCAGATTAGGAGTAATTTTAAGTTTTCATGTGAAAAATTGATGGGCCTTCACAGTAGGAATTTACATTGGAAATACTCATTTTCAAAGTACTTTTTGTTGTTGTTTTTTCATTTTTTTGGAAGATCTAAAAATAATATTCATAAACAACATGCTTTGGAAAAAATACAAAACAAACAAGCCAAAAAACTATAGTGATGAGTAAAAAGGAAGAAAAATATTAGTCAGTTTACAAGTTGTTTTGATTTACTTTTTTTTTTTTTTTTTTTTTTTACCCAGGTAGCATATTACCATTTTGTCAAAAAATCTATAAATCTTAGATATTTTTGGGGGGGAAAAAAAGAAAAGCTTCCAATATGGAGATTCTAAACCTAATCTTCTCAAAACTGACTACTACTTTGACTACTACTCATCTTTCAGTTTTAAATCATTTTTGTTTCAATGGCTCTTATCAAAATACATTTCATATCATAGGCAAATAGAGACACTCATGGTATGGATTTGGTTTTGGAGAGCTACTTTAATATTATAATGGAAATTACAGTTCATATACCCTGCTGTTTATCATTTCTCAAAATTTGACCAGCCAGATGGGAAAAGTTACATAGGGCAGAGATCCCAAGCTCTGAAATGTAAAAGAGAAACTACAATTGAGGAAAACAAAATTTACCACCTAGAATTTGAAATTTGATGGTCAAGAACAATTACTAATTAAATTCTATTTAGGTAAATAAATAAAGCATAGAATCATAGAATCATAGAATCATAGAATATCCTGAGTTGGAAGGGACCCTTAAGGATCATCAAGTCCAACTCTTGACACCGCACAGGTCTACCCAAAAGTTCAGACCATGTGACTAAGTGCACAGTCCAATCTCTTCTTAAATTCAGACAGGCTCGGTGCAGTGACCACTTCCCTGGGGAGCCTGTTCCAGTGTGCAACCACCCTCTCTGTGAAGAACCCCCTCCTGATGTCAAGCCTAAATTTCCCCTGCCTCAGCTTAACCCCGTTCCCGCGGGTCCTGTCACTGGTGTTAATGGAGAAAAGGTCTCCTGCCTCTCGACACCCCCTTACGAGGAAGTTGTAGACTGTGATGAGGTCTCCCCTCAGCCTCCTCTTCTCCAGGCTGAACAGGCCCAGTGACCTCAGCCGTTCTTCGTACGGCTTCCCCTCCAGGCCTTTCACCATCTTTGTAGCCCTCCTCTGGACATTTTCCAACAGTTTCATGTCCTTTTTATACTGTGGTGCCCAGAACTGCACACAGTACTCGAGGTGAGGCCGCACCAGCGCAGAGTAGAGCGGGACAATCATCTCCCTTGACCTACTAGCGATGCCGTGCTTGATGTACCCCAGGACACGGTTGACCCTCCTGGCTGCCAGGGCACACTGCTGGCTCATATTCAACTTGCTGTCTACCACGACCCCCAGATCCCTCTCTTCTAGGCTGCTCTCCAGCGTCTCATCGCCCAGTCTGTACATGCAGCCAGGGTTTCCCCGTCCCAAGTGCAGGACCCGGCACTTGCTCTTATTGAACTTCATGCGGTTGGTGATCGCCCAGCTCTCCAACCTATCCAGATCTCTCTGCAAGGCCTTTACACCCTCATTCGAGTCCACAACTCCTCCAAGTTTGGTGTCATCAACAAACTTGCTCAAAATACCTTCTATTCCTACATCCAGATCATTTATAAAAATATTGAAAAGTACCGGCCCTAAAATGGAGCCTTGAGGGACCCCACTGGTGACCGCCCGCCAGCCTGACGCAGCCCCATTTACCATAACCCTTTGGGCCCTGCCCGTTAGCCAATTGCTCACCCATCGTATGATGTTTTTATTTAGCTGTATGGTGGACATTTTGTCCAGTAGGATCCTATGGGAAACCGTGTCAAAAGCCTTGCTGAAGTCCAAAAAAATGACATCAGCTGGTTTCCCTTGGTCCACCATACGGGTGATCTTATCATAAAAGGAAATCAGGTTAGTTAGGCAGGACCTACCCTTCACAAACCCATGCTGGCTGGGACCAATGACTGCTTTGTCCCCCAGGTGCGCCTCAATAAGTTCAAGAACCATCTTCTCCATGATTTTACCAGGCACTGACGTGAGACTGACAGGCCTGTAATTGCTAGGGTCTTCTTTCTGACCCTTCTTGAAAATTGGCACAACATTTGCCAGCTTCCAGTCTACCGGGACCTCTCCAAATTCCCAGGATCATTGAAAAATAATTGAGAGAGGTTGCACGATTATGTCCACCAGCTCTTTCAGCACCCGGGGATGAATCCCATCCGGACCCATGGACTTGTAGGGATCCAGGTGGAGTAGCAAATCCCGCACACGTTCAGGGTCGGTTGGGAGTTTGTCATCCCCACCGTCCCGGTCCTCCAGCTCAGGGCACCCTAGGTCCCGAAGCCCATCATCGGCATTGAAGACAGAGGCAAAGAAGGCGTTAAGCGTCTCTGCTTTGCCTATGTCATTGTCTGTGAGGAGACCTTCCCTATCAAGGAGCGGCCCTATGTATTCTTTAGTTCTCCTTTTTCCATTCACATATCTAAAAAAACCCTTTTTATTTTCTCTCACAGACACAGCCAGCTTCAACTCTAGGTGTGCTTTGGCCACACGAACTTTCTCCCTACAAACACAAACAGCATCCCTGTATTCTTTCCATGACACCTGGCCCTCCTTCCAGTAGCGAAACACTCTCTGTTTCCGCCTAATCTCCATTAGAATGTTCCTGGTCAGCCACGCCGGCCTCCTACCCCGCCTGCCTGACTTGCGATATTTAGGAATTGCCTGATCTTGTGCTTCTAGGAGGCATCGCTTAAAGAATGACCAGCACTGGTGGACATCGAGGCCTTCAAGAGCAGTTTCCCAGGGGACCTTGCTGACTAGTTCCCTGAGCAGCCTGAAGTCCGCTTTCCCCATATCTAGGGATGAGGTTTTGGTGGCACTTTTCCTTCTGTCACCGTAAATTTTGAACTCAACCACTTCATGGTCGCTATGACCAAGGCGGCCACCAATCACCACATCTCCCACCAGACCCTCTCTGTTTTCTAGCAACAGGTCTAGGAAGGCACCTTTCCTAGTTGGCTCCGTTAGCACCTGCACCAAGAAGTTATCATCTAGGTGCTTCATGAACCTCCTGGACTTGCTCGTGTCAGCCGTGTGGCACTCCCAGTTAACGTCCGGCAAGTTGAAGTCCCCCATAAGGACAAGGGGAGTAAATCTCGAGGCCTCTCTTAGTTCTGTAAAGAATAATTTATCAGCGCTATCGTCCTGGCCAGGCAGTCTTTAATAGACTCCCACAACGACATCCCCTTTATTCATTCGTCCCTTGATCCTTACCCAGAGGTAACTTTGCCATTGCCGACCTGAAGTTCCACACAGTCCAGCCCCTGCTTCACATACATCGCCACCCCACCACCTCGCCTACCCTGCCTGTCCCTCCTGAAGAGCCTGTAACCATCTATCGCAACACCCCAGTCACAGGACTCATCCCACCAGGTTTCGCTTATGCCAATGATGTCGTAGTTGCGGGACTGGGCCAGGACTTCTAGCTCATCCATTTTATTCCTCATACTGCGTGCGTTCGTGTAGAAGCACTTCAGGTGCATCTCCTTACACTCAGCACCTTGTGGATCTGACCGAAGGACCTCACTGGCACACAGCCCCTCTGATTCTAGCGTACCATCCCTTAGGTCTTCACCGGCGTGCCTGGTTTTAGCCCCTTCCCCCTTCGACTCTAGTTTAAAGCCCTGTCTATCAGCCCTGCCAACTCCTGACCAAAGATCCTTACCCCTCTCCGAGAGAGGCGCATCCCATCCGGTGCCATCAGGCCCGGTGTAGCATAGACCTTCCCGTGATCAAAGAACCCAAAGTTCTGCCGGTCACACCAGTCTTGAAGCCACGAGTTTATGTGAACAGCACGCCTTTCAGCTTCGATCCCCCCTATCGGAAGGACAGAGGCAAACACAACCTGCGCCCCTGATCCTCTAAGTAGTCGCCCCAAATCCCTAAAGTCTCTTTTGATCACCTTCAGACTTCTCGTTGCTACTTCATCGCTACCAGCCTGAAAGACCAGTAGCGGGTAGTAGTCAGTGGGGCGTACCAGGCGCTTGACTTTCTTGGCAAAGTCTCTCACCCGAGCCCCAGGGAGGCAACAGACTTCTCTGCGGGTTGGGTCCGGTCGGCATATCGG